>NC_138895.1:539200-1139200 GCF_965194825.1 Balaenoptera physalus | reverse complement strand
AATGCCGCATCATTTCCTGCCAGCCCCCGGTAGCCAGGGCCTCGCTCTGAGTTGGGGGATTGGGGCCAGTACCCACAGTGCTGGGGCACCCCGGCTTCCCCAGCAGGTCGCCTGTGGCACCCACCCGACCTGCCCACTGTCCAGCGCCTCTGCAGGACACCCACCCCCCCCTGCCCTCCGGTCCTGCAGGGGCCTCCCTGAGGCCGGGCTGGCGCTCTGCCCCGTCATCGCTAACCCCTCCTTCTGCGCTCGCAAGGGGACGGAGGCTGGGACGGAAGCAGGATGGGCCCAGCATCCCCGGGACATGAAGGGCACAGGGACGGCAGGGGCACCCGGCCTGGCCCCGTGAGCACGAGCCCCATGTGCCCTGTCCAGCTCATCCCCCACCGCCTCTGTGGCGTCAACCTCCCAGGGCCTCCCGTGACATGCTGCGGTCACCAGTGTCCGAGGACGGCCCCCGCACTGACGCCCCGGGCGTGGCGTTGTGGACGTTCACGCGTTCCTGCGAGCTGGCCTTCGTCCTCGGGCAGCCTGGGCCCGTGCAGGGCTACGTCACACGACCAAAATCAGCCTTCTTGCCACCAACACTTTCTGTCCACTGATCTCTATATTGTTTGGTAACAAAAACGCAGAAACCAAGAACTGAGAGGAAAATTCTAAAGGATCGTATTTATAGACAAAATTTCCTCTGCACAAGTCATCTGTGTGCTGGGGGATTGGCTCTCCCCTTGGGCTTGAAATATGTGAAATGAAACAGGAAATTCTAGTGGCAGAGCTCCCATTATGTGACTTCAGGAAAATTCTTTTGTTCTCTCTAACTCACAGCCCCATTTATCATAGGATCGTAGGAATGCGGTTTGCTACCTGCACTTCAGGAGGCTTGAGATGGTCAGCTGGAATGAGGTTGCATCGCATATAAAAACTTTTCGAAGATACAATATTGTTTTTTTTTTTCCTTTGGTTCAACATGGTACTTCTGAGCACTTTAAAATCGTGGTAAACAAGACAGCTCGGTGAATCACCGGGAGTGATGCCTTACTCGCCACCCTTCAGTAGAGAGAAGTCGTATTTTTTAAAGTGCAATAAAGGACGTGCTTGCTTACAACCAGCTCCACGGAGAATCCAATCCCTTCGTTGTAGACTGAGAACATATCTGTTGAATTTGAGGCCTAGAATTATATTAAAACATACTTCATTTTCAAGGACCACGAAATGAAAATATTGAATGTGGAAGAAATTGTTTCATGACCTGTGAGCAGAGGCTGGGCCCAGCGTGGCCTCGGCCATCCGACGGGGCCTCAGCCCGTAATTGGAGTTCCCCAGATTCCTCCGATCTCTGCAGAGAAGAGGACTGGTGTCTGGCCAAGATAAATACAGGACGAAGCAGGCTCAGCTCTCTCATTAACTGGGCTGTTTTCCTTCAATGGGTCTTGAGAACAGAGCTTTGCGCTAGAATTTCCTGTTTCGCTTTCCTTTCATCTGGGAGTCTCCTCGACCGTGTGTCTTCCATTTACATCGCGACGCTCCTCCTGTGAAGCCTGGGCTCTACACCCTCCCGAGGCCGAGGAGCTAGAGGGTGAGGGTTGTTCTCATTGGCGTGTAGTTGACGTACAGTGTTAGGTAAGTTACCGCTGTTCAAGACAGTGAGTCACAGCTTTTAAAGATTTTACTCCACGTACAGTTATTATAAAATACTGGCTGTATTCTCCATATTGTTGTGCAGTGTGTCCTTGGAGCTTGTTTATTTCGTACATAGTGTTTGCACCTCTTAACTTCCCTAGCCCCGTATTGCCCATCGCCACCTCCCTGTTGGGAGCCACTAGCTTATTCTCTAAGGAGAATAAATACCTGGGAGTCTGCTTCTGTTTTGTCACGTTCGCCAGTTTGCTGTGTGTTTTAGGTTCCACGTATACGTGAGATCACAGGGTGCTTGTCTTTCTGTCTGACTTACTTCTCTGAGCACGATGCCTGCCGGGTCCAGGTGGCCGCAGGAGCATGAATTATTTCTTCTCCCAGCAGACGACACAGCCCCTGCCCTCTGTCTTCTAGGAAACCCATCACGACACGTGCACATCGGGCAAAGATGGCTCTGAACCTTACATTCCCGGGGCAGGGGCAAGGCACATTTTAAGCTGTAGACAAAGTAAAACTTTTCCCTCGTGAATTGCCAAATTTTTTTTTTTTTAATTGGTTGGGTTGTTGAACAGGTGGGGAGGAGACGGAGGGGAACCTGCCGTCGCGTCCGTGTTCGTTTCCACCTCCTCCACTAGCAGACTCTCAGGCTTACTCGGCTGCTACCGCTTCTCCCCTCAACCACACTGAAAAGGTCCCATTGCCCTCTGGCCAAGGGGGCTTAAAATGTGTGCACCTGCGGACGATCCCGGGAAAAAAGCCAGTGAAAGAGGAGAAAGGGACCGACAACGATTTTCTCCTGGGAGAGAAGGACACCAGCCTTTTGCTTTTCTCCTTCCGGGAGCTCCTGCTTCTAGGTCCAGGTGATTAGGGCGGGTTTGTTTTCTCTCAGGCAGAGGGATCAGTGGAGCCTTTGAGCCACACGAATGACCACGTTCCACCAGATTCCTCGATGAGCCAGGGAACCCACCTGGTCCCCTGAAGCCAGGACGCCCCTGGGGACAGACGCCTGGAACCAGGTCCCTCTGAGCAGCCTCGGGGCCTCGTGAGCACTGCCCACCCCTCGTCTCCACCGCGAACTTCCCTCGTCTCTACTGCAGATCTAGCAGCTCCTGAAGACACACGTGGGGTGACAAAGTGAGGTCCCTGCTCACGTGCAGAGTCAGCACCCACTGCCAGCAAGGACCTCAGGGCTACCCCCAGGGGGGTGGTGCTTAACAGGGAGGCCCGCTTTGTTGTCTAGGAAATCGTGAGAGACCTAAGCGTCACCTTGTTTCTTAGTTACGTGATGGATACAGAGGGACGGTGGGAGCAGGAAGGATTCAGCTGTTCTGAATGTGGAAACTTTCTCCCTCCCTCCGCCTCTCCCTTCTTCCTTCCTTTCTCTTTCTCTCTCTTTCTTTCTTCCTTCCTTCCTTCTCTCTCTCTCTCTCTCTCTCAAAGATGCTTCCACATCTGCATGATACAAAGCAAAAGGACATGAGCTGAGTGACTCAGAGATTCTTCTGGTGAAGAGAACCAGAGTGAGTAACTCGACCCAGGAGGGCACCAGGGAACAGCTGCTTTGCTTTTCAAGTCATTCAAGACAGATAGGATAAAGTCTGTACATATTATGTGTAAACATTAAAAGAAAAAGATTGTGTATCTCCTTTCTGTAAAAAAAGAAGTCAGCAGATGTCCAGGCTGAAGGCCAGCAGGGGCTAAGGAAGCACGTGGGAGCAGAGCTTGTCTTTGCAGACGCAGCCTGGGTACCGTCCCCATGAAGGGGTCTGTGAAAGCCAAGGCCCCTCCCAGGCCCCTAAGCTCTCTGGTCGTGTCGTGCTGACTTGTTGTGTGTTTGCACACCAGCAGGTGCCTCAGACACAGGGGTGGTCAGAGGGCAGAGGCGGGGGTGAGGGACCGTCACGGGCTCGGAGAGACACAGGGAAGTCACGGTGACGAAACGTTCCTCATTGTTCATTCTGGGCATTGACTCTTACTTGTGCTTCCCTGAGATGTCTCCCTGCAGGAGACGGTTCAGGAACTTGGTCCCGAGTGTAGGGCCTAAACGAGGGAGTGTCCTGACCCCCTATGGTTTGCAGCTCCGTGTCCGTCATCTTTACTTTGTTCCCCAGAACACACCACTGGATCCACGTTCTGCGGCACTTTTTCTCCCTGAGAACCTCCCAGCCTCTGTGCCCCAGTTGACTCAGATCCTCACGGGCCGGGGGCAATGCGAGGGGATCGGGGGCCCCAAGACAGGGGCCAAAATGAGCTGCAATCCCGCCCAGCCCCACACCGCAGCCTGGACTCTGGCTGCTCCACAAGGCCTCGCGACAGGGCCTTTGTGGTCTGGGATCCACGTGTCCAAGAACCTGAGGGCTCAAGAAGCCCAAGGCTGCTCAGAGGGACAAGCTTTCCATCGAGACCACACAGGTGGCAGGAGAGAGAAGCTCCGCGTCGGGAGGGTCTCATGACACACGAGAAAGTATTTATCACGGCAAGTCAGCGGACCTGAAGTGATAGAACAATCTTCTCAAGTAAGTTATAGAATAAATATTCTAAAATTTTTAAAAATAGTTTTAAAATATCGAAGAAAGAATAGAATCCACAGAGAAATAACAAGGTACTTTAAAAGAGGACTAGGTAGATTTAAAAGAATAGAGCTCTTGGGGAAAAAAAAACCCAGTCATTAAAATGTAAACTTCGTGGTTAAACCACGTTAGAGGTAGGTGAAGAAAGAATTGGTGAGCTAGAACGCATGTCCGAGGACGTCACCAGGACCGAGAGACGGAAGGAGACGGTCGTGTAAAGCAGCGTCGTCAGCCCTGAGTGGGAGTCCAGACCCTGACGCACCCGGGAGGGTTTGCTTGTTGCGGACACAGTTCCCGATCTGCAGTCCTTACCCACAGAGTCCTCACTTGTTGGGGTCACAATGTGCCCAGCTGGAAATGCCCCCCAGCCTCCCTCAGCGAAGCGGTGACCTAGGGGCCAGCTCTGTCCCATGAGGCAGAAGCAGGACTGCCAGCCGAAGGTCCCAGGATGCTCCGCCCCGCTCCTCCCATGTGGCTGTGGACACAGCCGGAGCTGGCGTCTTCAAACACATGAAGGATGAAGCAGAAAGTGAAACGGGATGGGCCTGCCCTCCTCCAGACACTCCGTCACACGACAAAGAGTGACTGCCTCTCTTTCATTCGGGCTGCAGTCGGGTGCGTTTCATCTGATGCACCTGGATGCCATCTCTCCGCTGATAAAACGAGATCAGAGGAGGCTGGGGGGGAGGCACGGAGAGTGGAGGTAAGACGGTATTTTACAGAGAAGGTCCCCCAGAGCTTTCAACTCCAAAGGAAAACACTCAGGGGGAAGAATCTCACCACATCCACCCAGAAAGGTTAACAAGAAATCCACACTTCGCCACGTTCAGAAGACGAAGGAGAGGAAGAAACTGTCCAAAGTAGCCACAGAGGAGAGATGCTGCAATAGGAGTACATTCCTCAAAAGAAAGACACCAGAAGGGGACAGAGTCACATCTTCAAGGTGTTGTGAGAAAACGATTGGCCCGAATTCTATGCGTAGCTAAACTATTATTCACGAGTGAGAGCAAGATACAGGCTTTTTCAGATGAAGTCACAGGCCTTCGCTGAAATAACTGCCAAAGGACTTACATTAAAAAGATGGGAAATGAAGCCAGAAAAATGCAGGAAGCATCCCTGACCGAGACACTGAGAGACATGAGTAAATATAAATAACGGTTAACTCCAAATCATAGAGGAAAACCTGTGCGGAAACCCGACCACGCTGGCGGCCAAAGCAGCTGCCCTCTGCCGTGTTCTTTCCGGCTCATGCTGGACTCGGTCACTCTACACACAGACGCCCTGTCTGTCTCCAGTTATTATTCTAAGAAGCGGATCGCAAAGTCAAAATACCAACCGCAGGGGGTGTCAGGCCCTAACGGGGCTTTCTCCATGACTTCCGGGCTAGAAATCTTTGACAAGCAACATGATTTCAGTTTACAGATTCAGTCCAGGGAGAAATAATTGTAATTGACACCGTATAGAAGTTGGATCAAATATACGCCTGAAAAAATAAAACCTGTGGTACCCCTGACCTTCAGAGACCACCCGTCTTTGAACTGTTCCCCCTCCATCTTATGGAACTTCCCCACGTATACTCACCCAATTACATGAGAACAACTCAGAATCAGAGGCTTGCCCACCGAGCCCCTGGTCCTGGTGCCGAGCCCTGCTAGGCATCGTCTGCCGTGGCGTGGGATGGGATGGAGACTCGCTTTACTGCATTGTTAAAATAAATATAGTCATTTATCCAAAATCATATAATATTCAAAATCCCTACCTTGTTTCTCAAAAAGTATTCTTTTTCTCCCTCCCTCCCTCCCTTTTTCTCCCATTGCACATTGCATTTTAAAACACGGGGTCACCATCTCACTCTTTCACAGTTACTTTCCTTTGGTCTGACCATTTCCAAAAGTGACAGTAAGAGTCCTGCGGATTTTTCTGACACTTGTCAAATGCCGCCTCACCTAAAATCCAGGCCAACTCCAGCCACTCTGTGGGAGAGGTGATGTCATTGCCTTCCTAAATCCAGCCCCTAGTCCCCAGATTAGAGAGTTTGAATCCTTTGAAATATGCTGGGGCCTGACACACTGTTCTCAGGAGAAAAATCCTTCCTTTCCTCTCTTGCAGGCCCAGCCTGGAATGGAGCCCTGAGCCCCAGCGAGTTAACCCGTCCTGGTCACATTCCGTTCCCAGGCTGCGATGAGGTGGTCTGGGAAGCGTTCTGGCTGGGAGAGATCACATTGCTCAACCCAACCAAAGAGGAATGCGGTTTCCGGAAGGTTCCAGCAAGTACATGGGAATGGCACTCTGAAGGCCCGGGCTGGAGGCGTTTCCCTTGTGAGAAGCACTTCCAATCCCCCACGGAGCCCGGCTTGACAGCAGGCCTGCCGTTATCATCACAGAGGGAAGCAATCATTCACCCGCACGCTGCTGCAATTTGGGTGTTTATGTGCCCCGCCCACGCTGCAACCCTGAGGCCACGCAGTTTAAAACGGAGCCCCCCGGGAGAGAGGGGCCTCGGTCAAAGCCGCTCGGCGATTTCTGCCCAGCCTCTCTGAGGGTGAGGAATAGCGACTTTTTAAGTGATTTGAGACCCTTCTTAAAAGTTGGCCTCTTTCTCCCTATATGCAATATATAGCCTCAAACGTTTAACAAAATTTTCCCCTTTTGACCACAAGATAGAGTTCCAGACGTGGGCAAAGGACTCACGTAATAAGAGCTCATGGTTGGGGGGAACTTAATACAGTAATCGTGTGTTCAGGAAAATTTTCTGCAATTGCAGCTCATTTTTTTCCCTTGAGTGAATCTGCTTTATTTAGAACGGCCGAGGCTCCAGCAGCCCCGGGGCTCCCCTGCAGCCCGTGTGCCGGGGCTCCACGTGGACCCACTTCCCAGTGGTCATGGGTGGAACTCCCTACACACGGGTCCCGTGGTTCCCATGCAGGGACAAGATGATTTCTTTCTAATTGTGATCAAACACACATCACAGAAAACTTACAGTTTTTAAATGCACGGCTCAGGGGCACTAAGTACATTCATATTGGTGTGCAACCGTCACCAACCTCCATCCCCAGAGCTTCTCATCTTCCCAAACCGACCCTCTGTCCCCGGTAAACATGAGCTCCCCCTCCTCCTTCTCCAGACCCTGGCACCCATCATCTACTTTCTGTCTCTGTGAGTTTGTTTCTTCTAGATATTTCCTATACATGAAATTATAAAATATTTGTGTTTTGTACAAATATCGGCTTATTTCACCCAACAAAATGTCTTCGAGCTGCATCCATGCCATAGTATGTGTCAGGATTTCATTCCTTTTTATGGCTGAATAATAGTCCAGCAAGTGTATATACCACATTTGGTTTATTCATTCTGCAAACTTACTGGGAGTTTGATAGAGATTGCATTGTATACTTTGGGTAGAATTGACATATTTTATTCGACTTATTAACAATAAATTGTTACTTTAATAATGTTGTCTCCTAACCCATGAACACAGAATCTTTCCATTTATTTCTGACTTCTTTAATTTCCTCTGTACTGTTTCCACAGTGGCTGCACCACTGACATTCCCACCAGCAGCACCCAGGGTTCGCCTTTGCCCACATCCTCACCGGCACTTGCTAGCCCTCAACTCTGAGATAACAGCCATTCTGAGCCCCGTGTGCCCTCCTTCTTTGCCAATGTCTGTATTTTGGTTCCCTGAGAGCTGGGATCAAAGACCTACTAAAGGCCAAAGAAAGAAAAGAGACAAAGACTGTCCTATATAAGAAGCTAATCTCTAGGGAAAAGCCTGGGATATTTTTTTTTTAAAGGAAAGAGGCTTTGTTCTCTGGTTGAGAGGAATTACCATTACAGGTGAGGATTTCTTCATTTAATCGTGGACACCTCGTACGTATCTGGCACTGTTTAGAGACTGGGGATAGAGCAGTGAACAAAACAAGAATTCTACCTTCCTCGAGCGTAGAGTCTGTGGTCAGAACCAGGAAACGTACACAGCATGTCAGATGGTGACACCCGCTGTGAAAATAACGGAGCAAGAAGAGGAAGGAGGAGACCCCCAGAGGGCAGAGGCAAAGTCAGAGCCGGCCCAGGACAAGTGACCTCGTGGGGCACCTGGAGGGGGCAGTGGGGCTGGAGCCGGAGGCGCCTCGTGCGGCAGGACGGCAGCACGGCCGCCGCGGGTGACCCAGAGGGCTGGAGGCCCCGCGTGCCTGGGCGCCCGGCCACCTCGAGTGGGAAAACTTACATAGATCAGTGGGGAGTTCAGTTGGCGTCCCCCTCCCCCCGTTCACGTCCAGAAGCTCAGGGCACCCAGGCCCACGGATCCGACCTGTTCTGAGTGCCACTTGGGCTCCGCTGCACCGGGTGATGCACCCCCCTTGGCCCCAAGGTCCCAGGTCCAGTTTCTCCCGTACATGTAGGTTTCCCAGTTGAGGGGCTGCAGTCCCCTCTGCGAGATCCAGCCTTAGAGAGGAGCCATCGTGGGGACTTCAAGGATGCTGCGGTCCCCTCACAAGCCCACTTCTCACGTCGTGGGGAAAGCAGGTCTCTCAGGACAAATCCCCCCAACCCTCCAGCCCCCTGAGCCTCTGAGCCCCTTCCTCCTATTAAACCAGGGGGCCAGGCACTCCCATTCTCTCGTTGTCGGCCGGCTTCTGTCCCCAGATCAGCCAGCCAGGCACAGACCTCAGAGCCCCTGACTTCCCGGGCTGTGGATTCGGTGCAGGGTCTCTGCTCAGTGGCCGCATCAGGAAATTCAGCCTGACCCAGCTCTGCTCCCTGCAGCCTTGTCCCGAACCTCGTTATCCAGCTGTCCCAGTTCTCCCTTCCTGCTTGGGGGGAAAAGTCTGCTGACTGTGAGCACGCTGGGATTGACGGTGGAGGGATCCGACTTCCTAGGTCTGGTGGAACACGGAGGGCAGAAAGGGCAGGGCGTAAATGGTGCAGCGTGACAGATTGCCCATGCCGGGCACCTACCGTGTGCCCACGCTGAGCGCCTACTGTATGCGCACGCTGAGCGCCTACTGTGCACCAGGTGGTGCTGCAGACCAGTCCTGGGAGGTGGGCGATTTGCTCCACGTTTCCAGAGGACACCAGGATAAGACAGGGACACGACAGGGAGCTGGCGACAGTGGGACCACGTCTGATCGGTTCCAAAACATTTCTAAGTAATCGATTGTTTAAAACCCGGAGCCTGTAGACGCTAAACGCTTAGTGATGCCTCCTGGGTTTCCTTGTGCCAAATCCTCCTCGGGGCCAAACCTGAGTCTGAAAGGTTAGTGAAATAAGGCAAAGTGGAAATCACCTCCAAAATCGTTTCAGAGCTCAGAAAATGTTCATTTTGTGTGGGCAGGGCAACCAAAGTCAACATTGTTAAATTAAATCATGACTTTTGCAAAACTGCTGACTCATAGAGATACTGCACATCTTCGGAGAGAACATGTGAATTCTGGGGGAACCGGCCTGCCTCTGACACGGAGAGTCTGCCGGTTCAGACTCGCCTCTGGGCGTTGTGAGACGCGGGGATCTGGGAGGTGAGAGTGGCCACGGCACAGCCTTTTTCCAGAAAGTGTGAGAAAAACTAACAGAAGCTCCAAGTCAGGGACTAAATGGCCAGTAAGGTTTAAAAGACCTGGGATTAAGGGTCTCCAGGAGAAAGTAATTCATGGCGTATACTCCCTGGGGGCCCCTCGGCTTTCAAATTCAAGTGGCACAGTGCAATAGCTGTTACCCGAGTTCAGGGGCCAGACGTGCCGGGGGCCAGCCCAGGTGGGCATCGCTGGCCTGTCCTGACCCGGGCCCTGCGGTGTGCGGTGGGCACACAGAGGGCCCAGCAAAGATCTTATCACTACCTTCAAGGAATTTTCTCAGCCCCGAGACGCGGGAGGGTAGGTCAAGAATCTAGGATTGGCCATGGAGTCCATACACTGAGCTTTAGTCGTTTTATCATTCAATAAGGAAAACTCTCCGTAAACAAAGAAGACATAGAATAAGTGGCTCACGTTAAGGACAATTATTTATATGTTGTGAAACGTCTGAACTCTGTCCCCTGAGAGCAAACTATCTTGATGTATTTCTTCAGCTTTGCTGAGAAAAATTCCACAATAATAAACATGGGATGTCGGCCCTTTTTACTCTCCAGCAAAAAGAAGCGAGACCGCACTCCGGCTGCCTCAGCACAGACCCATGTGTGAAGGGTAAACAAACAGGGCTTTAGAAAGCGAGGGGGTCAGGCAGTGCCTTCCCAGCCCGGCTGCCCCCCGCCCGGTGGACCCCGAGCAACGTGGGAATTACAGGCAGGCCCAGCCTCACCCGTCTTATCTAGAGACTCAGCATGAGACAGGCTTAGCATCTACTGAAAGGCTGGTCCACGCCGACAAAAGTCAGAAGGGCTTTTACTCTTACTGTAGTCATTGACCGGAACCCGTGGGTCTGTTTGCTCGTCCGAGTTCTCCGCGCGTCCCGCTTCGGAGCCCGCACGGCTTCCCCATGGGGGCCGAGCCTTCCCACTGTCGGCAAAGCGCCGGGGCTTGATTCCGTCCGGCAGCAGAGGCCACGGCCCACGGCGTCCCCAGGACACGCGTCTGCTCCGCGGTGGGTCAGCGTCCCCCCAGGGCAGGGGACCAGTCAGGACGACCCCCTGAGTCCAGCCACAGAGCGTCCCCGATGGCCGAGCCCGGGCCCCAGCCAGCCCTGGTTGCTGCCGCCCAGACCCCGACCTCAGGAGCCTCTGACTCCCCTCCCACCCTCTCCAGCCCCCGAGAAACTCGAGAGAAAGAGCACGCTTTACGGGAGACGTTTCACCATCTGTGCCTCTGGGGTTTGTATGAATTCTGAAAAGTCACGACTTTGGCTCACAGATTCACACCAGCCCATCGCGCAGAGGAGGGCCTCTGTCCCTGCACCCCGGGCCCCTCCTGTCCTCCTCCTGCCCCCAGCCCCTTGCAAGCTGCTGTTGACTCTCACACGCCGAGCTCTGACATCCTGCTGCCCAGAGGCCGGGGTGGGCATGGGGCCCCAGCCCGTCACAGGGTCAGCGCGGGAGAGTGCGGCCTGGCTGCAGCTGGGTGGGGCAGTAGCTGAAGTCACAGGCCGTGTCTTCTCAAACACGGCAACGTGCCACATCCCTGGCTTCAGATGCCACAACGCTGTCCTCAGGTGCACACGCCTCTTGGGGCCACCGTCTCCCTGCAGCAGGGGCCCAGCGTCCCCCAGGAGGCGCTGAAGACCCCTGACCCTGAGCCGGAGCACCAGCCCGACCTGCGCCTCCAGGAAGCCCCGGGCTCCACCCCAGCTCTGCCCGGGCTGCAGGCTTCCCCAAGGGCAGGAGGGACGTGCCACCCGCCCTCCGTGGCAGTGCCGTGCCTCCCTACGGGCCACCAGGCCCCGCCAGGGGCGCCTCAGAAGGACCGGACCAGAGCGGAAAGCCCAGGGGGCGGGGTTGTCGTCCACCAGGGCCTCCGAGGAACGTCTCTCCAATTGCTTTGACGCTGTACTAAAATGAGCGACAGAAGATCATGCTGAGAACACCCAGGAAACGGCGGGAGGACGTGCTGGCTTGGGGGGGGGGGGCACGGACGAGCACCTGCCACCAAGGCACGGACGGCCCCGCGCTCTGCGGAGAAAGCCGGGCAGCGTGGGCGTCTCACCCCGGAGCCCTGCTCCCGGCACTGGTCTCCAGAGCAGCGCGCCAAGCACAGTGGGGCCTCTCTTCCCGGGGAATCGACCAGCTTTGCTCCTGACTAGCAGCTGTGCGGCCACTCGCTCCCCTTCTGTAGTTCCCCCTCCCTCGTACAGTACCCAGGGGTGCGCTCCGCGGCCCTGACGGGTGACTCGCGCTTCACTCTAGCCGCCCGGAGGTGCTGGGTCTCCAGGAGACCAATCCGATTCCCAGCCCAGCACCGTCATTCCCTCGACTTCTGGAGAAAAGGCCCCCAGCACCGATCAGGGTCTGCTGCACAGCCCTGCCACTTTTTCCCTTTCTCAGAATGAAAATAACCACGTAGCAGGGAGGCCTGGGGGAAGCGAGGGCCCACTCCCAGCCCAGGCAGGAGCCTGCGGGCTGAGCTATGACTTCCTCTCTGCACAAAGCACCCCGACCCTCCAGTGAGCACAGCCTCTGAACACAAGACAATAGAAAGTGAGACGCTGCTTCATGACTTTTCCATCTTTGGCTCAGACTTGGAAAGGCTGTTCTGGGCTGACTCTTATAGGAAACACCAAAAGCCTCAGGAGAAATGGAGCTCCTGCGAGGTTTCCAGCCCAACTTAACCGGCTGTTTGAGACGTTTCAGGCAGGTTTCAACTGAAGATGCAAACGTGTGGGTGCTTATCTGAACTGAACCCAAACCTTTGGAATTTTACACCTCACTCTTGAAAACCTCACTGCGTGCTGTGACCTGCAGGTCCCGGGCACTGTCTCCTGGAAGTCAGAGTCACCTTTGCATACACCTGTTCTGCCCGGGGTGTTGGGAAGCCTCCTCCGACTTGGCCTGTGATTCTCTGATTCCCTCTGTACGGTCTGTGCAACGACCAAGCTTAAAAGCAAGCCCACTGGAATGCCTCGTAGTTGGAGGCTCATAGGAGGGCTTTATCCTAAATCCACCTGGAGCGACTCAGAACAGGTATCAGCTAGAAGGACAATTAGGGGGCAAGTTATGCCAGGAAATTCTGCCAGTTTTTACCTGTTGCAGCTGTTGGGAAATAGACCTGTGCTTGCTGAAAGCTTCACTTGTACCTGCATGCAGGATGCGGAAGGGAGGGCAGGTGTTTGTAAGCCAGCTGTGTTCTTGACAATGCTCCCTGTCTCATTCACAAAGAATGCCTGGTCCTCAGACTCTTACCACGGGGGAGACGCCCCGTGGGCCTTGAAAGCCCGACGGGGGACCAGTCATCCGGGGAAGACAGCACGCACGAGTGAGCGTGGATTTCCACAGCCGACGTGCTTTGAACCCTCTTTATTTGAAAGCAACCAGCTTCAGAGTTTTACTCCTAATGCCTCTGTGTGCCAAACAGTGGAAAAGGAAACGGACCTGGGAGCCAGGCCGGGGCACCGCACCTCCTCCTCCGGGGCAGGGGTCCGCCCGGGGCAGCATCCCCGCCGCTGGGAAAGGACCCCTCCCGGGAGCAGAGATGAGAAAGGAACCCGCGAGCGAGCCTGCTGAGAAGTGAGCCCCCGCCTCGCGCCAAGTCTGACTGCAGAGAGGCGCTGAGTCAGTGTTCGGATCAAGGGGAAGGATCGCTCTCACTCGGCCCCACGCTTGAGGGCGACAGATCGGGCACAGGCAGCAGGGCCAGCACCTGTATCCTACGCGCCGGTTCACGACGGGAATGGAACAGGGAGTAGACGTTTTCCTGGCGAAGGGAAATCTCCGGAGGGCTCTTCATACGCAGCCGGCTGCCTCCTCCTTCTCTGGGCTGGAAGCGTGGGTGAGATGGGGCCCCAGAACCTCCTTTCCTGCTGGGCATGCACAGCGGCTCCCGTGAGGAATCTGAGACCCAGGTGTCAGCAGGCATGCTGCGCAGGCGGAAGCCCAGGTGGATCCTGCCCTTCTGTCCGTGGCTGCCCAGCCCCCGTACAGCCCCAGGAGGCAAGCCGCCGCGGCAGGAAGCGGCCGGCTGTCTCTTCTCGGTCTGTGGTCCGCGGGCCCGCCCGTGCGGTCAGTGTTGTGGTTTCCCCCGGAGCTTTAGTCCACAGAGATGCCATCGATGACAATGCCACCGTTCTGCCACTTCCCCTTCCCCCGAAAGACTTTTCTAGAGCCATCAGACGACCTATAAACATAGCTCAGCCAACTTTCCTCTGGCATCGGCACACAGAGGCCCAGAGCCCACTTCCTGCAGTCACAATGCAAAGAAAATAGTGCAAAATGTTGGAACTAAGCCATCTGCAGGAGGGTTTCACTTGACCTCCCCAACCATGCTCAGAGTTGTAGGAAAGAGTGGCAGGAAAACAGGAGACCCAGACTCTTCAGACAGACTGAACCCACGGATCACCTCGGAAAGCAGGCGGGTGTGAGCGCCGTGGGTGCATGCGCACAGGCCCCCTGGGCCCTCAGCAGAGCACGTGTCCCCCAGGCGAGGACTGCCGCCCGCCCCGCCGCGCGGGTTCAGGGGCAGTGAGCTGTGCCACGGAGGCTCCATCCACCTCCCGCCCTCGGCTGCTTTGACTGGATGGAGACGGCACGTGGACTCAAAGGCGCCCTGGGCCTGGGGGGAGGGGGGCCTGCGGCTGAGCAGCCAAGTCTGAACCGGGACCTGGGTTCCCCACAGACAGCGCTTTACCCTAGGGCTTCAGGGCCAACGTGTCTACTCGTAAAACCTTAATTAGCGCCTTGAAATGGTGACAGCTCCGTGAAAGGGGAGCCGTGCGCGCAGGGATCCAAGCCCACCGGCAACAGCGAGCGAGGGCGTCGGCTTCCTGTTCCCAGGCTTCCCTCCAGCGCCCCCCGCTCCCAAGGGAGGGTGCAGGGGGCTCGGAAGCCCCGGGCTTGCGGGCTTGCTCTCCCGTGAGCGCTGCATCAGCTTTCGCATCTCTGAGCCCCCGGCAGCACCCAGGCCGCAAGACTCCACTGCCGCGTGGTCCTCTGTGTCTCCAGGACTCACCCCAAGCCCTGAGTCTCCCACAGCGCATCTCCAGTGGGCCATTTGCCAGTGGCCTTGACCCATCAGTGGGTCTCAAGTGGCCTTAAGTGTCCCCCCCTGTGGGTGGACAGGTCCACTCCCTGCCCTCAGCCGGGACGAGCTCCTCCGGGACCACAGCCCACTGGCGTCCAGGGCAGTTGGCCCGCATCACCCCCTTAAGCCCATAGGGACCTTATGGGGCAGAGGACACCGTCACCTCCGATGTTACAGGTGAGGACGGAGCGTTGAGGTCGGGCACAGGTCACACAGCAAGGAAACGGCCCATCTGATGGCCAGGCCATCGGGTGAAGCCCCAGTAGGGCTGAGGGCCCGAGGCTACGCACCACCACAGTGTCCACAGCCCAGCCTGGTGGGCCTCCCTACACGAGACACACACAGACCCTCCTCCCCTCTGGACCTTGACCCCTGCCCGGAACACGCTACATTTTTAATAGGGAGCTGAAGAAATACATCAGATACCTAAAATCTTTCATTGTTAATTTGCTCTCACCTAAAACCTAAGAAAATCGCTCACATGCAGAATTCCAATGTTTTGAAAAATTCTGCAAAGTGACATCATTTACAGTTTTTTCCAAGGCAGTATACATTCCTCTGAGTTAAAAGAAAACATTCGCCCAAGACTTAGAAACCTGAGTGGAAATGAATAAATGCTGCTTCTGTGTCCTGTGTACATTTTTCATTAGGACTTGACTTTCAGAGAAAACTCAGTTTCAGCAAATATTTTCTCTCCTATGAAGTGGGGCTGGAACAAGGAGGTGTTGATGGTGAAGCAGAAGAGGGAATTTGGCTCATTTGCTCTTTTACAGGGATTTTTAAATGACTTATCGAAGCTATTGATCACACTAAAGTATTTTAATTTCTCCGTGAATTTCATTTCCTGAGCTTTGCTCATCATCACACCAGCATGTACAGCTGTGTGCTGAGCTGGGTCACGAGATAGTCGTGTCTTTCCCATCATGACCGTTTCCTGGAACCTGGGCGACAGTCGCTGTGACGACCCTGAGTCCAGGGGGCCCCTGGCATGGCTTTGCCCCGCGTGCCCTGAGCCCTGGTGGACGCCTTCCTCTGATGAGCTGCTCAGCATCTGAATCTTCCCCCTGTTCGGGGTTTGAGCCCCACTTCCCCCAGCACATCCCCGGCGCCCGGCGTCCTGCCCCCCAGCTGGGCCCTGGAATCCGCCTCCCTTGTTCCCATTCACTGTCTAGACCCACTGCTCCAGCCGTGCCGCAGCATTTTCTCGTTTCATCCTCACGGCAACGGGTGAGGCGGGCGCTCTCCCCGCACCGGGTCACAGGTGAGAAACTAAGGCGCAGAAAGGGTGGGTGCCTGACCCGAGAGGGCACGGCTGGCGCTGGTGCCCACACCCAGGCCGTCGGACTCCGAGCCCAGCAACTCGCCCGAGCAGCTCTGGTGGGGCCGTCACCTGGGTCCACCGCGCCCGGCGGCCCTCCTTTGTGTCAAGCTGAGGCCCAGGGAGACACAGGCTCAGAGGGTGGGCTCCAGGAGGGGCTGCGACCCAAGAGCAGCCCTTCAAGGCCCCCAAAGGCTCTGCTTCCAGACAGCGAGCCTGCCCTTTCCCAGTGGGGTCCTGGCCCCTGCCTGGGTCCTGATCCCAATACAGAGGGTCAGATGAGGTCCTGCAGAAGGGCCGACCCCCAGGAGGCAGGCCTCCCGGCCACGGGGGGCAAGGAGCTCACCGCCCTGCACCTGCCGCCGGGCCCCAGGGCTGCGGCTTCTTCTTCTTGTTTAAATCCCTCGTTGTTTCCATGCATCTCAGACCTCTGGGCTGGCGGGTCTGCATAAAGGTGCAGTGTTTCCCCTTCACAAAGGCACACTGTGTTCCCGGGCGCATCGAGGCAGGGGCACCGACACCTGCTGGAAACAGCCTTTCCTCGGAGACATGTCTGCGCGGCTTGCTGTCCCTGCGGCTCTGACTCGTCCTTCCGCGACTCTGGGAAGGGCCGCTGCCACACCCTGCTCCGCAGCCCACCGTGCTCCCAGCAAAGGTCAGGCCCTGGGGGTCCGGAGAGCTGGATGCTGGGCCCCGGGGCCGCGTGTGGGGAGGGGCTCGGTGACACAGTGACACTTCAGAGACTGGCTTCTCCCGGTGAGGACGAAGGAGGAGTCACAGGGACGTTTTCCTTCCCTGGTTCCCAAACGGCTCCTTCCGCTGCCTGCTGACTTGTTGCCCAGAAAAGCTGCTGATGGTTTCGAATGATGCTTAATACAAAGGAGGAGGAGACAGGGAGCTGGGGGGGAATTCTCACTTTTGGTTCCACCTCAGGGGGCCTCCTGAGCGTGTCTGATTTGGAGACTGAGCTCACCCAGCAATTTCACGAGGGGCTGGCTTCAGACTCCGGTGTCTTTTGTGCTCTTGGGTACAAGGCCTTTTAGACGAATCAAGGCAGATGAAAAGAACCCTAATCTTTCAATCCCTAAGGTAAAATAAGTCATAACATTTTTTTCTTATCAAGAGTTTCTATATTATATGTTTTCTGTAATGTCTAATATACTCTAAAAACATATTATGTAAATGTTATGTGTTTGTATATGCAAACTGGAATTCTTCATTCTCTTTCATTTTTGTCACATGATAGAAAATTTGTGTTAGGTAAGTTGCATTAGGCAATTCAGAATTTGTCTCATCAACTGAAACGTTGAAGAGTGTATTCGAGGGAAACTAACAAAAATCCTTGTGTCTCACCAGAGTTTGACCCCAGTAGTATTTGAAGTACCACGTGAGGCGTCGCACTGGCTCTGAGGATCAGGACGGAGCCCGCGGGGACGAGCCCAGCACCCCGGCCTCGCCGTCTCCCACCTCAGGGCCCGCGACCCGGAGGCACCTCTCAGAGCAGGCGCAGCCCACGGTGACCCCGAGGTCCCTGCTGGAAACCTCGGGGAAAGTGGGTTTTATGGGGCGGGGGGGGGAACTCTTGCTCCACGGGGCCTCCAGGACTGGGTTCCAGGGGGCACCCTGGTCACTCTCACTGCCCCCCGACGCCGGGGCTCAGACCTGCTGCACTGCTTCGTCCTTCCCTCTCAGTTCACAAGGGAAGTTGTATTTAACGTTTAATCAAACCGCAAGGCTGTGTGAGGGAGCGCCCGGGGCCAGGCAGCGTCTTTGGAGACCTCGGGCAGCTGGGGTCGGGGGAGCGCGCTGGGCACCGCGCGGCCTCAGACACCTCCTGCGAGAGGGGCGCAGGGGACTGTGGCGCCACCCGCGGGTCGGGCCCCGGGGAGGCGGCCTGGACGGCGGTGGGCGGCAGCAGCGGCCTGTGCCCTGAACAGGGCCGGCGAGGAGGATTCATCGTTCAAAACAAGGAGAGAGAGAAAGTGCCCCAAGAGACGCTCAGCTCAGGCCCACCGGCGAAGCCTGTTTAAGGGGAAAACGGCCAACTTTCCCTCAGGTTCGTCATGAAACCAGTGGCTCTCTCTAGCTTCTCCGGGAGCCACCTCCCCACGGTTAGTGTTCCCGGGTCCCTGCGTCCCCAGGGGCCGAGGCCGTGCAGGCGGAGCCCCCCTGCTGCCACCCCTGGAAAGGTGGGGTCAGGGCCGGGGGACCCAGTGTGAACTGGGGGTGAAGGATGTGGACGGGAGCGGGGGCCCCCTGTGTACCCCTCCCTGACCCCGACCCAGGCTGGGAAACGGGCTTGGGGGGGACAGGGAGCAGGGGACACGGGCCAGAGGTGCAGACACCCCCGAACACCTATGTCCAGGTCCCCCAGGACCACGACCGCCCCCTCTGCAGCAGGTGAGGGGGTCAGGGGGCAACCCTCTGGAGGTGCTGCTGTGGTGTCACCAGGGCCACGTGGCCCGGCCGGGACGGACTGAGCCAGGAGAGCCTGACGCGGACCAGCAGGTTCCACGGGGGCCCCAAGGGCCCGGAGCCATCCAGGGGCACGTGCACCTGCCGCCTGCTCTCCTGGAAACAGCAGCGTCAAAACACCCCCCGGGACCTGCGGGCTGCGTCCCGTACAAGTCCCAGCCGACTCCAGGGCCACCGGTGGAGACGCAGGGTCAGAAACCGGGGAGTGCCAGCTGTGCCCCGCTGGTCTGGAGGTGCCGGATGAGACAGCAGACCCCGGCCCAGCTGGGCCGAGAGGCTGGGGGTCCCTGACCCGGCCCAGGCCCTCCTGGGTGTCTCAGTCCCAGAGCACAGCCCTGCGCTCTTGTGTCTGTTCATCGGCGCAGTTGGGACTTCAGAGTTATACGACTTCTTGGACAGAGTGTGCCCATCTTGTGTGTACCCTCTGCTGTCCTCTGAACCCCAAGCAGGCCTGCTCAGGGCTGGTGTCTCCCCTGCACATGCCCTCTGACCAGGGGTGAGTTTCGGACTCCTTCAAATGTGCCTTGAGGGATGCGACCTGCCCCTCTCACCCCAGACACCAGCAGCCCTGACCCTCCTGCCACCCAGGCTCAGGAGCTCGGGTCAGAGAGCTATGCCCACAGCCCCCTGGACGCGGGAGTCCACTGGTCCACATGTACAAGCTGCTGACTCTGTGTGAAAATCTCATTTTTACTTTATTGATGGTAGAATTGCTTGCATTCAGGAGAAACAGAAGACATTAACTCTTGTGGGAATAGGTTTATACGGAAAACTGAGTTAGCAAATCTGTTTTGTTGAGGAAAAGTAAATTTATGGGGCTGATTTCCTTCAAACTGTTCAAAATACTCAAAGGCCCTATCTCTGTTAACCAACGGTCTAGAAAAATCTTTGTTTTGAGGACAAAGGCATTTCTGAGCTCCAAGGATTTTAAACAGCCCATCTGGCTTTTCCATCCTTTGCTTTGAGTTCCTACCCACATAACATTTAATAGGAAAAGTGAAATCGAACGAGAAAGTATTTCACAGGATTTCAGTTGAGCCTCTAAGGGTCGGCAGACCTATGCTGAGTATCACCAAATGACATCTGCTCTCAGCACCCCATTTGTGACTAGTCTACCAGGAAAGTGGGAAGGTAAAGCAAGAACAGACGTTTTCTTTCTATACCCCGTTCCTCGCACCAGGGCCGGTGCCCAGGGCTGACCTGAGACCACGGGGATGGCTCTTTGGGCTTCAGGCCCCGCTTGACTCGTAAACTACCTCCTGATAGGTGTTCTGTCTCCACTTAACACGTGAGGTCACAGATGTTCGGGCTGATTCAGTCCTTGGCCCAAGTCACACAGCTGATGAGTAAGTAAATCCGGGCCTCCTGGTTCTGCGCTGAGGGCTCTGCCCTGACACGTGGCTCGTGGTTAAAACTACAGGACTCGTCGAAGAATGCCGACCCTAACCCTAAGTCAGCCTGAAAACACCCCACATGCGTGGGCCCACGCCACCCGGGCCTCTTCCATACAAGGACAGGTGACCAGCTCCTCTCCGGAGGGTAGGCAGGGCGTTGGGGGCCGGGAATCACTGACCTGCCTGAGGCGAGCTCTGCCTGTGGTCCGACGGGGCCACTGCGGGGGATGAGTTCGGGGAGGACCCGCCTTCTCTCCTCGTCTGCCTGCTACCCGATACCTCGCCTGGCACGTGGACTGCTTCCTACACGTTTGTTGAGCGAGACTTACTAAACCCGACCCAGACCCTCAAAACGCCACCTACTTAGAGCCTAAGGAGCATTGCCACGGACCGAATGTGTGTCCCTCCTCCAAGCCCACTGCTGAAGCCTCACCCCCGTGTGATGCACCTGGAGAGACCATCTCCAGGGGGAAGTTATGTCCCCATGCCGTCACCCGGGAGTCAGGGCTTCAACACGTGTGTTTGGCGGGGAGGGGACAGGAAGAGCGGGCGGGGGACACTTCTGCAGCTGCAGCCACACCCCAGAGCAAGGCTTCTGCGCCCGCTCCCGGGAAAACCAAACCCGAGGTTTCAGGACCTGCTGCTCCCGGCACGGGCTCCACCTCACCAGGAATGAGCCGCCTCCATCAGGGTCTCACGAAGAAATGAAGGTACACACAAAGAGGAAAAAAATGTGCATCAAATACACCCAAAATATACCTGTTTGAAATGAATTTTGTTTGAGTAGAAAAGGAGGCCAGGCGGCACCAACCAGCGAAGTCGTCACTGGGCAGCCCCCCCTCGTTGACTGGCTGGCCCAGCCTGAGCCTCGCGGAGCTGAGCCAGACGTGGGGTCTGGCCCAGACGAGTCGGCTCTGTGGCCTTGGGCCATCTAAGTCCCTTAGCCTAGGTTCCTTCACCCGTAGAACAGGGAAATTAAAAAGTACTTATTCCATGGGTTTCCTTATGAGATTTTAATAAGATAATTCATTTAATGGCGCTTTGTAGAAGTCCAGGATCTCAGTAAATGTCAGCTTTTCTCACAAGAGCACAGCTATTAAAAAACAGAACACAGTGTAACCAAAACAAAACAAGATAAGGACCCAAGCCCCCAAACACTTGGTTTGTTTGAGGAGGAGCTCTGTCCCAGGCTACTTCTCAGCCAGCTTGTCGGGACCCGATCAGTGTACACAGATCACGTAGCCATCACAGGAAAGCCGGGGAATGAAGGAATTCACATTCTACAAACAAAAAGGGTTTCCGCCGATGTTAACCTGCAAAGGCATCACGTTATCTCACTTGGGTCCTCTTCTCCTACACACGTGCGAACATAATAACCAAACGCGCTAGCAGCCCGAACGCCCGCGAGGCCCCGCGAGGCCCCCGAGGCTCCCCCCTCCCCACCTGCACCCCTCAGCCCGGGGCAGCCAGGGCCCCAGCCGCCGGAGGCCGACTGTGTCTGGGACGGGGCATTCCGGCTGGCGCTGGGCGTCGTCTTTCTCGCTGAGTCCCCCTGGAAGCCCCAGAAGCGTGGATTCTCAAGGCAAAGGCACGTCCTCTCCATCATGGGCCAGCTCAGAGGCCCCCATGACCCAGAGCTGACCCCTTGTCCCAGCGACGCGAGTTTGGAAGAGAGCAAAAAGGCTCCCCAAACGGGGCGTTTTCCCCACACTCTTCTGCATTTTGGCAGGACAAACGGATGCCCCACGGGCCACGAGCACAGCCGCACGTGCACAGGCTGCGACCACCTGAGGCCGGGCCCCTCCTCGGAGCAGCACGGACGCCCCGGGAGGGCAGAGGCCTTCGTCTCATCCTGGCTCCATCCTCCGCAGGATGTTTCTGGAAGGTGTTTGGATCTGTGAGTTTGTTAAACAGTCACGGGGAACAGAGCCTCCGCTGCATCTGATCCCAGGACAAGAGGCCCCGGAGTCCGAGGTGACCACATGGCCCTTGGGAAGCGAGAGTTCAAAGCCTGGCAGGTGCCGAAGCCAAATTCAACCCCGTGAACTAATTATCCACCTGCACAGACCGGGCCGGCTTCGTGGGAAAAGCACGGTCCACACCTGCCGAGAAGCTCACCCGATAAACAGGTTACCCCGCCTCTGGGACTCGGCCACCAGGTGACGCACGCGCAGCAGGTGAGGCTCCCAGCCCAACACCCCGGGAGACGTTCTCACGCTATCGACAGGCGGGGAAGCTGGGCTCGCAGCCTGAGTCTGTCCTGAGAAATGACATTTATTGGGGCAAGAGGCCTGATTAATCGCAGTGCATAAAAGCAATCACATTTAATACTGTTTCATAAAATGAAAAAATACATAGCAGCACAACAAAAAACTTGGTTTGACCATTCTATTTTCTTTACAGCATTTTTTTTTTTTGAAAAGTAGGATCATAGGAGCAGGCAACCTAAGCCTTGTTAAGTTTCTAAAGTAACCAAGTCATTCTTTTGGATTTTTTTTTTTTTTTAATTTTACACTTTATTTATTTATTTATTTTTGGCTGTGTTGAGTCTTCGTTTCTGTGCAAGGGCTTTCTCTAGTTGTGGCAAGTGGGGGTCACTCTTCATTGTGGTGCGCGGGCCTCTCACTATCGCAGCCTCTCTTGTTGGGGAGCACGGGCTCCAGACGCACAGGCTCAGTAGTTGTGGCTCACGGGCCTAGTTGCTCTGCGGCATGTGGGATCTTCCCAGACCAGGGCTCGAACCCATGTCCCCTGCATTGGCAGGCAGATTCTCAACCACTGCGCCACCAGGGAAGCCCATTTGGATTTTTTTAATGAGCCTCAACTAAAGAATCTGGGGCCTGAAAGAAAGCAGGTCCTTGGCTGCTGTGCCACCTGACTTCTCTTGTGTCCCTCGTGGTGGGCTTTTCCAAGAGGCAATACGTAAATAGGACATATTATTGCATTACACATATGTTATATACATACCTGTATACATACACATATATGTACATGCTATTTAAAGAGAAAGAGACTAAGGTTGGCTTCAATAGTGCTTTGAAATCCTCCCCTAGGGGGGCGCCTGGGAGGCGGGGGGGCTGGAGGCAGAGACCTGAGCCCCCAGCCGCCTGCTCCCTAAGCCCCTTTTCCCAATGTTCCCGACTTCTTCATCACCTGACAGATTGCAGGACGAAATCATCACCCGTTACATCTAATTGCTCTACAGATATTACTGGGCATCTGCTGTGTGGCGAGGACTGTGGGCCAAGGGGTGGACTAAGGGGCCCTCTGCCCCCCTGAGGACCCTCCACGGGGCCAAGTGGGACCCCCGAGTCCACACACTCCCCAGAACCTTAGCCTAAATAAATACTTCATGCTTTAAATGTATGTGTGAAGAATCTGTTGCCACAGAAAAGAAGTGAACAGCCTTGGACCTGAATCAGGGTATTTATGCCTGGAACCAGGCTAAGGTAAGAGGAGATCTGGGATTGTTTCACATGGCAATTCCACTGGTATTGGCCCACCATTCAGTTTTATTTACAGAGTGTCAGTAAGATGGATTCAGAACAGTAGATAGAGAAAAAAATATTAGATCTTTCCCACATAGCTCATAATCAAAATTAATTTAAAACAAAAGCCAGCTGCATACGACAGATCCAGGCAGCAATCTCCACTGACAATAAAGTATTATTATTTAAGTGCAGAGGATTTTAAGCCACGTTTTAATATCATTCTAAGCCTTTTAGAGGAAAGCAAAGTCAGTTTAATTTCTTTTATAAAAATTAATCAACATCTGTTATTTCTGCCAACACATGCATTACAACAGAGTCAAAGCAAATCTGAAATTAGGAACTCAAGAAATTATCTTTATTCAGAGAACTACCATCTAGGTTTCCAAATCTCACATTAAAAACTAAACAGCTGAAATTTAAATGTAAAATATATTTTTAAATATAAAAAATGTTTAATATAAAATAAAACAAATTTCCACCACTGCCCGCTTTCTGGCACATCCTGATGGCGACTTTAAAAACGCATTCTTAGGGGCTTCCCTGGTGGCGCAGTGGTTGAGAGTCTGCCTGCCAGTGCAGGGGACACGGGTTCGAGCCCTGGTCTGGGAAGATTCCCACATGCCGCGGAGCAACTAGGCCCGTGAGCCACAATTACTGAGGCTGCGCGTCTGGAGCCTGTGCTCCCCAACAAGAGAGGCCGCGATGGTGAGAGGCCCGCGCACCGCGATGAAGAGTGGCCCCCACTTGCCACAACTAGAGAAAGCCCTCACACAGAAACGAAGACCCAACACAGCCATAAATAAATAAATAAATAATTTTTTAAAAAAACGACAAAACTCATTCTTAAAGCACACAGCTGTCTCTAAAGGACAGATTGCCACAATGCTCCCAAAGCCCCTCTGTTTGCCTGTCTTGCAACATGTTGAATGCATGATACGTGTTGGATATACCCAGCCTGGACGCTCCCCAACGTTTTTGATGATAAGATTCAAGGACGGCCAAGGAAGGGTCTGGACCTCGTTGCCGCCAGGTCCTCACACCCCTCCCTGCCCTGCACCCCGCACTTTCCCACACAGCGTCGGACTCCCACGGGAACCGGCCCCAGCCTGGGATTCTTCTTATGAATCATTCTCGAATCTCGGCTCTGCCACACCTCTCGATACTGGCTGTTAGCAAAGCGTCACCGCAGCGAAAGCAGGGGGCAGGCACGGCGCCCCCATCCCTGGCCGCTGGGCCCAAATCAGAGCAGCAGCCTGGTCGGGCCCTGCATCCTGAGCCCCGGCTGATGGGGCTGAGAGGGAGGCCGGCCCAGCAGGTGGTCACTCTGGAAAGATCCAGCCCCCCATGAGAAGCGGGGCGGGCTGCTGTGGGGCCCGGCGGGGACGGAGAGACCCTCGCAGGCTCCTTCGGGGGCCTCGCCGCTCCTGCACCTTCGCCGGCGGACGCTCCGGGTCATCAGGAGCACCTGTGTTCACACAGTCGACGTCCTGCAGGTTTTGACTGAGCCTTCAGGAAGGGAACGCACTAAAGTGCTGTTAACTTCTCCCGTCAAAGCCACTTTTCTCAGCTTTCTAAAAATGATGACTAACTTCTGATTTAAGGTCTCGCCAGAATAATGTCTTTACCCAGTATGGTAACTGTTTATATTTTGTTCTTCGTATTTTGTCCTTTGCTGTTGAAAATGTCGATATTCAGAATTAAGACCAAACCAGGGGGGAGAAAAGTCATTTCAGAACAGAAAGGCGGGTACAAAGACCAGCCCGAGCCCAGTCAGGGTCTTGCCCCCACCGCCGACGGCACCACCCGGCTGCCAGCGCTTCAGCAACAGGCCTGCCTCTGGGGAAGTCTGGAGGGCGGCCCCCCGACAGGCCCTGTGCCGGCCGGACAGGTTAGTAGGTCCAGGATGCAGCCTCCGAGGGGCCCCAAGGCCGCCCCGCAGTGGGTGGGGTGCAGTCCCCCCACCCTGTCTCTCCTGCCAACCCGCAAGGAATCAATGCAGACCTTCAATCGATGCATCACAGATAACGTTTAAAAAATTCTTCTTCTTTGCAAAGTTATCAGCTTGGGAACTTTCTTCAAATTCTGCTTTAAGTTTCTTCTCCTCAAAATACAAATGAGACGGAATCTTCCTGGGAGTCAGGATGAAACAATGAGCAGCACGCCGGTCTGAGGATGGACCGTCCCCTCGCGATGGCCCGGCCTCCCGGCCCGCAGCAGTGTCCACGTAAAGCAAGGTGTCGGGTGAGGCCGTGGGCCTTCCAGGCTCCTCCCTGGGAGGCCCTGTACCACCTGGGACACAGGCCTGGGAGCTCGTTCAGAAGACGAATCCCAGGGCATCTCAGCAGACGACGCGACCTGGAGTCTCGAGGCGGGTGGGGTCCCGGGGCCCACGTTTTCAGCAAGGTTCCCTGTGGGTCTTGTGCGTTTGGAGACGGAGTGAGGGTCCCCTTAAATCCTTCCCAACGCCCTGGTGTCTGCCTTTCGGAAGAGCTAAGGTTTACCCACCCCGACCCCCCATCCTAGAACGCGCGACTCGCAAGTCAGGGACACGTCCTCTAGGCTGAAAGGAGGAGTCGCAGTCGCCTCGGTGTCAATAGCTCTACGAGCTGCTAATAGACCTGCTTCCCGATCTAATGATTAAGACAGAAAAAGAAACACCTTTTACGGAAAATCTGGGCAGTGGTCCAAAGGCTTCATGCCAGAAAATAATACTTTGCGTTCTTCTTTGAGACAATCTCTCGGGAACGTATTTGTTGTGAACAGGCAGCTGTTCTCCTGGACTTTCTCCTCCTGAGAGAAACTTGCTCTGTTCGGTGGTTCTTAACCAAGTTCACGTCCCCTGTGACCCCTACAACTGAAAGAGAAGCCGCGTCCCCTGGGGAGTCCGAGGCTTTCTGTCGTGCAGATAAAGAAGCTTTTTCTGGTGCCATAGTTTCCATGGGGAAGCAGGTTTATAGCTGGATGGAATTACAGGAAATCTTAAAATTCCTCCAAAAGCAGGACATTCCCTGGAATGTCCTGGGAGGGGGCTCCTCGCGGGCCTGTTTCAGGGAACAGTGGGGGTGAGGGCGAGACAGGCGGGGCGGGAGGTTCTGCAGAGAAGGGCATCCGCCCCCTCGGCCGCCACCCGGGCAGGTGAGGCGGGGGAGCGGCGCGCGCCCGGCCCCTGGCTTTGCTGCCCTTTAATTCAGCCCAGCAAGCGTGTTGCAGAGCCCAGCCGAAGCCCCGCCCCCTGCAGCGGACAGACCCCGCCCCCCGTCCTCGCTCCCGGGGCAGCCCCCGCTCCTCCGTGGGGCGCGGGCGGCGGGGCCCTCCTGCTGCGGCCCGGAGACCCCGTCCTGCTGGGACGCAGCGGCGCCTGCGCGCGGGGAGCTGGGCGGCGCCGCCGCCAGGAATCGGAGGCTCTGGGAGCCGCGGGACCCGCAGGCTGGGCTCACGTGTGTCGTGTGAGCGGCTCCCTCCTGCCTCTGCGCCCCTCCGCCGTTTGGGAAACGGGACGAGGTCCTGGGCACCACCGGGCCGGGCCCCTGTGCCCCTCAGCCTACCCGCGCCTGCCTCCCCGGGGGCCCCTCGGGGGACGTGGGCGATGTCTTCGCACGACTCCCCGACGGGGCCGTTCCTGCCGCGCGCGGCCTGACCTGCCCGCCCCTCAGCTCCCACCCCAGCTCCTCGAGGTCGGCGACTCCCCGCCCACGGCCCCCGCCGGCCCCCAGCGTCCATGTGGGACGCGAGCGCGTCATGGAGCTTCTGCCCCAGCAGGCGCTGACCTGGGACACGGAACGGGCGTGCCAGCCCTGCTGAAAGATCCGGTTCCTCGCTCGTCCCCGTCTGCTGGGAGGAGAAGGTGTCGCAGGAAAGGAAGAAAGTAACCCCTCATCACTAGCCACCCCTTCCCTATGACCTGTGGCCCCGATGACAAGGACTCTGGCCCCTCCCTACTCCAGCCAGCCACCCCAATCGTCTTATACCAACTGAGGACAGAGAAGCTGGCGGGATGGTGATCTGCCCCCAGTCCTAACGGGGCTGCGGGTCTGGCCCGAGTAGGTGTTTTGCTGTCTAGACAATCGGAGTCAATTAATGGGCCAATTCAGCAACCCGCTGCAGGAGGGCGGAGGGGCAGAGCATTTGATAGACTCCCCAGGTGTCCAGAGAGCTCAAGATGCTGCAGATGGAAAGGTCTGGGGGTTGAAGCAAAGAGGACCGTGTGATACAGGCGCTCAGTCCCATTAACTTAGGTGACCCTGGGGTTGGGTTTCTTCACAGCAGCACTACGGATGCTCCAGACCAGAGAGCTCCTTGCTGAGGGGCTGCCCTGAGCACGGAAGGATCACCCCCTGCCCTGCTGTGACAACCAAAAGTGTCTCCGTACGTTGCCAGATGCCCCTAAGGTGGTGCGGGGCACAGTTGAGAAGCCCTGTAAGCACAGGACGGATCAACCAGCCAACATCACCTGGGCTCATGTTGAAAAGGAGAATCATTGGCTTGTTTAGTGATTTTTTTTTACACCTTATTTCAGTGATATTTTCAGATAGTCAAACTCTTAATTCTTATGAAAATAAAAGATTCCTCTGAAATCCATCCAGAAATTATTACCTGAACGGAATGGCTAGATATATAGATACCATAAATGATGTCACATCACTTCTATAGATTTATATATCACTTCTTCTAGTAGACACTAATTTCAGTGATTGGATTTTTGACCAAAACAACATCCAACAGGAAAAGGAAGCCCTACTGTGTGCCCAGCCCAGATTTATATGTGTTTTCCCACCTACTCCTGAGAGACAAGTATTGTTTTCTTTTCAGAATAGTAAAACAAGGCTCAGAGATGTTAAATTATGTTGCCCCAAGGTCACACAGCTGCTGATTAGAAATGGAATTTAAATAGGTTTGAGGGTGAAATTCATGGACCACAATGTCACAGTCCTATATTTCTCCTGGTCACAGACATCTGCTTCCAGCGCGGTGCCTTTAGTCCTCCTGTCCTGCCCGAGACCCCTCAGCTGCAGGCTCTCCACCTCACCATGGACCCTGCCCTGGTTCTTTGTAATCGTTCCAGGAATTCGTGGAGCTGTGTTAAACCACCACTCGTTATGGACTTAAAAACACACACCTTGCTCTGCAAACTGGGGGCTGGACCACATGACCTCTGTGGACCCATCAACCCTAACATTCCACGTGTGAGTGACTCTGTTTTAGAATTTTGTAGGACGTGACCATTGTTCCTGACATCTCGGAGTTGTTGTTTTTCTCATGTTATTATCTCGCCTCTTCAACTCAGGTCGGTATTTCTCACCCTAGCACATCCTAGTTCAGTCTCCGTCATGGCTGACTGGCAGCTCCATGGGATGACATTCGTGTCCGCATCCCCATATCTGGAACCAGCTGTCAGCAACTCTGCTTAGAACTCACGGTGAGCTAGCTCAGCCACCACAGAGGAAGGGATCGTCCTACAACTTCTTAACATGTCTCATTTGTGGTTACAAGGAGTGAGTGAAAAGATGGGGGAAGAGGATAGAGCAAGGTTTTCAAATTTGTTTGTTTGTTTTCAGTAAACAAAAAACTGCTCAAACAAAATTTAAATGGAAGCCCAATGTATTAAACAGATAAAAACAGAGTTGCTTTAAGTTAAAGTTTTTGGATGATGGCCTGGAGTCTCACTTGATCATCCTTTGCCTCCTATAATGAATGCCCTTTGTAAACTTCCTGCAGACCTCCTAGCACTTCAACAAACACCACTTTAAAACTGTTGTCCTGATAAAAGCAATTCTGGAAAGGCCAACAGGAACCTCCAAAGATCCACTCTTTCATAAAAGCAACAAGAACACTGGGAAAAAGTGCAAACTCAACCTTTTCAGAACTCTGGAAATTATCCAAAGGATTACAACAATCCAAGGAGTGTTTATTCAAGAAAAATGGCTGAATTTCAGTAAAAACAGTGGGCTTTGTGGCATTTTAACTTGGCCTATTCCAGTCTCCCTTGTATTCGTTTCTTATTGCTTCTGTAATAAATTACCACATACCCAGTGCCTTAAAACTGCACAAATTTATCATCTTACATTTCTGCGGGTCAGAAGTTTGACACGGGTCTCACTGGGTTAAAATCAAGATGGTGGCAGCACTGCATTTCTCTCTGCAGGATCTAGGGACCATCTGTGGTCACGCTGCCCTCGTCCTTGGCTCACGGCCCCTCCATCCGCGAGGCCAGCGGTGCAGGCTTGGGTCCTTCCTGCATCACATCATGCAACCTTCTCTTTACTCCTCACCCACTTTTAAGGACGCGTGTGATTACATGGGACCCACACAGACAACTCAGAACAACCCTTTTTAAGATCAGCTAGTTAGCAAACTCAATTCCATCTGCAAAACTATTCCTCAAAAATGAAGGAGAAATTAAGACATTCCCAGATAAACAATAACTGAGAGATTTTGTCACTAGCAGTCCTGCCTTACAAGAAATACTAAAAGAAATGTTTCAAGCTGAAATAAAAAGACATGAGACAGTAACTCAAAGGCATATTAAGAAAAAAAGAGCACATTAAAAGTCAACTACATTGGTAAATATAAAAGACATTGTAGGGACTTCCCTGGTGGTGCAGTGGTAAAGAATCCGCCTGCCAATGCAGGGGACACAGGTTCAAGCCCTGGTCTGGGAAGATCCCACATGCCGCAGAGCAACTAAGCCCATGCACCACAACTACTGAGCCTGCGCTCTAGAGCCCGCGAGCCACAACTACTGGGCCCGCGTGCCGCAACTACTGAAGCCTGCACACCTAAAGCCCGTGCTCCGCAACAGGAGAAGCCACTACAGTGAGAAGCCCGTGCACCGCAACAAAGAGCAGCCCCTGCTAGCCGCAACTAGAGGAAGCCCGCGCACAGCAACGAAGACCCAACTCAGCCAAAAATAAATAAATTTTAAAAAGCAACAAAAAAAGACAGTGTAAATATATTTTTGTTTGTAACTCTTTTCTTCATCATATGATTTAAAAGATAATTGTATAAAGCAATAATTACTAAAATGTGTTGATGGGCTTGTAATGTATAAAGATGTAATTTATATGACAGTAATGGCACAAAGGAGAATGAAAGATAGTTATATTGGAGCAAAGTTTTTGTATTCTATTGAAATTAAGTTGGTATATTTCTGGACTAAGTGGTTTTAAACTGTGTTAATAATTAAAATTAATGGAGAAAAAGAGCAAAAAGCACATAACACATAAAATAAATAGCAAAATGGAAGCTGTAAAGTCTACCTTATTATTAACTGCATTAAACGCAAATAGATTAAACATACCAATCATAAGAAAGACACTGGTAGAGTGAATTAAAAAGAAAACATGATCCAATTATATGCTGCCTACAAGAGACACACTTTAGATTCAAAAATACCAATAAATTTAAAGTAAAATGATGGACCTGTAGACTCACTGCAGTACCCAACAAAATCCCAGCTTGATTCTTGAAGAAATTGACAAGTTCACCATAAAATGTATATGTCAAAGCAAGGGATGCAATATAGCCAAAACAGTATTGAAAAAGTAGAACAAAGTTAAAAGTATCACACTTCCTGATTTTAAAACTTACTGCAAAGCTACAATAACGAAGCAAGTGTGATATTGGCATAGTAGACATATAGAATAATGGAATAGAATTGAGAAAGCAAAATTTGACCCATACAACTATGGTCAATTGGGTTTTGGGGTTTTTTGGTTTTTTTTTTTTTTTTTTTTGGTCAATTGTTTTTTGACATGGTGCCAAGACAATTAAATGGGAGAATAAATAGTTCTTTCAACAACTGCTGCTGGAGCTGAATATACACATGAAAAAAATGGACTAAGATCTCTACATCACAACACACAAAAATCGTCTCAGAATGGATCGCAGACCTACATGTGAGAGCTAACACTACAAAACTCCTAGAATAAAACATAGGAGCAAATCTTCATGACCTTGGGTTAGGCATGTGGTTCCTTTCTTTCCTTGTGATGTCTGTGACTTGGATATAATGCCAAAAGCATGAGTGACAAAGAAAAAATAGGTATATTGAACTTCATCAAAATTGAAAACTCTTGTGCTTCAAAAGCATTTGTGTGCCAAAAAGTGAAAAGACAGCCCACAGAGAGAGAAAATATTTCCAAATCCTGAATGTGATAAGGCACTTATATCAAGGATTTATATATATTTACTTACATAACATGGTTTCCAAGTTGATGAGACGGTCCATTGGCAGCTGAAGTCGGGAACTCTCGAATCTAAATAGTAAGAAGACAAGTTTGAATAGATATTCCTCTAAAGAAAAGAAGCAAACAGCCAATAAGCACATGTAAAAAAAGATGCTCAACATCGTTAGTCATAAGAAAAATATAAATTGAAATCATAATGAGATATCATTTCACACCCACAAAGATGGTAAATCAATAAGGCAGACAATGACAAGTGTAGGTGAGGATGTGGAGAAATTGGACCTCGCACACTACCTGTGGGATTCTAAAATGGCGGCACCTTTTTGGAAAACAACTTGACAGAAAGCCTGTCTTGTCTGGCTGCTGTGGCTAGCTAGAACTTCCAGTGATATGGAATAAAAGTGATGACAGTGGGCCACTTTTATTCAACTTAGTATTGGGAGTCCCAGCCATAGCAATCAGAGAAGAAAAAGAAATAAAAGGAATCCAAATTGGAAAGGAAGAATTAAAACTGTCACTATTTGCAGATGACATGGTACTTACTATATATAGAAAATCCCAAAGATGCCACCAAAAAACTATCAGGACTCATTAATATGAATTTGGTAAAGTTGCAGGATACAAATTTAATATCAAGAAATCTGTTGTGTTTCTATACACAGAAAGAGAAATTAAGAAAATAATCCCATTTACAGTTGCATCAAAAAGAATAAAATACCTGGGAATAAATCTAACTAAGGAGGTAAAAGACCTGTACTAGGAAAACTGATGAAACACTAAAGAAAGAAATTGAAGATGACACACAAATGGAAAGACAAACTGTATCTCTGCCAGTTTCCCTGGGACTCTCTGGGGAAACAGAAGGTTTTCTCATTACAATAAAACACATAACATGGTTTCCATGTTGATGACACATTCCATTGGCAGGCGAAGTCGGGAATGTTGTCTGGAAGCTCAGAGGTGGAACTGTGTTAACAACAGGTGGTGGGTTCGTGGCTTTGAGAATTTCAGCATTTATCTTGTCCTTTAATCTTCCCGGCAGGAGGGAACAAAGCACAGCCTCTCCACGTGGACCTGGCCTCCTGCCCCTCCTGAGAATCTGGGGGCATCAGGGCCGTACTGCTCAGTCTCGGGTACTGGCTATGATCAGGGTGCTGGCACCAACAGGTCCCTTCCTGTGTCCTGCACCTGTCACTGGACAAGATGTCACACAAGTGAGGCAGAACGATGTGGGGACGGGAATGGTATGGCCCCCTCGCCAGCGTCCCTGCCCCAAACTCCACCCCCAGCTCCCGGCACGTCCCCCTGGTGGTCACCTCCTGGTGATGTCCACCATTTCCCCGACCTTTATTCCTCTAATACTTCTGTGTCACCAGGCTCACTTACTTGTCTTCCCAATTAGGCCACACCTCCTGAGAATGGGACCTAAAAGTGACATCGCAGTGACCGAGGTGTAGCCCAGTGAGTAATGAGGCGCCCACAGAGCATCGGGGTCAGAGGCAAATGGTGCCTTGAGAGAGGTCATCCAGGGGCGATGGGCGGCTCACAGGAGCAGCTGTAAAGTTGTCAGCTTGTAACAGAACCTCATTTGCAAAGAGGCACAGAAGCTGATGTTGAAGGTGTTTAACATTTGCTTCCATAATATTCCTGTATCCTAACTGTCATGACAAGCATTGTAAATATTAAAATCTATTTTAGCTGGAAAGTCCGGTGTACGTTCTGTGCACTATTTAATCTCCGGGTACACTAGAGGGTGAATTTAAACGGATTGATCCCTCACCCTCTGATGTTCGGATGTCTCGGGAGAAGAGGCACAGCAGAGAGGAGTTTCCAGTTGCCCTCAAGGTACGCTGCTGGAGACGTGCAACATGCTGTCCGTGGAGGGGAGGACCTCGGCCAGCCCTGGCCGTGGTGACTCAGGCATGGACACACCTGGCCCTGCCGAGCAACTCCAACCCCAGGCTAGAGCATCTGGATTCACCCAGTGGGGCGTGAACACCCTCAGGGGCCAGCTGGGCTGCCAGGGGACCACGCAGGTGTTGCAGGAGATGGAGGTGATATAGGTGATGCAGGTGACACAGGTGATGTAGGGCATTTTGAAGGCAGCCCCTCCCTTCATCACAAGCACGATCCTCAGGTTCCCTGTTGTTTTCTACCTTCACACACAGCAAAAGATCTCATCTCGGCCAGACCTTGGGTTTTTGGAAACAGCACAACCTTGGAATGGAGCGGAACAGGGCATATTTTCCCGCCGTGACGGGCGTGGCTCCCTGGTGAACTGTGTAGGTGCACCCCCGCCACACTTTAATAAACAGCCGTGAGCTCGGAGCACTCATTAGATGCTGGGCATTTATTACGGATCCAACAATCCTGTGGATTAGATATCATTATTATCCCCATTTCGCAGGGGAAAAAGCTAAAGCATCAGGGGTTAAAGGGTGGATTAGGCCACGTCACAGCTGCGAGGGAGCTTTGGGGTGTTTGAAGCAGCCCATCCAAGCAGTACCGGCCAGAGCAGGGCCTTCGCCACAGCAACAACCCCAGGGCAGGCGTGATATCCAGCTTGCCCCCCTGCCCCTCCCCCGCCCCCCAGCCATGCTGCCTAATTTAGTTTAGTTCCAGAGAGTCAATAAATTTATTATTTTAAAGGAAAATGAAAACATTCCAGAAGAACATTCGAGTATAATTTCAAGCTCAAAAGAACACAAAGATCACTTTACAAAGAAGTTCTATAATGAATGAACTCTTCATGGGGGGTGGGGAGAAGGAGGAAAAATAAAGCTGGATTTCCTCAGGATCAACTCAGCCCTTTAATTCTGACTCTCGGTTACTAACAAAACATTCTCCTGTGCAGAGCTTCACCCCACAGCTTTATCAAACAGGAAACTATGGGAACCTTCACCAAAAGTGATTCGTGTATTTTTCTAATAAATCATCGGCTTTGCTATTGTCCTTTCAATAAATTTTTAGGAAAGAAAGAAAACTAAATTCTTCAGAATTCAAGACCTGTTGACAGATGTTGCTGTTTCCCTGGCTTTCCTCTGTAAAGTACTCCGGAAGAGTCAAAGGAAAGATACATTTTTAAAAGAAACAAAAAGAAAAAAAAATTTTTTAATGAAGAATCTAAATGGAAAGTAATACTAAGAAAAATATATTCATAGGGAAAGAGGAAGTGTCAGCTGGAGGGAGGGGGAGGGGGATGGGGGGGGCCTGCATGGCCTGGCCTTGTGCCCCCTCCCCGGGCACATGTAAAGAAAAATAGAAAGTGGGCATGCACGAAAAAGTGAGTCTCACTGACCACGGTCAGGTCACAGTGTTCTGCCGAGAACCGCTTGGAAAGGGCGCTGCAGGAAGTTCTGAAATCCTAACAGCTCAGGGCTGACACTGGGTTGGTTGTGTCTGTGAAGGTTTTCTCCGACCATCAACGATCAGCCAACACGAGAGGTAACAGAGTTTTATAAGGAAGCATCTAGAGAGAAAACAAGAGGCTTTAGTTCCCCGTTACCTGAGGGCTGCCGAGACCCAGGTAGGTGTTCAGCTGTCTGCCCGGTTCCTTCCTTGGCAGAGTCTGGGGGCATATCCTGTCCACCCCACACTCCTAGGAAGACCAGCGGTGGCCTCGCTCACACTGGTCCCCAGGTGGCGGGACTCAGGGGCACCATCCCCATCACAACCATTTGGGAGGTGACTCTTCCGCCTACACACTGTAGATTCGCCGCCAGTTTTGTAGGACAAGTGGAAAAGAGAGAAGGACAAAGCAGGTAAGAATCGGCCAAACAATGTCCTGTAGCCTTGCTAAGACCCAAACCTCCACCTCCTTCCCGCAGTTACAGCTGCGAGCCGCGTGAAGCCCTCTCCACACGGTGAAGGGCGCAGAGGCACCCGGTGGGCGCTGTGGCCGTGCGGGGCCCCGGGCACCGTTGGGGCGTCTGGCCGCTCTGGACTCGCCAGGAGGGGCGGGAGGGAGGCAGCAGGCGGTGTAGCAGGCTGCACTGGAGAAGCGTGTGCAGCAGGAGCAGCCAGGGCCACACAGGACCATGTCCTCGATGGGCTGCGCCCAGTTCTGAGGTCAGCCCAGCCCCAGTTACATCCACCCCCGATCCCTCCTCTAAGGGGCTCTCACACCCTGGGCCGCTCCGCCCGCCCTCGTCCCCCAGGGCCAGCCTGGACACACCCCGCGCCCAGAGCCCACTGCAATCGTCACACCTGCCAGTCCTAAGGCTGCCGCTCTGCCCGGCCGGGTCCTTCCCACCAAATCACGGTACAGGAGCTCCCTCCAGACTGTAAACCCCCGCTCCCTCCCTGATCTGCACCTGGCCTCCCCACGCCCCACCAAGGTCTGTGGTTAAGACAGGCAGGCAGCCCGGGGTCTACAATGTCCGCACCCTCACACCTGCCACACCTGCCACCCAGCTGGCCAGGTGACTTCGGCTCTTGGACGTTAGTGAGCCATGCTTCTTCTAGATTAAGAAACGCCATCCCTGCTTCTCTGCTCTAGTGTAACAGCTGCTGTCTGTCCCACTCACTGGGAAAGGCAGAGATCTCTTTCTTCATTACTTCAAACTTTCCTTTAAATCTTCAGTTACAATGTCTCATTTCAAACATCAGAGATCTTCCTCCCACAGGCAAGCTCCCAGGGGCGGGAGGAGCTCTGGGCTGGGAGTAAGAAGCTGCACCCTGACGCCTGCACTGGGCCCAGGAACTTGGGCCGGGTCCCCTCCAAGCCCTGAGGCTCTGCGTCCTTACTGAAACGATGATGCCGCGGTCCCACGGAGCTCTGCGGATCGTGTCAGCCCTCCAGGGAGGCCACCAGAATGGAGCTGGCTGGGTCAGGGCTTCCCATACTCCACGATGGCCATTTGGAACTCTGGTGACAGCCTCCGGGCGAGGGCACTTACTGCCCCTCGTTGGCACCCGAGTGTCAGTGGGGAAGCTATTCCTGAATGGTTTCAGTGCTGCTCACAGGTCGAATGGTTCACAAACGCTTTCCCTTTCTAAACCTGGCTCCACATTCAGTGAGTACTTTTTCAGATTCTGTTTCTATTCTCACATAAGAGGATTAATCACAAGTAGTTTATAACATTGCAAAGAATTCAAGGATCAATGAAAAAAATCTGTTGAAGTCTTGACTTAGCATGAAGATGATTTCTGCTTTTAACACGTCTTCCTTGTTCGGAAGATAATGACAGCGTCAGGCATTATCTCCTGGAGGCACCTGAGAAATGCCTCCCGCTTTTGTGTTCCAGGACACGGATCCACGACAGCGCCCCGTGTCCTGATTGGAAACGCCTCTCCTCCTTCCTCCCCTGGGGACTCGGTGAGACCTGCCCCCTTCTCACACCAGGACCATGTCCACCTGCCTCCACAGATACCCGCCCCCCCTGCCTCCCTGCTGCCCCAGCCCGTGTGGAATCGCCCCCTGACTGCCCCACGACCCTGCCCCCCGACTGTCCTGCGACCCTGCCCCCCAGTTCTAGCTTCTCGACCTGGATCTGACCTCTCGTGTCCCCGAGCCCCCATGCCCCCCCAGGTCACGGGCTTCAGGGCTCTTGGTGTCCATCCTGACAGGTGGTCCAGGGGCCCAAAAGGGGGTCTAGCACCCAATGTTGTGCTCAGGGTGGCCGGGAAGGACCCCCACCCACTGGGAACCGACAGCTTTCCAGTGTGGACCAGCGGGATTTGTAATTCTGTGTTTGCCCTTGATTCCAGACTAAATTTCAGACTGAAGCTCTAAGCTGTCTCTCTCTCTCCGTGTAGTACATTTATGTGTCTGTGATTCAGAAAGGCCTTCCCCTCTCCTGTGTGTGTAGGTAACACTTGCTACCTCCCGACAGTGTTAGCAAATTAGATCATAAAATCTCTAAAATCATAAACACTGTGGAGACAAATGTTGTGTTTCCATAGAAACCCCAAGCACACCCCGAGGTCCTTCAGGTCTGGCCCTGCTCGCCGCCCCCCGCCCCACAGACTCCAGACCCTCCCCTTTCTTGAGACATCCCCGCAAACGACCCTCCTCCCCACAGCAACCACGCCCTAACTGTCTAACCACCATAATGTTGAGGGGTTTTCAATGTACATAATGTAACAAAAAACAGGAGAAAAACTCTGTCATGAACTTCTCCATCTTAAACTTCCCACCCATGACACCCATGAGAGGGTTTCTTTACTGGGTGACAAGTTTTTCACCACATTGTGTGAAATTTTCATTGAGACAGTTTATCAGTGTAGACACGGCTCGTGAACCTGAAAGGTGAGGCATCACCATAGCTCAGGGTTTGCAATACAAGCCGACAAACGCAGGAAGGGTAGGACGTGCACGTGCACACGCACGTATGTGTGGAGGCTCTATGACGCCACCCACAAAAAGGGTCTGCACACTGTCACCCCTGGTGACAAGGACGACCCCCAATCCCAGCTCTTGGCCCCAAATGTAATTCTCCACCTGAAAGGCACCAGGCTCCCTGGAGACGCGGCTGGCTGGGGGCAGGGCCGGGAAAGCACAAGGTGAGCAGGAAATGCGGACGTTTTGTAAGGACATGGAAGCCACCTTGACGGGGCTCTCAGTGGCCGAACGGGGGCCAATCCGAACCTCGGAACAAAAGTGATTGTGATGAACTACAACCCTCGGACTGAAACAGGAGTCCGTGTGGTCTCACCTTGGTAATAAAAACCTTACATGAAAGAGGAAGTTCTCCCTTGCAGTAGAACAGCAGCTACTAAATGCAGGAGGAATTAAAAATACACCTCGCCTGTCAGCTATTCTGGCAAGAAACATCAGTGCATGAGGCATGAGACTTTAAGTAGTTTCAAAGGCATCTCCACACCAAATACTTATCACTACAAAGAGAACCAGAAGGAAGGAAGCTGGCATAGAGCTTCTTAACTACGTGGTCAAATTCAGTGTCACCGGTAACGAGAAAAATCAACATCGATTGCCCCCTGATAAGATCATTGCTTTGGTATTCTGGCCAAAATATGTACAAACCGGATCTAATCATGAGGGAACTCTGGGTCATCCCAAACGGAGGGAAATACTCGAAAATTACCAGCAGTAATTTTTTTTTAAATGTCAAGGCCACAAGAGTCAAGGAAACACAGAGACACTGTTCCAGATCAAAGGTGGTGAAGAGCCACGAGGAGGATGAAGTGGGCCTGGGTTCCACACCTTCCCGGTAAAGGTAGTTGTTGTGACACTTGGACACGTTTGAACAGGGCCTTGTTGCAAATCTGGCTAAGCTCCAAATTGCTCCTAAATAAAAAGTTTACTTTAAAAATGTCTTTCGCTCTTTCTCATTTTTGCCTGTGACTGGCGAAATTGTTTGGTTGTATTTAAATGGTTGAGAATTATATTTTACAAATGCATTTGAGTATGTGTATGTGAGACAGAGAGCCAGACGGACAAACAGATGGGCAGACCGATGGACAGACACACAGATAATGTCTTAAATTTCAGTTAAATACGTATGCATGTGACATCACAAATCTTTAGACACGAATACAAACTCTTCCATACTTTACATCAATTTAAATTTCTCTCTCCAATATTGTTTTCCAAAATCGACTGTTGAGAAGTAAATTAGAAATGCAAAAACGGTGTTTCAAGAAGCCGTGAGTTATAACCTTTCGGGAAGTGGGACACCCCGTGAGCGGCAGCAGGTTCTGTGTGGACTTCTGAAAGCATGGTCTCTAATTCTTGAAACGTGGATCAGAAAATCCTTAGTTCTCTCTCTAATTTCACTTCAAGGACATAACCCTCAGCTGTTAATGTCAGCAGCCCAGTGGGCTCTGACCCCAGTGCCACTCCCCGGAGGGTGACGCGGACTGAAACCCCCCTCGTCCCGCTTGAGGCTGAGCTGCTGCCCAGGGCACCCCCCCCCGCCCCCTTTGGCCCTGGGAGCAGCACAGGACACGGTTCTCTGGGGAAGCAGGGGAGGGGTCACCATCCACAGAGGCCCAAGAGGGGGGGGTCGGCACCCATGAGGGGTCCCCTGGATGGAGGACCCTGGATGAACCACACATGCGCTTTACATCCAGTAACAGACTCATGTATGGGCCTTTTTCCAGAACCATTTCTTTCCCACCCCGTCAACATTTACAAAGTCATTCCTGAGACACTGAACACTGACCGAGTCCTCGGAACAGAGCTTGTCCTTATGATTAAAGATGTGACCCCAGATCCTAAGCAAACACAGTGACTCGACCCAAGATACTTTACATCCTCATTTTCCTCTTCCTGCCACCCAATCCTCAAACGTCCTTTCCTGATTTCTAAGATTCACCCGAACTCCGTGAGAATCTGTGAGTCCTGTCCTCTGGCGTCTGCCCGGCAAAGCATCTCGACGAGTGGCGTCTTGGAGGGTCTCTGGAAACCACCAGGCTGGGGTGGCCAGGCGCGTCCAGGCTCTGAGCCTAGGGGGCGGCCAGAGAGCCGACACCCCGACGTCAGGACGGGCTGCGGGAGAGGTGGCATCGCCTCCGCCTGTTCTTCCCCAGACGCCTGCTTTCCCCCAGGATGATTAACATTAGTGTTTCTTATTCTTCCCCAAAACATCTTGTTCTAAACCCTGGACACTGCTGTGCACTGGGAACCAGCTGAGGCCAGCGGTCAGGCAGGCGGGGGCGCAGGGCCCGTGCTGTCCCAGGGTTTGTTTACTGGACTCCCTTCGCGGCTCTGCAAACTTGGGGTTTTGCAATCTTGTCCTGAAAGGCTTGAATGAAGTCTTTATATGTAATGCAGTCGTTTCAGGGCTGGTCTAGGCCGTGGGCCTGGATATTTATTTACACTGCTTGACCCGAGGTTAGCTCATTTCATGGCTGTAACTGTGATCTGCTCCTCAGGGCCCTCCTCTGGGCCACGGAGCACACCCTGGACGTGGACAAACATTCGCAGGAAAACCAAAACCAATTTCTCACAAAGCGCCTTTAGACAAAATCCTCACCCCTGCATCCTAACAAAAGGCAGCTTATCTCCCTGCAAACGGTGGTGAACGGGGGGCTCCCTGCCGGGGCCCCCAGCCAAGCAGCAGGAGGTTCCGCGGGATCCCCCTGCGGCCCTGCCCGCGGTGGGCAGTCTCCTCCTCCAGGGAAGGACGGGAACCAGCTTCCAGGAGAACCGGGCCAGGGGAGGGGGCCTAGCTCAGAGAGCAGTCGCTGCTGGGGCCAGACTCGGCTGGGTCGCCTTCTCTCTCCCTCTTCGTCCAGCTGGGCATTTGCTGCCAGGCCTTGTTTCGTTTTGTTTTTTACTAGTTCTCAGTTTTAAGGCAGGTCCTAAGGTCACAGATGAGGCGCTGCGCAGACGGGAGGGTCCTCGTCTCTAACCACCACGGGCTTCCTCTGAGGCCGTGTGGTCGACAGGAAAGCAGGCACAGGCTCGTGGCTCCTGGCGTGAGGCTGGGGACGGGGGCGCAGAGTTGACAGCATGTCCGAGTGCGGGAACAGGAGGATTTCCCTCCAGTAGAGGCCTCGGTGGCCACCGAAGTGCGTGACGGGGCGCAGTCGTGCGGGACACACCGTGCGGAGATGCGGTCGGCGCCCGCGCTTCTCAGCATCACAGAGGAGTGGAGGGGGCTCTGATCTAGACCCTCCACACCTGGTCCACACCTGGTCCACCCGCTCATGCTTCATTTGCTGTCCCGACTGAGAAGGGCGGAGTGTGAGACCGTAACTTGCATCTGGAGGCGGAGCTCCAGGACCTCATACACTGCCGCTCCTGGACATGCCCCAACCCGCGCACCGCGGCCCCGCCCCGCGCACCGTGGCCCCGCCCCACGTGCCGCGGCCCCGCCCCACGCACCGCGGCCCCGCCCCGCCCACGACCCCATCCACAGCGTTTCCTGACCTCGGCAGCCAGAGCTTGGGAGCCCCGGTGACCCCTGCCCTCCGTCTTGCATCCGCTCCATCACCACCTCCTCCTGAAAGAACCCCCGGCCCAGTTGTCCACTCCCGACCCACAGCCTGCGGGGCGTCCCCTTGGTCCTCACCCTCTGCAGCCCTGACCCTGCCCTCACCCCGTCCCCAGCATGACACCCAGCACGCGGCCTTACCACCTCCACAGCCCGACGCACAGTGCGGGGCGGCATCGGGCCTGTGCTCCTGAGCATTTGTTAAACACCCACGTGTGCAAGTGACAGAAGGATGCTCTGGAAAGAACTGAGAGAAGAACGCACTGGACTCGGCCTCGTTTGGGGTGTACGTCTTCTCAGGTTTGAGCAAAATTGAAAGGGGCTAAAGCATTCCCAGCTCACTGCGTCTCCAGGTCACCTGGCGGACCTGTGTCTCCGGCCCCCCGCCCGGAGGCTCTGAGCTGTGGGCACTGCCCAGGGCTGACCCACGAGCCCCTGAGTTCCTGGCTCCCTCAAAGGAACGTGGCGGTGTGACCGAGCCAGGGGTTCAAACCCCACCTCTGCTGCCTCCCAGCCTCCCGGCCCTCCCGAACCTCAGTTCCCGAATCTGTAAACTGTGGATGATGTATAAATACGGGGGCTGTATGGAAAGTAAAGGCTCAGCTAATTTAAACAGTACTTGTTAATGGCAGTGACAAATTCTTCTATCCTAATCAGATTGCATTAATTGGACAAACTGTCCCTCCTGAAAAAAATTACAGCCATAGACTGTGCCCTGCAGCAGGGAAGAGGCCCATGAAAGAAGGAGTGCTTTCTGTTTAACCACAGTTCCAACAGCACAGTTTTGGTGGTTGTGTTTCACTGTCAGGAAGCAGAGATAATTATTTCTCAAGATGAGAATGGTCACTGTTTCATTTTCCCAGGGATAGCTTTGGAGGAGCCATCAGGAAACAACTGCATTCGGCTTTTGCTCTGTATCCGCTGACAGCCGGCCTGCGTGGATTAACATCCCTGGGCCTCCACACAGGTCTGGCTGGGCTGGAGGCTCAGCTGAATTCCCAGGACAGCCTGCGGTGCCATCGGAGCTGTTTCCTGGCCAGGACACAGGACCACGGGGCAGGACACAGGTAGGAGAAAGCAAACCTGGATCCAGGGGCTTTGTCACGTTCCAAAGTCGCCTGAACCTTGCAGGGTAAGCTAACGACAGGACATGATGTGGAATTTGACTCGTAACTACACTTGACACAGAATCTTCATTCAGAAACTCACTTTCATAGACAAAAATACTAAGTGAAAAATAAAAGCAAATCTATTCTTCATTTTCTTTTTTAAAATTTTTTATTTATTTATTTTTGGCTGTGCTGGGTCTTCGTTGCTGTGTGTGGGCTTTCTCTAGTTGCAGAGAGCAGTGGCTTCTCTTGTTGCGGAGCACGGGCTCTAGGCGCACGGGCTTCAGTAGTTGCAGCACTCGGGCTCAGTAGTTGTGACTCGCAGGCTCTAGAGCACAGGCTCAGTAGTTGTGGTGCATGGGCTTAGTTGCTCCGTGGCATGTGGGATCTACCCGGCCCAGGGCTCGAACCCGTTTCCCCTGCATTGGCAGGCAGATTCTTAACCACTGAGCCACCAGGGAAGCCCTATTCTTCATTTTCAAAAGAGCTTTAAAAAAAAAGACCTGGGGGTGATTTTGGACACAGATTCCCAGCCCCTAGGGACACAGAGTGTCTAACGCTTTCCGAGTTTCTTGTCCTCATGGGGCTGCTGAAGCTGAAAGGATCTCCTTCCCTTGCTGGACGGTTGTCATTTCCCAGGCGTGCCAGACCCCTTGGAGGCTCAGGCAGCAGCCCTGCCCTCACCGCAGTGGCCTGGGGACAAAGGACTCTGGCCGGAGAAAGCGTTTATTTTTACAGTATCACTTCGTTACTCCCCCAAATGATAACTGCTTGGATTACTTATTATTAAATCAGAAGGGGCAGGAATCTCAAATCTAATTTGGTTTTCACTGTTTGCACACTATGTTTATCTTTCACTCATTACTCAGCTTGGGAAATTATGAGAAAGAATTGACTATTCAATCCCCTTTGTCTGCAAGTTTTCATCTGCTGCTTCTCGGCTGCAGCCCTTCTTTCTCAGCTACTTGCATTACTGAAATATAAAGGGCCCATCAGGCCTGCATTTATCCACAAACACTCCAAAACTCACAAGGGAAAGCCCGTAAGTCAAACACACAAGAAATCGTTCCACACGTATGCTGCCCCGTGGGGCCCAGGGAGCAGGCGGTCTCCACGGGCCACAGCTTCACAGGTGAGCCCCTTGAAGGGAGAAGGAACCCCTGTTTAGTGTGAGAACGTTAGGGGTTCGACCAAAGTGATGACACGGAGCCGCCTGAGTGCCCTGCTCCCGTAGACCCACTGAAGGAGCAGCTGTACACGGAGTAACTTCCTCCGGATCAAACACAGAAACCAGCCGAGCGACTCCTATCATCACTCGAATAGGAAACACCCAACTGAGATGTGTAGGAGAGGCTGAGATGCCACGAACCCCCGCAGCACAGGCTGTGACATCGGGAGGTGACCCCAGTGCCCAGCTCCTTCCGAGCAGGGAAGGGTTTGGACCCCACATTTAGAACCCCAACTTTTAAGACTCCCACCAAGGGACGGGCCCCAAAACACCTGCTCTGAAGGCGGTGAGGATTGCATCCTTAAGACGGTAACAAACGAGGAAGGAGTAATTAACTGCATGTGAGCACTCACCAGAGCTGTCCCCCCAGCGCTCAGCGGACAGAAACACCCGCGTCCCAGTGTTTCCCTGAGAGGAACTCATCTGCACACTTGTCAAGCTTCTAATTAGGCACTCATATAGGGACTGGCTGCTGCGAACCTCCCAGAAACAGGGAAGCGGCAGACACCTCCCTGCCCTCCCCACCAAGACCTCAGTGTCTCCCTGGAAGGAGTCTGTACACACGTCTGACACCTCAGTGTTTGCGGCTGCCCCTGGGTCTGGTGGAAATGGGGCTTCCATTCAGGAGCCCCACAGACAGTAACAAAGAAGCAGTTATTGGTACAGGGCCGCCTCCACTCCCCACAGCCACACCCCAGGGTGCAGTGCAGAGGGAGCAGCCCCAAATGCCCACCTTCCACTTGCTGCCCAGAAGGGGCTCAACTACGGACATTCCCAGCTACTGCTGGAGGGTCTGGTTCCCACTCAGCTTGCGTCTAGTCACGGAATGTGGGCCTCTCCTTGGCGACACCAGTGGGTCTTGGCACCCCCTCAACTATTGGGAGTGACTGAGAATAAAGAAGGTGGCTAGGACAATTACAATGGTTTGAGAGGCAGACAAGGGCTTGGGCTGAGTTCACTGATGAAATTCAATTCCTACACTAGACCATTCTGTCAAGACTGGGAGGGGTGGGTGCTTTATCTAGTAAGCAGAAACCAACACAGAGAGTCAAGGAACATGAAGAAAAGAGAAATGTGTTTCAAACAGAAGAACAACATAAATATCCAGAAACAGATCTTAGTGAAATGGAGATAAGTGATTTACCTGATAGAGACTTCAAAATCACTATCATAAAGATGCTTATCAAGATCAGGAGACCAATGCATGATGAGCAAAGTAAGAATTTCAAACAAAGAGACAGGAAATATAAAAAAGAACCAAACAGAAATCACAGAACTGATTGCAATGGAAACCAATATAAAGCAGGGGTAACTATACTTATATCAGACAAAACAGACTTTAAAACCAAAGACTGTAACGAGAGACAAAGAAGGTCATTATATAGGAAGGTCATAATAAAGGGGTCGATTCATCAATAGGATATACCTTTGCTGAACATTTATGCATCCAACATAGGGGCACCTAAATATAAAAAGCAAATTTTAATTCATATGAAGGGAGCAATAGACAGAAGTACAATAATAATAGGGGATGTCAATACCCCATTTCAACAAAAGCTAGGTCAGCCAGACAGAAAATCAGTAAGATTTAAACTACCCATTAGATCAGATAGACCTAATAGACATTTGCAGAACATTCCATTCAATATCAGCAGAATTCACATTCTTTCAAGGACAAATGGAACATTCTCTGGGATAGATTATCTGTTAGGTCACAAAACAAGTCTTAATAAATAAGAAGACAGAAATCATATCGAGCATCTTTTCTGACCACAGTGATATGAAACTAGAAATCAATTATAAGAAGAAAACTAGAAAATTCACAGATATGTGCAGATGAAACAATGTGCTCCTGAACAACCCATGGGTCAAAGAAGAAATCAAAAGAGAAATAAAAAATATCTTGAGACAAATGAAAATGAAAATGAAAACACAACATACCAAAATTTATAGGATGCAGCAAAAGCAGTTCTAAAAGAGAAGTTTCTCATTATCTTTGGTGTATCTACTACAGGCTTTTACCTTGTGGTTACCATGAGGCTTACATATAACAGCCTATATGTATAACAGTCTGTTTTTAGTTGATAGCAATTTAAGCTTGAACTTATTCTAAAACTCTACATTTTTACTCCTCCCCACCCCATTTTAATGTTTTTGATGTCACATTTTACATCTTTTTATTTTGTGGATTCCTTAATTATTATAGTTATTTTTACTACTCTTGTCTTTTAACCTTCATACTAGCTTTATAAGTGATGGTAAACTTCCTTTACTGTATATTTACCAGTGAGATTTTTAATTTCATGTATTTTCTTGTATTTAATTAATGCCCTTTCTTTTCAGCTTGAAGAATTCCCTTTAGCATTTCCTGTAAAGTTGGTTTAGTGGTGATGAACTCCTTTAGTTTTTGCTTGTCTAGAAAACTCTCTATCTCTCCTTCAATTTTGAATGATAACCTTGCTAGGTAGAGTATTCTTGGTTGGAAGCTTTTTCCTTTCAGCACTTTGAATATATCTTGTCACCTTTCTTGGCCTACAAAGTTTCTGCTGAAAAATCTACTTATAGCTTTATGGGGGTCCCCTTGTATGTAACTAGTTGTTTTTCTCTTACATGCTTTTAAGATTCTCTATCTTTAACTTTTGACATTTTACTTACAATGTGCCTTGTTGTGGGTCTCTTTGGGTTCATTTTTTGGAACTGTGTGCTTCTGGTACCTGGATATCTATTTCCTTCCCCAGGTTAGGGAAATTTTCAGCCATTATTTCTTAAAATAATTTTCTGCCCGTTTCTCTCTCTCTTCATCTTCTGGGGCTCCTATAATATGAACATTATTCCACTTGATGCTGTCCTGTAAGCCCCTTGAGTTACCTTCACTTTTTTTTTTCTTCTTTCTTTTTGCCGCTCTGATTGGGTGGGTTCCACTGCCCTGCGTTCACGTTTACTGGCCATGTCTTCTGCTTCATCTAGTCTGCCGTTGAGCTCCCCTGGTGTATTTTTCAGTTCAGTTATGGTATTATCAAGTTCTGTGACTTCTCTGTGGCACTTTCTTATAGTTTCTAACTCTTTGCTGAAGTTCTCACAGTGTCACCCATTCTTCTGAGTTTGGTGAGCATCTTTATGACCATTACTTTGAAATTTTTACCAGGTAGATTACTTATCTCCATTTCAGTAAAGGTTTTACTAAGGTTTTATCTTGTTCCTTCATTTGGAACATATCCCCGTTTCCTCATTTTGATCATCTCTCTGTTTGTTTCTACATATTAGACAGAACAACAGCCACGTCTCCCAGTCTTGAAGGAGTGGCTCACGTGGGGGATGAACCTTGCCCAGCTCTTGGTTGTTTCTTGAACCTGTGTGATTGTCTGAGTAGCCTGGTTTATTCTTGACAGGTGCAGGCGTCAAGGCTGTGCCGAGACCTCTCAGTGTCCAAGGGGAGGATCTCAGTCAGCACGTAGTTTCAGGCCGATTAGAAGCCAGTTTCTCAGGCAGCAGCTTTTAAAGGCTGCAAATCCAGGCGTCCGTGTTGGGTCGCAGGTGGAAACTCTGCTGGCCTCCAGGCCAGGAGATCTGGAGTGTTCCCTGGGAACCGGTGGGACGATCAGGGCTCCAGACGAGCCTCTTAGCTCCTGTCTGGGAGGCACTGTGAGCTGCAGCGAGGCCAAGGGAGAGCACACGGATGGGGGTCCCTCTCAGCTCCTACATGGGGGCAAAACTGAAGCCCCTCAGGCTGAAGCTCCAGGACAAGTAAACAGGCCGTTTTCACAGGAAGACGGGGGTGTGCGCAGTGCCCGGGGGTGGTAGCCTGCCAAGAACTCTCTCTTTGATTGTTCCAGTGCCGTGGGACCCAGGAGTGCCACCCCCCGACCCCCAGAGCTAGACAATCAAGGAGCATCCCGGTGTGGACGGCGTGGTCCCTCCGGCCATCGTGGAGCAGAGGGGAGGCTCAGGGTGCAAGTGCCCTCCGGCGCCTCCACCCCTGGAGAGAGTCCCGGCAGGCCTGTCGGCAGACACTGAGCTCAGCGATGACCCCCCTTCACATATGGACCAGGCGCTCTTCCAACACCTGCTCGTGCGCTGGTCCTGGGTGAGGGAGTCTCTGCTCCCCACAGCCCTTCAGGTCCCCTGCACGAAAGCCCGGTCCGGTGTCTTGAGGGCTCGTCTCTGCATGCAGGTCCCGAGGGCCAGGGTGCCTGGCATGGGGCACAAGCCCCTCACGTCTCTTGGGGAAGCCACAGATTCCCGATGCAGGGCCTCCCGATGTTGGGCGGCCGAGCCACGTGTGGGGTTTCTGACGAGCCTCAGGCCCTGCCTCGCCTACCTGCCTCGAGGGGTCCTTTTACCCCTCGCTGTGGAAGAGCTGCTCTCGGGTCGTTTTCAGAGGGCATTGTTGCCCGTGAAGCTGCAGGTCTGGGGTGTCCGTGGAGGAGCTGAGCTCAGGGTCTTCCTGGGCCGCCATCGTGGACGAGCCCCTCCTGGCAAAGCTTCTTCCTAATATATGAGCATTTCACTCATGATTCCAGTGTTTAGAATTTAATGTTTAATTAACAGTTACTATTTGAGCCATTCTAGGGGTCGGAAATCAAACACATGCAGAAACTCTGCAGTAATTACATACGTGATCCTATTTTAAGTACAAAATGTTGGTGCTGCTCCTATGACTTTTTCTGAACATCCTTGAGTTTGAACAACGTGGGAGCAGAGAGAGCCCTGGGCAAGGCCAATTCAGCTCCCCCAGATTCACCCCTCAGCTCGTATTTGGAGGAAGCGTCGGAGCCCCTCACGCCTGTCACCCTTGGGTCAAGTGTTCGTGTGACTGAGCCGAAGGAAGTGCTGTTCTGGCCCAGAGAACCCCTGCGAGACTGGTCCAGAGCGCTTCAAGTCCTGGCTCTGCCCCTCACGTCCATCCACAGGTGCTGAGGACGAACCGTCCCCGCCGCCCACAGAGACCCTGAGGTCCATTAAGAGCACATCATTTAGTGAAGGTTTAGTCCCTCCCAAGTGTTTGTGAAGAAGGATAAGAAGTAAATTAAAATTGGAAAATATAAGGCTAAAAATGATGTAAAAGAGGAAAGTACAATCTCAGTGGCCCAGAGACCTGCGTTCTAGCATCTCCCAAATGTCTGCAGTCCCCCCAGAGGACCTCACAGTCTTCCTGCTTCTGCAGAGCCCTCCTTGTGTCACAGCGTTGGGGGCAACGCAGGCACACCTGCCGCGTCCGGAAGGAGAGTTGGAGGTACAAGCACGAGCCCCGGCCACTCAGAGCAGGTGGGAGGAGCTCGCCTCGAGGAAAAGGGGGGAGATGAGTGGAGCTTGCAGCAAGCCCTGCACTCCACACCACCTCCGTCCAATCACAGAGCAGTAAAAGGAACGTAACGGTGACACGCCCGGACAGAAGGAAACGGATGGATTATGGCCTAGACACTCTGCATAAGAAGGCAGGAAATTGGACAGCATGTTTCAGAAAGCTCATCACCAGAAACGTTCAAATGTAAAGTTGCTATATAAAGAGCTAAAATCTCCACCTTCCAAAAAGTCACTTTCCTAGAAGTGTATTCATTATGATTCTGGATAAATGGCATTTCATTTGGCAACTTCTCCATTTTTCCTGCAATGAGGAATAACTGATAAATCCTGACTGTGATTTTTCTTTGTGCCTTGAAATTTGCTTATCATTGCTCAGATTTCTCCAAGTGGATTTAGGTGCAGGTCCCAAAATAGGCTCGAGCCAATGTTTACTGCATACTTGGCACGTGCCTGGCCTGTGCTGAACATTTACAGGGACGGCCCCGCCTAGCCATGAGGGAGGGGCACTGGTGTCGCTGCAGGTGACTCGTGAGGAAACCGGGGCTTGGAGAGGTGGGTAGAGTAGCCCAAGGCCACAAGGGCCACGTTGGGGTCAAAGCCACATCTGCTGGCTCCAGAGCCCAAGTGTCCAAGTTCTAGGGGAAGGAGGAGGAAAGGGACACAAGCACAGGGGTGGGCAACTCATAAGGGGATCGGCGCTGATGTGAAGCCCCGTTGGCCTATCACTCAGTGCCCAGGGTCTTCCCTCGCCAGCCTTAGCCGTCCGTCAAGGCAGTGTCAGCAGCGGCCGTTGCATCTGAGTCTGATTCCGGCGACAGCTTTGGGTCCCTTTGACCAGAAGCAGCGTTGGCAGAAGAGACGCCTCTCATCTGGTCCTAAAAGCAGGAGACGAGGAGCCAGAGCGCCCGTCCTCGGCTGTGGCCTTGTTTGTTTCCCGTCAGGGCTCCTGGTGTGTCGGCCGAGAGCTGGGGATGCCCCACAGGCTCTGGGAGTCTCAGCAGGTGGAACCCGGGCCGTGAGTGCCCACGAGGCCTGAGCGCTCCAGGCCAGTGTCCTGGCGGACAGACCGCCACATCAGTGACGGAGCTCCGAGGGCGGGCTCTCCCGAGCGCGGGGCACCGGCCCCCCAGGTGGACGCGGCCCTCTTGGGGGCGCTGGGCTCCCACCGGGGGGAAATCAGATGCCGCGGGGGCTGCCGGCAGCACAAACGACTCTCGTGCAGCCTGGCAAACGCTGCTGCGTGGGCCCCGACGCCCCGGGACACGCGGTTCTCAGGGAGAAGTCGCCCCGCAGGAAGCTCAGTTCGGGCCTCCGGCTATTGCTAGTCCGTTTCTGGACTAGTCTGTAGTCCGTTTCTGGAAAGGAGGGAGAAAGAGAGAAAGGGAAGGAGCTGAAAGAGGGGCTCGAATGGCCCCCTTTCTGTTGTTCCTCGTCCCCCACAGCTCATCATTTCACCGCTGAGCTGATGACCCAGCCGTAGCCCTGGGAGGCCTGGGAAGCGGCCCTCAGCTCCTGCAGAGGCTGCAGAGCCGCGCCCCGGACACTGGGGCAGCGCTGCCCCCCGCCCCCCGCCGCGCCGGGCGAGGCTCTCCTTCCTCAACGCGGCGGGAGGACGCCCACGTCGGGGGCCGCGCGAGTGCTCAGACAGTCCCCAGGCTGTGCCTGCCGTCCGTGGGCAGCTTCCCCGACTCAACCCCAGACCTTGTCCACGTGACGTGGAGCCGACGTCAGAAAGGTGACGCCCTGGAAGAGAAGGCGAGTGCTGTCCTAGCGCCCGGGACCCCATCCCGTCTCGCTATGGCCGTTGTATTACTAACTCCTAAACTCCATAGCAGTCTGAACTCCCAGCAAAAGACTTGGGAGTTGGCCCAACGAAGCTGCAACGAGTATATTAGTAAGAGAGAGAACCAGCTTGTTCTTCGCTAACCCAGAAAGAAAAACAGGAGCATTGAGTAAAGGCACTAAGGTTTTATTCAGTATTTTTAAGACGTTCTAATGTTGATCACTTTTAGCTGCCTGAAAAGAGAAAGTGGTGTCTTGATAGAGGAACGCGTCCCTTCTCAAGAGCGTGTGGGACGAAGCTGGCTTACCTTGTCACGGAGACGAGGACCTCAGTGACCACGCTGGCCTCCCTCCCCTCCCAGTCAGGGAAGAGCGTCCCAGGCAGCCGGTGGCTCCAGCCCCAGGGGGCTCGGGCTGCAGGGGGACCTGGGAAAACCGCCCTCGGTGTCCTCGCGTTTCGGCCCGTGGCTTGGCCGTGAGCGGTGCCGGTGACAGGCACAGCTGCCTCGCGGTCTCCGGTCCCTCCGACGGTAACACCGAGTTACTGGGGCCACGTTTCCTGTCCTTCAGTCCTTCTGGGGATCTGGGGGCCCAAGAGCAGAGCTAGAAGTAAACCGGGGTCCCCCGCCCCCTAAAACCTACGTTAGATTGATTCGCGTCTGACTCCGTGTCTGGTGCCTGGCTGATGTCGTCATCACTTTGGGGAATCGCCCTCCTTCCCGTCAGCTCCAAGGGTGTGAACTGCTCCGTAATCAGCTCCTGAGGGATTCTGTCCTCTTCTTATGAGTGCCCATCACGACGCAAACCAAAGACAAATCCAGGGAAGTCCTATCGCGTGAGGGTAGAGCTGGGAAGCCCTGCCTCAGGGCAGCTTGTGTGTAAAGCCCACACTTGCCTCGGCCCCCCTGCAAACACTGCCCTCCCCCTCCCTCACGGGCACATTCCTGCGCACTCATCAGCCATCCCCGGATCAAATGTCTCATGCGCTTACTCTGGGCAGGCACGGCTCTGTGTCCCGGGGACCCAGAGGGACCCTGGCTCGCCTCGAGGGCTTGAGTGCAGTGGTGTGAGGGAGCCGGGATGGCAAAGCCAGATGTCCAGCAGCAGGTCAGGGGTGCCAGGGCCGAGGGCCACCCCTCTGCTTCAGGGGGTCCCGGGGCTTCTCTCAGAGGGGACCTGAGAGCAGAGCCCAGAAAGGACACAGCTGTGTGGAGGGATAACTCCCCGGATGGAGGGAACAGCAGGAGACCCGGGCCGGGCACCGGAGCAGGGGGTGAGGTCAACGCAGCCGGACACGGCGTCGCAGAGGCCACTCTTGCTCAGCACAAGATGCCAGGCCCTGGGAACTGTTGATTTGAATGTGACCTAACCCGGTTTATGCCTTCAGAGCCTGCTTCTGTCAGGTGGGGAGCAGGCCAGGGAGCCACAGGGAGGTGGCCACCGGGCGGGGCGGGGGCTGGTCCCCAGACGGGCCTGGAGGTGCGACGAGCCGGACGCCAGGGGAGTCGGCATGACCTTGGGCAGGGCAGGCCCGGCTCCGGCCAGCCCCACCCCCGATGCTCCTCCAGGCAGCCCCCAGGCAGACTGTGCCCCCGGGAGGAGCACGGGAGCGGGGGCTGAGCCGTCCTCTGGCAGGAAGACGTTCAAAGGGAGCTTTTCCTGGAATTGTGAGCAACGGGGAGCTGCTAAAAATGAGGCCCGACTTTACAGGGAGCATACTGGAAACTGGCTATTAATAGGTACCTGCAGGACGGCTGCCCGCGGACCTGGCGGCCAGCATCCCCCGGGCCTGCTGGGCGGGGCCGGGAAGGGGTCCCCCCGAGACTGGCCTCGGAGATGCGGAGGAGCCCGCAGTCCTGTCCCCACCCGCCCGTGACCGCGCAGAGCTGCCCGCCGGTGAGCGACCGGAACAGACAGCGAGCTGAAAGCTCAGACGGGCCCAGGGGAGAGGCTTCCCTACGGGATGGCCCAGAGTCATAGTTAAAGGGCCACAGACACACACCCGTGGACCTTAAGGCTCGTGAGATGGTCGCTTCAACAGTGACCAGGAAGCAGCCAGCCCAGCTGCTGAGGAGTCCTGGCCCAGCCTCTGTCCGGCTCACGCCCTGGACGGCGAGCACCGGCGCTTTCTGACCCGGCTCTGCCTTGGCACGTGTGTCGGGGTGGAGGCCGCCGTCGCCCCACAGCCCTGCCTGGCCGAGCGCCTGCGGGGCCTGGAGGAGCCGTGTCATAGGGGCCACTGACCGAGAGAAAGCACGTGGCAGGAAGGAGAGCACGTGAAACACAGCCCAATTCTCTCAAAGGGCAAAACGCAACAACCCCTGAACTCCCACGTGCGCCGTTCCCAGCCCCTGCTCTGGACAACTCTGGACGCCTGTCGGCACGAAGCACAGCCTTGTGGTCTTGGAGGTCTCATTTCGCATCCCAGCTACACCTGCTCCCAGGTGACCTTCGAGCCGCCAACCTGACCTTTCCGAGCCTCGGTGTCCTGGTCAGCGAAATGGGCACAGCACAGTGTTGTGAGAATCAGACGGGGCCACACCCAAAGCGGCGGCCCCCGTGAGCTCCTGCTAATGTGCGTTTGCCGCCCCCCAGCTGCTAACGGGAGTGGACACCCGGGGTTTCGGCCCAGGGAGCCCCTCAGCTGGCACCGCAGACCCACATTTTCCAGGCAGAGTCACGGGGTAGCCACCGCACACGGAAGAAACGGGCCACCTCCGTCCCAGCAGAACGGCCTCTGTGCCAACGCAGCTTTGCAGGCATCCTGCTCAGAATTTGTCCATTTTGCAAATGAACACAAGCTGCCTTTTAATCTTGTAGGCTCGTCACGTCTTCTCCATGGTGTAAGGACCCTGAGGGAGCGGGAGGGCTTCCTCGGGTGCCAAGATCAGGAAACCGCACGAGGTGACGGGTGTCCCTGATGCTTCTCCGCTTCACCTGCACCACCCGCCAGACCAGGAGCTCCTGGCCCGGGAACAGCTTGCGCCAGGGTCGGCCTCTTGTCTAAACCCCGCCGAGCGAGCAGTCGATGCCGGCGGTCGGCTCATCCCGCCGGGAGGAAGTGAGCAGAGGATCGCCTGCTGCAGGGGCACCGAACATCTGCCGGCTCCGAGTGGGGCATCCAGCCTGCAGACACGGCCCCAGCACAGCCGCGGGGTGTGGGGCTGTGGCCGGCGAAAGCAGGGCCTGGACGCAGCGTGTGGGAGAGCGTGCTCTGGGGACCCTCCTCCCAGCAGACACGTGAGCGCAGCAATTTCCTGACCTGAGGACCCGCCCAGTTAGTTGTATTTGCTTATTTGTCCTCCAAGCGATTTTGCATCATTTTGACAAAGGCAAAGAAGATATAAACCCAAACACGCGGTGAATGGGGTTTTTAAGCTTTTGCTCACAGGACAGACGCTGGTGGAGGGCGGGTCTGAGGTCCCGGCTGGGCCACGGGGCGGCAGCTGTCTGAGGCCGGGCAGTGGGCCGTCCTCGGTCCAGGGCGCGGCCCGGACCTGGTCCAGGGTCCTGGGCTGGGGGGCCATCCTTGACTGAGCCTGGCCTTCCTCTGAACTCCGAGAAAACTGCTGCTCAGTTTTACCCAGACTTGCAGTTCTCCCGTCGAACCCTGAGAATTAGAATTTCAAGGGATGAAGCACGTGTCGGCAGAATTGTTCCCAGTACTTTTCAGAGGCAGAGACTTATCTTCTACCCCTTTAAGATAATTACAGACAGATTTTCTTCGGTTGGGGCCTGGCGGCTGTCCTGGCCCAGCCGGCAGCCGGCACTCGGCAGACAGAACCTCCTGGATCCTGGGTCCTGCAGGTCGATCACGCCTGGCTTGTGTCTGCGCACAGGGACTGCCCACAAGGGGCTCCGTGGATTAATTCACTTCGTGGGATTCACAGGTTCACGCTTTTCTCCCTTGACTTCCCACCCCGGACCCTGCACCCTGGGCCTGCCGACCCCCTGAGGTCTCCGTGCAGACCCTGCCCCGGACACCACACTTTTCACTGATGCAAGTTTGTTTCCATCTGACCAGATGTTGCAAAAGGTTTCTGCTTTTCTTTAAGAAATTCTCCTCACCTCCATCACTTCTCTGCACCCAACTCTTCAAGCCCTTTCCTCCCTCCCTCCCTCCCTCCTTCCCGCCAGCCTTCCAGCCCTCGGAGGACAGGCCAGGACCCGCAGCAGGCCAGGAAACCTTCATGGGGGCTTGGAAGCCCAGTGCTCCGGGGCGCTTGCAGGGCGGCCCCTCTCCCGCCCACCCCCCGGCATGTGCAGCTGGGGTGTCTCTGCTGCACCCCGTCCTCTCTGTGTACTCACAGACCCACCGTCCACTGCGGGCCTCCAGCTGGCCCTGGGTTCGCTGGAGGAGGTGAATATCCACCTGTGTGACGGCAGAGGAGACAGGACAGGGCAGGGAGCAGGGGAGAATGCTCCCACAAAACCCACAAGAATCGCAAGGAGAAGAGTCAAAACTACCCCAAGGTTTGGGGCTGAGCCTGACTCCAAGCGTCCCCTGATGTCCCGAAGCTAACGGCAATATTCTGAAGGTATTAACAGGACCCAGATGTTACAGAGACGCTTAGAATTCTGCTGAACAGATGACCCGACTGGGAGGTCGCCGCGTCCCTGGGGCCATTCTGCAGTGGCCCAGCCGATGGCCTCGCAGTGAAACAGCATCAGAGACATTCCAGCCGGAAGAAAGCGCAACCGGGCTCCTCCAACCGAGTATAAATCACGAGGCAAAGGGCGCCCCCCCTCCCCCAGCCTCCCACCCCTGAAGGAAAACACAGTCCGAGGACAGACAGGCCGCCAAGCCGAGCCGCCCAGGCGCCAGCCGCCCCGCGGCAGAGATGGCGCCCGCGACGCCCAGCCTCGGTGCCGCGGCCCGGAGTTCGCACTTCGCTGCAATTTGTTTCTGATCTTCAGTCAAATCCCTACAAGGCCAGGGTCCCCCAGAGAGTTTATACTTTGACCTTGTGACAATTAACACCCGAGGCCAAGGGAAAATCGATAAGAGGCCAATTCTGCTGGTGAGAGGTGGGCGGTGGAGGGCCAGGCTGGGTCTCATTGACCCAGCAGAAGCGTTTTTGTGAAGTTATTTCCCATCTAACAGCAAGAGTGCAGTGTCTTTAAACAGACAAGTTGCCAAAATGGAAAGAAAGTCTTCTTTCAAAACTGCCAGGCCTGGCGATCCTCGATTCCCATGTGTTCAAAAAAGGACACAAATTAGCTGAAGCCGAAGACCTTCTGCGGCCAGCAGGGCCCTTCATTGCTGGCTTTGGCCGCAGAGGTGAGAGCCGGGGGGGGCGGGTGCCTGCCGCACCCCCGAGCTGCAGCCAGTTCAGGATCCCTGGCCACCCGGCTGCTGGCGGGTGACGGGAGGACACAGGAGGGCGAGTGGCTTCCGCTCTCACCTCTGAGATGCGGCACGGGGTCTCGGGGAAGGAGGGCCCAAGCCAGGTGTCATCGCAAAGCGGGCAGAGGGGCCCCGGGCCCTCAACACAGCCACGAGTGTCCCTGGGGTTCACCCAGAGGTGTGGGCGTGGGAGCAGGCGGCCCCGGGGCAGCCCAGGCGGCGCGCAGCCTGGAGACAAGCCCGCCACATCAGAGCCTCCAGGAGCGGAGCTCCTTCCACGCAGGCGGGCGCAGCCTCGGCCCCCAGCCCCCGCTGGGCACACGCGGGACAAAGGCAGCGACTGGGGACGGGGCTCCTGCTACTTCGAGTCTTGGCTTCCTTTCAACTCTCTTCATCTTCCCCCCACCCCCGATGGCCCCTCCCAGGGGCTTGGTCCCAATCTGTAGGGGAGGGAGGAGAGCGGATGCCGTGCCCACGTGGTCCTCGGGGAGAACAGCCTCCTATTCTGGACACTTCCGCGGAGGAGGCCCCAGAGCTGCAGGCTGTGCTTTATAAATCACTCGGTCCCAGTGGAGCGCGGCACAGAGCGTGACAGATGTGAAACGGCTCTACCCACACAGAGGAGCAGGGCCAGCTACGGAGGCTACTTTTCAAAAGAAATTCCAAGTTGAAAAGAAATAGCCAAAATTATTTTTTTCCCCTGAGAATTTATCAAAAAGCAAGATTATCATCATCCTAAACAGCTGAATGTCTGAGCTTCCTCAGAAAATAAAACATCCCTGCGACAGAGGACGCCTACTGACGGCCACCGGGGGTCCCGCTTTGGGGTGCCAGCCGGGGCCGGGAGTGTCCGTGAGCCCCAGGGGAGTGGAGAGGGTGGGGGCCGCCTGCCCAGCTGCGGAGAGCAGCGTCCACACTCAGACCCGAGTGAGTTCCCGGCAGAGGGGCCCCCAGTCCCTCGGGGCCTGGGACCGGCGGGATCTGCGGGAACGGTGACCAAACGCAGTCACCAGAACAGTAAAGCACGCTAGGGGTAGGCCTTTGTGTTCAAGTGTTTTACAGCGGCCACCTACAGGGGATGTAAAATCCACCATTTTAACCAGGTTAAGTGCACGGCTCCGTGGCACTAAGTGCACTCACGCTGTTGTGCAGCCGTCAGCACCAGCCACCTCCAGCACTTTCTCATCTTCCCGAAGTGAAGCCGTGTCCCCAGGAAACACTCCCTTCCCGTCCCCGGCAGCCCTCGCCCCCGCCCCACTTCCTGGCTCTGTGTTTTTGACCCTCGGGACCTCCTGTAAGTGGAATTACACCGCATCTGTCCCTCTGTGCCTGGCTTGTCTCACCCTCGTCCCCGAGGGGCGTCTGTGTTGTAGCCCCCCGTCACAGCCCCTCCTTTCTGGGCTGAATGGTACCCCGCCGCCCGTATCGACCACGCTCTGCTCGTCCCTAACGGGCGGGGGGTTCCTCCCCGCTTGGCCCCTGTGACCGACCGGCGCTGCTGTGGACGCAGTGGCGGGCGAGGCCTCTGTTCCAGGCGCTGCTTTCGGTTCTTAGGGGCAGATCTCCGGAAGCGGGGTAGCTGGATCCACAGGAATGGTGGTTCCACCTTTAGTTTTTGAGGAGCCTCCACACTGTTTTGCACAGCAGCTGCATCGTTTTACGCTCCCACGGACAGCACACCACATCCTCGCCAGCACCTGCTGCAAGGATTAGATCCCCGGGAGAAAAGCCTGGACGGTTTCTCCAGCGTCCAGTGGGGAGGGCGGAGTCAGTCATGTTCCTGTTCTCGGCACGTCAGCATCCTGGGTCCATGCGAGGCCCCGTGGCGGGGATTATTAAATCCCACTGGATCCCCTGCCCACTCCCATCCCCTCTCCCTTCAAAGACAGTGTCTCTGAAATGCATTTCTTCTTACTTGAATGTGTTCTTACAAAGGGCATTTTGTGTTTTTTATGCACAGCTATTCTCTGTGTATGTGGATGGTGGGATGTTTCTTGTTTCAGTTCCTGTGTTTTCAGCAAGCACTGTGTTTTCAGCGGTCCACGTCCCCACACAAACATACACGCTCCCCACCCCTCCCAAGTGGCTCCAGCCCCTGCCCCCAACACCGCACCTGCAGACTGACACCTCAGGGGTCCGCCTGGGGTCCCCGTGGAGCCCATCACTGGTCGCCGGGCCACCCTCACTTGATCTGGCTGGAGGGCGCCTGGCCCGTCCGGAATGCTGTCCCATTTGCAGTGCAGGTGCCGGAGGGCTCCCAGGCGGAGGAGACTGCGGGGAGAGATCGTGTCCGAAGGCTGAGCCTCTGAACAGGTCAGAATTCAGACCTCAGTGTGAAGGGATGGAGGGCATAGGGGGTCTCGCAGCCTCCTTGGTCAAGGGAAGTCATGCCGCCTTTCGTGTCCTAAACACCACGTGGCTGATGCCTGTCTTCCTGTCACTCTCTTGTCCCAGAAACCAACAGTGCCTGAGATTGACCCCAAAAGGCCAAACCTCCCCAAGATATAGGTCAAAAGCCATTTTCTAATAAGAAACCATAGCAGAGGCGAGGACTGGGGGTTTCGGTCACACAGGTGGGATGTCTCAGTCTGTTACTGTCACTGGGTCACACACTGCGTGCGGGGGGAGGGGTCTGGAGGGGGCGAGTGTCCCAAGTAGAGGTGGAGCCACCTTGGAACAGGAGGTCGGGGGGTGGCCTCCTGGGGCCCCTCCTCCCCCCATTCTTGCCTCCTTGGATAAATAGAAGCCACCCAACTCAGCATCCCCATATGGACCTCGAGGCCTCCCCACTCTCCACGCCCCCCTTCTGTTTTCTATCTCAGAAATGGCACACCCACCGGGTGGGGCGGGCCCCGGGGGTCATCCTGACACCTCCTGCGCCCTCGCCCAGATCTTGATGATTTGATGCTGAGAATCACCTGGGTTTGATCTCCCATCCACCTGCACAGCCATGACCTTTGTCCACTGTCGCCACCACCCCCAGGACAGCAGCACTGGCCTCCCAGTGCCCACCCAGGCCCGCAGCACGGCCAGCAGGGAAGCCCCAGACACACCTGTGCTGTGCTTCCCAACGAGACACGCTCCATTATTCCCGGAACAGAGACAAAAGTCCAGCTTCACCTCAGAACGCGTCCTGAATCCCTCCCTCTGCCTCAGATGCTCTTTTCTCCCTCTTTACCTACTTTCTTCCCATCACCCAGGTCTGCAAAGTATCAAATTCCTTTCTATGTGCTCAGACTGCACACACGTCCTGCTTCTTTCAGTCGCCTGTGTGTTGTTTTGATCGGGGTTGGCAAAGCACCAACCCACAGTGTAAACCCACCTGCCACCCACTTCTGTAAGTGAAGTGTCACCGGACATCGCTGGGTGTCCTGTGCACGTGTCCACGGCGGCTCCGGGCAGTCAGGCCAGAGCGTGAGGCTGCGGAGGCTTGAGGACTCGCGCTCCAGCCCTTGACGGAGGACCTGTGCCGAGCCTGGTTTTGCTTATTCAGTACGTTGTCTGCCCCACTGGACAGCAGCCCACAGGGCTAGCGACTGTATCTCTTTCTCTCTCTGTAAGATCTCACGCTCTGGCCCGACATCAGCGGGAACGAAGTCAGTGCTGCTTGAATGGATGAACGGTCAGGGCCGAGGGGCGCCGGGTCCCAGCTCCCGACCTAAGGCACCTTCCTCAAACTTGATGCTGGTGGCCAAGACGGTCGCCATGTCGAGTTTTAAGATTTTTGTTCCCAAGTCAATTAGATTTCGTGTAGGATGAAAACTCAGTCTGGAGGAAGGACTGTAAGGGAGAAACCCTCTCCTTATTTGAAAAGACGCTGGAACAAAGCTGCGGCTCCTAAACTAATGTTCTTGGGTATCTTCCCAGCCATCCCCCTAAAACTGGACGGAGTTCCCTCCCGCAGCAGGTGACGCTGCAGTCCGAGTGAGGTCCCGGGGCGCCAACCTGCTCCGGCCAGGCTGGGCAGAGGGCAGGGATCAGAGGAGGCCTCCCGCGCCCCCTCCGCAGGGCTGGAGCACGTGCGGCCACGCCCCAGACGCCAAGGCCCCGCGCTGCCCGCAGGAAGCCGGACAAAGCCGGGAAGGAAGAGGAGGGAATCCCCACCCTCAGCTGGAGCCGGCCCACAGGCCGGGAACCCTGGGCGGCTGGAGAAGAAAAAATTCTTGGAAGCCGTCGAGGCCGCAAGTGAAAACAAAAGATTCTATCTGGTAGGAAATCGGACAAAATGGAGAGAAATTTGTTTTGTTTGGGGAGATAAAATAAGCGGCAGGCCACTGAACTCGGGTCAGGAGAGCAGAGCGGCCTCCCCCAGAGCTGAGAGCGCCCGGACGTGCACCGCGTCTCCAACCTCCAGCCCTTCTGCACAGGAGGGGCCGTCACTGTGAACCGACGGCCAAATCCCTGGGTGGACGGACCCAGGAAATGCCAGGCCTTCTGGCCCCAGAGTCTCGGCCGAGGACGGAGCTCGCCGGTGCCTCGTGAAGATTCCTGCCCGAAGCCGGTCCTGGTATGCGGCGCCCTGGCTGACACCCGCACTGGGTCAGTCAGGTACGGAGCTCCCCTCTGGCTCTTGCCCTGAGGACCAAGCTCTGGAGGCCAGAGCCCGATCAGAGTGACCTGGGTGGAAGAGGGGCCGCCCCAGCAGGCCTGGGCCCTGCGACCCCAGCCTCACCGCACAGGGCGGCTGTGTTTGAAGAGGACAGACGTTGGTCCATTCGCCGTGTGCTTCGGATTCACCGTTTACGCGAGAGCGCTGTGCCAGCAGTGACTCACTGACGCTCCTTGAGTGAATGCGCGTACCATCTCCCACCAGGGCGGGGGCCCATGCCTCCTCAGTCTGGCTTGTGTCCCCGTAGCCCCAGGAGTGGAGCAGCCCCTCATGGACCGGTTCTCACGTGACCCTCTCCGGCAGGATGGCCAGAGGGGCTTTCCCAGCGGAGACCACTGAGCAGGAGATCCTTAGACACCAAACACTTCAATGTTGGCTTTCTTGGAAGGTTTTGTCCCCAAATACACAGCCATCTTCATGCCAACAGAGGGTCCACTTTGAAGAGGAAGCCCGGTAGAGCATGCACGTCTGACCGTCTTACAGGAGTGGGCTCATGAATGAAGCTGTCACACGGGCAAGTGACAGAGGACCCACACGGCTGCCCAAAACGGCCACAGACAAAAGACATCGCAGAGCCCCGTCTCAGAGCTGTGGCCCGGGGGGCGGCCAGACCCCCCCGGCAGCTCCCGTGTAGCCTGGACGGCCCCTGCTTTGTGTCCTCCTGGAAATACAATTGAAATCACTTGTTTTCTTAGCGACTCCATGAAACGTTCTAAGAATCTATTCTAAAGGAGAAAAGGAAGGAGGAATGAGTGTGACATTGGCTTTTCGACTGTGGTTTTCATTTCCATACACCTTAGGTCACAAGAACGCATGGGATACTCACACACATCCTTCCGCAATCCCTGTGGCCTCTGGGGGCACAGTGTCTCATGGCTTCACCACCAAGGCTGGTGTGAGCGCTCACGCGGCCTGGCCTGCAACGGGGAGCTGTGTGTGGGCGTGTGTGCACACGAGGGTAGGATTTGTATGTATGTGTGTGCAGGGAGAGAGAGACGGCAAAGAGAAAGAGAGGAAATTGCCATTTCTCTTTCTTCCCTGGCGTTCCTAAACCAAATTCAACTTTGAAACGAATTTCAATTTTTCTACATCATGATCCTGTAAGTTTTCTCACTGTAAATGTTCATTTCTTCCTAGATCTTCCTAGACGTTCCTAGACATTTGTAGGTGTCCTTTGGGAACAACCACTTGAGGAGATCGCGGCCTCAGCCCTGCACCAAGGAGGCGCGGCCTGACCTGGCCCAGATGAGGACACGGGGAGGGGCCCCCCGAGAGGCAGGTGCACCCAGGTTCCTGCTTCTCCAGTGAGTCAGACTCCCGACAGCAGCTGGGGATGAGACTCCTGGGGGCGCCCCCAGGCCAGGCGAGGCCTTGGCACCCAGCTGGGGCGCAGGTCACACGCAGTGCAGGCTGCACGGTGGCCCTGGGCTCGGGATGGCGGTTTCCCTTGCAGACAGCACTGCCCGGGAGCGCCTGCACACAGACCTCCAGGCCCAGATGCACCACCAGCCTGGAGAAGAAGTGAGTGCGCCAGTCCCCGCGCGAAGCCAACTGAGGTCCCTGGGAAGACAGTGGGTCACCTCCTGTCCAGATACCGCCGGCTCTTCCGTGTTAGTCACTGTTTCCTGCGCCTCTGATCTCACCTCATCGCTCCCTGATGCTGCTGCCGCCACAGCCATCACAGCAGATGGCCGTGGACCCAAGGGGACCGTATGGGGGTTGAGAACATAGCAGGGGACACCGTGCAGCTGGGCCACTTCTACAGCCTCCGCGGAGACCCCCGGGGTCTCTGCGTCCAGCGGGTCCTGAGGACGACAGGCCGGGCTCCATGCAGGGCACGGGGTGTGATGTCCAGGCACAGCAGGCGGCTCGGCCAGTGGATGTGACAGCGAGCGGCTGGGGTGCGGGTCCCCCAAGTGCCGGCTGCGGGAGCCCCGGGGGGCACGGGGGGCCTCACCCCAGGAAGCAGAGGGACGGGGGACGGCATGCCCAGGAGGAAACACAGGCCCCGGGGGCACCGTCTGGTGAGGCACGCTTGGGAGGGGCTGTACTGGCCGCGGAGTGAGGCCTGGAGCCCGGAGCCCGGGCGGTGTCCCCGGGGGAGCCTGGTGCCCGCAGGAGGCCGGCAGCGTCCCAAAGCCTCCACGGGGCCCTCGCCACTGCCTCCGCCCCTTGTGAGGCTTCCTGGGAACGGTGGTTTATCTTCATACAGATTTAACCAGAGGCAGTTAAGCCTTCACCTCGTGCAAGTCACGCAGCCCAGAGGAAGAGCTGCAGGGCCCTCCCCGCGCCCACGGGACGCGGGGGCTCCACTCACCTCGGGAGCCACCCTATGGCGCCTCGGGCCGGCAGCTCCCAGGCCCCCAGTGGTCCCGCCTCCTCCCACAGGCCAGTATCTGGGCAGCTCCTAGCCGCCCGCCTGCGGCTCTGGGTCCACCCGCCCAGGGCCTCCCTCCCTCTGTGTTCAGGTAAGTGCACGGCGTGGACAGCTGTTTTTCCCAGCACGGTGACCGGCCGGCCTCTGGGGACAGCAGTGCAGGGCCCAGCCCCACGTCTCTGCCGGCCGGGGGCACAGCCATCGGCCCCGTCCCTGCTTTCTCTGCTCGTCAGCCACGAAGGCCTGGGCGCCTCCCCCTCCTTCCCGATGGTGGTGTCCGGGCCCTGGACGCCCAGCCCTGAGGACACCCACCTCTGCGGCAGGCCGTGGTGTCTCTACCCACGTGCAGAAACAGGCCAGCAGCACAGGGGGCCCCCGGTCTCCCGAAACCTGCACAGAGGGCCCTATGCCGGGACAGCCTGCGCTGAATCTGCGGCCGAGGAGCAGCTAGAAGACACCGAGGCCTCGTTGCTGGGCTGCAGGCGCGGTCCCACCCCCTTCAGCCACCCGCGCTGGCGACGAGAAACCGGGCAGTGTTAACGTCCCCGCAGCGAGACAGGCTTTGGCAGAAGGTTGTAAAAGATAAAAACACAGGGCTTGAAGCCAGGACCCTGACCAGCTGTATGACTTTAGACAAGTCACCGAGCAGCCCCTTCACGGACCCGCTGCCAGACGTGGATGAGGCTGCAGGTATACGAGGTCCAGCGTGTTTGCTCAGAAAGAGTAGCTGGTCCCGAGAAAGGACAGGCACGGAAAACGCACCTGCCCATTCTTCTAACAGTCGGCTTCAATGCAGCATTACAATGCTGCTTCAGTGCCTGAGGCTTGTACGTCTGTGGGAGAAAGAGAAGACGCAGCCGGGACAGGAAGCGGAAGGGTGACAGGGCGTCCGGGGGAACGGGACAGGGGAGGGGCCGAGGCAGGTGTGACCAGAGCGAACCAGCGCCCCCGGCAGGCAGCACCGCCTAAGACACCGTGCGTGGTTTCCAAAAAGTCAAGGTCTGTCCTTGAAGCACTTAAATCTCAACCAGCGTGTTCGGTGGGTTGTTGACCGTCATGTGGCTCCCGAGCATGATGTCCTGGGCGGTGCCTCCCAAAGCCCTCCCCTCGACAGGAGCCCACCAGGCAGACGCGGAACTTGGGGACCAGACCCCTCCTGATTCCCCAGGAGGCAGCCCCGAGTCATCCCGTCCCCCTGTCCCGTGTCGGTGGTGGCCCTGGAAGCCCTCCTGCAGCCTCGCATCCAGGTGGGCACCCAGGTTGGCTGCCGTTCGGGGTCAAGCCCAGGGAATGGAGTTGCCACACTGGGGCCCCTTCCCTTGGCCTTTCAGAGTATGAGAAATGCCTGTCTTTACTCTTCCCGCTACTTTGAGGTGGGCTTTCAATTACTTGCAACCAAATGCATCCTAAAAGGTCCCGAGGACCCGGTTCCCCAGCCACCTGTGAGGAGGTCGCCTCTGTGCTCCTATGACCCCTATGACCTCCACCCTTTCCAGTGTCACTCTCCGCATTTCTCCCCGGGGCCCAGCCTTCTACCACCTCTCCTTCTCCAAGAGCGAGACGAAAAGCCAGGACACACATTACACACAGTAGAGATTGCAAAAGACCACACTGCCTTACTCAGGTAAATGGGTAAAAGAATTCAGCTGGGGCTTCCCTGGTGGCGCAGTGGTTGAGAATCTGCCTGCCAATGCAGGGGACACGGGTTCGAGCCCTGGTCTGGAAAGATCCCACATGCCGCGGAGCAACTAGGCCCATGAGCCACAACTACTGAGCCTGCGCGTCTGGAGCCTGTGCTCCACAACAAGAGAGGCTGCGATAATGAGAGGCCCGCACACCGCGATGAAGAGTGGCCCCCGCTTGCCGCAACTAGAGAAAGCCCTCGCACAGAAATGAAGACCTAACACAGCCAAAAATAAATAAATAAATAAAATTAAAAAAAAAAAAAAAGAATTCAGCTGACTTCCAGAAGTCACTGAGTCACCACTTCCCTTCAGTGCTGGGGCCACTGTCCTCTGGGCTGGTCTATTCTCCTTTCACCCTGAGACCAGGGTTGAGTCATTCCCTTTACCCACTTAAAATAAGGTCTTTTTCTTCTGGGGTCCCAGACACAACCATATGTGAATTCTCACTGGAAATAGGCTCAGAGGCCCCAGCCTCTCATTCCAGCTGTACTGCCCTGGCTTCTCTCGGTCCGTGGGTCCTGTCCAAAACCCTCTTCTTGGAAAGGACCCTGGGTGTGAGCCCCCCCCCAGCCCCAGAGACGGCTCCTCCCTCCGTGAGCCTCGCCCCGGGATCAGCCGTTCCCTCGAAAGCACTGCCCGATGAAGAACGGGGCCCGGCGCTTAGGGAGCCCGCGGCGTGCGGGTGCGCAGGGCACTCGGCTCCAGCGCTGACGGTGTCTGACGATGGCGTGGAGGAGACCCAGATGCAAGGCCAGGAAGTGTGAGAAAGACAGGCGGGGGGATTCTGAATACAAGCTGAGGTTTAGAGGCGAGACGGAACTTGAGCTGATGCTGGCGGTCAGGGTGGGGCATCGCAGACACAGAGAAAAGGCAGAAGCGGAACGGCAGGAAAGGCGGCCGCTCAGGAAGAGACAGGAGTGCGGGCTGGCCGAGAGACAGGAAGCAGGTCAGAGGAAGCCGGGAAGCCAGGCTGGGCCCAGGTGGCGGGAGCTCGGGCTCCAAGGGGAACGTGAGTTTAATCTGGCAGGTGAGAGGGAACAGCACTTCTGTCTCTTGGTGCCTACTGACCACTCGGTGCTTTAGTCCAGGTCGCTGTGGAGGAGGTGGTGAGTTCCGGGGGTCTCTAAGGCGGGCTCCTTCTCTCTGCAGCCCCAGCACTTTTCCCTGTGTCCGGCATACAGTAGGTGCTCAGTATACGCTTGCTGACCAAATAGTTAAGTTGATCGTATCTGCCCTTTCTGAAAAGTCATCCAGCAGCAGGGGGAGAGGGGATGGGAGTTACAGGGGAGGGCGGTGTGAGGAGATTAGAAGCAGTTAGAATTCAGACCAGAGCAGCAGGAGAAGGGGGACGAAAAAGGAAGAATGGGTTAGAAAGAACCGATAGGCCTTGACAGAACATGAAAAATAAACACGAGGGGCCATGAAAGGGACTCCAAGCGTTTACCCCCCAGAGACAGGAGCTGGGTGGTCCTGGGAGCTTGGACCCCCGCCCATCAGGCCAGGGACCCCACCGGTGTTTGCCCGGCTATGTCCCCAATACAAGGAACACAGACCACCCAGCTCTCAGCAGGTGACACTGTAGATGATGGCCATTCAGCCACCTGTAGACGACTCCTCGGTTAGAAACACGGCCTGGCGTGAGAATCAAGCAGCTCCACCTTGGAAGCACCTGCAAAGGAGGCGGCCTCCAGTCAAGAGGCCGAGTGGGAGGCAGGGGCAGAGAGGGTGGCTCGGGGCCCCAGAGACGGAGCTGACGGGGCAGTTTTGCCAAAAGCTCTTGAGAACTTACCAGGAAGGAGGGCCAGGTCACTGACGGTGACACCGAGGCCACTGGTGGGTGCTGAGCCGCCTCTAGTCAGGCAGGAGTCACGGGACACGGGCTTGGGCTCAGGAACATGTTTACATCGTCATAGAGAAACACGCACCTCTATTTCTCTCCTCGGGTTGGGGTCACCCCAAAGACACTCACTTTGAGGGGGCAATCAGGGGTTTTCGCCAAATGGTAGGTGACCTCATGGTGGGACATTCGGTTTGAATGGATAAGTGGTCAGAGAACGTGGAGGTGACCAGCCAGCAGAAAGAAGCACACGGTGGTGACCGTGCCCCCAGGCCCACCCCGCAAGGGGGTCCACTGCTGAAGGGGCTGGTCTCCCGGGGCGCAGGAGGGACCAGCCTCCAGCCCCCCAGGACACAGTGAGGCCCCAGAAGAGGCAGGAATTCGGGCCCCACCCAGGCGATCCTGGTCTGAGCTACTCTGGGCTGGTGGGGATGCAGATGGGAACCCCCGGGTTGCACTAAACCGGCCCAGAAAAGACCTGCCGTCCCCTAGGTCCCCGCCGCTCGCCCCCGAGCCCTCTGCCTGAGCTCATCTGGGCCCCTTTCTGAGTCCAAACGCGCAGCTCACAAGTTCCCGCCCCGCGCCAGCCCCGCGCCAGGTCTACCCGTTCCACATCTACTGCGCACGGAGACTAGCGTCCTCTCTGTAAGCAGAAGCCCGAGTATTACTATTATTCTGGAACATCATCTATATTAGAAATCTAAGCAAGGGGGACATGGAATCCTTCAAAAGGAGAGCTAGAGTTTAGAAAACTCCGAGAGATGTCAAAGGCCTCCTCTCTGCCCTTCTATGGAGGGGCCGCCCCGTCCCCCAGCTGCAGGCACCCTCCCCTGTTAGAACTCAGGAAGGGGCCCAACCCCCGAACACAGGCTCCTGACACGGACGCAGCGTGACCACCAAGGAGCATCTCGGAGGAGCCTGGGAGACGTCAGGTCCCAGAGATGCAGGGGATGTTGTGTGTGCCCATGGGCATCAGAAATACCCTGCATGTGCCTTTCAACATTCTACAGAAATTACTGTGCAGAAAAAGTCTGCCAAGTATGTCATGACAGCAGCCAGGCGTCTGCTGTGACAGCAAACAGATTTCCTAATCCCCAGGCACACACAGGAAAGCACCGTAAATCTTAGATGAGACCAGTGCCCTGGGTGGAGTGACCGGTGGCCAGAAATAGCTCCTTTCCTGCAAGGACTCAAGATCGCAGCGCAGATAGGCCTGCGGAGGGGCCGGGCGGAGGGGGCGGCCGGGCCTGGGATCCCTTGAAAGGGTCTCCTAAAAGCGCGGGTTGCAGCGCGCACGGGGGCGGAGGCAGCGCGGGCACGCGTGGCCGCGGCGCTAAATGAGCTGCTCACACAAGTCATGAGAGTGCAAGAGCCATGAGCGCCTCGGCGCCAGCGACGCGGGTGGCGGTCCCGGGGCAGGTGGGGCGAGGCCGGCGGGGCCCTGGCCCCCGTCTGGTGGGCGCCGGCGGACGACGGGACCGGCGCAGGGGGACGGCGTGGGGGGCTCACCCGGGCGGAGGTGGGAGGGGAGGGAGGCCGGCGCCTCGGTGCTCGCAGGTGAGCGTCAGGTCAGGTGCGCTGCAGCCGCATGGGAAGCCCTGAACCCGGGGGCGAAGGTGTTGGGCTTCCGGGGTGAGGCCAGTGCGTCACATCCCAGGTCCCCTGGGTGCTGGGAAGGTTGGGTGACTGGCCAGGCCTCCACTTGCCCGCGGACGCGGGGAGCGGGACCTTTGGGGGGGGGGGGCGCGAGGGCTCCAGGGAGACTGGGTAGGGGAGCATGGAAACCGGCTTTCTGGGTCCACACTCCTTTTTCCACCAGTAGAAAGGCCCTAACAATTTTTTCAGGAGCTTTTCCACGGGCCATCTCTGCAGCCCGGCTATGTGAGCTGCGAGCAGAGCCCATCACCTCAGTTTGCAGACCTTCTAAAGGCTGAATACAAGCTGGCATACCTGAGCTTTTGTAAGTTTTTAATAACTGATTTAACTTCAGCGCATTTATGTCAATACACACGTTTATACAGACACAGCCAGTGAAAAACAAAATTTCTCCCTTTGGGAAAGGCATTAGAATTATGATGTAGTGATTAAGAAAACGATAACATGCCAGTGAGATTGCCGTACCACGTCCTAATAAGAGAGGAAGACCACTGGAACGGTGGGACAGCTGTGGCCACCTCACGTGAGGGGCCCCAGGCCTGAGGGCCAGGTAGCCAGTGCCTGGCATATGGACCCAAGGCTACAGCATGGAGAACAGTCCAGAAAAGCAGCAGGAGTGGCTTTCCCGCCGTAGTCAGCGTTCGCCAAATATTTATTGAGCACCTGGTCAGGAGCCAGGACCCAAGAAGGAGAGGCCGGGACCGGCCTCCTGCCTATGGGGCGGGAGGGGGCGGGAGCCGCGGCAGCGCCCAAGTGACAGAGTGGCCGACCGATTAAGACTGTGGCCCCGTGGAGCCCGAGGAAGCCGAGCGCTGACGCCCCAGGAGCCAGGGGCTCCCAGAGCCCCACCGGTGACGATGGGGACACTGCCGGAAAGACAGTGACTCTGGCCGCCCCAGGAATGGTCCACACCTGCCAAACCCCCAGGAAGAGGCTGCAGTGATCCCCATTTTACAGGAGAGGAAGCCGAGACCTCACAGGACATTCCTCGGGTCTCACAGGACAGGGCAGAGCCTGGCTTCAAAATCATGTCAGGTCTTGAGTTTTTTAAAACTTGTTTTCTTCCCCTCTTCCTACAGGAAGAAGAGGCAGCTCGGGCCGTGATCTGCTCCCACCACAGCACCAAGGGCAGGACCTGAGGGCGGCTTCCAGGGCACACAGCACAGAGCGGCCAGGCCAGCTCTGCCCCCGTCTCTCTGAGCCCAGACAGGGCCACAGGCTCGCATGTGCCAGAGATGGTAATCCTGCGGCAATGATGCCAGCGCCAGGCCCTCCCACCGCCTCGTGCAGTCATTAGAGCAGCCGGGGTCAGTGCCTCGATTCCCTTTGTAGAAAGAAAGAGACAGACGGCAGATGCTTTGGTGCTCACACAGCTAAGAGCTGAGAACCAGACCCCGGGGCTGTGGGCTTCCGCCTGTGCTCTGGCCACCGTGGTGCACGGCTCTCCTGCAGAACAAAGCGAGGAGGAGTCCGAAGATTCCTCCCCGCCTCACGTGCAGTGATTCTGGGGTGGAGAGCGTCAAATTCAGCTCCTCCTTTAAAGAGAAAGCCGATTAACTAGGTCAGGTAAACAAAGTGATATTTGGACTAGCTCAGCCCAGCTCTGAAGGCTCACAGCGGAACGTCTGAATTAGGATGGGGAAGGACCCCGTTATCCGTTAAGTGTGTCCCAGTTCACGGGGCAGCTGGCTCTGGGAACAGGCGGCCGATGTGGCCCACCTTCCGCTGCCCAGAATCTCCCAGGAGCAGCAGCGACAGGGCCATACGACCAGGCACCCACGTCACAGGGCACCGAATCTTGGCTGGAGAATCTGAGGAGCAGTCCACATGACCCGGAGCAGGGCCCTGCGGTCCTTGCCCCCCACCACTATGTCCTCAGCGGAAAACCTTTAGCCAAAGAGTAAGCTTAATCCGAGAAGTGACAAAAGGCAGAAACGAAGGAAAACAGTCAAAGGAGACCAAACAATCATAGTTGAGTCATTAAGCACAGTCAAGGGCCTTTAGTTCTGCTTTAAGGGCTGTAGATCACATTCTGAGCCGCATCCCGTGAGCTGTTTTGCAGATACTGAAGCCCCCGCCAGGTGGAGGAGGATGGTTGCATGGTGACCAAACTGAAGCCACGACATAAGCTGCCCCACTTCACACAGTTTCAGGAACTGGCCTCAAAGAAATGGGAACAAACCCTGCAACTAAGGGTTAACTGTACTTAAAACAACCAAGGTGACGCTGATCAGACCACCACATTCCCGATTTCAAGACGACTGTCAGAACTGACTGTGCTGTCCTGCCCCCCCGCTCTGCCTGTACACCCCTGAAACTCCCCTTTAAAAGCCCCTGTCCCCTGAGCAGCCATCGGGAGTTGGTTCTCGGACAGGAGCCCACCCTCTGCCCCGGTTGCCGGACTCTGAAATAAAGCAAAGTTTCCTTTCCTAGCAACCCTTGTCTCTCGAGAATTGGCTTTCGAACGGCCAGCAGCGGGACCTGGGTTCAGTAACACACACGCACGCGCGCACACGCACACATACGCGCGCGCGCACGGCCCAACAGAGGCCTGTGATGGGTGAGCGGTTCCCACACCCTGCGCTCTCCCCACGGTGCCGCAGCTGTGTCCACCCTTGGCTGCCGGTGACAGCCGGGTGATGCCTCCACAGCCCCCGGTCCCAGCCGGGCACCTCCCCGTGCACGACTGTCGGGGGGAGACTCGCTGGAGGCAGAGACCCTCAAGGTGCAATTTCAGATCCCAGGAGGGGCAGGAGGCCCTGGGAAGCCACGGAATATTCTGCGTAATCATAAGAATGTCCCTGTATGAAAAGGCAACTCCCAACAAATCAGACGGATGTGGCACAGGGGACGGGGTCGCAAGACCTGGGCCACGCGCCTTTCAGCCTGGCCCGGGCAGACCCCTCCGGCAGGGCTGAGCCCCGCACAGCTGCGGGGCTGTAGCAGGGTCCCTCTCCATCTCTGTGCAGATACGACGAAGGCAGCATTCTCCTGGAGGCGGAAAGAAAGTCGTCTCTGCCCTCCGAGCGCAGAGCGCAGCTGGCGGAGCCCGGAGTCCTCGGCCAGCTCCCCAAAGCCCTGGGGCGTCTCCAGGCGGGAGGCCCTCACCCGCCCTCCATGGGGCGCAGACTCCCGTGTGCCGCCCCAGAGCCGCTTTGGTGAAGAGCACACGTGCCCCGGGCCTGCTGCGGAGGCCGCTCTGCCGGAGGACGGGCCGCCCGCCGCTCGCGCCCCTGCAGCTCCCCGCCAAGCGTGCCCAGACGCCTGCGGCCAGCTCACCCCGCCCCTCCTCGGTCCCACCAGGTGCGCTCCCGGGGCACCCGCTCGCCGTCCCACCAGGTGCGCTCCCCGGGCACCCGCTCGCCGTCCCACCAGGTGCGCTCCCGGGGCACCCGCTCGCCGTCTCACCAGGTGCGCTCCCCGGGCACCCGCTCGCCGTCTCACCAGGTGCGCTCCCGGGGCACCCGCTCGCCGTCTCACCAGGTGCGCTCCCCGGGCACCCGCTCGCCGTCCCACCAGGTGCGCTCCCGGGGCACCCGCTCGCCGTCCCACCAGGTGCGCTCCCGGGGCACCCGCTCGCCGTCTCACCAGGTGCGCTCCCCGGGCACCCGCTCGCCGTCCCACCAGGTGCGCTCCCCGGGCACCCGCTCGCCGTCCCACCAGGTGCGCTCCCCGGGCACCCGCTCGCCGTCCCACCAGGTGCGCTCCCCGGGCACCCGCTCGCCGTCCCACCAGGTGCGCTCCCGGGGCACCCGCTCGCGACCTTGGCGCGGAGTTTCCCACACGGCGCGCCCCCCCCCACTCCGGCCCCCGTGATGCCGGACGGCTCCAGAGCACCGAGGCAGCTTTCCGTCCCCGCGGCCCAGAGGGGGGAAGCCTGTCCTCCACGCCCCCGGTGCGGCCGAGAAGCACCGGGCCAAGCAGCAGACACATCGGGGTCGTTGTGAGCAGACGCTTCAGACCGGAAAGCGTCTCCAAGCAAGGGTCGCAAAAGGCTGTCGGAGCAGCCGGTCCGCCCTGGAGCGCCGGCCTGCATCCCTCCCGGCGACAGGCACGGCGTGCAAACCGCGGCCGGTCCAATCCGTCGTGGGGTGCACACACACACACACACGCGCGCGGGTAGGATCTGTCTTGTTCACCATCTGTGCACACACACACACACACACACACACCGTCGGCCCAGACTAAGGGCTGAAGGAAGGAATGCACAGCAACCGACCACAGACCAGATGAAGAGAAGGAAAAAGGTGAAAGCGTTGTTAGTAAATAAGAAACTTGTGTCAGGTTTGGTTTTTGATGATGACGAGGCAGCCACAGCAAATCTAAACAAAGTCCTGTCTGCCCCTCTCAGAGGGAAAGCAGAACCCGAGAGCCCCGGGCTCGGACAAGATCATTTAAAATATCCTCTTGTCACTCTTCTCGTGGGTCGTGTACCCTGCACCCAGCAGGGCTTTCTCCTCCAGGCTCTATTTCGGTTCAAGTGAAAAGTTTGGGGTCAGCTGAATTTGACACCTCTTGTGAAATTCCAGAGGTTCAAAATCTAATGGAATTTAAGGCAAAAGGATCTTTTTTTAAAAAAAAACATACCCAGGCGGTCATCATGGATGTCCTTTTATAATAGAAGGAGAGAAGTGAAGTGGAAGGAAAATGCAATCAGGGCATTAAGTTCTTAAAATAAATACGGGTTTGTTGCTGTTCACACCTTAGCTACTTGTTTGCACTATTGGAGAAAATATGTAACTTTTTTTATTACAGGAAGTTTTTCATATAAAAATGTTTTTGTATGAAAAACAGCACAGCAGCCAGAGATTATCTGCTTTAAAGGACATGTTTTGCTGATTCCAAGTCTGTGACAACATTAGAAAACATCCCCGGAGCCCTCTCCCCGTGGAGCTGTTTCTGGACGCGGCTGCCTGCCCTGCTGTGAGGTTTTCCCAGAGTTTCACCCCAGTGCCGAGCCCCCAGGACTTGGCCCCTTAGCTCCAGGGATTCCTCTGAAGCTTGTATAGTTTGGGAGAAGTTGGTGGGGGTGGGTGGAGACAGAAACAGCACCCGCCCCAGGCCGGGCACTCTGTCCACAGGCTACCAGCCCGTGAGGATCAAATGGCACCTCAGCCTTTTGCTGCCGTCCTGTTTTTTCCTGTCTAGAAACTAAGGGTTTTGCATTTTATTCTGCAAAGAAACAAAAAGTATTGTACATTTACTGTAACAAGCCCCAGGAAAATAATATCACCAACCAAATAAAATCCTAAAAAGTAAGTAAAGCAAGGCAATCGGTCACCAAACTTTTACAGTTGAAGAGAAAGATGCCCTGTGTCTCACCTGCTCTCTACATGTTTTTTACTCTGACTTCACTGTCGGCAAAGCAGCTGCCTTTACCAGGAAGCTGATCTGAACATGAGAATGAAATTTTGGTGTTGTCTAAAGAGGGCCCTCTAAAAACTCCATTGTACTTGGGCTTCTCCATCTCAGCCGTGGTGTGTCTGCTTCTTGCCTTTGCTGGGCTGGAGAGCCTCAGATTTCCACCGAAATCACTCAAGTCTCCAAAGAACTCAGGAAACTAAGTTACTTGAGATCCATGTAATTTATTTCCACTTTGCTCTACACAATTGATAAGAATCAAGTGCTTCAAACTTCAGACTTACACTCCCCTCTGCCAACCAAGGCTGCAGGACCATTTGTCACCTAGCGGAAAGGGAAACACAGGGGGTTTCTGGAAGACTGTGCATTCTCCAAGAGAGTTCAACATGGGTTTCTGCAAGTTTTTGCACTTCTGTAGATTTGACAACCACAACAAATGACAACAAAAGTCGTGCTCAAAGCAATGACTTTTCCTCTTACAAATTACTTCTCTCACTTAAAAAAATCATTCTGCAAACCAGCCTTTCTGTCTGCACCAGTAAAGTAAGCGCACATCCCCTTTGGTGACAGCCTTCTGAGCACGAGGCTGGACTTCAGGAGGGCCGCCCTGCCACACGGGCCCTGGCAGGGAGACACTGGTCCTCAGTGCGGTGACGGCGGTGATGACCGTTTCCAGGGCTTTAGTGGGTATCACACGCTGCTGTTGTGAAGGTTCTGAGCTGTGGTAGTCTTTCTTCTACCTTTTGTTTGATGGTAGGAAGTGGGTGTTGAGAGTGTGGATAAAAAATAGACTTGGTGCTTGGAGGCCACGACCTGACCTTTGTTCTGGTCACTCCCGGCCCTGGGCCGCTGTCACCCACACCACGTGCTCAAGTCCAGCTGGTGAGCGAGCACACATTCCGCGGTGGAGACGGCGAGCCTGGGCTGTAATCTCCTGAGGAGAGGACCGGTTTCAGCGGGACGTGAATCAGAGGATGAGATTCAGCCTGTCACCCCTTCATCCCTCCCTGAGTGCAGCCTTTGCACCAGCACCGCCGTGACTCATCTTTCCGCTTGTTTTCTGTTTAGAAGCACCGAGCTCCTCTCCTTCACCGTCCTCTGTTCTGCGAGCCAGGCCTCACCTCCTGTGCCCAAAGCGATGGCCTGGGAGCTGATGAGGCCTGCGGGCCCCCTCTCCCCGCCTGCCCCACGCTCCGCCGGAGCACCAAAGGGACACAGCATCATATCTGCCTTTGGATTGTTAATAAGAAAAATCACTTGCCACCTACTGGGAACACTCATTGTTAGTCGACAGACAGAAACATCTATTTTGAAAGAAGGTGAAAATTCAGGGAGGCAAGAGCACCCACTATTTTCTTCTTGAAAGTCATCTCCACCTTCAGCCTCGTGCACTGCCCTTCCTTATGGGATATTCACACCGTCCTGAAGAGCTCTGAACCCACACTTTATGTCTACAAAGAGGAGCTGATTTGAATTTGTGGTTTCTTTGTTTTTTAATTTACTGAGGAAGGAAAAGATCTTATCTATATTTTGGCCCATTCAGCAAATTTTCACTAGCATCTGTAGAACCAAATGCATGAACTGATTTTTTTTTAAAAAGAGACCTAAGGACTTCCCTGGTGGCACAGTGGTTAAGAATCCGCCTGCCAATGCAGGGGACTTGGGTTCGATCCCTGGTCTGGGAAGATACCATATGCTGGAGAGCAACTAAGCCCGTGCGCCACAGCTACTGAGCCTGTGTGCCACAACTACTGAAGCCCACGTGCCACAACTACTGAAGCCCGCGCGCCTAGAGCCCGTGCTCTGCAACAAGAGAAGCCACCGCAATGAGAAGCCCGCGCACGCACCAAAGGGTAGCCCCCGCTCGCCGCAACTAGAGAAAGCCCGCGTGCAGCAACAAAGACCCAACACAGCCAAAAATAAATAAATAAATTTATTTAAAAAAAAAAAAAGAGAGACCTAAGACTCTTATTTTTAAATTGTATCCGAGAGGATTATTTTTCCAGTTTTATAGAGAAATAATTGACATACATCACCGTATATGTTTGAGGTATACAGCACAATGGTTTGACTTACACACACTGTGAAATGATCACAGTTCCTTCAGCTAAAGTCCATCATCCCCTACAGATACAATAAAGAGAAAAGAAAAACATTTCTCCTTGTGACGAGAACTGTTAGGGTTTCCCCTCTCACCTTCCTGTACACCACAGAGCAGCCGTAACTATAGTCCCCGTGCTGGCATCACATGCTGGTCCTTATTCACCTTGGAACTGCAGCTGGTACATTGGGACCCCCTTCCTCCACCTCCCCCTGCCTCTGGTGACCAGCGATCTCATCTCTTGATGGGTGGGGGTTCAGCCGTAACTATAGTCCCCGTGCTGGCATCACATGCTGGTCCTTATTCACCTTGGAACTGCAGCTGGTACATTGGGACCCCCTCCCTCCACCTCCCCCGCCTCTGGTGACCAGCGATCTCGTCTCTTGATGGGTGGGGGTTCAGCCGTAACTATAGTCCCCGTGCTGGCATCACATGCTGGTCCTTATTCACCTTGGAACTGCAGCTGGTACATTGGGACCCCCTCCCTCCACCTCCCCCGCCTCTGGTGACCAGCAATCTCGTCTCTTGATGGCTGGGGGTTGCCATCATCGCTGTTGTTGTTGTTTCAAAATGCCGCGTATAAGAAACATCACACAGCATTTGCCTTTCTCTGACTTGTCTCACTGGGCATCATGCCCTCGAGGTCCATCCGTCTTGTAGCAAATGGTAGGATTCCCTATTTTTTATAGCTGAGTAGTATTCCACTGTGTTATATAAATATAAACATTTCTTTATCCATTCATCCACCAGTGGACACTTGGGTAGCTTCCACGTCTTGGCAGTTGTAAATAATGTTACAGTGAACATGGGGATCCTTATATATTTTTAAGTTATTGTTTCCATTTCCTTTGGATAAATACCCAGAAGTGGAATTGGTGAATCATATGGTAGTGCTATTTCTCACTTTTGAGGAAACTCCACACTGTTTTCCACAGTCACTGCACCAATTTACATTCCCACTAAAGTTGTACAAGGCTTCTCTTTTCTCCACTTCCTCGCCAACACTTTTTATTTCTTGTCTTTTTGACGATAACCATCCTGACAGGTGTGAGGTGATAGCTCATTGTGGTCTTGATTTGCATTTCCCTAGTGATTAGTGATGTTGGCATCTGTGCAGGTACCTGTTGGCCATCTGCATGTCTTCTTTGCAAAAATGTCTATTCAGATCCTCTGCCCATTTTTTAATTGGATTATTTGGTTTGATGCTATTGAGATATATGAGTTCTTTATATATTTTGGATGTTAACCCTTATCAGATATATGGTTTGCAAATATTTTTCCCGTTTCATAGGCTGTCTTTTTACTTTGTTGATGGTTTCCTTTGCTGTGCAGAAGCTCTTTAGTTTGATGTAGTCCCACTTGTTTCTTTTTTTATTTTGTTGCTTCTGATTTAGGTGTGATCTTCAAGAAATCATTACCAAGACCCATGTCAAGGAGATCTTTCCCTATGTTTTCTCCTAGGAGTTTCACAGTTTTGAGTCTTATGTTTAAGTCTTTAACTCATTTCGAGTAAATTTTTGTGACTGGTGTAAGATTGAGGTCTAGTTTCATTCTTTTGCCTGTGAATATCCAATTTTCCCAGCACCATTTATCAAAGAGACTATCTTTTCTCTAGTGAGTATTCTTGGCTCCCTTGTCAAATATTAATTGACTTTATAGGCTTGAGTTTATTTCCAGGCTCTCAGTTCTGTCTCATTGATCTATGTGACTGTTTTTATGCCAGTGCCATACTGTTTTGATTACCATAGCTTTACAGTATAGCTTGAAATCAGGACGTGTGATGCCTCCTGCTTCGAGGAGCTGAGTTGTATAAAACCTAATTCTGAGCCCTTGGTCAGTCTCTCAGTCTCCTTAAGTGCCTGCTTCTCAATCAATAAAATATGGAGTTTGGACTATTTGTTGCTATGGTTCATTCCAGGTCTAAAATGCCATTTTCACCAAATTTTAAATCAATCTCACCATAGGGGCCAAAGCACCTTAAAAGAAAATGGCAAGTCCCAAGTTAAGAGAGCCACGTCTCTGAAGCGTGGCTTGGAGGAGAGTTCCCTCGAGAAGGAACACCCATTTGGGATTTAAACAGATGAGAAATAAACCTTTGTCATTTTTAAAGCTTTATACATTCAGTGGCTTAATTGTTACAACAGCTGATGTTAACTAATACACTTCCGGGCTTTAGTTCCATCATTTAAAAGAATGAGAATAATAATTATCCTCTAGGAAATTTTTGTGCAGTTTACATTGAACAACGTGTGTGAAAGGCCCACTGTGAGCCCCAGGGAGCAGGCGGCACCTTTGGCTCTGTCCCCCTGCCCTGCTGCAGGCGGAGGACACAGAGACCCTTTCTGGCCACATGGGCAGGCGTGAAGCTGTGCTCCACGAGGTCATCAGCCTGTGTCCCCAGAGGGAGCCATGTGGGTGCAGCCTCACCCACGTGGCACAGGCCGGGAACAGGGGCGGTGACGTGAGCATTCCTCCTGCACCCGGGTCACCCCATAAGGTTCGTCCACCCACACACACACTCACCCCAGTGCTTTCCCTCGTGTGCGGTTCAACTGCTGCCCTCACCCTGACAACCACGCTGTGCCCTGGGATCAATCGTCATCCCGTGACGACCGTGGTCCCTGTGTCCTGTGTCTGCACGGAAGCAGGGGCAGCACGCGCTGAACCTGGACCCTCCTGGACCCTCCTGCTGCCACCACGGTGACACCTCCACCACCAACAAAACCATAAGGGACCTCGCAGCCCACTGGGGCAAACCCACGGTTACAAAGGTGAGCGGAGCCAGAGATCGGGCAGGAGGACACGGGAGACAAGACGACCATCCCCGGGCGAGGGCGCACGTGTCGCAGGGCCACCACCAAGCGCCAGTGATTCTCCCACCACAGGAGAGGCCGCGAGCTCGGTCACCGGCGTGCGTGCAGGAAGGACACCATCTCCCAGCACAGCCCGTGCCACGGCCATGACAGTGGCCCGTGGACTCGCCCTGTTTTCCTTACATCTTGACCTTGACGGCTCCAGGAGCCTTGATTCCACCCCAGGTGGCGGAGATTCTGTCTTCCTCTCACTTTTCTTGCCCGTGTCCTCGAAACAGATCTCGGTGCTCTCTTTCCCTACAAATGCTTGGAAGACTGTGAGTCTCCATCACCCAGCAGGGACGCACCCTCAGGTGCCCGCCCCCCCCCCCAGGGCCTGGGCCTTCGGAGCCACCCCAGGGCCCCGTTCCACGAGGCAGCAAAGGAGCCTAAAGTCTCGAGCGCCCGGCGGGCCGGGAGGAGGCGAGCCTGGTCCCCTGGGCCTGGCCTGGGACGCGCCCACCCTGTGAGCCGGGGCAGCTCCGTCTCCCCGAGTGTGGGGGGCTCTTCCCCTGCCTGCCCCCAACAATCCCTTGCACTGATCGCGGCCAGGGTTCCCCGCACGACTCAGCACTGCTTCTCACGCTGCATCCTCTCTGCCCTCGGCTCGGCTTCCCTGCCGGTTACTCAGTGAGGCAGGCGGGTCCCGAGTGAGCTCAGACCCTCCCTGTGCTCCTTCAGTCACTTCCTAAAGCCATCCGCTCCCCCAGGAAAACCACTACGGGTGTGATCATACTTCTGTTTTCTCTGTCAGTGCTTCCCAGTTCTTTCGAAGACCCCCCTGAGACTCTGATGAATGACATGGATGCTGGCCCAGAAGAAGGGCAGCCTCGGGGCCCTGGGGCCTCGGCGATGCCCTCTCCCGAGCACCTCCACGTGGTGGGAGCCCTCAGCTGCCCCCCCCCCCCGCTCACCTCCCTCCTCCCAGGCCCAGAGCCGAGGACAAACCTCCAGGAGAAAAGAGCAGACCAGCTCGGGGAGAGGGCGGGATCAGAAACTGTAATTCAATCTGATATTTGAGGCTTGGCAAGTATACCTCGGGGACTTCTTGAAAACCCCCCGAATCTTTTTCATTTCAGAGCAGTTAAGCCAACCCCAGCGTCCTGGCTCCAGGAAGCCGCGTGGCTCTGGGTTTTACTGCCGTTTCCTCTCCCTGGGCCGGCACCAGCTCCATTCTCGGCGTTTCGGTGCCACAGAGGGGCCCCCGCAAGCCAGCGTGGGCAGGGGAGGGGGGCGCGGGCCGGCCGGCGGGCACATGTGGCTTCCAGGCCGCCGGCCGAGGCACTGATGTGTAGTATAATCAAAAACATCCAGCGGTAATTTAATGGTTCCCACCAAGCACAGACACAAAGTCTAGCAACCCTTCCCTCCACATACTTAACCCTTGGAGGCAGAGAGAACGGCCAACAGAAAGGGGAAATTAATCTCGGGTAGTTGCTACCCTGGGATTTTTCTGCTTTTGGGGTTTTACTCTGATGTCAGAGAGAAAGATGTGCACTCTGGAAACGTGCCGGGAGCAGGAATTTACATTAAATGTCTTGTCCGGCTCTGGCGGGGTGGGGGTGAGAACCTTCACACGCTGGGGAGGCCAGGCCGCCGAGAGGACCGGCTGCTGCCCTTGGTGGAAAGAGTTTGAATCCGATTTAGATGCTCGGTGAGGGAATTGATTTAAGTGACTCTGAGGCCACTTCTCCACCAGGACAGAGCGATCTGGAGTGAGGTCGCCGGGCACACCCGCCCTGCGAGTGGATTCAGAAACCAGGCCGGTGACAGACGTGGAAGCACGAGCTTGGGAAGAAACTGCTCTTCCGGTTAGAAGTTTTCCTTTCAAATTACAATAAATTTCCCTAAAATTAGTCACCCGCCATTGTCGAAACTTTCCATATCTGATAAGATCGGTGACAGCTCGTGGCCGTGGCTTGTCATCTGATCTGCAGACGCAGACTCATCTGAGGCTCGGCGGTCGAGGCCTCCGCTGGGCCGTCTGCACACGTGTGCACAGAAGCCTACTATGCACCCAGAGTCGTGCTGCAGGGTGCACGGTCCTGGGCGCACATTAGGGATGTTGACGAGATTCCCTGAGCCACTGAGTCAGGCTCTGAGCTGGAGGCCCAGGAAGTCTCGTTTGCAGCGTCTCCTGGGGTCACTCTGCCGTGCAGCCAGGAGCCGCCGGCCTCGCCGGGGCCGCTCATCCTCGATGTGAGCCCAGGAGGGGGGCTGGCCAGGCGCCCTGCTTGGCTTCGTGGCTCTGACCCTGAGGCGGCGGGCCCTCTCCGGGCTTTGCGCCCTTCATCTGCAGAAGGAGGGTGATAAGGGCGTCATCCTGCAGAGCTCTGTGCAGGTGGAGCAAGTTAACGTTCGAAAAGCCTTTGGAACAGAAAGCGGCTGTTGTGAGCGCCGGGTGGGGCTCATCACGGCCTCGCTCTGAGACGTGAGTTCCATGACGCAGAACCGACCGCAGCGGCTGAGAAAACCCACGGAGTGGGGAGAGGGGGCTGGGTAGGGGTGGGGCTCCTGACAGCGTTTAGCGAGGCCTGGGGGGCAGGGGCTGCGCTCCCCCGGGGAGGAAATCCTTAGCAGCAGTGGGCACATGGGACTGATCAGGAAATGGTCACAGACGACAGGATCGAACTCTGTGTTTACCTACGAGTTACCAACAGACCCGGCACCAACCCTAACCGGTGGGCCATCCATCTCAAGCACCATGTCACCCTTCCCACTAGGCCCCGCCCTGTGAATAGTAACAGGTGTGGGACTCCTGGGGGGGGGGTGGCTGGGGCCTCTCAGAGGTCACACGCCCACCTGCCCTCCGCGCATCCTGACTCCTCGAGCTCTGTGTGACCTGTCCCAGCCACCCCCCCCCCCCGACAAGGGAACCAGTGGCCAGCAGCCTGGACCGGGGACGGGACGGGGTCCTCCGACCCAGACCTGGGTCCTGGTGTGGGCACCACCCTCTCCCCACTTTCTGCTGAGAGAGTTCTCTACCGGATATAAAATATTTGATACACATTTATATAATACACGGTGGGTATGGTATTTGTTAATTTACATATTTGATAAATATGTACAACTTTATGAGAAACACATGTTACTCTGTCTGGTGGGAGAAGTTGGGTCGGATGAGAACTTAGGTTTCTGTTGTGAAATGAGTCCTGAACGACAGCATTTAGCATCCTGTCCCAAATAAGAACAGCCTCCCAAGAGTAGTCCAGGAAACCGAAACAATCACGACAAGAGAATGTGCTGCATCAGACTAATCTGGTCCTATTTTTTCCCCGCTTTCTTTGACGTTAAATGCTGTCTGAGAAAAATATGATTCAGCGTGCACCATGTGTCTTTACTTTCTTTCCGGGGTGTTGCCGCCCGCAGCGACCAGCCTGATCCCGAGGTCCGTGATTCTGCCATCCTGAGGGGCCCTGATCAGGGGCACGTCGGCTGGGGCCTCTGTGTTTGTTTCCCTGGGCTCCTTAGAAACCTCTGCTCTGGCCTCAGCCTCGGCCTCCCCAGCGTCGGGGGCGGGGCGTCGAGGCGGCCCTGCGGGGGCGGGCGTTCCTGCAGCTGCCCCCGCGGCCGGGATGCAGGCCGCGCCCGCCCCCCATCCTCCAGCCCCCGCGAGGCTGTGCGCTGCAGCCGGCTCCATCTCCCTGGAAGCCCCCGGCCGCCTCCCCAGGCGCTTCTCAGCACGAACCGCTCCCCGTGGGTGGCTGGGAGTCGGTCCCCCTTTGGCCGGACGCCCCAAACCCCACCCACGGTGCCTGTAGTTGCTCTGACATGCGCTGCCCGCGTGTCTGTCGCTCCCTTGCACCTAACCTCACTGTCAGTACCCCTGGGGGCTTTTTCTGCTGAGAAGCACTTTTCTCAGAGGCTTCTCGTGGCAGAGACGCCAGTCCCGCGGTGACCCCCGTCCCGACGCGGCCCAGCATCACGCAGCCTGAATCACAGCTCCCGTTGGCCGGGAGCAGGTCTAGAAAAGCAGGGGTTTGGGCAGAAACGGGCACTTCACTCAGGCCCGACCCCACCTCCTTCCCTCTGAAAGGCTTCTCCCTCCTGCCCTCTCCTGTCTCCACGGGCTTCCTGCTTCCTAACTCCTTTCTAAAATTAAAGCAACATATTTATCCTGGAACTCAAACCCCTTCAGGCCAGGGCAGTAATTCTCCAAGCATTTGCATTTTCAGATTTTTATCTCCAATTATGAAATGAAAGCTTTGTGTCTTGTTAAAGGAATGTCTGGTCAAGGGGAGGATTTCTGGGTAAAGCCTCCCTACACCTCAAGTCGCACCGAGGGCTCCACGTGCCGGGCTCTGACAGGGACATGTGCCCACACGTGGCTCAGCCTGGCCCCCAGCCTCCCTCCTGGACCCCCCGGCAGCCCCATCTGGACCGCACGCCCTGGGGGCTACCTTGACAACCCCAGACTCTTCCTCCAGTGCTGACCTCGGGACGGGGCGTGAAGGGGCCTTGACGGGATGAGGGGACGAAGGTGGAGAGGCAAGAGCGGACCCAGAGCGGCTGGGGGCCCAGAAGTCCTCTGCCTTCGCCCCTGGGGAGTGGCAGCCTCGTCCTGTCCCGGGAAAGCTGGAGTGACACCAGGTCTAAAGGCCAGAGACCCCATAAGAGGAGAGGAAGCCTTTAGAACCTGCCCCGTCTGTGCAGCTGTGGTGGTCGCAGTTTGGGGCGGGGGGGTTGCTCAGGGCCCCCAGCCTGGGGTGACCCTGCCCCCCGGCCAGCAGCAGATCCCGACCTCTCGGCCTGTATGGTTACCTTCCTCCATGGCTGTGTCTACGGGGCAGCAGGCTGTGGCGCGCTCATCCTAACATAAACGCAGGGAAGTAATAAAAGAAACAATAAAATAAGAGAGGGGGGTGGACAGCTCTGGGCCGGCCAGCCTCGTCTCCGGCCCCGCGGGTTAACACACAGTTAACGGGGACGGAGAAGGAGGTCCTGGGAGCCCTCGACTTGTATTTACAGCCAGTGGGTCAAAAGCACAGGTGACACCCTGCACTGAGACTGGCACCTGAGGTGGGGTGGGGCTGCCTTGGGGGCCTCAAGCTGTGGGCCCCGATTCCATCTCTGGGGAGGTGGTGTCAGAACTGAGTTGAGTTGTAGGACCTCCGGCTGGTGTCTGAGCATTGCTGGTGGGTGTGAGGAACCCCCTCCCACTCTGGAACTGGTCTCAGAACTCAGAGACCCTGATCTGGATTCGAGCCTCTGGACGGTGGCCCCAGTGGCACGAGACCATAGCCACCTTTGATCTGGGCCGGCAGGCACCGGTCCCGCTGGCCTCCACCAACCCAGAGGGCAGACGCGGGCGGTGGGCATAGCAGGACCCACAAAACCCAGAGCCCAGGGGGGCCTGTTGCGTGAAGCGTGCAGACCACCCTGCAGGAGCGCGGAGGGTGGACGGCCGGGGGGGCGGCGTGGGGACCGAAGATGGGAAGGTTTGGAGAGTGCGGGTCACAGCAGGCATGCTCCAGAGCCGCCACGAGCATCTGTTCACGCGCAGGGAAGCACACGGTTGACTGAGTAACGCTAACTCTCAAGGAAGCAGATTTCTTTATCACTTTGATATATTCACAAATGCCTCCACAAAAGACACTTAAAAGAAGACTTGCCATTTTTTCGGAACCCAAACCAGGCTAATGTCTCTGTCAATACCATAAGGAAACATTGCTTAATAGGTGGTACTGTCTACCGCACGGGGTGCAGGGCTCGTCCTTCCAAAAGTAAATATTGGCGTATAAAGAAAACAGTGGGATTGGTTAAGCCAGTTTTTCAGGCCCAGTGCAGAAAAGTAAAAATCTGATTTATTTCTTCCCCTGTTCTGTTCTATTAAAATGAAATCATGCAGAAAGCAGCTTTCCCATATGTGTGCATGTTTTATAAAGGTGAGGCAGACTGCAAGTGAACAGCCCTCGAGGTACGATGCCCACGGCAGCGGTTTGATGTGTGTGGCATGGAAGCCAGGTTTCCTTGGAGGGTCTCAGTCAACAGTTTGCTGAAGCCAGCTCTCTCTCCCGCCCGGGACAGCTTACTCTGCCCACCTCTTCATGGCCCTCCTGGGTGACAGCACGCTGGGAGCTTAGATCAGCCATGCAGGGGGTTTCCCACCACGGAAACCAACAGACCTTACACCCAGGGCTTCTGGTCCCCAGAGACCTGTCAACCTTCCAGCAGCACCACTGGGAAAACGAGGCTGTAGAGCAGAAATAGACAAAAAAGGGCCTCTGCCTGACTTGGGGCTCAAGCCAGGAAGGGTTCTTGAGTTTCTTAATGGTTGGAAGAACCATCCACAAACACTGTTATCAAACGCTGAACAATCTTGGAAACTAGCTCTTGCTGCAGGTTTAATAATGTTTCTAAATAAATTCAACCTAAAATTACAAGGCAAAACGGTGCTTATATATAACACTTTTCATGCGGTAAAGTCATTTCATCAACAGCTAACGTTGTTGGAATCACAAGTAGCGTCAAGGTGCTTTATACACTTTCTGTGTTGTTAAAATTTAAAACAAGAAACAATCTCCATTCCCACACGTATCGCCAGGGAGGTGCATCTTCTCGACTCACGCTACAGCCATGGCAGCAATTCCTGTTGCAAGTGTAAAGGAAATTTCCATATTACAAAATCCACTTGGGCTTTCTGGGTCTGGAACAGGATGGTGTAAGCCCACTTTTCTCTGCTGTGTCCTCTAACTGCAACTAAATAACCCTGAAAATTATCAACAGAGAATGATAAAAGGACCCTAAAGCCTGGAAAGAAAGAAGGGGGCTGACTGGAGACTTGAGGAAAAGCAATGTGGTTCCCCGGGCTCCCTTTATCTGCCATAGGTCTCGGACTAAGGGGCCGGAGAAGACTGCAGCTCAGAACCGCCAAGAGGCATGGACGAAAAACATTTCTCACTTCTCTCTTTAGCCAGAGGCCTGGGAAAGGGGAAACCCAAGTTCCTCTCCCCAAACCGGGTCACTGGCAGGTAGACCAGCCCACCTGCAGGGCCAGCCCTCCCCCAACTGCATGAGGAATCTCGGCCCAGCTGCTCCTGACCTTCTGCCCCAGCAACAAAAGGCAACCCAGAAGAATGCTATCCATCCCTGTGGGCAACACCAACAGGGATTGAAAGGGAGCCCCAGCGGTGCCAGCAGAACGTCAGACCAGAGGAGCACAGCAAGCGTTCTGAAAGGTGAACTGCTGTCGGAACCAGTAGGCCAGCACCATGTGCTAACCCTAAACAGAAAACTACCTGCCAAACAATCTCCTGGAACAAATGCAAATGTAGACATTCTCAGCAAAGAAATGAAGTTATAAAAAAGAATTAAATGGAAATAGCAGAAAAGAGAAACACAATAATCAAAATGTTGAAACTAGTTGATAAACTCAATAGTTGGATGGTGAAATTAGATAATACACTCAGTGAACCTGAAGACAAATCATTAGAATTTACTCAATCTGAACAGAGAAAAAATAGGCTTCAAAAATGACCAGATTATCGGAGTCTGTGGGATACTAAAAGATCCAACATTTATATTATTAGAGTCCCAAAGGAGGGGAGGTAGGAATGTGGGACTAAAAACTTTCCAAATTTGGTAAAATACATAAAACTATAGATTCAAGAAGATGAGAGAAACCTAAATGTAATAAACCCAAAGAAATCCACACAAGTACATCAAAATGGAATTTCTGAAAATTAAAGACAAAGAAAAAGTCTTAAAAACCACCAGAGAGAAATGACACATTACTTATGAAAGAACAAGAATTTATGGCAGCAGATTTCTCATCTGAAGCCTAGGAGACCAGAAAGAAGAAGCACAACAATTTTCAAGTGCTGAGAGGAAAGAACTGTCAACTAAAATCTTATATCTGAGTAAACTACACTTAAAGAATGAAGAGGAAATAAAAAATTCTTAGACAAAGGAAAACTAAGATAATTTGTTACTAGCAGACCTATCTTAAAGACTGGCAAAATGAAGCTCTACAAAAGTAAAGAGAATGATAATAAAAGAAGGCTGCAAATTTCAGGGGAAAAAAGGAGCAATAGAAAGACTGAAAATAAAAGTAAATATGATAGACTATTCTTTGATGAGTTACTTTAATCATATTTTATGATTGAAGCAAAATTTATAACACCATTTGATATGGTGCTAATGTATGTAAAGGAAATATTTAAGCCAACTATATTTTAAAACTGGAGAAAGAAAAAGGACCTTAACTGAAGTAATAAGGTCTATGCTTCATTCAAAGTGATAAAATGTCAATACCAGTAAGCAGTGATGTCACATGAGTATACGATAATACATAGAACAATCAGAAATAACACTGTAGGGACTTCCCTGGTGGTCCAGTGGTTAAGAACCCACCTTCCAATGCAGGGGACGTGGGTTCGATCACTGGTCAGGGAACCAAGATGCCACATGCCACGGAGCAACTAAGCCCACACACTGCAACTAGAGAGAAGCTCGCACACTGCAATGAAAGATCCCACGTGCCGCAACTAAGATCCAATGCAGCCATAAATAAATAAAGAATCAAAAATAAAATGTCTCTCTTCTGGCAATAATCATGCTTTTAAAAAAAAGAAAAGAAAAGAACACTGTACAAAGTTATATGCTCAAAAATGTTATAAATACAAAAAATGTTATAAAGAAGTCAACACGGAATTCTAAAAAATGTTAAAATTAGACATAGGAACACAATAAATCAAAAGAAGTGAGAAACAGACAGAATAAACAAGAAGGAAATAATAAAGAGCAGACCTAAGCCCTACCATATTAATAATTTTTTTTTTTGGCTGTGCCGGGTCTTCGTTGTGGCAGGTGGGCTCCTTAGTTGCAGCTCGTGGGCCCCTTAGTTGTGGCTCAAGGACTCCTTAGTTGTGGCAGGAGGGCTCAGCATGCAAACTCTTAGTTGCAGCATGCATGTGGGATCTAGTTCCCTGACCAGTGATTGAACATGGGCCCCCTGCATTGGGAGTGCAGAGTCTTCACCACTGCGCCACCAGGGAAGTCCCAATAGTTACTTTAAATGTAAATGGTCTAAATACAACAAGAAAAGCACACAGGTTGACATGTTGGATTAAAAAAAAAGAAACATGACCCAAATAAATGTGTACAACAAACTCTCTTGAAACATAACAACATAGGTATGTTTAAATTAAAAGGATAGGAGAGGGAAGAGATATGGGGATATATGTATATGTATAGCTGATTCACTTTGTTATAAAGCAGAAACACACCATTGTGAAGCAATTATACTCCAATAAATATGTAAAAAAAAAAGGATAGGAAAACACATATGCTGTAACATGAATTTTTAAGAAATAGGAAAGCTTACATTAATATCAGATAAAGTAGATTTCAGAGCAAAGAAAATTACTAGGGTAGAAAGAGGAACATTACATCAGTCCTTCAAGAATATATAGAAATTCTAAACCTGTATACATGAAACACCAGAGCTTCAACTAATAGATCTGAAAGAAAAAAATAAACTAATTATAGTTGGGGACCACAACACACACTCTCAGAAACTGACAGAGCTGTAGAATATTACAACTAATATCATACTTATTGAAAAACTGAGCACTTTCCCTCTAAGATCAGAAGCAATGCAGGATGCCTCATCTCAGCACTCATTTAACATAGTTCTGCACATTCCAGCCAATGCAATAAGGCAAGACAAAGAAATAGAAGATGTACAGATTGGAAAGGAAGAAATAAAACTGTGTCTATTTGCAGATGACATGACTGTCTATGTAAATATCCTAAGGAATCTACCAAGAAAACTCATAGAACTAATAAATGAGTTTTGATAAGCTTTCAGGATACAAAATCAGCACACAAAAATCAGTTTCACCTTTATCTACTGAAAACAAACAAATTGAAATCAAAATTTAAAAAGCACTGCCAATTATAATATCTTCAAAGAAAATTAAACACATAGCTACAAATCCAACAAAACATGAATAGGGTTATGATGAAAATTGCAAAGTAATGATGAAAGAAATTAAAAAGTCATAAATACTTGAATAGACATATTGTGCTCATAGACTAAAGGACTCAACATAGAGAAGTTGTCAGTTTTCCTAAGTTTATATACAGATTTAATGCAATTTCTACAAAATCTCAGAAAGGTTTGTTTTAGAGATAGACAAAATTATACGAACAAGGATTGGTTCTAGAAGAGCCAAATTCGTTTTCAAAAAGTAGAATAAAGTAAGAGGAATCACTCTTCCCCATGTTAGGGATCACTCTACAGCCACAGCAATCAAGACAGTGTCATGCTGGCCGAGGGATAGACACATACATCAGTGGGACAGAATAGAGAACACAGAAATAAATTCACACAAATATTCCTAGTTGATACGTAGCAAAGGAGCAAAAACAATTCAACTAGGGAAGGAAAGCCTTTTTTTGTAACTTATTATTTTATTTCTTTATTTTTTATTAATTTTATTTATTTATTTATTGGCTGCATTGGATCTTCGTTGCTGCGCGCAGGCTTTCTCTAGTTGTGGCGAGTGGGGGCTACTCTTCGTTGCGGTGCGCGGGCTTCTCATTGCGGTGGCTTCTCTTGTTGTGGAGCACAGGCTCTAGAACACAGGCTCAGTAGTTATGGCGCACGGGCTTAATTGCTTCGCGGCATGTGGGATCTTCCCGGGACAGGGATCAAACTCGTGTCCCCTGCATTGGCAGGCAGATTCTTAACCACTGAACCACCAGGGAAGTCCCAGGAAAGCCTTTTCAACAAATATTGCTGGAGCATTTAGACATCTATAGGCAAAAACATAACACCTTACACAAAAGTCAACTTAGAATGTATCATGGACTTAAATATAAAATATAGGACTATAAAACTTCTAGGGGAAATTTTGGAGGACCTTGTGCTAGGCAAAGTTGTGTTACCCTTAACCCCAACAGTGTCATATGTAAAAGGGAAAATAATTGATAAAATAGACCTCATCGAAATTTCAAACTTTTGCTCTGCAGAAGATTCTGTTAAAAGGATGAAAAGACAAGCTACAGAAGGGAGAAAATATTTACAAATCATATAATCAACAAAGGACTGGTACCTAGATTATCTAAAGAACTCTCAAGCCTCAACTTAAATAAAACGAAATATCCAATTAGAAAATTAGACATTTCCAATAGGAATGTTTTCTGCAATAGACATGAAGAAGCATTTCACCGAAGAGGCCATACAGATGGTGAATAGGCCCATGAAAAGTTTTTCATCACCATTAGCCACTAGAGAAATGCAAAGTAAAAACATGAGATATCACTACATACTTCTCAGAAGACTCAATAAAAATGGTGTGAACATCAAATGCTGGCAAAGATACAGAGAACCTGGGTCACTGATGCATTGCTGGTGGGAATGTAAAATGGTATGGCCACTCTGGAAAACACGTTGGCAGTTCCTTTTGAACCTAAAAGTGAAATTACCACATGACCCAAAGTGCATTCTTGGGCACGTATCCAAGAACAATGAAAATTTATTTTCACACAGAAACTTGCACGTGAATAATCACAGCAGCTTTATTCATAGTAGTCCAAAACTCAACACTATCCGAATATCCTTCAGTGGGTGAGTGGTTCAATGAACTGCAGTACATCAATACTGTGGGATACTGATCCACAATAAAGAGAACAAACCATTAATCCACTAGTTAGAATGAACCTCAAAGACGTTATGTTGAGTAAAAGCCAATCTCAAAAAAGTACATATTGCATGAACCCATTTATATAAAATTTGTGAAATAATTACAGAGAGGGAGAATGGTGGTCGCTAAGGATTAGAGACAGAAATGGACGTGTAGCTGTGCCTATTATGGGATAGCACAAGAGAGCCTTGCGGTGATGACACAAGATGACATCTTGATTGTGGTGGTGGTTACACAAAGCTACACACATGATCAAATTGCACAGAGCCAAACACACATACCCACACGCAAGTGTGTATGTAACCAATGAAATCTGAATAAGCTTCACAGATGGTTCCCACACCGACTTCCTGGGTTTGACATTGTACTGTATTTATGCGTAAAGATAGCGTCAGAGGAGGCTGGATCAAGGGTGCGGGAGACATCTCTACATTTCCATGCAACTTCCTGTGAATCTATAATTATTTCAAAATAAAAAATTATTTTTAAAAAGACATATAAAGCTAATGGGATTGATTCTTTATACACTCAGATATGCAAGGAAAATATAGCTTCATTCTTTTCTTAACTACTGTGATCTTGCTTTAATCTCCACATTACTGATATCAAGAGAGGAAAATAATGTTTTCTAATTTAAATTATTTCTATTTTTCCTGGTTTAAAAGAATAGCTACACAAGAGCCGTATTTTTTATAGATGAATACTGAAATACGTAAGAATTAAAATGACATGATGCTTGGGATTTGCTCCCAAATGTTTTAAAAAGAAAAGGAAAAGGAAAAAGAAGAGAAATGATAAGTGAAGGAAACATGGCAAAGTTTTGATCATTTTAGAATCTAGATAAATGTGGTTTGTTATATTATTTTCTTTATTTTTGTGTGATGTTTGAAAATATTCATTAAATAATTTTCTTTTAAAAAACCTATTAGGGTTTCTCTGTTGGCACAGTGGTTAAGAATCCGCCTGCCAATGCAGGGGACACGGGTTCGAGCCCTGGTCTGGGAAGATCCCACATGCCACGGAGCAACTAAGCCCGTGTGCCACAACTACTGAGCCTGTGCTCTAGGGCCCGTGTGCCACAAATTCTGAGCCCACGTGCCACAGCTACTGAAGCCCATATGCCTAGAGCCCGTGCTCTGCAACAAGAGAAGCCACAGCAGAGAAGCCCGCGCACTGCAACAAGAGTAGCCCCCGCTCGCCACAAGTAGAGAAAGCCCACGTGCAGCAACAAAGACCCAATGCAGCCAAAATAAATAAATTAATTAATTAATTAAATTTAAAAAAACCTATTAAACTATGCAACTGAGAGCCTTCCACCCAACTTCAATAGGAAGTGATAAATCTGCAATATAAAAGCATAATCAAGAGAAGAACTTAATTGAATTCAATAAATGCATTGAAAGTAATGAATATGTTCAATTAAAGTCATGTGCTCATGGATTAATACCAATATTTAGCAGTGACTGTGTGAAAAGACATTTTCAAAGGCCAAATATTTGAAATCTCATCCCAGGTCTGCATAAATAGATGGACACTTGCCATCGATTTTGGTGACAGAGAACCCTGACCGTGAGCTCATTAAGTGAAATGTTATCCTCCCACGAAAGAACTCTGTTCTTCTCGTTAGCAGACCTTCTTATAAAATATTGTACACAATGATTATATTTTGAATTTTGTCAATAAAAAAAATCGTAGACATTTGTTTTCTCTCTTCTTACATAAGCAGTTATATAATATCCTCAAAGTTGCCTCTTGGCTCGAAAAACCTAAAATATTTACCACAGTAAAAGTTTTACCGAAAAGGTTGGCCGGGGATGGTATAGAGGACGGTTTTCCTTTGTGACGGTGCAGCAGCTCCAGACACATGGAGAGATCCTGGGAGCAAGCTGCTCGCCCACTGCAGACCCCACGTGTCTGAGGGGACTGCTGGCTTTAGAGGTGCCCTGGCCGCCAGGCAGACCCTGGGGGCTGTGGAGGTCAGCCTTCCTATGGCTGGTGCTGTCTTTGCTGAAGCATCCCTGCGGCATCCCCAGAAGCAGGGTCCCATTTCCGGAGGGCACGTCAGGAGGCCAGTGTCGGGCATGAACCACAGTGGTCAGTCACAACCGACCAAACCCAAGGTTCAAGGTCAGGGCCTTGTACACGTGGCCTCCGTCCCTCCTCCCTGTCAGGTCTGGCTCATGACCAGCAGCTGCTTTAGGGACCATCTCAGCACCTCAGTGAAGCGGCGATGTTTCCAGAGCACAGAGCTGACTTCGTGAAGCACCCAGCGAACCCGGAGGGCAGGCAAGTCCACGCGGGCTTGGTGGGCCACTGTCTTCACGCCGGCCTGGTTATAAGAGGGGTTCTGGGGGCAGGCAGACAGCCAGGGGCTCAGGCAGCTCACACCACGCAGAGTTTTTTTTAGTTATTCTAAACAGCCCACCTGCTCCCTTGGACCAGGTGGCTGGATCCCTTCAAAGTAGAGAACGGGTTTTGTCGTATGAAAAGAAATAAGTGAGCCCGCTACATCTGGATCCACAAGAGAGCAGTTAACCACCGAAATCTGAATTCTCATAAGTCACAGCTTTTCGAGAAAGCCAGCCCTCTTGGTTGTCGCACCGTGGACGGGCCAGGCTGTGCCCTCGTCAAACAGATCTCCCTCCGCCCCGCCCGGACAGACGGCCCCCGGCCTCACCCCCGCCTGGGGCTGGCACCACGGGGCTGGGGGCACCGGCACTCGTGGGTCCCGTGGTGCAGGTGTGGCTGACGGGCTGCACTTCTGGGGATCATCTGCTGCAACACAGGGTGCATCCCACACAGCAGAGGAGCTCCGTCAGAGGTCGGGGCGATCGCAGGCCCTGCTCAGCGAAGCAATGGACCAGACAGTGCCAGGCACATCGGCGGGTGGGGACCAGGGCTGTGCTCACGCGTCAGGTGGCCCCAGGATCACGCTCGTCTCTTCTCAGTGGGGTGGACGAAGGAAAATGTAAGAAAGTGACGTATGAAGAATAAAGTCCCTGAAACTCTTGTATCATCTCCATGAAGACTCGCACAGGACGCAATCAACATCCCCTATGTAGAGACACACGTGACATATTCCTCTCAGAGCTGAGAGGACGCAAGTCAAGATTCAAACTGGTCTCTTTGTATTCATGATATGATGGAAAGCACGTGACTCACAGTGTTTTATTTAATTTTTTTCTCTCTCTCTCTCTATCTACCCAGGTTGCCAGTGGTTTCAAAGTTGAGTTAAGGCTTGGAGCAGCAAGTGTCTCCCGATTATGGTGACGTCCTCCTTCCCATCCTTTGGCTTCTTCTTCTTTACCCTTGTTTTAATGGTCCTATCGTATGTGAGCTTTAACCTAGGCAACTTCAAATACTTCAGTTAAAATAAGCAGTATATAATGATTAAATTATTTTGTACGTTTGCAAAGTATGAACCCACAGAGAGTAGCGGCAGAGGTGTAGACAGCAAAAGGAAGAAATCGTAGGTAGCTTTACCCCTTTCTGCCCTGAGGCTCCCGCCCCAGGGAGACTCAGGGGCCTGCGAGGATGGCAAGGCCGCCGTGCGAGAGGCTCTGACCTCAGCGGCTCCAGGCCGGCTGTGGAGGCCGAGGGGAGGGTGATGCAGGGTCCTGGGCTCCGGGCCAGGTTGGTCGGGGGTGACTAACAGGCACCGAAGGCTTTACAGACTATGTTGTGTTTTCAAGCTGCATTCAGACCCGAAACATTTGAGACGATGAAGCCAACCAAGGTCACCTTAAAACAGAACCTTTTTTAAATCCTTTAAAAAAAAATGTGTAAATCATTGAAACCCTGAAAATACATAATGTGCCTCTTTTTTTTTTTTCCAAATTTAGTGCTTTTGTCGAAATCCACACAGACTTCAGAGCCAACAGAAAAGAAGCAGGTTGTTTGCTCCTCACAGTGCTGTGCAGTCACGGGCTTCTCCCTGGACTGAGGACCGTGGCCGTGGTCCCCCCCGACCTGCAAGCCAGACTGACCTCCACTGCCTTCCCGGAGCCGCTTCCGGGTCCGGATCCGGGACTGAGCCTGCATTAAGGGTCACCCAGAGTGCTGTGAACCAGGATGTGGCTGATGAAAACCTCGTTAGCAAAAGCAGGGGCCCCTTCCACGAGCCCGACACCCTCGAAACTGCTCTGAGCCTCCTGAAACCCTGAGCCGCCCGGCCCTGTGCGTCAGGGTCACAGAGGTGCAGCCCTGCCCTGAGGCCACGCAGACCGCGTGCAGAGGGCAGGCTTGAATCCTGCCCAGCCAGAGCAGAGCTTTTTCTGTTTGTCTTCTTCGCTGCTCATCTTTCCAGGCTCCCGCCCCTCGTCAGCGATGCTCTCAGAGCACCTGATTCCAGCTGTTTCTACTCTGTGGGATCCATCAGCCGCTCTCCTGCAGTGTCACGTGGGCCCTGTTTCTCTAACTGCAGACGCGTTCACGTCGTGTGGGCCCAGTTTATCCAAGCAGGGATCTGGGACGGTTGCCTCCTTACAGAAGTGTGATCTCAGGTCCAGAAAGATCTCAACGTGCTCAGATCACACAGACACACGTGTCTTAGAAAAGACTCTTCATCCTTAAAAGTCATAAGCTTCCTCAAACAAAATTAGCGACTGTTTTATAATTTTAAGGTTGAGAATAAAACCTTTTCATTAACACTCAAAACCCTGAGGGGGCAGATCCAATAACAAATTTCTCATAAATTACCAGAGGAAGCCTGAGGGCTCCAAATGGGACTCCTTGGAAAGGATTCTCCCCCAGGGGAATTTCCAGCCACAGTGAGCGTGTCGGGGGAAGGGGCTCCCGGCCCGCACGCTCCCCTGCCCGTCAAAGCTCAGGCCTGGCCACGAGCTGCGCGGAAAGCCACAGGGCCCTTCCCGAAGCGCAGGTCCAGGCCAGGCCCAGGGCAAGGCCCCCATGCCAGGGAAGGGGGCCACCTCCACCCCGGGAAGCCGTGGTCCAACGCTGGGGCGGGGACCCCAGAGCCGCCTGGCCTCCTCTCCTACAGCCGCGCTGGAGTGTCTTCCCTCACACCGGCTTTGGCCGTGGATGGGACAGGCCCCCCGCGGGACAGGCCCCCCGCGGGACAGGCCACCCATGGGACAGGCCCCCTGTGGGACAGGCCCCCTGCGGGACGGGTCCCCCGCGGGACAGGCCACCCGTGGGACAGGCCCCCTGCGGGACAGGCCCCCTGCAGGACAGGCCACCCACAGAGGCAGAGCATAATCAATAGCTCTTCCCCACCAGGTGCTGACAAAGTGCTGGCGTCCGTTCCCTGGGAGCCTGCAGGGGATGCAGCCCCACCCTGCGCTGGCAGAGGGCCTGGACCACAGCCTCAGGAGCCCCCGATCTCAGCTGCCTGGGCCCCCACATCCCCCATTTCCCCGTTTGCTGGAAACAGGGTCAAGCCGACCCCCAAGTAAACATTCCTTGAAGGGCCAGGCATTCTCCACCCAGCTAATATCAACGAGGCACAAGCTTTGCCCTGCAGGCACCTGTGGGCCGGTCGGAAGTGCGTGCGTGCGGACAGACAGGAGTCCATCCCCGAAACCAGCGGGAACCCTGGCGTCGAAACTCCACTCCCACACGTGAAGTTAAACATTTTACTAAATTACCATTAACTGCCTTCATTCCCTCTTGGATGGAAATCAACTTGAAAGGGCTTCGTGTGATTGTGAAAGTCAGGAATCAGAGGCTGAGAACCTGGCCCCCAGGAAAGACTGAGCCTCTGTCCTTGCAGACCCCTCCTTCCCCGGAGACCCCTCCCTGTGGCCATCTGTTTCCCAGGAGCTGGGGCCCAGCACCAGCCCGGAGCTCGGCTGCACACCTGCTGCCACCTGCCTGTGGGTCCACCCCCCAACCTCTGGCGCACAGGCTCCCCGCCCCTGCCCTTGCCATCCGTCCAGATCTGGGCACTGAAGCCCGGCCCTCTTGCTGGGGTCGCAGCCCCGAGGCCCGATGCGCTCCCGCCCCCACTTCCGCACCCCAGCTCTGCCTGCACACGGTGGAGGGATAGGCGGGCTCCCCAGCCTGAGGGGAGTTACCTCGGGCCCTGGGATGGGGAGCCGGAGCTGCAGGCATTCTGATGACAGTGGGACTTCAAGGTAGTTAGATCAAAATACTTATGTAAACTTGTAAAGGTTTAGAACAAATCAGACCAAAAAAATTTATGCAAATGTAAGAATCCACGAATTCCACTCCAGACAAACCCTTTCCAGGCAGCGTGCAGAGCTGCAGAATCACCCACACACCCAGCTCTTTCACTTACACAGAGACAAGTGCATTTTGCTTGGAGACATAATGTATGTATTCCATTCCAAATGCTATATATATTTTATATATACTTATAAATATCTCTGCGTATGTATTTAGTATATTAGATGTAATACCTATCCATGGACGTCCAGCCTCTAGACTGCGAGCGATAAGGTTCTGCTGTCTCCAAGACCCCCGTCTGCGCTAACTTGCTGCAGCAGCAGGAGCAGAGTAAGACGCCCACAAAGGGCCCTGGCCCAGCATCTTCGCACGACTCATTTAGACCCGGGCCAGCGCCGGCCACCGCGCAGAACAAGATGTGCAGCTACACTTGCACCCGGCTTCTCTCCTCCTGGAAAGAGCTGTTCCCGCCCCGCAAGGCAGCGGGGAAGCGGCTCAGGCTCACAGCAAGTGCTTCCTCCAGGCAGTCCCTGGGCAATGCTCCCCCAGCCCTCCCAGACCTGGCCCGCCTCCTTCTGACCTCTGAGCCGCTCCCCGCTGGAGAAACACCAGCCTCCGACGGGAGGGGACCCCGGCCAGGGCTGCCTGCCGCCTCACTTGGTGCTGTGGCCCAGCTCTGTCTGACAGCTTCTTCTGTCTCCGTTTTCACTGCTCTGAGATTTCCGTTTCACTCCACCTCCTGAACTCCACGCCAGGGCCCCTGCTCGGCCTCTTCTAACCCACACTTTCGCTTGGGGGAAGTAACTCGGCTCCTTAAATCTGCCCTCCGTCACCGACACACTCTCCTTGGCAAGAGTCACCCATTCCTCTGTGGAGGGAGAACCTCATGTACTCAGGCTGCAGGTACAGGACTCCACGCTAGACGCAGCCGCCCCTCGCTCAGGGAGGCCCTTCACACATTTAAGGCTTGGAGTCATCACTTCACCCTGTTTCTCACCTACCTCCTCCCACTCAGATTCACCCTCTCAATTGGCATCACTTCGGGGAGGAGAACTTTTAAACATAATTTTAGTGATTAACTCTGCTCTTATACGAAACTTGATTCTGTATCTATACCAAGAATTGCTGGGTGACTCTAAATTAAAAATCTTCACGTACCTGGAAAAGTGCTGAATGTGACCAAGTGTTGAATATGCTCAAGAAATATTTGAAAGATGGATCCATTTATCCATCCATCCATTTACCCATCCATATATCAAAGATGGATGGATGGATGGAAAAATGGATGGATGGATGGAAGGAAGGATAGATGGATAAATGGACGGACGGGTGGGTGGATGGATGGGTGGATGGATGGATGGATAAATGGGTGGGTGGATGGATGGATGGATGGATGGATGGATAAATGGGTGGGTGGATGGATGGATGGATAAATGGGTGGGTGGATGGATGGGTCCAACACTTAGCACTCCCAGGGATGCCGGCATCTCTTCACTTTGGGTTACGGTTCCCAGGAGGGAGGTAGGAGATGAGGGGCATGGAGCTGTTCCTGACCCGGGGGAGCCGTCCCCTCCCCATGAGGTCTCCGGTCATTTCCAGAGGGTCTGTGTGTAGAGCTTTATAACACATCCACGAGCTACAGGGGCTTGAGCTGATTGGAATTAAATAAATCGGTCATCCTAATAAATAATAACATGGTAGTGCACCAGCCACGCGTCCAATGCTCAGTGACCACACGTGGTCAGTGGCTGCCACACTGGAACACTTCCTCTTCACGGAAATCTTATTGGTCAGTGCAGATACAGAGGTTGAGCTCTGTGGGACGAGAAAACGCGAGGAAGCCATGCACGGCCCCCAGAGCCCCTCCCCCGAGCACTGACCCGCTCACCCCAGGGCTCTGGCCTCGTGCCACCGTGACCAGTGCTGGGCAAGGGAAACGGCCTTCGTTTGGGCGTATAATAGGAAACACACATCTGTCTCCGTCCAGGTTCCTGGCACAGAGCTCTGAAAACCCTTGGAATTTCCTGAGTGACGGGAGCGTCTTTCGTTATTCATAACAAGGCCCTTTAGAGCAAAGCTAAATGTATGCTAACGAGGTGACTCTGGTGAGGCCCTGGGCAACTTCAGGAGGCGGGTGTGGCCAGAAACACCAAATCTGAAGTCGTCCAGGCAGAAGTGAGGGGGCCTGGGCGCCACCTTTGAACCTGTGTCTGCACTGGGGGGTCTGGTGGGACTGAGCCCCTACCCGCGGGGTCTGCTCGCACTGCAGGAATGGGCATCGGAACTGACTTGTCGGCCCAGCTGGTGTCAGAGAATCCAAGAATTGATGGCTGTGAGGAAAAACCTTCTCAGTTCGAAATGGAGAAAACACTCTTCCCTGTCCTCTCTCAACCAGGAGACTGTGGGGTGGTGTTCTGGTCACGCGGTGCCTGAGAGACGCTGCCCTTGACTGGGGTGGGGGGATCTATCTATGCACAGGCTGCAGGCAGCTTTGCTACCGGCTGCATGACAGGCTCTGCATAAGTGCAAGGGGCCAGCGGCTCCAGGTGACCTTTCCTGCAGCTGCATCGACCTCCAGATTCGCCGGGCTTAACTCAAGAGATGGTGGGTTGGGCAGAACAAGTGAGGTTTTGTTCAGAGTAATTATATTCTGACCTCAGAATTTTGAAGGCTATTTTCAATTTGAGAGAGCGGGAAATTTTAAGTGCTTTGCCAAAAACATGTAGATCATTGAATCCTATGCCCTCTTCTCTTTAAATACAGGTAGAATGAAACCCAGAAATAATAGTGGCAATAATACGAAATATTTTTCCGGAATCTTTCTTTCAAAAGCCCCGAGCCTGCACACACAGATGAACCTGCGTGCCCCCCACCCAGGACCTCTCTGTCGAGCAAGGGAAGTCAAGCCGAGGCGTGTGGCCTTCGTCGCGCCCCTGTTGCGGAGAGGAGGGGGACTTCGCCCTGTGGACCGCACGGCACCTGCAGCCGCTCACAGCACTGCCTGGGCAGTTACTCTATTCTGCTGGCAGCTCATTCCCTCTGTGAAGCCCTGAAAACAGCTTCTGCCCTTCCAGGCTGAGGGCTCCACGGAGCTGACACATCAGCCTCCCACCCCCTAAGGGGCCCCGCGTGCGAGATAACCGAACACTGTATCAGTCAGGGAATTCGAGGAGACAGAGCCCACAGGCTGTCTGCACCTACATCTGCGCTACGTATCTATACATGTATCGATGGCGATGCTGATATTAATATACATTAACAATGAGAGAGATTAATTATAAGGAATTGGCTCACGTGACTATAGTCGCTGGCAAGTCCCAGACCTGCAGAACAGACAGCTGATGTCCCAGTTCAAGTCCACGGGCCGAAACCTATGGGGAACAAGGAAGGGAAGACCCGCCCCGGCACCCAAAGGCCACCAGGCGGGAGAATTTTCTCTTACTCGGGGGAGGCCAGCCCTCTGTTCTATTCTTTCTACTGACTGACGCGGTCCACCCTCCGGAAGAGCCATCTGCTTACTCAAAGGATTCAAATGTTAACCTCTCCAAACACCCCCCCCCCCCAGGAACACTCAGAACAAGGTTTGACCGGTACCTGGGGCCCCGGGGCCCAGTCACGCCGACACAGAGCAAACCATCACCCCCGGGTGCACACCAGGCAGAAGGGCTCCCAGGGCAGCTCAGAGAGGGCCGGGGCCCAGTGTGCTCAGAGCTCCCGTGAAACATCGGAGGCCATGGCAGAGCCCAGGCCCCCGAGACCCTCGAGCAGATTTCCTCTCGGGGCCCAAGTCTCCACTCAGACCAGCTGGAATCCCTGCCCGTGAACGCTGGGGCTGCCGTCCACCCCACGAAGGGCCAGTCCCCCCAACCAAGGGCACAGCCGCCCACCCCCCCTGGCTCCCCCGAGAGTCCCCAGAGTTGGCTCCACAGGAACCCGCACCTGCCCCACCTCCCGCCCCACCAAGAGGATGCTTGGCCCTCCGTCCTGCATCGCTCAGAAGCCCCAACAGGCTGGGCCTCGGGAGCGTGTGTCGACCTCTTGGCTGTGCAGCTGTCATGGAGGCCCGAGGGGTTAAGCAGCCCGACCGTGACCACCCAGAGATCCAAGCACAGCCCCCTCCCCCCGAGAGACCGGGGGGTACTCCAGGACCCTTCAGCCCTCATCCCTCGCCGCAGAGTTGTGGCCGCGTCGGTGCACAGGGTCCCACTCCCACGCCCTCCGCTGGGGCCCGGGCTCCTGCTGAAGGAGCAGCGGGCAGGGCCCCGTGTCCCCCCCACCGGCCCACCCCCTGATGGCAGTAGCACTCTCCCAGCATCAGGAAAATCAAGCGTGCGCCCCACCTCCCCAAACACTCCTCGAGGGAGGAGGACCGGCAGCCAGGGCTCCCCGAAAAGGCAGCTCACGGGCCCCCAGTACCCGATCCCCACAAAATCCCCAGAAGGTTTTTCCGTCCACGAGTGAGTCAAGGCCAGACGGGGTCAGCACCTGGACTCCACGGCCCCTGGCCTGGCCGCCTCCCTGCAGAGCTGCACCTCTGAGCTCCGGCTCGGGCTGGAACGGCCCCACGGACGGCGCCAGACCGCGTAGCAGGGGAAAGTTCTGGACACTTCACAGAAAAGTCAGCTCTTGTAAAATTTCCGGTGTGTTTTTGTCAGCTCCACAGGGAGGCTGTGTGCGCCCAGTTGCTGCAGCTCTGCCCATGCGACCGGACAGCGGGGCTGTCCCGGACGCTGAAGCCTGCCCGCCCGTACAGCCTGACGAGAACTTAACCTTGGCGTCCACGGTGACAAAGAGGGTGAACCGAGAAAACCAGATGCGTCCGAGTCAAATCACAGACAGCGCCAAAACCGCACCCTCTGGGCTGTGCGGGGCACTGGGCGGTATTCTCCACAAGGCTGGGGAGCGGAGCGTTAGCGCCACTGGTGCCCTCGGAGGACAGAGTCGGATGGAGAGGGGCGGGCGAGAGGCAGGTGAGAATGTGCGCGGAGGGGGCGAGTCCGTAGAGATGCCCCGTGGGCCAGCTGCCCCGGCTGCCCTGCTGGAAGAACTACGGTCCGGCTCTCGCCGGCGCGTCAAGAAGAGGGCAAGTGGGCCCAACACCAGGGCTGGCTCTTAATCCCGGACAGGAAAGGATGGCATCCACCTGGACGGAAAGGGTGGTTATCCCGCGACGAGCTGCCTTCATCGCCTGAGCCCCGCACCTGTGGCCTCCTCGGCCTCACCCCTCCGGTGACTGCGGTCCTGGGTGGCCACCTGCCCTCTCACGCCGTGACGGGCCGAGAGACCCACCCTCCGAGAGGAAAGAGCCTGGATTTGTAGGTTTGCTCATTTCCGTGGCGTAAACACTCCCACCCGGGACGAATTCAAGCCCCTGATGCTTAACCTCCGGGGACAGAGCTCCTGAATTTCTCACAACCCACCCTCTCGAGCTGGTCCTGGCCGGCCCGGCCCACATTCAGCCCAGATACGTCCGGATAGCGACCACTTCTCAGCACCACCTCCCGGTTTGACCACCTCACGCCTGGGCCACTGCCGTAGCCTCCTCAGCCTCTGTCTCCTTGACTGTTCTCAGCATGACTTTAACGTCTTGAAGCCGAAGCCAGAGCACCACAGCCCCTTGCGGAGCCCGTCTCGGCAGGGTGACAGCCAGTGAGCCTGCACCACGGCACGCTCGCGGCCATCTGGGCGGCCTCCCCATCTCGGCCTCCTGCGGTCCCCCGGGGACGCCAGCGGGCTCCTGCCTCGGCGTCTGGGCCGCGCGGTCCCAAGGTCGCCTCCAGGGCTGACTCCCTCAGGCCCCGCGGGGAGACTGTCCCTGACCAGTGCATCCACACTCCCGCCCCTTCCCGCTTCACCTCTCCCTGGTGTGTCTCATCATCGTCACCTACACGGCTCGTGTGTCTCTTCCCACGGAAGACGCAGTCCACGGAGGCCCGCGACTTGGTCTGCTTTGGGCACTGGTGTGTCCCCAGCCTCAAGCGTCCTCTGGCTGTGGTCAGTGCCCCGCACTTACTAATCCCTGAGCCCCGCTCTTGCTGTTCCCGCTCAGTGAGCCACTTCACAGCCTCGCTCCGGGCCAGGGCCCCTTTCCCTGTGGCATCCTCTCCGCCCTGGCCACTTAGACCATCTTAGCCACAGCCCAGACACCAACCGTGGGTAAAACCTTTGAATCCTGTCACCCGACTGACTAACTCCTTCAAGCAGGACCGGGGAAAAGGAATCGTTCCACATGTGCCCATGGGAGAAAGAAGCCTTGCGAGCCCAGGGGCCTGCTCTCCCAGTGGGGCAGGCAGGAGAAAAGGGTCTCCTTCCTCCTCAGCAAAAGGCTTGTTCCCAAGGGAAAGAGCCACACCAGCATGCTGACAGGCTTTCCTCACCATCCTGAGGTCGCAGACAGCAAGTCGCCACCCTCGGGCCCCAGACACAGGGAGCGCCTCCCTGGGCACTAAGTGCGTGGATGGAAGTGTAGAGCCTGCTGCTTTACTTCCCCGGGCACTAAGCGCGTGGATGGAAGTGTAGAGCCTGCTGCTTTACTTCCCCGGGCACTAAGCGCGTGGATGGAAGTGTAGAGCCTGCTGCTTTACTTCCCCGGGCACTAAGCGCGTGGATGGAAGTGTAGAGCCTGCTGCTTTACTTCCCCGGGCACTAAGCGCGTGGATGGAAGTGTAGAGCCTGCTGCTTTACTTCCCCGGGCACTAAGCGCGTGGATGGAAGTGTAGAGCCTGCTGCTTTACTTCCCCGGGCACTAAGCGCGTGGATGGAAGTGTAGAGCCTGCTGCTTTACTTCCCCGGGCACTAAGCGCGTGGATGGAAGTGTAGAGCCTGCTGCTTTACTTCCCCGGGCACTAAGCGCGTGGATGGAAGTGTACAGCCTGCTGCTTTACTTCCCCGGGCACTAAGCGCGTGGATGGAAGTGTACAGCCTGCTGCTTTACTGCCGCCGTCCTCCTCTGGCCACCCTGGCAGCTCTGAGCTTTCCAACGCAGCTGGACCGATGTAGGTGTTGGCTCTCCCACACAAATCACCGCTTCCAGTACGAACTGCGGGCGTTTGTGCATACACAATAGGAACAAATCCTAAAATTGTGTAACACTACAGAAAGAAAATGAATTTAATCAAGAAATATAAACAATTATCAGAAAAATTAATTCAAACCCTGGCCCATGCCACCCCTTCAGCCATCCAGGGGACCAGCGCTCTTCCCTGGTGGTGCCACCTTCGTCCCAAAGGAAGGTGTTTCCAAAAGATGGGTCGTTCCTCACGTTATTCCTTCTAAGGCTTCCCCTGGGGGCCGTGTGCCTCCTGCAGCTGTGTGACATTAGCTGTGGCTTCTAAGGCCCCCCTGCTTCACTGCACCCACCCCTGGACCTGCCCACCGCCCCACCCAGGGCACCGCGCATTCAGCCTCCCGGCTCTGGAGGAAGAACGAGCCCTGTCCCTTCGCTGACTCCCCCCCTGCATTTCGTTCCTGCAAAGTGGAAACTGGCGGTGGGACTCGAAAGCGAGGGGCAGGCGCGGACTCAGGCGCGCGGGCAGGTGAGGCGCGCGCGGGGCAGGTGCGGGGCGCGTAGGGCAGGTGCGGGGCGCCCCCCGGCGCTCGGTCCCCGGCGCGTCCACCCGCGAACCCGCGCAGGAAGCGCTCCAGCCCCGCCTGGCGCCCCGCTCACCCTGAGCGCAGCCGGTTGGTGGCAGTGACATCTGGCGGCCCTGGGCGGTACCCACCCTGACAGACACACGTTTTTCTGTACGAGGAGCTGGAAAGAAATTTCGGAAAGGCTACGTGCAGCCTGGGCAACCCCCGAGCGCTAAGAAAGGGGCTGCGGGCAGTCTGTGCTCTGCGTCTTGCGCTGCAGCACCTGGGCGCGTCTGGCTTTTTCCCCAGGTCCTGTTTGCAAAATAGGTTCGCCGCAGGCAGTGAGCCTCGGCTCCGAGCAGGCGGGCGGGCGGGCAGGCTGGTGGGACCGGGGAGCGGGGAGGCAGGATCCGCCCCACGGTCAGCGGGGCTGGGCTCTGCGTTCCTCTCAGTGCCCAGCGCTGCCCCCGTCAGAGGGGACCCCTCCCCACACTGACCAGCATATCCACATGCAGCCTCAACGCCAGGAACCTGGCAGAGCTGAGGTGGGCGCACCTCCCTCCAGGACAGAGTCACAACACTGAGTAAAAATGTGGAAATAAAATCCGAGCCTTAGAGCACGCTTCACGCAGTTTAAATTTGCAAAGAGATTTATTACTTGGTGTGTCAGAAAGTTTGCATACACATGCCCAGTTACCACAGGCAGAATTCTCGATATTTCTCCATATGGATAAGAATATTCATCACATAGTCACAATTCAAACATACAAAAGTCAAGAGATGTAGAAAACTCATTTTTTACCATCAATGCACTCACGTGACTTATGGATACTCGACGTGTAAAAATCAGTGAAAACCATGCAGGGAACCGCCAAGTCCCTGTATCCATGCACAGCTGGGTGATGTCCCAGGAAAGCTCCCATCTGCCTCTGAGAACTGATCTGCTGGTGCTTGAATGTAGATGGTGTCCTGGAGCCTTGCGCTTCCCTGATCTCGGTTTTGAGGGCTACTGGTCTTTAGGAAGGAAAGAGAGTCACTGGGAAGCTTAACCACACTCCCACGTGTGCCCGTGATCTGCAGCATCCAACATCCTGAGTCCCAGGATTATTTTTCAAATCACTCTAAAAAAATGACTACCGCTGTGTGAGTCTTAGTTGCATGCCTACCAGTAATGAGCACATCAAACTATTTCATGGTAAGATGTGAAGAGTATGTCCTTATTTAAGGGAGAAAAAGAGACAAACAATAAGCAGGAACAGCTGGCTGACTGAAGACAGGACCAGTAAAAAACCTCCATCTCAGTCGTTCCCCTGAGATGACCAGTGAGGCAAAGAGGCAAGTTACCCGCGGCCTCCAGACCAACGTCCTTCACACGGGGACAGCTGTGCCACTCCCACCCTCGCCCGGGTGCTGAGGACCCAGGAGGCAGGCTCACCGCCCGGCGGGGACTGAACGTCCACGCACCGCTACGTGGCCGGCGGGCCAGGACGAGGACGAGGACGGGGCGTGCCCGCAGGGGCCGCTTGTCCAGAGTAAGACCCGAGGCAGCCGAGCCCAGAGGAGAGACGGCTCGATTACACAGAGCGCTTTCCTGACGCAGCCAGAGTCACTTTCACCAAGGTAATCAAGAAATACCTTTGTTTGAGAGAGGGGCTCTGCTGCGGCTCAGACGCGGGGTTCACAGAGGCAGAAGCAGAACAGGAGACAGAGGGACGGCCCCCCACGCTGTGACCTTTGGCAGGGCCTGTCTCCCACCTCTCCTCCAGGCCACCTCCCCTCACCCTCCTGTGGACAGCTGGACACCCTCACTTTGCCCCGAAGGGTTTTATTTGTTGAGAAGCATCCCACTGCACGTGACCTTGCCCCCCCCCCCCCACGAGAGGTATCCCAGGGCAGAGAAACAGCTAGGCGTGCATCTCCCCGCGATGTAAATGCAGCCGGCATCATCTCAGAGCGCGGGGTCCAGGAGAGCATTTCCAGGGAAGCAGGCGGCTGAACTCTTCTTCCAGAGGGGGTCGCGTGGGCAGACCGCAGGAGCGTATCGTCCGCCGGGCGCTCTGAGGGTGCGAGGGACTCCGTCCTCTGCTTTTCCCAGGGAGTGAGCCATTCCCGCTCACACGCGAGCAAACACGCCTCCACACCGTGTCCTGGAGCACGGACTCAGCAACGGCTCAGGGAAGACTTCCCAGAGAGCGACTCACCGGCCTCCTTCCTGCGCACCCTGGGCGCTCCTGGGAGGTCTTCCGTAAAATTCCCGGCCAGGCCCGGCCCTGCCTCGCTCACGAGATCACAGCCCAGGGCGTGGCCCCCTCCCCACCTCTCCAGTGGCAGGGACCCAGAGCCTGCCCGCGGCGTGCTCACGCGCCTCTGGGCTCCTGTCTCCTCCTGCTGCCCCCAGCCTGGAGTCCCCTCCCCTTTTCCCGGCGGGGACCGCGCCGCCACCCCAGGACCCCCTGCACCTGCACAGCCCCACACAGCCCTGCCCACCGGCTCGCACCGTGTCCTCCGCCCGTCCGCCCTGCTGTCCGGAGGTCTGGGCTGGACCCCGCGCCACGTGGCTGACTCCGTCTCGGGTGGAGGGGGGTTCCGAACAGGGTGGGTCGGGGAGCTGGCTGCCCCAGCCCGTCAGAGCGGCTGGCCTAGCTCACCTACCCGCGCCCGGCAAACATCAGAGCGCCTTCTCGAAGGGAAAGGACAGGAGAGGTTCCATCTCTCGAGGCCCCGACGACAAAACACCCTAAACTAAGCCAGGCCTCTCTGAGACAAAATCGATTTACTCCAGTAATGTGTCATCGGACCAGGGCCCGAGCGGCCACGTCTAGACCCCCGTCACCTCACGCACGTCCCTCCAGCACAGGCGAGGCACGCAGCACTTACTATACCTCAGCCCCGTTCCAGGCACTGGGGACACAGCGGGCAGGGGACAGAAGCCCTCCCGTCTGCTCTAGTGGGGCAGACGGACCACAAACAGTGTACCAGTAGCAGCAAGATAATTTCAGGTCGCTCCCAGCTCTGAGGTCAGGTGTCGGGGAGGCCCTCCTACCGAGCTGACATTTGGCTGGTGGCCCAGGGGATGTGTGGAGGGTGCGTTCTGGGCAAAACAACCCCAGGCAGAGAACAGAATGCACCGCCCCAGAGCAGCTGGACATGGTGAGTCGGGGAAACAGCAGAAAGCTGCGTGCCTGACCAGGGGAGCAGGGGAGGGCCAGCGGGGGGGCGGTCTCCTGCCCGCCCCCAACCCGGGGCTGTGCAGCAGCTCCTTGTGGCCACAAAGGCCAGGCTGCGACCTTCCTGCACAGAGGCCGTGGTCTCCCGTGTGGGACTCCAGGGCCCCCACCCTCATCTGCAAAACTGAGGCACGAGAACATCTTCTAAGCTGCTGAGCCGGCATGCTGCAAACGCTTAACCATGACCAAAGTCTGTCGAGCATCTCGTGCTCCTTGGCCGTCGAGTCTGGACTCGCGCTGCTATGGCCCCGAAGTACCCCCGCCCTGGGGCCGTGGGGGCAGGGTGCGCGACGCGCCTCGGGATCCCTCCTGACTTGACGTGTTATGTAAATTCAAGTGCATTATCATTAATCTCAGAGTAGATCGATCCTTCTTTCCAGGCGCTGGGTTAGTTTAACGATGCAGCTGCTGTGAGACAGGGAGAGAAGCGGTGAAGGCAGGGAAACCACAGCCGCAGAGGAGGAGAGCGGCTCCCCAGGCGGCCGGGGGCTGTTCACGTCCCCCGAGCCGAGGCCAGCCTTCACTCTGGGAAAAAATAAATAAAGCGTGAGCGTCTAGAGCCCTGGAATTTTCCCGTATCTAGAATGCAGCCGGGGTGGTCAGGTGATCACCAAGATTACTCTCGCACCACTTTCTGACTTTCTGGATTTTGTTTAAAACTATGTATTTATGATTTTTTTAATCCCTTAAGTCCTAACTTGCATCAAACATCTCAAGCCTTTTGTAGCCTAGAACCACTTCCATCCCCATCACTCCCACCCGCCTCAACTGCTCTGTACACACCCACGTGCACATACGTGTACACACACACGCACACGTTCACCTGCAGGCACAGGCACACACGTATACACTCACACTCACGCACACAGGCATGCACACATGTACACACAACACGCATGCACACATGTACACACAACACACATGCATGCATTCACACGCAGGTACCCGCCCACACGTTCACACATGAGCGCTCGTGTGTCCATCCATCAGCACACGGACGCGCCGTGGGCAGAGCTGCGTCCCCCGTGGACACTCACCAGGCCCGTTTGCTCAGCCTTCCCAGGGCCGACTGATGTGCTCAGTTAATCTTTGCTAAATGTTAAGAATTCTATATGTCACGTCTCTCAAATAAACTGATGATAATACGTGTTAATGGAGCCCTTGAACGCTTGAACCCAGAGGCTTGGGTACGATGGGAATTTCTGGCCCCAAAGGAGGCGCTGGGGGCAGGGTTCTGAGATGGTTCTCACCCCAGGGCCCTGCGTGGAGGCCACTGGGAGGGCCCACGTGCCAGCCGGACCCAGTCGGAGCCCCGTAAAATTTAACCCACTCAACTCCGAGGGAGAGGGAGGGGTGAGAATAAAGTGAAATGGGAGTCACGTGTGTCTTTATTCCTCCCCACCGGCACCCCCGGGAAGCCGCGTGCCTCGCGCCACCAGTAACCCAGCTTCAGGGGTGCGGGGAGACTTCCCCAGATGGAAAGCCCTCCCTGTGCCCCGGGAGTTAGGAGGAGCCAGCCTAACGTGAGATGATAAACACCGTCATGAGGTCGTCGTCTCACCGCTGACTTCCAGGCTCTGGGCCTTTCTTCCAAAAACACAAGCCGGTAAATAAGGCTCCGTGGTGCCCGTCGTGTGGTTTATGGTCGTGCAGCCGGGGTGGCTGAGCCCCAAGCGGGAGGCCTTCCGAGATCCCCCACCCCCACCCCGGCCGGGGTCACGATGCCCTGAACTAGCCCAGCCCGGACCTCGAAGCACCCGATTCGGAATTCAGACTGGCCACGCAAGTCCTGTGACTGCCTCCAGGCCGGTCCCCCATCCCCAGGGGGCCGTGTGACTTTGCGCTCACCTGCACTTTCCCAGTGTCACAACATTTGTGTGTGTGTCCCATGGCAAGTGGCTGGGGGTAAAATACAGAAGCCAAATTTCTGATACACAGTTTCTACTGTCAGGGAAACGTATCTTTTGGGTCACAAAACTAAGGGGAGTGGAAAATATCAGAAACTGTTGGAGCAGAGTGGTGGAGAGAAAAAAACCTCATGTCAAATCACAGAGGCTCACCAGGAGGAGGCGTCCTGAGAGCCCCAAGGGCAGCCCCGCGTCCCTGTGTATCTCACTGGGAGGGCCCAGCACAGCACCGCCAACGTGGTGGCGACTTAGCGTGTTTGCAGGATGCTCGCCGTGCAGCCAGGAGTTTTCCAGAGGATTCTCCACCCAGGAGAGGGGCCTCCCTGTCTCCTTGGCCCCCCACATCTGCGCGGCCCGACTCCCTCTGGGGGCCTTTGTAAAACCAACATCGGCCTCCCCGGACCCTCCAACGACTCACTCCTAATTCTGCCCCTCGCTGAGCAGCCCAGGGCTCAGGGCACCTCGTGACTCTTCTAGGTGGCCACACCGCCCGCTCCTTAGCTCGACCACCAGCCCCGCCCAGGGCTCCCTAAAGTTCCTGGATTAAGACCAGCCTCTCTCCTGGGGATGCTGCAGCCCTACCTGAACAAGTCAAACAACAATAAACAATATGCAACCAGCTCTGAACTGCCCTCCTTGACTGATCTGCCTGTGCCTCTGAAAGTTCTATGGCTTTTGAGTCTATAGGGAATTTAAGGTATTCCTTTAAATTTTAGGCATAGGCCCTCTTCTAGGGAAATAATCCTTTATTCATAACACTGTGTGTGCGGGAAAATTAGATCTGAGTGACGTCACTTCCTCTGACAAATCTTCCAAGAGCAGAGCCTGCCTAGGGACCGGCTGTATTTTCTTAGTTCTCTTATTCTTGTACCATGTGAGTCCTGTAAGGTATTTTTACACAAGGTGGTGGTCATGATAAGTAAAAGGGGAAATTAAAGCTAATGAAAAAATGAAAAAGGCACACAGGCAAAGAGACCCCTTTGTTACAGCCACCAGGTCACGTTGCTGCTTCACGATAGAAGCGAAAAGCCGGTTTTGGAGGCTGAGTGATGTCACTGCACAGTCTACCCGACTCCCGGGCTTCAGAAGAAAATCCAAGTGACAAGAGACACTGTTGAAATAATCGTCATCGTCACCATCCTTATCACTGATAATATTCCGCTCGGTCTCCCTCCATATGGCAACTTTTAAATGCAATTTTGAATTGTTTTTAACTATTTCCCCTTTATTTTAATGAACGTATTTCTTTTGTGCTTCCACCTAGCGAAGCTTTATTATAGAAACAAACAGAAGGTTCTGAGATTGTCACATACTGATGCTGAGACTTATTCCCGGGAAACCGGCCTCGCCTCAGGCGGACGGTCAGCTCCGGACGCGCTGGTCACCTGAAGAGCTGACAGGTGATGGTACAGACAAGAAGACGTCAAAGCAAAGTGCACGGACCCGCTCATGCTTCCCTTTTGAAGTTTTTAGACGTAGTAAATGTCAGATAATTCCCAAGTCAGGACCTCATTTCTTAACAGCATGCAGGGTGTCAAAGGAAAGAGAAAGTTCTAGAGTTCCAAAGATAAATATCCTATGATATTCAGGACCTCTCCTTTCACAAGTCGGGTGCTATCAACTTCAGAACAATCCTTTATTGATAAAACACCACTCTGAGCTGCTCCTGGGTTGGCCGTGCACGTTCCCTGGCTTGCTCCTTCCTGGGAGGTCCCCTTGGAAAATGTGACATTCTTCCCTTTGATGCCCTGAAGCCCAAGTCAACGTGGCCAGTGTTCCCTGCCCACATCTCGCTCAGCGGGACGACTGCATGGGCGAGGCGCAGGCCCGGCACCGCCAGGGAAGCTCAGTCATCAGCGGGGCTCCCTCTGCTGGTGACCCGCGCCAGGAGCCCACAGACGCCACGGGACTGAATCCTGCACAAGGAATGTTTCATGGAAATCAACCAAACACAACGTCGCGGAAACTGTCAAGACCTGTGGAGAGTCAGGGACAGCTGTTTCACCTCCTTAGAAGTTTCCGTCCCAGGGTTGCTGAGAAGACCTGAGTTCTGGGGTCAGAGACACCGGCTCGAACACTCGGGGTGCGGCCAGCAGCCCAGTTGCGGCCCCCGAGACCCCGGGACCACAGGGGTGGGGGAAGGATGTCTTACACGTGCTGGCTTCTGCGGCAGCTGAAGCCACTGGGTGTAGGGGCCCACCCGGTACGGCCCCCTCTCTGTCCTGGAGGGAGACCCCGGCCCACTGCCGCGGTTACCGCGTGGAGAGCGCAGAGGAATGGCCCGGCTGGAGGACAGCCAGGCCTGCTTCTTAGTGTCCTGGCAAGACGTGTAGGAGCACAGAACCCATGCAGAACTGCCTTCCTCACCGAAGACGGGGTCATTACTCCTGCTAATAATTTCAAGTTCCAATTTCATTAAAGTCATTGCATAATTTCTTCCTGTTTTTTTGTAGATGCTTTCCTTTTTAAATCTTTCTACCACGCTGTTCGTTAAAACTATTTGTTTCTCTTTAAAACTTGAAGTAAATACTTCACTACCTTTTATCAAATAGTACCTGGTCCATTTGGTCGATTGCAAATGAGGACTAATATATTACAAAGTTTGGAAATTTAAAGCATGAAATAAAATTACCAGCAGTGAAGTTCCTTGTTTATACATGAATACTTTCCAGAGCCTCTTTTGAAATACTCAGGACTATAGAATTTTAAATAGGATACGGTATTCCAGAATGGCAGAAATCCACAGATAAGCCCTGAAACTTACAGCATCACAGAATTTAAAGCCTTAGGTTTAGGCGGAAACCAATTATAATATTTTGACAGCTGGCTTTTACGTTCTTATTTTAGCATTAGCCAAAAATCATGTACCACCGGCTTTAAATCAAGTGGTCAAGTTTCCACTATTCTATAAATGTGTCTGCCCTGCATTTACAGAACACTTGATTGCTTCCCGAGTGTTTTCACACCCCTTCTCTCCTCTGTACCTCGCCCGTAACCGTGAGGTTGGCGTAGAGAAGATGTGGATTCCCCCCTTTTGTCCTTGAGGGCACTAAGAAGCAGAGAGGTCAAGCGGTGGACGGAGGTCATGTGTCCCCACCCGGGAGCCGGGCTGTGTTTGTGCCCGGCCACTGCCAGCACCCAGCACCCCTCCAGCCACTCTGCCCCAGCGCTCCATCCTCGAAGGCGCTCACGGCCAGAAACAGAAAGCCTTACTCAGACTTACTTAAGCTGCAAGGAATTTACAGGCTCTCTGACCGAATAGCCCGGGGGGGGGGGGGGGTGGCGGTCAGCTCAGTGCGCCTGGAGGACGGCACCCTCTGTCCCGACTCCGCCCCAGGCTCACCCACCTCGTCACCGTGAAGCGCCCAGGGCCACCACACACCCGTCGGCCCTCCCCAGCCAGCAACGGACACTCCTGAGCCTTCCTCCCCCGACCAGCCACACCCAGCTCTCTGGCCCAGGCCAGCCCGGCGTGCACTCACTCAGCACTCACCCCTCAGGGCACTTTGCACCGAGGCCTTCAACCGCCTCCAGGCAGGGAGTAATTCCGCACAACCTTACCTTCGTAAGTAAGTGCTGCGACTGCGCTCCTTTCACAGACAAGGAAACCGGGGCTCGGATCAAAGCACTTGTCTAAGCCCACCTAGCTCAGAGGCCGGAGACCCTGGACCTAAGCAGACGGGCTGACCCAGTATTCCTACACTCATCCCTGGCCCGGGGCCATATCCCATGTCCCCTCCCAAAAGGCGCGATGCACCTGAGGGCGGGAGTGTCCACAGAAAAGGGACCCAATCTGCTCAACCCAACACTCCCCAAACTCACAATGTCACAGGGCTCTGCTTTCTGACGCCTCTGGGGTTCACCACTCCACCCACTTTTCCGGCTTCAGTGATATACTTTGTCATGTGATGCTACAGGGAAATTCACGGTGAGTAAGTTCCTTTCCTCAGAGAAGCTTCACTTTCATCTCTAGCTTCACTTTGGCTACAAGTTCCCCTGAGCCCCAGGGTTTCCTGGTCCATCTACACCGACCCTGCTCCCAACACGCTGCGGTCAGCAGAGCTCTGTGTGCGCTCACCTGTTGTAGCACTTCTCCAGGCGAGAGTGCTGGGCATTGAAGACATGGTGTTACTAAGACAGAAATAGCAGCGCTAACACTTCAGGTCCCGATTTTCTTAAGAACTGCACAGGGGTTCTCACCGAGCGCTCGGTAGACAGAGAACCTTGTGCCCACAGACGGTCCTGGGGGAGAGGAAAAGGCCCCGCGGCATCAGGCAGCTTGCACCCTCGGCGGGGAAGGCATGCAGCACGCTCCGGCTCCGAGGCTGGCTCCCACCTGGGGCTCACGCGCCCCGGGGCCAAGCCCTCCCCGCACCTCCTGCCCCGACGCCCAGGATCTGCCCTGGCGAGTCTGATCCACCTCCTCGTGTCGGCCAACGAGTCTCGTCCACAGGCTCAGCCGCCAGCCCACCCCGCCCTCCCGGGTCACCTGCGGCCCAGGAACAACTCTCGGGCAGCGCTTCTTTCAAATCACACAACTGGAAGGAGGTGGTTTCATCGGAGTCAAAAGAAGTTTGAGAAAGTCACTCCCTCCAGAGCCATCTCCGGTTGAGGGCAGGTCAGGCACGCGGGGCGGGGGCAGGGGGGTGTCACGGAGCACAAGGCCCCCCCTGCCTCGTCTGCATCCTCTCACCCTGCCCAGGCTGCCTGGCACTCCCGGGGGCCTCGCTGGAAACCTCAGGTGCTTCCAGCCGCCGAGTGTGGAGAGAAGGTCTCGGCACGATTGCCTGTCGGCACCTGGTGGCCACCGGCCGGGATGTCCTCAGTCCTCCCGGGATACAAACACTCGCACCGGTGACCCCGCCTGTCCGCCCGTCACCGTTCTGAGAAGGTCACGGCTGTTCTCTCCCAGACGGGTGGGATGACACGCTCGGCCCCAGCAGGCCCCTCCCACTCCCGACCACCACGACTGCACCCTCATCCTGGGGCCCCAGGCGTGGAGGAGGGGTGGCGGCTCTGCTTCAACCCCCCAGGACCAGTGCAGACCCGGGGCTGAGGGAGGACGCTTCCCTCCTCCGTCTGTGCGTTTCAGGTGGGCTGTGCTGGCCTCGCGGGCCCCCTAAAGACAGATCCATCCTTTTGCTTGTTTTCTCCAAGACGCCAGAGGCTTCCTGTCCTCGTGCTTCCCTGAGTCTCAGGACCTTTGCAAAACCACGTGGCCTCAGCACAAGCCTCACCGGCCCTGCAGACACACCGGGTGGCAGGTGGCCGCCTCCCCTCTCACCCCACCTTTCCTCAGCAGGTCCGCTCTGTGCTCAGGGTCCGGGCTTGGCTACCAGTGACAGTTTACTTCTCAAGACCCATCTGCGCCCACGGGTGTCACCAGACCCGCCACCAGCACGCAGAACAGTCTCGGAGCACATTCGTTGGGTGACACACGTTTGGGATCCTTGGGATTTGACACGGTCGCAGTTTCGGCTCTCGGGACCCAGCCGTGCTCACTGTGTCTGGTGCTCCTCCTGGAGACGGTGCTGGAGGGACACGGCTGCGTCCCCGTGTCCCAGTGGGCCACGCGCAGCTCACCCTCCATGCCACCTAGTTCCCAAGACCCTTTCCAACGGGCAGGTGTTGACACCTGCAGGACTCGTCCGTTGCTACCTGGAACTCTCTCTGTGACGGGGAGCCCAGCCTGAGCCGCCCTCGCCCTCGATACCTAGTTTAAAGCTGGAGGGAACAGCTGAGAGAAGGGGTTCTGGAACAAGAACGCCCGAGTGGGAGGCCCGGCCCTGCCATTTTTCAGAGGTAGGATCTGGAACAGACTTAAACTCACCTCACCCTGTAAGCCTTCGTTTCCTTGTGTGCAAAACGGGGATAAGAGTGGTGTTCCTCACAGGATGGTCGGATTGAGAGCGCTTACCCGTGTGCAGTAGATGCAAAAACGTGACAATCGGCCGCCCCTCCCGGGACATCCGCCTTCGCAATGTGTCTCTGCAGCCCCCTCTCCAGGAGGTGGCAGCTCCCTCCTGCATCTGGGCTGCCTGTGACTTTCCAGCCAATAGAAAGTGGCGGGAGGAGCACCTTGGTCTCCCCCCTAGGAGCCCCGTCGCTCGCTGCCCTGCGAACACACCGAGGCCGGCCTGCTGCACGACCAGCACCCAGTGGCCCAGCTGCCTCACAGCCCTGGCCACCAGCTGGTCAACCGTAGACATCCGCGTGGACCCCTCCTGGACCAGCGGACCGCCGACACACGAGTAAGCCACCCCAAGACCAGCCGAGCCGGGCCCCAACCCAGAGGCTCGTGACCAGTGATGAATGGTGCTTGGTTTAAGCCAATACATTTGGAGGCTGTTTGCAAACACATGTAAAGCTTTCAACTGACAGATTTCTCAGTGTTCAATAATATTAGCAGTTATTTTGTCCATCATAGCAATTTAAAAATACAGATTCTCGTCTAACATACAAATCTGAAATCTATAAAAGCACAATGGCCTGTCTTCACATGCCTTATAGTTACAAAGAAGAGACCCCATTATTTGATTTAAGCAGCCAACTTCAACAAGCGCTTTCCATTCAGCCGTGGCAGGCATCCTGAGGCGCCCCATTTCGTATGCAAGGCGCAGGACATGGGGACGGGGGAGACAGCTGGTGAGCACAGCAGGCTCTCTCGTCACGGAGGAGCACGGGATCGGGCTGGACGGTACCAGCAGAACTTAGAGGTCTGGGAAGGGGTGCGGGGCCACTTTCTTGATACCTCGTTCCTTTGGGCTTAAGTGCTCGCACACACGGTCTCCATGAGATCAGACACAGTGGAAAGGGGTAAAGAAGCCACTGTCAGGAGGGGTTGGGGGGAGGATTCAGAAAGACAAGAAAACCTCACTCCAGAGGCGGGAGCACCAGCCCTGAGTGCGCCCTGGTCAGGCCCTTGTTGTCAGATCCCTTCCCATGTACGGGTCCCGCGCACCCCACCCCGGGACAAGGTCATGTCCCTGCAGCCTAGAGTCGGAGGAGGCCCCACGTGCACCAGCGTGGACCGTGCTTCCTGGTCCCCAGCACCTCCCTTCTGATCTGCGTGAGCTGGGATGCAGCATCGAGCGTGGTAGGTCCTGTTTCTCTGAGAATACATATCTCTAGCACCGTTTTTCAGTCTGATGTTGACGTACAACTGTACAAACAAGTTAATGTTCCCGTCTTGGTTGATCACAAAAGCAAATTCAGAGATGTCCCACCAGAGCCCCGCACAGCACGAACCCTGAGAAGCAGTGAGAAAGGAATCCAGCGCAGACGGTGTACACGGTGCACGTAAACACACGCTGCGGAAGTGGCAGAAAATGCAGACTGTCCACCGAGGACCATCCTCTTTCCTTTTTTATCAGCATAATCCCAGATCACTGGGGGCAGCAACGTGCCAAGTTACAAACACTCCCTGCCCTCAGCCTCCTTCACAGCAGGTGTAGCCATGAGACACTTTCACAACCCTCTGTGCAGTTAATCAGACCACATGGTCCCCTTGTCCACAGTGGAACCCAATTCCAACTGACCCACAAAGAGGGCCACTTATGTCCAAACACACAACTCAACTTAAACCATAAGGCACATTATACAAGAAGATGCTGAAATAGGACTTAACACAGTGTCTAATGCGCCACCGTAAGCAGTGACACACATCCAGCCGAGAAGGGACCGCTAGTTATACATACACTGGATTGTTCACGGTTTAATGTTCTTCTAAGACCAAGCCATAATGTCCCATAATGCAAGGTCATTTCCAAAGCTCAGATCTTATCTGCAAAGTAAACCTAGAATCTTGAACTTCAATAAACGTCTTTACTCATCTTAAGGCCAACCCAATTTCAAGAGCCAAATATAAACAGACTCTAACCTTCCTATTGATTTAGGGACATAGAGGAAAGGTACCAGCACAGCCAATTCACTTCATAAACACCACTGAGCACCTACTCTGGGCCAGACCCTGGCCAGGCCCTGGAACATCAGGGGAGCCTGTGGCTCCAGAAAGCCTTATTCCACGTCACGAGTGAGCAGAGCCAGCTTGGACTGGGGCCTTCGGGACATTTATGTGCCAAGTATAAGTTTTTTGATTGGTGAAGCATCAGAGTGAAGGAGGTGGTAGTTTGAAGCAGAGTGTTTGTTGTGGGTTGGATGGATTGGTGACTTTTAAAATAATCTATGTTTCTACTGTTACTTCAACCAGCTCTTAGTCTTCCTTTTACGAATTCTGAACTCCTAAATCTGTCTAGCGTTTGGATCCAAAAATAGTCTCCATTTCTATCCCCCGTTAGAAACAACTCACAAATGGAAAAGTCGGGTTCAAGAGCTTGTTACGCGAGTCATCAGGAGGTGCCCTTGTCTTCACACCACTTCCCTGTCTCACGAGAAATCTGGCAACACTTCATCATCCGAGGGCACTTACTAATCGCTTTCCTCTGTATACTTTATAACCGCATCTGTCACTATAGTGATTCCCTGAACACTGGGCCGGTCCGCCAGCCAGGACCACGCTCTCCTTTGAGCAGGCTCAAGTTCACTGCTCGTTACGAGGTGCCACAGGAAATCCACTAATGCGTCTCTTCCAGCAACAGCCACTTAAGCCCATCTCTGTTTGATGATGTGAAGTAGGAAATCTCTGTGCTCAAAACTCAGACCCTGCCCTTCCTGGAGGCTTGACGGCCTGGGCTCCCTGCCCCAGAAAGTCACCACCCTTTGCTGCAGATTCCGTATTCACTTTTGTCTACCTTGGCCATCCTGATGAAATTCAATGCAAGGGTCCCAGAATAACCCAACGTAAATTAAGTCTGTGGAAATTCAGTGCCTACAGCCAGAGAATGTCAGCACCCTCAGTACCACAAGCAACCAGAAAGGGATCCAAAGTCCTCTCTGGAGGTGGATCCTGTTAGAGTGTGGTGACGAATTTGCATACAAAGTCCCAGACTTTCTGCTTTCCACTTGCTGTTTATATTATTTGGCAAAGACATTTCAAAGTTAATGACAGGACGTCTGCTTCTGGGAAGACGGAGTAGGTGTACTTTCCTCTCCTGCTCCCACTAAGTATGATGGAAACACTGGGCATTAAATGTAAGACACTGAGAAGTGAGAGGAGAGGCCAGACTGGCCGGCGACCTCGGGACCTGAGGGATGGCCACGCCGAGTCCCTGGCTTTGCTCTCTGCCTCGTATGTCCCAGAGTTGGAGCTAAAGAAGCTGGTGACCTGGAAATGCCAACGGACGCAGACAAAGAAGCCTCCGCAGAAGCTGCTCTTTCTGGGCAAAGGGCCAGGCAAAGGGCAGCCCAGCAAGAAAGAGAACTTTTAGAAAATAACCACTGTGTTCCAGCCAAGCACCACAGGAAAATCTATGGTCCCTCCACAATACCATGCCAGCAAAGGCCTAGTCAGGACCTACACTCCCCTTCCTAGGCTGTCAGGAGCCTATGCTCCCCACTCCAGGCTGCCAGGAGATACCCCAGGACCTCAGCCCCCAGGTTGGTGTCAGTGGAGACCACATGGGGAGCCTGGACCTCCACCCCGACCTGCAGTCCCAGGGACCTTCCCTCTGCCAGGTTGGTTGGTGCCAGAAGAGGCCCAGGGGACAGTAGGACTTTCACCTCAGCCCAGCGGTAATGGAGTCACCCCTGCTGTGGTGTCAAGGCAGGGCATGGGGAGGGAAGTCCTACCCCTCACAGCCGGTGAGACCCATGGAGGCCCAGGGGAGTTGGGCCTCTCCCAGAGCAATAAGGGGATGTCCCTCAGTGTCAAGGGAGAGTGAGTGGGGATGCAGGACATCACCCCACCTGGCAATAATGAGGAAGCACCCTCCTGCCCCCACTGGACCAGTGTCAGAGGAAACACACAACAACCAAAGGGCTCAAACATAATAACCAGCGTTCAGGCTCCAATCTAAATTCTCTCATCACACCAAGAACCAGAAGGGTCTCAAACTGAATGAAGAAAGTCAATCTATAGATGCCAACACTGAGATGACATGCGTTAGAATTCTCTGGCAAAGACTTTAAAGCAGCCAACATAAAAATACTTCAATGAGCAAATATAAACGTGCTCAAAACAAAAATAGAGTCTCAGCAAAGAGATACAAAGTCACAGCAAGAAATAGAGGAAAGAAGAACCAAATGGAAATTTTAGACCTGAAAAATGTAACTGAAATAAAAAAACTCAATGAACGTGCTCAACAGCAAAACGGAAGGGATGGAGGAAAGAATCAGTGAACTAGAGAACAGATCAATAGAATTTACCCAATCTGAATAACAGAGAAAATAGACTGGAAAAAGGTAAGAGCCTCAGACTATAGCAAAAAATCTAACATTTGTGTCACTGGAGTCTCAGAAGCAGAGGAGAAAGTGGGTGGGCCTGAAAAATACCCAAAGAAAATGGCTGAAAATGTCTTAAATTTTGCAGAAGACAAAGCCTACAGATACAAGAAGCTAAGCAAATCCCAAACAAGATAAACCCAAGACATCGCATCATTAAACTTCTGAAAACTAAGGCAAAGAAAATCCTTGAAAGAATCCAGAAAAAAACACACCTCACCAATAGTGGGAAGGAATCCAAACGATCATAGATTTCTCATCAGAAACCAGAGGAGCCAGAGGAACTGGCACAAAATGATTCGAGAACTGAAAGAAAAAAACTGTCAAATGGAATTGTATACCCAGTGAAATGTTCTTGAGGAATGGAAGGGAAACCAAAAACCCTCAGATGAAGGAAAACTAAGACAAGTTGTCATCAGCAGACCTGCCCTGAAAGAACGGCTAAATGAATTTCTCTGAACAGAAAGGAAATGGTAAAAGAAGGAATCTTGGGACATCAGGAAGGAAGAAAGAACACATTAAGCACAAATATGGGAAAACACAACAACCTTTTCTTCTCTTGAGTGTATTATATTATATTATATCATGAAATTGAAGCAAAAATTATAACAGTCTGATGTGGTTCTAAATGTATGCAGAGGAAATGTTTAAGATAATTGTGTTATAAAAATGGGAAGATGAAAGGATTGGAAGCAGATTTCCACAAGTCATTCCACTGGCAAAATGACAGCAGCACCAGTAAACTGTGATAAGTTATAAAATGTAATACATAGTGCAAAACAGTTAAAATGCTATATAAAGAGATACACTCAAAAACACTACAGATAATCAAAATAGAATTCTAAAAAATGTTCAGGTAGCCCACAGGAAGGAAGCAAAAACAAAACAGAGAAATAAAAAACAGAGAGAGCAAACAGAAACCAACCAAAGATAATGACAGTCTTAAACTCTAACATATTAATAAGTACTTTATTATTTGTCTAAACATAAATGGGCTAAACATAACTATATCCTGTCTACAAGAAACTCATTTCAAACTTAATGATACAGTCAGATCGAAAGTAAAAGGATGTACAAAGGTATATCATGCAAACATTAATCAAAAGAATGTAGGAGTGGCTATATTAATTTCCAGTAAAGTAGCCTTCAGAGCAAAGAAAATTACCAGAGACAAAGAGGGACATTATATAATGATAAAAGGGTCACTCCACCAAGAAGACATGAAAATTGTTAAGTGTGTGTGCACCAAACAATACAGATACAAAATATGTGAAGCAAAAACTGACAGAACTGAGAAAAGAAATAAACCAATCCATAATTATAGTTGGAGACTTCAACACCTGTCTCTCAACAATTGTTAAAAGAATTAGAAAATCATCAAAGAGAAGGAATAAATCAAGATCATCATTAATACTCAGTTTCTAATCAACATTTGTAGAACACTTCACCCAACAACAACAGAACACACATTTTTTTAAGGACCCAGAGAAAATACACCAAGAGAGACCACATTCTGTGCCATTAAAAAAAACTCAACAAATTTTAAAGACTTGAAATCATATATTCTTTGATCCCAATGTTAACAAACCAGAAATCATTAACAAGAAAATATCCAAACGCTCGGAAATGAAAAATCCTGTAAAACACCTTTAAAAACTCATGGGTCGAAGAGGAAATCTCAAGGGAAATCAAATAATACATTGAACCCAGTGAAACTGCGATTACAATATATCAAAATTTGTGGGACACAGATAAAGCAGGGCCGGAAGGGAAATACACACCACTAGATGCATACATTAGAAAAAAGGAAAGTTTCAAATCAATAGTTTAATCTTTCACCTCAAGAACCTAGAAAAAGAAGAAAAAAGTAAACTGAAAGTAAGCAGAAGGAAGGAAATAATCATGATAAGAGCAGAAATAAATGAAATTGTTTTTTAGTAATAGGTAACATCAATGAAACAAAGAGTTGGTACTTTGAAAACATCAACAAAACTAGCAAACCTCTAGCAAAACTTATAAAGAAGAAAGGGAGAAAGCACAAAACAGCAATATGAGGAAGGAGGTAGAGATATCACTTTCCCTGCAGACATCTAGAGGATAATCAGGGAATACAGCTCTACAGGCATACATTTGACAAATCAGATGAAATGGAGCATTTTCTTGAAAAACACAAGCTACCACAACTCACTCAATATTAAATAACTATTCCAAATAGCCCTTTAACTATTAAGAAATTTTAATTTATAATTAGCAACTCCCAAAAAAGAAATCTCCAGGTTCAGATGGTGTCACTGGAGAATTCTACCAAATACTTAAAGAATTACTACCAATTCTACATAATCATTCCAGAAAATAGAAGAGAAGGGAATACTTCTGAATTCAAAAGTAGACAAACATCATACAAAAAAAGAAAACTACAGACTAACATCTCTCATGAATATAAGTGTAAAAATCCTTTAAAAATACCAGCAAATAGAATTCTGCAATATGTAAAAAGAATTATACACAATGACCAAGTGGGTTTTATCTCAAGGATGAAAAGCTGGTTCAGTATTTTTAAATCAATCATTGTAATCTACCATATTCATAGACTAAACAAGAAAAATCATATGATTGTATCAATCAATGCAGAAAAATCAGTTGATAAAATTCAATATCCATTCATGATTTTTTTTAAATCTCAGAAAAATAGGACTAGAGAGAACTTTCTCTACTTGATAAAGAAGACCTACAAAACCCTGCAGCTAATATTACACTTAATAGTAAATGACCGAACATTTTCTTCCTAAGATTGTAAACCAGACAAAGATATCCACTCTAATGCTCTTAGTCAACACAGTGCTTGAAGTTATAGCCAGTGCAATAAGGCAAGAAAAGAAAATTAAAAGGCACACAGACCAGAGAAGAAAAAATAAAAATGTTCCTACCTGCAGATGACATGGTGGTCTACATAGAAAACCCCAAAGAATCTGAAGAAAAGAAACAAATTCCTAGAATTAATAAGTGAGTTCAGCAAGGTCACTGGATATAGAATAAACATAGAGAAATCAATTATATTTCTACATAGTAGCAATAAACACAAGGACCCTTAAATTATAAATACAATACCATTTACAATTGGTCAAAAAAGAAAAAGAAATACTCAGGTGTTAATGTAGCAAAAAATGTACAGGACTTGTATGAGAGAAATTACAAATGCTGATTAAGAAATCAAACAAAATTTAAATAAACAGAGAAATAATGGTGTTGATGGATTGGAAGAATCAAATGTTAAAAGATACCAATTCTCCCCAAAACTGATATACAGGTTTAATGATTCCTATTATAACTCACCAAGATTTTTTGTAGATATAAACAAAGTCATCCAGAAATGTATATGAACAGACAAAAGAACTAGAATAGCTACAGTTCTGGAAAAGAAAAATCAGGTGGGAGGAATCAGTACCCAATTTCAAGATTTATAACTACAGTCAGCAAGTCTGTGTGGTGTCGGTGAAGGGACAGACACACAGATCAATGGGACAGACTGAAGAACCCAGAAGTAGACCCACACAAATGTGTCCAACTGATTTCTGACCAAGTTGCAAAAGCAAATGAATGGCATAAACACAGCTTATCCACAGATGGTGTTGGGGCAATTGGGCGTCCATTGGCTAAGAAATGAGCTTAGACTTAAGTCTCACACCTTATACAAAAACCAACTCAGAATATGTTGTGGACTTAAAGTGTAAAACTATAAAACTTTTAGGAAAAACGTACGAGAACATATTCATGATCTAGTATTTGGCAAAGAGTTCTTAAACTTGATATCAAAAGCACGGTCAATTTAAACAGTGTTAAATTGGACTGCATCAAAATTTAAAACATTTTCTCTGTGAAAGACACTGATAAGAGAATGAAAAATCAAGTTATAGACTGGGAGAAAATATTTGCAAACTACATATCTGACAAAGGGTATATAAAGAATAGAGAAAGAATATTAAAGTCCCAAAATTTAGCAGTAAAAAAAAGAAAGAAAAATTTTAAATCCATTAGAACATGCACAAAAGACACAGAGACATTTCACTGAAGAAGATACAGAGGTGGCAAATAAGCACATGAAAAAAATGTTCTACATCATGAGTAAGCAGGGAAATGCAAGTTAAATCTATAATGAGAGGGACTTCCCTGGTGGTCCAGTGGGTAAGACTCCACGCTCCCAATGCAGGGGACCCGGGTTCAATCCCTGGTCGGGGAACACAGGCATGTCGCAATTAAGAGTCTACATGCTGCAACTAAAGATCCCACATGCTGCAATGAAGATCCCACGTACTGCAACTAAGACCCGGCGCAGCCAAATAAATAAATATTAAAAAAAAAACAGGGGCTTCCCTGGTGGCGCAGTGGTTGAGAGTCTGCCTGCCAATGCAGGGGACACGGGTTCGAGCCCTGGTCTGGGAAGATCCCACATGCTGCGGAGTAACTGGGCCCGTGAGCCACAACTACTGAGCCTACGCGTCTGGAGCCTGTGCTCCGCAACAAGAGAGGCCGTGATAGTGAGAGGCCCGCGCACCACGATGAAGAGTGGCCCCCACTTGCTGCAACTGGAGAAAGCCCTCGCACAGAAACAGAGACCCAACACAGCCATAAATAAATAAATAAATAAAATTTAAAAAAAAATAAAACAACAACAACTATAATGAGACAGCTTTACACACCTATCACAATGGCTAAAAAAATTTTTTTTAAATAGCGATAACGCTAAATGCTGGGAAGAGTATCAAGAAACTGGATCACTGACACGTTGCTGGTGAGACGTAAAATGAGAGTCACTCTGGAAAGGAGTTTGACAACAAAAACTGTTAGCCAAGATCTGAGAAATGGAGACCTGATTGAAATAAAGAGGTGTTTCTCTGAGGTTTATTAGGACTGCAGCCTGGAAGACACAGGTTCAAGATTGGGAGATTGGAATTGACATACATGCACTACTATATATAAAATAGATAACTAATAAGGACCTACTGTACAGCACAGGGAACTCTACTCAATACTGACCTATATGGGAATAGAATCTAAAAAAGAGTGGATATATGTGTATGCATAACTGATTCACTTTGCTGTACACCTGAAACTAACACAACATTGTAAATCAACTATACTCCAATAAAAATTAATTTTAAAAAAAGAAGCACTTGAATTGTGTTCCCCTGACTTCAAAATGGGGGAGGCTTATAAAGGAAAAACTGCAAAGTTACAGTTGGTTCCATGAGTTGTTTATCAAGAGTTATAACTGGAGCTGATAAGAAGTAAGGCTGCTTGTCAAGCAAGGGTCGGTTGGGGTCTGAAATGGTTGCGTATTCACAAGCCACCTTGAGACCATAAGGTTGCGGCTGGCAGGTGCTGTTCTGAATACAGCTGGTGGTGTCCTTGGACCTGGTGCAGTTCAGAGAAAGTTCAGCTTCTCAGTGGGGCAGAGACCTGTCTGAGACCAGATCCCCAATGGCCACCCGACTCAATGTTTGTACGTCTGAACTGATTGCTCCATTGTAATTTCATTTGTCATCAAAACTAAACATGCAACCACCATATGACTTAGTTGCTCTCCTGAGCATTTATTCTAGAGAAATGTACAAGCGTACAGAAATGTACACCTTTATCTATAATAGCCAACATGGAAGTAACCCAGGTGTCATTCATTGGGTGAACAGTCCAGGGAAATGTGGTCCTTTCACATCACGGAATAATCCTCAGCCATAAAAGAGAATGAGCTACCTGGGCACACAGCAACCTGTATGAACCCCTAGAAATAATTCAGAGTGGAGACATGTTACACAGCATATGATTCCATTTATATAACATTCTTGATGACAAAATTATGCAACCAGAGAACAGATGGGTGGTTACCGCCTTTCAGGTGAGTGCATAGGGGAAGGTTGTAGATGCGGCTATAAATGGAGAGACAAGGGGTCTTTGTGGCAATGGAGACGTTCTGTATTTTGCATCAGTGTCAATATCTTGGGTGCGACATTGCTCTATAGTTTTGCAAGATGTCACCATTAGGGGAAACTGGGTAAAGGGTGCATGTGAACCTACAATTATCTCAAAATAAAAAGTTTAATTTTTAAAAAGTTAATGACAATTCATTGGTGCCCAAAGTCTAATGGGAATACAGGGGAAAAAAAGAATTTTGCCATTTTTACTGCTTCCTTACTCTTTCCTCCAGCTGGAAATTGTTCATCCTTCATAAACATTCCATAAAGCTACTGAACCAACTGTGTGCTTGGGATAAATACCATAGTCTTTCTTCTCAGCAGTGGAGCAGAGATCACACAGAGTCCACTGAAAAAGGCAGTATGGACAGGAGCCAAACCCAGCCTGCGTGACCTTGGAAAAGTCACTTAGCCTCTCTGGTCTTTATTTCTCCACCTACAAAATGGACCCGAATGTGCCATTGCACCAAACACCAAATTCTATAAAATTAACTTATAGAAAGGTTATAGGCTAACCTTTACCCTATAAGGAACCCTGTTCCCACCACCATCTTTATGAGGCCTGAGCCAAAGGAATTAATCCTGTTTCCTTTCCAGTCTCCTTTTGCAAAGGTTCCACATATCTAGGTGCTGGTCTCTGCCCCCAGACCAAGCCCCACACCCTCTGCGGCTGGAAGGACTTCAGACAGATGCCGGGCTGATCCTGCCTTCCCGATGGTGCTGATTCCCAGTGACAAACGTGATTGAGTGACGTGGTGAGAAACAAACTCAGAGACAGCAGCCACGGGTACAGGGTATTTCCTGTGTGATAAGCTCTGTTTTAAGAGCTTGGCAGAGTTTAATTTTTAAAAGCAGCCCAATTTCAAATCTGGACACAACAACCCAAGTGGCAGCGAGAAGCCCTGTCCGCACACAGGATGCAAACACAGCGACACCAGGACGCGAGGCCATCCCCAGCCAGCCCCAACCTGCAGCGGCCCGAGGTCTCCAGCTCAGGCCACTCTCAGACACAGAATCCCAGGAAGGACCTCAGGGGTCCTTGCACTAGGTGGTCTGCCGCCACCAGGGGTCACCAGCCCAGTGTCCCCATGGCATCCCCAGCTCATGCCAAGGGCTCCTTCTCTGAATCCAAGTATTCCACTTCACTGCTTCCTGGGACCCATGGTACAAAGGCTCGCTCTCAACATTCAAGCAGATTACGTTGCCCCTCACGGTGGAAGGTTTAACCCTGCTGCTCCTTCTGTTCTGATTGAAATGACTCAATGGCAGGATTTTGCCAACACTCTTTGAGAGATATTCCCTGGTGGCCAAAGTAAAGCTCGAGGGATTGGTCAGACCCTTGTCTACCATCTCCAACCGCAGCCCCTCGGACTGTAACACCTGATTCTCAGAATCACATCAGTGAGAAGTTCCAAATTAGCCATGCGGCCCACTGGGGCAAGACCACATGTTATACCCGTGGACCCACCTGGCCCAGAGGAAGGAAGGCAGAGGGCGTCCCCGGGGCAGGCAGGGCTCTGCATCCCCATTGAGTCCAGGACGGAGGCTGCCCCAGGGCAGCAGCGCAGGACGCGCAAATAAACAACTAAAGAGGTGAGGGCAGGGCACTGGACAGAGCTGGTTTGCGTACAGCTGCGAGGCGCTCATCCCGGGCATTTACGGTCTGGAAGCTGCAAAAGTTTGCATCAGGCTTGCTTTCTGTAGGAGCCAACTATGACATTTAAATGATCCATTCCATTAATATCGTAACATTTTGTCAATCTGGAATGCATTTTAATCAAAAGCCCCCTTGAAATGGTCTCCTTTGTTGTAGTTCCTTGTTGGGTCATTTCAGCAACATCTGCTGTGTTTAGACAATAAGAAAAAGAGCCGCAGAATGCTGTTTGTACTCAGCTGCTCATGGGGGGAGACCCACCCCCAGCCCCGCAGTGTTTATGTAAATCAGTGTGGCTGACACAGCCTTCATAAACAGACGAGGGAAGTATAACAAACACACGGTCCGTGCAGGAAATGTTTCCTTGAGAGCTGGCTTGGCTCTCAGCAGACTGATGAGGAGCTGCTGACACGGCAGATCTGGGCTCCCTGAACCCTGGGCTGTCGCCTGGGGCCGCACAGGACGGGACGGGCCTGGCCCACCAAGGGGGCCACTGACGTTCTCCGAGTGGGACGTGGCCATGCGTGCTGGGCCATGGGGCACCCTCTCCGGCCCCGGGACCCCACCAGGTGCCCCCCGTCATGCGGCACCCGGGCTGGAGGGGTTTCCAGGAAGGCCCTTCGGACCCCAGGCCCTCGCGCTCATTCGGGAAACAGGCTGCAGGGGAACCAGCACACAAGCGTGCAGACACACAGGCTGGGCTCTTCGTACAGGCAGCCTGGGGGTCCCCGGGGGGAACCCGGCCACCGGCGAATGCAGCCGTGAGAGAGCGGGAGCCGCAAGAGGACACACCGCGCTGTGCACGGCTGAGATGTGTCTCACACACACACACACACACACACACTGCGCTGTGCACTGCTGAGATGTGTCTCACACACACACACACACACACACACACACACACACACACACACACACTGCGCTTCCCATGGGAGCCGTGCTCTGCTGTCCTGGACGATATACTAACTGCCCTCTGCTACACTGTCCTGGACGGTACGGGACCCTGCGCTCTGCTACACTGGGCTGCGCTATACAGTGTCCTGCCCTCTGCTACACTGTCCTGGACGGTACGGGACCCTGCCCTCTGCTACACTGGGCTGCGCTATACAGTGTCCTGCCCTCTGCTACACTGTCCTGGACGGTACGGGACCCTGCACTCTGCTACACTGGGCTGCGCTCTACAGTGTCCTACCCTCTGCTACACTGTCCGGGACTGTACAGGACCCTGCACTCTGCTACACTGGGCTGCACTATACAGTGTCCTGCCCTCTGCTACACTGTCCTGGACGGTACGGGACCCTGCCCTCTGCTACACTGGGCTGCGCTATACAGTGTCCTGCCCTCCGCTACACTGTCCTGGACTGTATGGGACCCCGCACTCTGCTACACTGGGCTGCGCTATACACTGTCCTGCCCTCTGCTACACTGTCCTGGACGGTACAGGACCCTGCACTCTGCTACACTGGGCTGCGCTATACAGTGTCCTGCCCTCCGCTACACTGTCCTTGACTGTACGGGACCCTGTGCTCTGCTACACTGGGCTGCGCTAAACAGTGTCCTGCCCTCTGCTACACTGTCCTGGACTGTACAGGACCCTGCACTCTGCTACACTGGGCTGCGCTATACAGTGTCCTGCCCTCTGCTACACTGGGCTGCGCTATACAGTGTCCTGCCCTCTGCTACACTGGGCTGCGCTATACAGTGTCCTGCCCTCTGCTACACTGGGCTGCGCTATACAGCGTCCTGCCCTCTGCTACACTGTCCTGGACTGTACGTGACCCTGCACTCTGCTACACTGGGCTGAGCTATACAGTGTCCTGCCCTCTGCTACACTGTCCTGGACGGTACAGGACCCTGCCCTCTGCTACACTGGGCTGCGCTATACAGTGTCCTGCCCTCTGCTACACTGGGCTGTGCTATACAGTGTCCTGCCCTCTGCTACACTGTCCTGGACGGTACGGGACCCTGCGCTCTGCTACACTGGGCTGCACTATACAGTGTCCTGCCCTCCGCTACACTGTCCTCGACTGTACGGGACCCTGCCCTGTGCTACACTGGGCTGCACTATACAGTGTCCTGCCCTCCGCTACACTGTCCTGGACTGTACGGGACCCTGCACTCTGCTACACTGGGCTGCGCTATACACTGTCCTGCCCTCTGCTACACTGTCCTGGACTGTACAGGACCCTGCACTCTGCTACACTGGGCTGCGCTATACAGTGTCCTGCCCTCTGCTACACTGTCCTGGACGGTACGGGACCCTGCACTCTGCTACACTGGGCTGCGCTATACAGTGTCCTGCCCTCCGCTACACTGTCCTGGACGGTACGGGACCCTGCACTCTGCTACACTGGGCTGTGCTATACACTGTCCTGCCCTCTGCTACACTGGGCTGCGCTATACAGTGTCCCGCCCTCCGCTACACTGTCCTGGACGGTACAGGACCCTGCACTCTGCTACACTGGGCTGCGCTATACAGTGTCCTGCCCTCTGCTACACTGTCCTGGACGGTACGGGACCCTGCGCTCTGCTACACTGGGCTGCGCTATACAGTGTCCTGCCCTCTGCTACACTGTCCTGGACGGTACAGGACCCTGCACTCTGCTACACTGGGCTGCGCTATACAGTGTCCTGCCCTCTGCTACACTGTCCTGGACGGTACGGAACCCTGCCCTCTGCTACACTGGGCTGCGCTATACAGTGTCCTGTCCTCTGCTACACTGTCCTGGACAGTACCGGACCCTGCCCTCTGCTACACTGGGCTGTGCTATACCACCTACTGTAATGCTGCTCAGCTGCAGAGCACAGCAATGTGTGGTGCAGGACACTACAGTCCAGTGCCACACAGCGCAGTGCAGCGTATACAGTGTGGCCCAATACAGCACGTTGCAGCGTACACCGCCCAGATGGTCCAGGATGACACAGCACCGTGGAAGCTGGTGCAGCTCGGCACACTGCAGTGCAGCGTGGGCAGCATCCTGCAGGGCAGTCCTGCCCAGTGCAGTGCAGCACAGTACATGCGGCCCTCGCGTGCCGTGCGGCGCAGAGCCACGGGCCACGCGTCCACACTGTCCTGTCCCCGTGCGCGGGGCTGTGCTTGGCTGTCCTGCGCGGCCCTCCTGCCCTGCGCTGTATGAGGACGCTGTGCTCTGCTCACCGCAGGTTCTCCCGTTCCCCACGTGCGTCCTACTCACAGCCCTCCTGGAAGAAGGTGACAGCCTGGCTCCCGTGGGACACAACTTGATGAGACCTCGAAAGTCGATCTACCGAGCAGGTTCTGCGGGAGAGACGCGCCCAGACGCCCCTGGCCATGGGTGGGGCTGCGAGGTCGCGGTGTCCGGCGCTCGGCGGGGGCCCAGCTCACCCGCAGGACCAGGAGGCAGATGCTCGGGCTGCTGGAGAGACCCCCGGCCCTCAGCCGCCTCCAGCACCGCCGAGACACGGGTTCAGACCTGCTGGTGCTCAGTCTAATTGTGTCACCTGGACCCCAGAAGATTCCCTGGCCCAATGACAGCACAGAAAGAATGCTTAACAAGTTACTGCTTTTCTGCAGATCACACTGACGGAGCAGAAAGCTTCCAGAACAGGGCACCTAATCCGGCACACAGACTTGTAGTTAGAAATGAACTCAGAAGATACTTCAAGCTCCTCATTTCACAGAAGAGGGAACAGACCCGAAGCAGTTTATTCACGCCCGTCACAGGCCACTGAACATCTGAGTGAAGACGAGCGCACTGCCCTGGGCACCTCCTCCACGCCACAGGCCGCTGTCTGGGACCAGAGCAGACGAGTCACCTGGCGTCACAGACCAGCTTGGAGCTGTGGGAACACCGCCCCGCAGGCCAGACCCAGAGGGGCAGGCGGAGGGGCGTGCCCGGAGGGTCCACCAGCACAGAACTCCCTCCCACTCGGGGGCCGAAATTCATGTCTCCTCAGTAAGAAGATCAAACCTGATCACTTTGCAGTCAAGATTAGCCACAGTTCCAGCGGACGGATTACTCACCAGATTACCATCTTGGAAACGTCCAAAAGCTCTATCTCTTCTTGGGTGACGAGTTCCAGATGTCCAGCTGCGGGGGCGGCCGGCTACCATGGTGACCAGACCAACACAGAGAGGCCCCTCCGTACCACACTCCGGGGAGAGGGCAGAACCCGAAATATCTCTCCTGCCACCAGAGCCAGACTTCCCACGGGGGCCCTGACAGCTGACCAGGTGGAACCGAGGCCCTAAGAATGTCCCAAATGCCCCTCTCTGCGTTGTCCACCCAAAGCGCCAGCTGGAGGTCTAAGACAACACCACAGAGCCCAGAAGCTTCCAGAAGACGGAAGGGCTCCTGGAGGAGTGCACGCAGGTCACTGTCCTGACGGAGGGCGCAGCGGCCTAAGCACAAGCCGGGGGCCGCTGCTTACAGGCTTCAGCATTGTTACGGAAAGCGCGTGACCTTACACCAATCAGACGTGACCCCCAGGCCGCACGGAGGCCCTGCTGCGGGTGCCCTGACGGCCCGGCCCGGCTTGAGGCCCAGCCAGGCTCCCCAGCTTAGAAGCCCCAGAAGTCTTCTCGTGAAGACAGACCCGGGAGGGAGAAAAGACCTTTTTCTACTACAGCTGGACTTATTTCTTGGCCTCCAAGTAAAAAATTCAGAAAATATTTTTAACCTTATTTAAACAGAAGATGAACAGTAAAAACACCTTTGTGCCCTGCCAACTCTTGCAAAGAAGGAGCTGCTTGGATCACACTGAGGAGTTAGAAAACATTTATCTAAAATAGCTAACTTATAATCACACTACACTCTGTGATGTATTTCTGATCACAGGCTCCCCAGCCCAAACCGACCAGGCCACTCAGTGGGAGCCAGCGCTTCTCAGCCGCGGGCCTGGAAAGGGCCTCCTTCAGCTGGCTCCTTTCTGACACGAGTCAACACGGTAACCGCATCTCAAGGGGAGCGGTGCTCCGGGGGCCACGGTGAGTGAGGCGGGAGTTGGGGACACGGCCGAGGCCGCGGCTTCCAGCCCTGCCACGTGGGCTCACGCGCCGGACTCTGAGCCTCGGCGTCGTGGCCAGAAAATAGGGCCGAGGACAACGTGTCTTCACGTGGCTGGGACGGCGGGCTGGGGCAAGGTGCACTGGGGCACAGGGGCACCATGAGACCCACCTGGCCCGTGCGCGGCACGCACACCCGCCCCCGGGGGCCCCCGCATCCCCGGGGCTGCCACGTAAAAGCTGAAACCCGCAGGCGGGGGCTCGTCCTTGCTGACCGGCACCCACCCCGCCCCCCGCGCTCCCGGCTGCCTGGCCCCCAGCCGGCAGCGACCTCTCAGGACCTGTTTTCTGACCTGTGACCCGGAAGGCTGAGCCACAGGAGAGGTCGGCCGTTCACGCGCTGGCAGCGGTGAGCGCCCAGTCCCTCAGCTCGGGGGCCGAGGCCGCTCCCGCGGTGTCCCCGCTGCCCTGGCCGGAGCGCCGGCAGCAGCCCCAGACACCGCCCCCTCCCTCCTTCCTTCTCCCGAGCAAACGCGTCACCAGAGCGAGGGCACCCGGCGAGGCTCAGGAAGAGGGTTCTGGGGGCTCATCTTCTCGAGCAGCGCACACGGGCTGCTCCCCACCGTGTGCGACCCCATGCCGGACCCCAAGGGGCCCGAGGGGCACCGGGCGGCGTGCGCGGATGGCACTGGCCAAACATCGTGTGCCACTGGGCTCCAGGTTCTGTGCGATCAGAATCTTAGGCAGGTGGGGACCCTTCGTTAAGAAAAAGAATACAGGGACTTCCCTGGTGGCGCAGTGGTTAAGAATCCACCTGCCAATGCAGGGCACACAGGTTCCAGCCCTGGTCCGGGAAAATCCCACATGCTGTGGAGCAACTAAGCCCGTGCACCACAACTACTGAGCCTGTGCTCTAGAGCCCGTGAGCCACAACTACTGAGCCTGCATGCCTCAACTACTGAAGCCCATGTGCCTAGAGCCCGTGCTTGGCAAAAAGAGAAGCCACCACAATGAGAAGCCCGTGCACCACAACGAAGAGTAGCCCCCGCTCGCTGCAACTAGAGAAAGCCCGTGCGCAGCAACGAAGACCCAACACAGCCAAAAACAAATAATAAATAAATAAATAAATTTATAAAAAAGAAAAGAAAAGAAAAGAAAAAGAATACACAGGTACAAATACGAAATGACACTGAAATTTTACCGGAATGAAGAAAGAAACCACAACCAATTAAGTGAGCTCTGGGGACTCAGCCCCTTTCTTCTGAAAGCCCTTTACCAGAAATGCTTACGTACGAAGGTTTGCAGGCAGTAACCCCGCTTCCTCTCCACCCAGAACCATCCCGATGTCCCAGCGCCCAGGCGAGGGGGTCCCTGAGCCGCAGACCTCCCTGCTGCTGGGGGCGGGGAGGACGCTCCTTGGCCGGCTGGCCCACCCCCCTCCCCACACCTGCTCTGGCCCCTATGAACCGAACTCCTGCGCTGTGTTTGCAGTGGCTTTTCGACCCACAGGAAAAGCAGGGATGCGGCACATGTCAATCTCAGGGTCCCAAGCTCCACGCGTGGCACTGACATCAGCCTGAAACAAACAATGAATGGAAGCGGACGCACGAACGTGGGTTCTCAGGGCCCAACACGCCCCCATGCCCGTCGGCTGAGTCCCCGTCCCGACAGCGCTGCCCAGGGCACGCCGACCCCCAGCCACCGGCCGGATTCAGACTCGGGAGGACTCCAAACCGTAAACTGCTGCGGAAATGTATACACACCTCCTCGTCCCAACAGCTCTCTTCTAAGGGATGTTCCTGTGTGATCCAGCTTTAAGTTTTCAACTCTGTCATATTTTCTAAACTCCAGTCTCTTCCATTTACGTTAGGACTGCGGCCCTCGCCCTCCCCGCAGGGAAAGCTAAACAGTGTGGTCAGGACTCGGTGTTCCCAGGCGCCCGTGAAAACCTCTGTCCTCACTGCTACTGCTAACGGCTGCGCTGCCCACCCCCCTCGTGGTCCACCCCGCTCACTGCCCGGTGGACGGGCGGGCAGGTGCGTCCACGCCCAGGCGAGTCAGGACCCGGCGTGCGGGAACCGGTCCAAGCAGCAGGCAGCTCGGCTCCCGACCACCAGAAACTAATGGTGCAGAGCTGGTTGGTGGGCACCAATGGAGGTCCATGCCATGGTGGTGTATGAGGAACTAGGAAACAAGACCTAATACGGTATAACCTTATTTATGTAAACATCCATCTGCCTGCATTTGCATATTTTATATACACACAGGAAGATTCTAGTGTTCAGTCCACAAATTGAGTGATTATTTCTCAACAATGGGATCTTGTCTAACTCTGATGTCCTTACCTGACCTTCTCTCTGGACAGATAAAAAAATATGCACAACATGCAAAATATAAGTTTTACAATGAACAATGAATATTTTTTCAAAAGGAGCAACGCACGTGAAGACGAAGGGGCGGGGGGCTCAGAGGGAAGCCGGGGGAACGAGCACCCAGGCCTCAGGGCCGCACACGCAGAGGGCAGCCTCTTCCCGAGTTACAAAATGCCCTCCTTCTTGCCGTTTTCTCTCTCAAAACTGCTCCAAATTCCCAATCCTACAGGATTAAACGCAGATGCAGGACAAGAGGGGTGAATTAAAGCAGGAGGCACTTGGGATGGAAGTGGGGCCTGAATTCAGAATCCAAAGACCTGGGCTTAGATCTGGTCCGGCGGCTGAGTGACCAGCAACGACATAGTCGATAACACTTCCCAAACCTCTGTCTGCTTGTCCAAACGCATTTTCACCTGGAAACCTGTAAGGCCACGCAGTTAACGATATCATCTCCACCTCTAGGTTGTGCCAGGAGGAAAACTGAGTAACTTTATGGCTGCGTTTTTTAGAGCCTCAGGAATGGTCACCAGCCCCCGAAGCCGTGCCCACCTCCCCTTCTCCGGACCAGGGGCGATGCTCACCCAGGCTCTGCCAAAACGGCCCTGCCTACTCATCCGAGAGCCCTGCCCCTCTGACCCGCGGAGCCCCCAGCCTGGCCCACTGAGGTCGGCAAAGATTTTCAGTCGCCAGCGCTTACTAGAGGGTCCTCACAGAGGAGCATTATATGTAATGTATAACTGACATAGTCACATCATTGTGTAACTGACACGTGAAATGACAGGCGGCCACTGCCTGGGTCAGCGCCTGCATTTAAAGGATGTGTCAGGGATCCTGCTGGAATTCACCACCGTCCTTTTTGTCCTTCCATCCTAACAGAAGAGAGTTTTGCAGCCGGGACGGCTGGGACCTGTCAGGGCGATTAGATGGAATTCCACTCGGTGGCCCTTCTAATACAGCCATCATTTTCCTAAGAAAAGGGGCCCCAGCTGGCGAACACGTCCTGCCCTCCTCCCTTGCTCTCCCCTCTTACCTGGAGCACAGAAGGGATGTCTGGATATGGAGCCGGCATCCTTGGAATCAGGACAAAAACCGCACACTGGGCGGGGCTGGGGGCGGGCGAGCAGAGGACGCGGCGCCCACGCCAGCCCCAGACTGCCTCTCTCTGGACGTCTTGAGAAAAGGGAAAAACAGACGCTGTCCCATGGTGATTGACGGAACTTCTGGTACTTCTGTCAAGTGCAACTCCAGGTGATTAAGAAAACCTGCCTGTTCTGAGGCCTCGCCAGCCAGACCCTGAACCTGGATCAGTTGCAGAAGTTCCACTACACGTGTCAGGTGCTCAGCTACGGTCACGGCCACACCCATCGCCGACCTCGGAGCCTGAAACTGGGACAGGACCAGCCATCACCTCCCGGGCACGTGTCCTGCTGCTGGGGAAGGTCTTCATCCACCCCCAGGCCCCCGACGAGCCCGCAGCCGGCGAAGCTCGCTCTGACGTCATCCCTGAAAGACCCAGGCTGGGTCCACTGCGAGAACCAGCCGCCACCTGCGCGTCCTCAGCCCGCTGCCCCCTCGCCGGAACGGCCGCGCGCTCGGCGCATCGGAGCAGCGAGACGCGGAGGGGTCCTGGAGGCCGGCCACACCGAGGGCGGCTGCGGAGCCGCGGGCCCGGCCACACGTGTGCGCACGTGCACGTGGGGCTCTGCACGCACATGCGCGCTGTGTATACACGCATGCGCGCATCTGTCAGCTAGGAGGACTGACAGCCCTCGCCCCAAGCGCCTCTCCACGCCGGCAACGGTGGCTGAAAGGCAAACAGTAAATCCCAGAAAGTCGGGAATGAGGAGTTGCTCAGAAGGAGACGAGTTCAAACGTGTGGCCCGAGGCTCCAGGGTCCGGCCTTGTAATCGGTCGTTCCCTGCGGCCATTGCTATGCAGGTGTAGCCCGGCATGGGGCCCACTGCCCACAACCGAGGTGGGGCGACCAGGAAGGAGGGCAGAGGGCCCTTTGCGGCCTGCTCTGTGCGGCTGGAATACGGGCGGGGGGCGACTGTCCTGTCCCCGCTGACGCTGGTCTCACCACCGCCCCGAAGCAGGTGGAGACAGACCCAGAGCCCCCGGGGCAGGAGGCCCGGGCACGGGGGTGCTTCTCACTGGGGTGGGGCAGGGAGCGCCCGCGAGGCTTCCAGCTGCTGCCCCGCCTCAGTCGCACGGTCCATCTGTGGGTCTGTCCATGGGTCTGTCCACGGGGACGGGAGGCAGGACCCGGAGGTGGCCCCCTGGGGAGGCTCGGCGGGCACGGCTCTGTGGTTCCCATAAAACATCTCATAGGTAAAGCCCTCCACCGCATGCTGATAGCAATGCACCTTCACTCACCTACTAAGGCTCCACCTTTTACTCTTCCTCTTTTATATTTCTTGATGTCACAACTTATATCTTTTTATGCCGTGAATTCATTAACAAATTACAGTAGCCATAGTTATTTTTCATGCTGTTTCTTTCATCTTTATACGATAGTTGAGTGGTTAACACACCATTCTAACATAGAATTACAGTTTTCTAATTCTGAAGGCCTATTTTTCACCTATACTGCAGTGTTGTGTACTTTCATGTGTTTTTATGTCACTGATCAGTGTCTTTTCATTTTAGCTTGAAAAACTCCTTTCAGCCTTTCTTGCAGGGCAGGTCTAGTGGTGGTGAGCTCCCTCAGCTTTTGTTCTTCTGGGAAAACCTTTATTTCTCCTTCATGTCTGAAAAATAACATTGCCTGATAAAGTACTCTTGGTTAGCAACTTTTATCTTTCAACTCTGAGTAAGTCATTCCACTCTCTCCTGGCCTGTGGGGTTTCTGCTGAGAAATCTGCTCCTGGCCTAATAGGGGCTCATTTGTAGGTTACTTTCTTTTTCTCACTCCCTGCCTTTAAGATTCTTTCTTTATCATTGATTTTTTGAGTTTCATTAGAATGTGTCTAAGGAGAAGGTGTTTTTGTATTGAGATAATAAGGTGTTCTACCAGCTTAATGGACTTGTACTGATGCTTCTAATTCCTTCCCAGGTCTGGGAAGTTCTCAGCTATTCCTTCTTTAAATAAACTCTGTCTCCACCCCACCACCCAACTCCTCTGCTACACCAATTATTATCACATTTGTCTTCCTGAGCAAATCTGATAGCTCTCATAAGGTTTTTTTTTTACTTTTTTAAGTCTCCGTTCTCTATTCTAACTGAATTATTTTTCTATTCCTACCCTCCAAGTCACTTATTCTTTCTTCCATCTGGTTTGCTCTGTGACCAATACTCTGTTGAATTTTCCATCTCCTTCACTGAATTCTTCAGCTCCAGAATTTCTGTTTGGTTCTTTTTTATAATTCCAATGTCTTTGGTAAAGATATCCTCTGTTAATTTTATTCCTGAGTTCACTGAATTGCCTGAGTTTTCTTGTTGCTCATGGAATTTCTTAATAACAGCTATTTTGAATTCTTTATCAGGTAGATTGCAGTATTCTAAGCCTTGAGTTCAGTTGCTGAAGAATTATCAGGTAGATTGCAATATTCTAAGCCTTGAGTTCAGTTGCTGAAGAATTATCAGGTAGATTGCAATATTCTAAGCCTTGAGTTCAGTTGCTGAAGAATTATCATTTTCTTTTTCTTTTATTTATTTATTTATGGCTGTGTTGGGTCTTTGTTGATGCACACGGGCTTTCTCTAGTTGCAGCGAGCGGGGGCTACTCTTCGTTGCTGTGCACAGGCTTCTCATTGCGGTGGCTTCTCTTTGCTGTGGAGCACGGGATCTATGTGCACAGGCTCAGTAGTTGTGGCTCGTGGGCTCTAGGTGTGCGGGCTTCGGTAGTTGTGGCACACAGGCTCAGTAGTTGTGGCTCACGGGCTTAGTTGCTCCGTGGCATGTGGGATCTTCCTGGACCAGGGCTCGAACCCATGTCTCCTGCATTGGCAGGCGGATTCTTAGCCACTGTGCCACCAGGGAAGTCCCATTATTTTCTTTTCCTAATACCATGTTGTCTTGATTTTTCATAGTGCTTGACTATATGTGCCTCTACTTTCGCATCTGAAGTAGCAGACACCTTCCTTAGTTAAGAATCTATATTTACTCTGTTTCTCACAATTCGACAGGCTGGCAATTAGAAACCTTTCTTTTGTATCCCAGAAGGTGGCGCTATAGCTCAGGTTTGCAGCTTCTCCTGGAGGAGCTCCGCAGATACACTGAGGATGGTGCACAGGAGCTGGCATAGAGTGGGGATAGGAGTGGACTTGGCACTGGGCTTTGGGGGTCCCCACGGACCCAGCAGGGGACCCTCGAGTAGGGCACTGCCAGAGGTCTAGTGGGTGGACCTCCTGCCAGAATCCCGGAGCAGAGAGCAGGAGACACGCCCCTTCAGTGCCGTTTGATATTCTGTCTCTCGCCTCTCTTTCCTCTCTCCATCCCCAGTCAGACGGCCCTCCTCAGAAACCCAGGAGCTGCAGGAGAGAAACGGGTCCCTCCAGCTGCAACCCCACAGCTGGGTCAGCCAGACGGTCACTCACGCTTTCCACCTTCTCGGCCAGAGAGGTCACCTCTGACACCTTGCAGCGTCACCCTGGGGAGGGGAGCTGACTGGGTGAGTTCCTCCACCCCCTCTCCCTCAGAGCCCATCTCTACCCTGCCCTGAAGGGGCACCCGACTTCCCATCGGCAGGCTGGACCCCCAGGGATCCTCTGTCAGCCGCAGATGCCTGCCCGGGTCTACACTCCGAGGCTGCCTTTCCCCATCGTGACATGTGGCAGTGGGGCAGGCTCTCCCACTCCCTTGGATCCAGAGCCCCACTGAGGCCTGTCTGCTGACTTTCATTTGCACAGGTGGGTAGAAGCTTCCAGGTGTCCTGGGGTAATGTGCCGGTTAGGCTCAGTCATGGGTGTCCAGCTAATTGTAAATCAAAGGGGAGAGAATAAAGGAATGACTCATGCCGCCATGCTGCTGACCCCACTCCGTCCTTTCACATTCAACCTATGTGTGGCCTTAGAGCCAGAGTGAGTCTCAGGAAGGGAGCACGTAGTTGGGTCCTGTTTTTGTTGTTTTAGATTCATCCTGCCAATCTCTGCCTTCTGTTTGGAAAGTTTAGTCCATTTAAATTTTAAGTCATTGCTTATAAGGAAAGACTTACTTCTGCCATTTTGCCATTTGTTCCTATATACCTCATATCACTTTTTGTCCCCCATCTCCTCCATTACTGCCTTTTATGTTTAGTTGATTCTTTGTAGTGACATTTTGATTCTTTATGATGTTTATGATGTTTTCTTTGTGGTTACCATGGGGATTACATTTAATACCCTAAAGTGATGACAATCAAATCTGAAATTTTGGTGTCAACTTCAATCACATACAAAAACTCTGTCCCCACACAGTTCCAGATTATTGAGGTCACAAATTACATCTTTATACATCATGTGACAAATTACATAGATTTTTATTCTTATGTATTTATCTTTTAAATCCTGTAGAAAATAAAAAGTGGAGTTATAAACCAAAATTACAATAATACTGGTGTTCACATTTGCTGTGTATTTACCTGTACCAGAGATCTTTATATCTTCTCGTGACTACTATTTACTGTCACACATCCTTGCGTTTCAGCCGGAGAGATCCCATCAGCATTGCTGGTAGGGCAGGTCTAGTTGTAATGAACCTCCTCAGCTTTTGTTTGTGTGGGAATGTGTTAGTTTCTTCCCCATTTGGAAGGACAGTTTTACCAAACAGAGGATTCTTGGTTGACAGTTCTCTTTCAGCACTTTGTCATCCCACTGCCTTCTGACCTCCAGAGTTTCTTCTGAGAAATAGGCTGATCGTCTTATGGAGGATGCCGTGTACGTAATGAGGTGCTTTCTTCTGGCTGCTTCCAAGATACTCTTTGCCGTGTCTTTTGACAGCTTGATTACAGTGTATCTCCACGTGAGTCACTCTGAGTTTATCTGACTCAGAGTTATTGAGCTCTCTTATTTGTAGATTCACATCTTTCATTAAACTTGGGGAGTTTGGCCATTATTTCTTCAAGTAGTCTCTCTCTTCACTCTCTCATTTGGGGACTCCCATAGTGCAAACATTGGTCTGCTTATAGTATCACATAAATCCCTCAGATTCTGTTCACTTTTTTAAATTCTTTTTTCTGCCTGTTCCTCAGACTCCATAATTCCAATTGTCCTATTTCAAGTTCACTGATTCTTCTGCCTGCTCAAATCTATTACTGAACTCCTGCAGTGAATTTTTCATTTCATTTATTGTACTTTTTACCTCCAGTATTTCTGTTTGGTCGTTTTTATAATTTCTACTTCCTTGTGGATATTCTCATTTTGTTCACACATCATTTTCCTGATTTCTTTCAGTTCTTTTTCCATGTTTTCCTCTAGGTCTTTGAGCACATTTAGGAGAGTTTTTTAAAGTCTTTGTCTAGTAAGTCCAATGTTTGAGCTTCCTCAGAGACAGTTTCTGTCAATGTTTCCCCTCTGAATATGCCATGTTTTCCTGTTTCTTTGTATGCCTTGTGATTTTTTTCTTAAAAATTGGGCCCTTTAATATTACAGTGTAGTATCTCTGGAAATAAGATTGACCTCCTTCTCCAGGAATTTTTTGTTTGTTGATCCTTGTAGTAGACCATTAGTTTTGAGACTTTCCCAAACTATTTTTGCAAAAACTAGTCTTTGTCCCATGTGATCACTTGAGTCTGTCCTTTACACTGTGTTCAGCTAATGTGAGAGTCTTCCTTGAATGTCACAAGTCTTTATCAGTTGGCCCTGTCTGGGGAGCTCCTTCAACACTCAGTCAGGCTTGCTTTGAGCCTAGGAATCAGCCCAAGGTGAAAGCTTAATGTTTTCTCGTGTCTTTTCTGAATATGCATCTTGCCAAGGTATGCATTTGGATTTCTAATGCTCCTGCGTACACAGCTGCTTTAGAATGCCCTAATTTCCAGAGTCTCACTCCAGCTTCTCCCCCATGCCCTAGATTGTCTACTGTATGTCTTGCCCTAGGCATCTGTGAACCTGTGTAGCTGTTGGGGGCACTGCCCACAGTTTTTCCTTCTAAGTTCTGAGTTAGGCAAAACAGATGAGCACCTTGCATTAGTCTTTTAGGTATCCCCCAGACAGTTTAGAATAGACAAACAGTAATTTCCCAATAAAGTCTGCTCTGCTCCCTCCAGTTTAAGGGAGGGACCTGGGAACTAGGCTGCTGCGGCTTCAAACCTGCCACCGCCCCAGGGGAGGAGTCGGGTAAGAGTAAGTAAGAACACCACAAAACCTCCTGACCACTTTGAATATGGCTTTTTCTTGACTGGGTGTTTGCTTGGTGGCTGTAAACTGACTTTTCCAGAGCCCTGACAAAGCTGGTTCAGACGGTTTCTGTTTGTTCCTTTCAGTGTTTCCATGGGGAAGCAAGAGCTCAGAGCTTCTCAGACCACCATTTTGCTATTAGTAACCCCTCTCCCAGTCCTTGTTTTTATTTTACCACTTTCATTCACATTTCTTGAACTTCTTCCAGTGTAGTGACCTTTTGAAACAAAATACAGTATTTACCAATTTACTTATTTGGCCTATTGGATTTTCATCACACTACCTTTCAGATGATCTCGTCCAACATGATCTGTATCTCCACCAGCTTCCTGTCATCCACAACCAACTAAGCAAACCCTTCATTGTTCTTCAAGTCTCTATTTAGATTTTTAAAAGACTAGCACGGGGACTTCCCTGGAGTAGTGGTTAAGTAGTTAAGCAGTGGTTAAGAATCCACCTGCCAATGCAGGCGACATGGGTTCGAGCCCTGGTGCAGGAAGATCCCACATGCTGCGGAGCAACTAAGCCCGTGCACCACAACTACTGAGCCTGCGCTCTAGAGCCCATGAGCCACAACTACTGAGCCCGCGTGCCACAACGTCTGCAGCCCACGCGCCTACAGCCTGTGCTCCATGACAAGAGAAGCCACCACAATGAGAAGCCCGGGCACCGCAAGGAAGAGTAGCCCCCGCTTGCCGCACACAGCAATGAAGACCCAACACAGCCAATAAATAAATAAATAAATAAATAAATTTATAAAAAATAAAAATAAAAGAATAGCACAATCAACCAGTCATTGTGTTCTCCCAGTCTTCTGTCCTGTCCTCTTAATGTTCTCACCAGCATCTATCCCATAATCAGAACCCTGTATTATGGCTATTTTGGTTTTTAATGAATCATAAACTAAGGTTCCCAAGCCATGATATCTCCCCAGGGAAAACAGCCAACAGATGTCAACAGCCTTGCAGATACCAGAAGCACTGAGTCGAAGGTGATAATTATAGATGCTCATCCATTCCCCAAATTCCATCATAAGAAATAATTTTGGTTCCCATTTAAAATTTTTAAGTAGAATTTTACTTGCAGCAGTGAAAACCAGGAGGTAGTTTATCACAAAAAACAAAGACTTTGAAATCAAACAGACCAGTATTCAAATATTGATGTTGGCACTTACTAATAGCAAATTACTTAATTTCTATAAAACTCATTTTCTCATCTGAAAAAAAAAAAGTGGAGAAAACAACAACTATCTTGCAGGGATAACATGAAAATTAAATAAAATAGCACATATAAAGTCTTAATACTGCATTTAAAGATCCCTTCACTAGGAAAAAGGAGAAAGACAATGAAAATTTCCCCAAAGCTAAGAATGCTAACGAATTTTATTAAAGAGATATTACATGGATGCCTAACTGTTGGTTTATATGCTCTCTCGTTTCCATTGCTATAACAGCATATAAATGTGATGCAACATATCAGGCAGTTCTAGGGTGGGTGTCTAGTGTATTTTGGGAAGACAGATGGAGGAGCCCATGGGGGATATTTGCATGAGGAGTCAAGATTCCCAAGAAAGATTTCTTCTTGAGAGGAGAGAGTCAAGGTCCACAGAGGTGGCCCAAACCCAGCGAGTACATGTTGAAGGTGAGCTTTCTTTGAGTACAGACAGCACAGTGATGTACGCTACTCAGAGAACCTCCACTCCGCTCCCCAGCTCATGTCTGACTCCCAGGGAGAGAGGAATGAAACGCAGACCAAGTAGAAACGAAAGCTGTTTTGTCCGACTCCCTCGGGACATCAAGGGCACACGTCCATGCTGGTCTATAAAGGAATGAAACACGAGTCAAGGAGGGAGACCCTCCCCCACTCTGGCACAGCCTCAGACCGAGAGCTCAGGAGCTAGACCAGGCAAGAGGGGCCTGCACCCGCCTCTGCCCATCGTGAACAGCAAACAACAAACTGAAGAAGGACGAGCGCCGAGGGCACATCGTTCACATGAGGTCCAGCCCAGCGCCGTCCCCCAGGGATGCGGTGCCGCCAGACCCAGTCGCCACTTCCCCGGCGCCAGCCCAGCATCCTCAGCACGAAGGGCAGCTGTGTCCAGGTGCTGTGCCGGTCTGCGGGTTGGACCGCTGCCCTCAGCCTGGGGGGAATGCTGCCGTCGCACACGGGGGGACGCTTGGGTGTGAGAACGCTTTACACACACGTGTGGAAAGTTAACCTATCTTTTCAATCCTGCCTCAGCATAAACGCAGCAGACCCTTACATAGCAGAGATTCCCAGCGGCACCCAGGTCGCCAAGAGCCCCTTCTCTTGCTTTTCTTGTGGTGTCTATTCACAGATCCCGAGGGGTCCACGTGTCAGCACGGTACGCACAACCGCTGCTGAGAAACCACAGTGACTGAGAAACAGCTCGCAGTCTTAAACCATTTAAGTTACTCGTAAACTTATGTATGTTGGTCTAGACACAACACACGAGCATAATACCAATTCTTCACGTCGGCAACGAGACGACATTTAATGCTAGAAATACAAATTGTTTCATGTTCATAAAAATACAAATATGACAAAAATTACGTAAGACATCATCAGGCTTTTTAAAATTAAATTTAAATTTTCAGTTTTATTTCAATAATTTTGATTTAAGATGAATATTCATTTTTAAAATTTGCACTTTAATTTTAATATTTTAAAAGAAAAAATATTTTTCAAAAACATGAAAATATTAATTTTTAATGATTTTACACTTGTTTTAATTTATATTTTTATAAAATATTTCCATTTTAATCATTTACAGCATTACTGTCAGTTGAACACAAATTATGTAAACATCTTTATTAGATCTATATAATTCATGATTTAGCTGAAATTAGGCAAGAGAAAATAAATTTTGTGCTATATATATATATTTTTTTTAAATCAGTGTTCTTTTTTTAAATATTTATTTATTTATTTTATTTATTTTTGGCTGTGTTGGGTCTTTGTTGCTGCGCACGGGCTTTCTCTAATTGTGGAGAGTGGGGACTACTCTTCGTTGCGGTGCGCGGGCTTCTCATTGCGCTGGCTTCTCTTGTTGCAGAGCACGGGCTCTAGAGCACGTGGCCTTCAGTAGTTGCAGCACACGGGCTCAGTAGTTGTGGCTCATGGGCTCTAGAGCACAGGCTCAGTAGTTGTGGCGCACGGGCTTAGTTGCTCCGCGGCATGTGGGATCTTCCCGGACCAGGGCTCGAACCCGTGTCCCCTGCATTGGCAGGCGGATTCTTAACCACTGCGCCACCAGGGAAGCCCTGTGCTATGTATTAATTGTATATGTTTTATTTGATTATTCATTCAAACATCTACAGAACACCCATACATAATAATAATTATTATTCCACATATTATTATGTGGAATAATAATTAAATTCATCCTTGATATTTTGCTTTCAGTCATATAAGAATTGTAGCTTTACATATATTTTTATTTTGTCATTATGAAGACATTTATCAGGATAAAACAATAGAACATGTACATTTGGTACCTGTCTGTTGCTTTGATTTGTAACTTTAATATTACACGTGGCATGTGGGCCACAACCGTCTGGGGCAGGCTGGATGGAGGGGCCCAGAAACGCCCCAGGCCCAGGACCTCTGTGGGAGGCACTCCCTAAACCAGAGCAGTAAACTGGGAATGACAGCTCAGCAGCTCAGAGCACAGCACCTCAGCCCACGAGACTCCCGGAAACAGCTGGGGAATCGGGGATGAACTAGAACCCACACCGTAATTGTGTGGAAAATATATAGGAAGTTTCTCTGAGTTTCTCTCCTTGTGACCATTTCTACCCCAAGACCATGCGGCCTGAAAAATATTAAATTACAGAAAGAAACAGAGAAGTCCCTCTCCTACCCAAAACTTCCAAAACAATGGTGCTTTGCAAACATTTAGACATATCTTAATTCTGCTGTAATAAGCAACTTAGTATTCAGACAACCAGGAAGTGAAACCCAGGGACAAGCCAGCCAAGCTGAGCTCCAGGGGCTCAGGAAAGGCAAGGGGTTCCAGCACACCCCACCCAACGACCTGCGTAAACACATTCTCTCCACGCAGGGTGACCCCCCTGGAGTGGTCAGTGTTTACAAACACAGCGCAAGCCGGGAATAAACTCCCGGGAATCGCTGCAGGCAGACCACCAGCGGCAGGGACAACACCACATTGGTTACCAGAGGGCCCAGTGAAACCCAGCAGCACCAGAGCAAGATGTCCATGGGCAGTGGACGAGACAAGCGGCCCGGGAGCGGAGGCGCCCGCGCCCTGCCCTCGTGTCACAGCCATGGAGCGTGGCCCTCGAGTTCCTGTCCCCAAGCACAGCTTCCTTGATTTGATTTGTTTGGGGAAAGCGTCTAGGGGACCTAGGCTGACCGCTCAGCACAAAATGTCCTCGAGAAGCCGACTTTTTTGTTAATAAGACCTAACTGAACTGAACGGGCACGAAGACGGTCCACAGACAAAACCGGCCCTAGCACGCACCACGGCTTCTCAGCCTCCTGACCGCTACAGAGATGCCTGCACAGCCGTGCCCATCCAAAGAGGCGGGTGCGGGCAGCGGATTAAAGAAATGCGGTCTGAACGCACGGCAGCGTATTGCTCAGCCTTAGAAAGGAAGGGAATTCCGACACACGCCGCAGCGTGGATGGACCTTGAGGACACCATGCTCAGTGACATACGCCAGACACAAAAGCACAGTTGCTGTACGTTTCCATTTATGTGAAGTCTGCAAAGTGGCCAGTTCATAGGAACAGAAAGTAGAACGGTGGGTGCCGAGGCTGGGGGAGGGGAGTAAATGTTTAGTGGGGCAGAGTTTGTTTTGCAAGACGAAGAAGTTCTGGAGATCTGCTGCACAATATTGTGAATATACTTAACACTACTGAACCGAACGTTTAAAAATGGTTAAGGTGGCAAACTTAATGTTATGTGTTTTCTACCACAATAAAAAAAGCTATAAAATACAAACATGTCTTGCCTGGGAAAGAATTTTGAGTTCTTTTTTTAATGTGATGAATGAATATGTAATCTAAAACTGTTAAAAGGAATTATTACTTGTAATAAAAAAATTGAATTTAAAAGTTAAACCAAGAAAAGGGGAAAAGAACTCTGGAACTGAATAACCGAAAGGAAGCCCCGGAAGTGGTGGGCCGTCCACTCGGGCCCAAGGGGTACCTGCCGCATCTGGATGACTCATGGTGTCCTGAGCCAGACACGGCATCGAGCAGCTGCTGCCGGCGGCCCCTGCATGTGGTGAGCAGGACCTGAGACCTTCCTGCCTCTGTCCACACCAGCCTGTGTCCTAGATAGGCAGACGCCAGCTCTCGCTTCTGTCCTGAGTCTAATGGCCTGGGTTTTCCATCACTGGAGCACGTTTAGATAGCCCAACGTTCAAAAAAATAAGTTTACTTACCTTCTTCTGAAATTATTACTTTGGAGAAGACAAATTATGAAATTGCTTACCTAAAACACCTTCACTAAAAGAGCTCATATGTCTTCATATAATATTAGGAAGCCATTTTTAAAGGCATTTAGGCTCTTTTAGGTTTTTTTCAGTCCACTATGCGACGTGAAAACTTCCTTACTTAAAATGTTGAGACCAGCCAAAGATTTCATATGCTGTGCTAATAAGAAATCAAGTGGGGACTTCCCTGGTGGCACAGTGGATAAGACTCTGTGCTCCCAATGCACGGGGCCCGGGTTCGATCCCTGGTCAGGGAACTAGATCCCACATGCATGCCACAACTAAGAGTTTGCATGCCACAACTAAGGAGACTGATAGCCACAACTAAGACCCAGTGCAACCAAATAAATAAATAAATAAATTTCTTTTAAAAAAAAATCAAGTGGACAAAGCAAAAGCTCTGAAATGCCCCTAAACAAACTTGGAAATCTCTCGTACCAATTAAAAACATCTGCCCACAGGGTAGATCATGAAAATTGTGCTTTCATGTCACCAGAGTCTGACACCTGAAGAGCAGACAGTAAATAACAACTGAATAGATAAACAAGAGAAGGAAGCCTCCTCCTTCCTCGGGGACTTGATGAGTGAGAGCTGACGATGTCGGGAGCCTCGCTAATTCGGTCCAGATGTGCTGCCTCGGTGCTGCCCTTCATAACTAAGGCTGTGCGTTAAGTGGGGAGGGGTCTAGACTCCACCCAAAGCGAGCAGCTGACCCAGGGCGCACCTGCCCTGTGTGAAGAGGGACGCGCTTGGCCCCAGTGACTGGGGGGGGACGTGGGCATGACCCTCCCCGAGATTTCCATTTTTAAATAAAATGCCCCAAAACAACCTTGCTGTGTGCTCAGCTCAAAGCAGCAGCTACAAGACCAGGCCCCCCTCAATCAGATGACTTGTGGACCCACCTCAGTGCTGTTCGGAGGACGTTTAACACAACCTTCGGATAAACCCCCTTGGCTGAGTGCGAGTGCACCCCACCCCGGACGGCAGCCACGCCGGCCAGGCAATGTCTCACCATCGTCCCCGTGCAGGGCCGCCCCCAGTGTGTGGCTCAGAGAGAGCACCACCCCAACTTTTCTGAAGGGGGGCGAAGGATGCAAACGTCCAGGTGCCGACAGGGGCTGCGGGCCTCCGGTTTGTCAGGCGCTGGACCTGGAGACTTCAGTCACCCCAATTCCCACAGCTCTGTGACGCAGGAGGACCCAGATGTGGCGGATCCTGCAGACACACGGCCCCGCCCGGCCTTCCGCCCCGTCCAGAGCACACGTGGCTCATCAGGCGGGCCAGCACACCCTCTGAACGCGGGGCAGAATCGCACAGCTGCTGACTCAGGTCTCGGATTTGCACACAACTTCCCTGCACATCACCCTGGGAACGCGGGCTTCCCATCACCCTCCCCCTCCCACCCCCAGTCCCGCACGGTCCAGCCGCACCGATCCTGGGGTGAGTAACGGGTCTGAGAACATCTGCAGACGCTTAGACGTGGTTTTGTTCCCCTTCGGTCCCGAACGGTCACCCCACGTAAGCACAGGAGAAGCGCCAGCGCAGAGGGCCCTGCGGCGACCGGGCGTCAGGAATCTGAAGAGCGAAGGGGCCGAGGCCGGGGTGGACACGGCCGCCCTGGAGCCCAGCTGTCTGGCTGCGAGCTGGCGTCCCCGAGTCTCAGTTTCCTCAGCGTCGAGTGGGGATGGTAACTGTCCCACCTCTCGACCGGGAAACCCACAGGGGCCTCCACCACCTGGGAAAGGACACACCTGTCCCCGAAGTAAACCAGGCTCTGTGGCAGGAAGGGCACAGGAGAAATCAGGGAGGCTGTGTCCTCACGCAGACCATGCCTTGCTCGAGGGGCAGCCTGGACAGCCTTGAAACCCTTCCAGGACATTCCACCAGGATGATTCCCACACCGCTTACCTGGGGGGGGGGCTCCCGTTACTCTCTCTACACCCCTTGTCATCAGAGCATCACTCGCTCTCCTTGACCTAACTTGCTCTCTCACTCTCCATAAGGTAAGTTCCAAGGAGGCGGGGCCTTACCTGCCTTGCTCTGATGTGGCGAGTGCTCAACAAACATGTGGAAGAAAGGGGGAGGGGGGAGGGGGGAGAACGGGGGAGGGGGAGGGGCGCTAAGGCTGAGACAGCCGTGTGACACTCCTCGAAACGCAAAGCCGAGGCAGCGCGCTCACCATCACGCTGGGAGCACCGGCCCGTCGGTGGTGCCCTGTAAACATTTCTGGCCAGCATCCAGGCACAGCCCTGGTGCCATATTTTTAACGGTTGAATTTTTGTCTAGTGAAAAAAAAAATTGGCACCAAACCAATAATTAAAACATTAAAAAGACTGTTAAGTGTTTTATTTAAAGTTTTCCCAGTCTGTTTTCTTAAGGAAACGTGCATTTCAGCCAGCGATCTTGGTCTAGCTTGTAATGACTTATTTATATATCATATTTTAAATCACTGCTCTGCTGACTGGAAATTAGTATTGTCTTTGGAGGGAGACCACAGGGTGAGATAGCTTCTTGAAGGTGGCTGTGAACATTCACACGACATTCCACCAAGAAGGAGTTACCTTACCTGGAATTCCCTTAAGCCCTCAGTCCCCAGTTTCAACTCTATTAAGTTGCATATTTATACACCATTTACAGTGAAGCCTTCAGATTTGATCACCAATATTCTAAATTTTGAACAGCCACCGTATGCCCTCCCAGCCCCTCAGAACTGCAGAGCCTCCTGTTCTCTGGTGCGGTCCCAGTCCGCTCCTTCATCAAAAGGAAAAGGAAGGGACACGCACCTAGCTTTCAGGGAACCCGAACATACAAGTTATTTTTAAAGGAAGATTATTCGCAAGAGAAGTTCTTCCTTACATCTTCTGCAGACGTGAGAAGGTACCGGAAAACGCAGGGAGCCCCGGGTCAGAGGGAGCCCCCCACCCAGAGAAGCGCTGACCACGTCGGGGTGCCCACCACGGGTGCTTCAAGGCTGTGGGCTGTGCCCGCCCCGCTGTTTGCCTTCAATCCCAAGAGAGGAGGCCACCACACGCTCTAGGACATAGCAGTCAGAGGAAGCTGAAAAGTGACCGACTTACTCACCTTGGACCAGGGCTGGAGCAAGTGCGGGCCGCGTAGCTGGGGAGGGTGGCCGGCCTCGGGGACGGCAGCCCGCTGCCCACCCCTGACGCCTCCACAGCCCCGCCCCGGGCACCTGTCCTCTGTCACCTCCCTCCAGCCCCACCCTCCCCTGCGGGCCGGCTCCCCTCCCCGCCCAGGCCCCTCGCAGAGTCGAGCTTCCTACCTGCGGTCAGACGCCTGCTTCCCCCGCCCGCCACCGGGTGAGTCCCAGGAGGGACACTCATCAGGAATGCGCAGAAGAGGCGCTGATGCGAACCCCGCCCGCCTGCTCTTCAGGGGCCCCTGCTTTCCACATAACACATGCTGGGTCCGACCCTTCACGAGGGGCCCAGAAGCCCCTGGGGACAGGGACAGGATAGCCAGGCTAGGACACCTCCCTCGGAAACGCGGCTTCTTCAGCTGGGCCTCGGCTTTGGTATCCTCAAGGGCCGGTCAAGGGTCTTCGTCCTAAGACATTTGGGACTCCCTACCAACATACTCCTGCCAGCGGTTCTCCGACAAGACCCAAGGTCTCATCTCTAAGGAACGCAACTTCCTAGAAAACCCTGAACATTCGGCGAAAGTTTAAAAGTGATGCCTAGCATGCGACAGTGGCCGGCATCCCAAGTGTCACACATGCAGGCATCTCAACACACACACAGACACACGGGCATCTCAACACACACACACACACAGGCATCAGACACACACACACACAGGCATCAGACACACACACACACAGGCATCTGCTCACACACACACACACACACACACACACACACAGGCATCTCACACATACACACACACAGATGCATCTCACACACACACACAGAGGCATCTCACACACACACACAGGCATCTGCTCACACACACACACAGGCATCTGCTCACACACACACATAGGCATCTCTCACACACACACAGGCATCTCTCACACACACACACAGGCATCTCAACACACACACATACACACGGGCATCTCAACACACACACACACAGGCATCACACACACACAGGCATCACACACACACACACAGGCATCTCACACACACACACACACAGGCATCTGCTCACACACACACACAGGCATCTCTCACACACACACACAGGCATCTGCTCACACACACACACACACAGGCATCTCTCACACACACACACAGGCATCTCTCACACACACACACAGGCATCTGCTCACACACACATACACACGGGCATCTCAACACACACACACACACACACACAGGCATCACACACACACACAGGCATCTGCTCTCACGCACAGAATGGCATCTCTCACACACACACACAGGCATCTGCTCACACACACAAACACAGGCATCACATACACACAGACATCTCACACACACACACGCAGGCATCTCACACACACACAGGCATCTGCTCACACACACACACAGGGATCTGCTCACACACACACACACACACACACACACACAGGCATCTCTCACGCACAGAACGGCATCTCACACACACACACACAGGCATCTCTCTCACACACACAGGCATCACACACACACACAGAGGCATCTCGCACACACACACAGAGGCATCACACACACACACACACACAGGCATCTGCTCACACCGGCCCTGCTGGGTCCTGATCCTCACGCTTCCTTCTTCACCACTTTGTGGAGGTGACTTTACTCATTCTTCAAAGTTCATCTCAAATGAGAACTTTCCAGAAAGCTTTCTCGAGTTCATTCCGAGACTGTATTTCTTCATCCTATAAATACCAATAACGTTTCATACCTCCTCTGTGCATAAGCAAACCCTGCATGGCATCACAGTAGCAGATATCTGTCTCGAGAGACTGAGCTCTTTGAGGGCAGAGAACATGTACCTCTCCCCTCTCTATCCCTAGAAGCCTCTCAACATCCTTATACACAGAAAACAACTGTTAAATGTCATAGATCAACTTTAATCGTTAATTGTCCATCTCTGGAAAACTGAAAAATGTTAATACCATCCCCTGGGTCTTTTGAAAAATACCCAGTTTTCAGGGTTCTACGGTTGTCAATTATAGTTAAAGGAGATACCCCTCTGAGAATTTCCAGGAAACTATACGGTATAGTAAGATGAGTACCATACTCTTACCCTCTCCATCCATGTATGTATTAATGAATCCATAAAAACTCAAATAACAAAAAAACTCAAACAAACAAATGTGGAACAAAGAATCCATCAGATAAAAGCCCTGTTCCCCAAACAAGTTTACCCTCCAGAAATCTGGATCTCCACCGGGGCTTTGTCTGAATTGCTGATTCCTGTTCAAGATAAATCCCTTCAGTGAGCAACAAATGGTCTTCATAAGAACCTCTCACTACAGCCAGACTCTCCTTCCTGGCACAATTACTAGCCCCTCTTCTAAAATACCATGTTGTTACCCATAGATTGTCACTTAGAAATTAAATATATACTCACTGAGCACTTACTTTAAGCAATGTTCTAGGTACTGAGGATCTAACAGCAACAAAGAGGGGAAAAGCAGTTACTATGGGAAAGCATCTATTCAAACAGGGACAATATACAATAAACATAATAATCAAGTAAATCATGTAGTATGTTAGGTAAAATAATAGGACATATCTCACACCACACACCAAAAACTACCTCAAGTGAACCACAGACCTAAGTATGAGAGATTATGCTATAAAACTGTTAAAACATCAGAGTAAATCATCATAATCTTGAATGGAGCAGTAATTTCTTAGGTCTGACATCAAAAGCACAACTGGGAAAAGAGAAGATAGCTAAACTGGACTTCACCAAAATCAACAAATTTTGTGCTTCGAATGACACCATCAAGAAAGTGAAAAGACAACCCACAGACTGAGAGAAAACATTTGCAAATCATATATCTGATAAGGGACACGTATCCAGAATATACAAAAACTTTTATAATGCAATAATAAGTTGATGAATAACCCAATTTTAAAAATGGGCAAAGGATTTGAATAGATCTTTCTCCAAAGCAAAAATGCAAATGGCCAATTAGCACATGACAAAGTATCCAACATCATTAGTCACTAGGGAAATGCAAATCAAACCACAATGAGATACCACATCACACCCACTAGGATGGCTAAAATCAAAAAGACAGACAATCACAAGTGTTGTCAAGGATGTGGAGAAACTGGAGTCTCAGAGCATTGCTGGTACGAATGCAAAATGGTGCGGTCAGTTTGGAAAACAGTCTGGAAGTTCCCCAAAATGCTAAGCATAGAATTACCACACGACCCAGCAGTTCCACTCTTGGTATATACCCACAAGAACTGAAAATATATCCACACAAAAACTTGTACAGGAATATTCATAGCAGCAGTAGCGAAATAGCCAAAATGTGGAACCAGACCAAACACTCATTAACTCATGAAGGAATAAACAAAACTGTGGTAAATCTATACAATATTATTCAGCCATAAAAAGGAATGAAGTACCACGCCACAGCATAAATGAACTTCTGAAGCACTATGCTCCATGAAAGAAGCCAGCCATAGAAGACCACATATTGTATGATTCTATTCATAGAAAATGTCCAGAATGGCCAAATATAGAGACAGAAGGCAGACCTAACAATCATTTAAGTTGAGATGCCTCCTCTGTGAAACCCCTCCCAACAGAAGCAGGCAAACTGGCAGTGTCCTGTGGCCTCACGTTGTAACTGCTGACTAGAATGTAAGTTCTATGAAGACAGAAATGTTAAATGTCCATTTTGTTCTCTGCTGTATCCCCAACACCTAGAGCAGTGCTGAGCACAGAACAAGGGTTCAACAAATATTTATTGCAGGCTCCAGGGAAAAAATGTGTTCACAGGCCCCATCAACAGGCAATGGTCCTCGAGTTTATCCCATTCATTTCTGTGCTCCCAGAACCCACGGTAACGTGGTGCCTGGCACACAGAACATCTCCAATCAATGTGGGGGAAGAATGAATGAATGAGAAATAGACTAAAAACTACCCTCAAAACGCACAGCTCTTCCCAGATGGGATGCCCAGGAAGACCCCTGTTGGCTTCTGACATATAGAAATGTAAGAGAATCTGTGTTGCTTGAAACCACTCAGTTTGTGATAATCTGTTACAGCAGCAGTGGGAAACTGTGATAATATGCCACGATAATTAACTCTATAGTGTAAAATATTTTGAGAAATACTTTTTAAAAATAGTTTTTCAGATTCTATCCTGGTTTTCCTGATTATTCATAAAACTTTTCAATAGTATAAGTTGCAAGAATATGGTAGTTGTTATTCCTAATTTTTCCCCTTCCCCTCGTCCTAGCCATCTTGCTCTACTTTCCATGTTGGTTCTGAGCTGTAATTTGAGGTTAAGCTGAAAGACCACAAAATGGAAAGCTGTCATAAGTGGTTCTCTCAAATTTCCTGGACCTTGGGAACAGAACCACGTTGACTGCTTTTTTGGTTTGACCTAGTTAATTCTCTGTTCATTGGTAGCCTTTGAATTCTTTATTATGAACATACAATGTAATAACCACTTTCTATTTTAAAAAAATTGTAATAGATCTTTGCATCAAAGCAAACTCTTATGCATTAAAACTTCTCTTATAATGAAAAGAATTTGTTCAAGCCTGCTTTTTTTTTCTTTTAGTCAAAAGTCCAATTTTATTCTATTTTATTTTTATTTTTATTGGAGTGGAGTTGATTTACAATGTTGTTAGTTTCAGGTGTGCAGCAAAGTGAATCAGTTATACATGTACATATACCCACTCTTTTTTAGATTCTTTTCCCATATAGGTCATTACAGAGTATTGAGTAGAGTTCCCTGTGCTATACAGGAGGTCCTTATTAGTTATATATTTTATATATGGTAGTGTGTATGTGTCAATCCCAATCTCCCAATTTATCCCTCTCCCAGCCTTACCCCCGGTAACCATAAGTTTGTTTTCTACATCTGTGACTTTATTTCTATTTTGTAAATAAGTTCACTCGTACCCTTTTTTTAGATTCCACATATAAGTGATATAATATGATATTTGTCTTTATCTGACTTACTTCACTCAGTATGAGAATCTCTAGGTCCATCTGTGTTGCTGCAAATGACATTATTTTGTTCTTTTTTTTTTATTCAAGCCTGCTTTTCTTTTTTTTTTTAGCTGCATCTGGTCTTAGTTGCAGCACATGAGATCTTTGTTGAGGCATGAGTGATCTTTTCGTTATGGCACGCAGTCTGCTCAGGTTTCTCTCTAGTTGTGGCTCTCAGGCTTCTAATTGTGGCGTGCGGGCTTTCTCTCTCTAGTTGTGGCACCTGGGCTCCAGAGCACACGGGCTCAGTAGTTGCAGCACGTGGGCTCTGAAGTTGTGGCACGCGAGCTCCAGGGCACGTGGGTTCTGTAGTTTGCGGCACGCGGGCTCTCTCATTGAGGCGTGCGAGCTCAGTAGTTGTGGCACACAGGCTTAGTTGCCCTGCGGCATGTGGGATCTTAGTTCCCCAACCAGGGATCGAACCTACGTCCCCTGCATTGGAAGGTGGATTCTTTACCACTGGACCACCAGGGCAGTCCCTCAAGCCTGCTTTATAAAAAATCATTTTCTTCATCACGTCCTTTGCAGTGTTTTTTTCTCCCCCCCAGTTTGGTTAGGCTAAATATGCAGCCTTAACTAAATCAAATGTAATAAAACAAGTCAAGGCTGAAAAAAAGCTCTTTAGACACATGTCACCAAAAACAATTAGAAAATTTATTAAGTGTTTTTCTCTCTCGTTTTTTTATTCCTAGCATTAATGGTGCATTTAACTGCACTCTTCTTATCTTGGTTATATCCTTGAAAAATATTTATACTTCTCAAGTCTCAAATGTCAGAGCAAAGAGCCAAAGCTATGAGCTCCAGTTTAAGCCTTTACTGAAAACAAAAATATAGTCTTCTGCATAAAAGACAAAAATTAATTTGTAAGAGATGTCAAGGCCTTCCTGAAACAAACGTGTAACTATTTTCCCACGACGAGAATAAATAATGGTACAGAATCATTTCACATGCCATCGGCTGAAGTGCACGGTGGGTCATCTCGGCTGTCACCCAGTGTCGCTGTGGGAAGGGGGGCTGGCGGGAGTGCCCTTGCCCACCGCCGGCTCCACAGCCCCTGCAGGAGGGACGGGGGAGGGCGTGGGCTCTGGAGGAGGGGCGCGTGGAAAATTCCAGCAAATCCTCAGCCCTAAAGGTCTGGCAGGAGCAAGGACTTGGAATCTGACGTTCAGTCGCAGGCACAGGAAAGGGCACGAGCAGAAGTGTCCCCTCGGCCTTCGTAATGATGACCGGTTCTAACCTCACGTGCCATCAGCACGGAATCTCAACCCGGGACATCGTCCTCCAGAAAGAGGGCATGGGGCGGGGCCAGGGCAGACCGAGGCCCCTCCCACCCCACCCCGCCCCGCCCCTCGGCCAAGGGACCCTTGGTGGGCAAGGCGGGAGGAGGAGCAGGGCCCCGGCCTCAGGACGGCGCGCGCGTTTCTGCAGTTGCTCAGGAGTGCGTCTGCTTGGGAGCTGAGGAGGGTCCGAACCAGAAGCGGAAACCGAATAATACTCCCTTTCCCAGGCTCCTAAGACGGCACGAGCCTTGCACGTCCAGAGCAAGACCGCAGACGCCGTAAAACACCGACGGTCCGGCAGGAAAGGTCCCCACCTCACCTTTCATCCACATTTGTTCTCTTCAGATAAATATTCTGCTTTTACATGAGAGACCCTTTATTCACAGGAGCTAATCCCAGAAAGCGACAGGAAATAACTGTGCGTTGAAGAAGAGGGACAGAAAGGGTCATGGCCAATCAGAGACATTCCTGACATACACGACTAGTTTCCAAGGACTTGAAGAGAAAGATGTAGATACACCTGTGGAAAATCTAGAACAGGATGAGATTTAATGTAATTCAAGGCAGAAAAAAAATGTTGGGGAAACCGTGCACACATACTTTTATACCCTCAGGTACGCAGACAAAGGTGTACCCGATGCACTGCTGACAGAGGTCCCAGGGGACGGGGGGGCCTGGGACGTGACCAGGGGCTCCACAGGGGTTTCTAAAGTGGCTTCTCCCACCCAATTTCAAAAGGCTTCTCCTCCCTGGTGTTGGTCTGTCTTCCCAAACTCCAGCTGTTCTCCTTCCCGAGGGCTGTTTATCTGACCCGGATGCCACCGCATCACAGCCCCGGAGACCCACGCGCCTCAGCTCGGCTGTATTAAGAGACACGGATTTACTACACGTAACGTGAACCACCAAAGGGGCCAAGCAACAACTCAAACTTTACACCGTGCACACACACACGCGTGCACACACATTACACCCATGCATACACGTTCACACAAGTGTTCACACATTACACCATGTGCACGCACACATGCACACACACACTACCCCGTGCACACATGCATTCAGACACACGCACTCTGTTGACTTTGAAAATCAGGGTCCAGCCCTCACCTCCACCGCAGAACTCGGGTGATCACAGTGGACACTGCCAGGATGGAATCCTTGTCTTTAGACATGCTTTGCTCTTATTTTCAAGAGTAGAAAAAGGGAAAATAAGAAGCAAAGCCAGAATTTGTATGTCACCAGTGCACAACCATGCTCACTCACACAACTGAGACACGAAGGCCACCCTCCCACACACGCCTCTGCGCCCAGGGCCGGGCAGCCCTAGACCCAGAGCTCGGACCACGAGGGACGGGGCTTCCCCCAGCAGGTGGTCCCGACCACCTCGCTCAAGGCCTGGCCAGTCGGGACCAGGCAGACCTGGAGTCACGGCTTCCCCGCCGCGAGCTGTGCAACTTTGGCCTTGGCCATGTCATCCTGCCCAGCGGCTGACACGCTGCCCGGGGCACAGTCTGCCGGCACTGCAGCCACAGCAACAGAGTCACAGCAGCTCCCTGAGATCGTTCTCGGGGTAGTTAAAGGCTCCGGGAGAGGAGGAGGAGCTGGGTGACTTCAGTAACCGCACCCGCCCTGCCTCTGGGCCTCTGCCCGCGGGGGGCCCGGGCCCAGCAGCATCAGAGGCTCCGGCGTTCGGGCCGAGACCTGCAGCCCAGGGGCCAGCAGGAGGCCAAGCCTCGGCAGTCACCCAGGCCCTGGCAGACGGCGAGCATAGGTCCTGACCTCAGTCCCTTGCATTTCCTGCAGGGCACGCCAGCACGCTAAGGTCTCCCGGTCACAACGGGAAGCGGCCATGGAAAGCCCAGGGGCATTGCTGGGTCCCTGCTCCTCTGCCTCTGATGAGAACCTCCCACATGGCTCTCCTTCTGATGCCTCTTAGGAGATGCCCGTGCTTGGTACCAAGCCCTGGTGCTAGAAATGAGAAGAGCTGGGGCCATCCTGCAGGGGAGCCCTCAGCACCCTGACCGACGCTCACAGCCCAAATTCCAGACAAGATGATGTGGCAGGTGCTGAAGCTGAACCAGAGATGCTAAGAAGTTTCTCTGAATCATGGAAGAGGCCAGCAGAACCATTAAAACTCAAAATAATGATCTTCCTTGTCTTCTGCATGATGCCTTCAAGAAATAAATACACTAGCCTGAACTAAAAGATGTGTAATACAACAGAAGTAAAAATACTAAACAATTTATAGTTGCATATGTGCCTGATACTTTCCGGAGAGACTTACGCTTTATTTTCACAACAGCCCTTTGAGGCAGGTCCTATTATTACTTTTACAAATGAGAAAACCGAGGCTCAGAGAGATGGGGTAACTCACCCGTGAGTAAACGCGGCCTCACCCGTCCCCACCCACTCTCACAGCTGAAGGACGGGCATGCGTGGACGGGTCTAGACCACAGTGCTCAGGACATGCGCTCCTTCTCCTTTGACCAGTGGCCCTGTTTGTGCAAGTCCACGCACCCAGCATCACGGAGAGCACGCCTGCACGGACCCCGACCGGGGGTGCTGCCCTGACCCAGTGCGGCTCACACCGGGTGCTGCGGCTCTGGTCTCATGGGCTTGTCTAAACTTGGCCAGTCTAACTACATCCTTCGCTGTAATTTCAGAAACTGGTATTTCATAAGCACCGGCACTGTTATTAAGGCTGAATCACTAGGAACCTCTGTTTCCATGATTTGTAGCCTGGACGGGAGCAGTCGGGCACAGAGACACTAAGCACAGAGCTTCAGCCCAGAAGGGAATTTTTTTCCTCTGAAAATTGAGGGCAAACTATTTGGCTGTTTAAAAGCTAAAAATAAATACAGTTTACTGGTTCCAAACACTGTTTGTGGTAGTTCAGCTCCAAGATCATCGCAGTTTGGAAACAAGTTATGTTTGGCAAACAGGCCGCAAGGGATCAAACTGCTTTTTCTATTTTAAATAACAAAATAAAAACAAAGTTTTTAGATTAAAAAATTAACAGCTGTACAGTAAACTCTCGTGCATTTTCATAAGGCGATTAGGAACCTAGGTGGGACCTAAGAGCCAACCCTTTCAGCCAGAGAAAATTATTCAGCCAACCACAATACTTCACCAAACACTGCAGGAGTCAACACGCTGCATTAACTGCAGTGAGCGTTCAAGTCAGGATAAAAATGAGGCTGCAGTCTCCCCAGGGCCCTGTATCCAGTGCCGCAGGACTGAACAAATGGTTTCTGTCTGTTCAAAGCTCCCCCACCAGAAAGAAGGAGATTTAGAATGCGGATTAGCAAACATAAATTAAATAGTTGGGCAATGGAGCAGTTTAAGTGTGTTTTGATAACACAGCCTCTGAGCTGGGCTCCAGCCTCCACCTCCCAAGCGCAGGACCCCAGGCTGGGCCGCCCACCCTCCCCTCCGCTCCTTCCCTCTGTCCCACGACCCGGCGCTGCCACCGCGGCCAGCTTCACCGCCGCTGCCTGTGGACCCGGCCCCCCTTCCCCCCCTCGCCCATCCCCACACGCCTCAAGGTGGAGTGACAGTCGCCACGGGACCAGCTCCTCCCCGGGGTGGGGGTCCTGCCCTGAGCAGCCTTCCTGATGCCCCCAAAGACCTGGGCATCTTCCCTGGGCAGCCCTGGGCTTGTGGGGCACCCGACCCTGTATGGTAGTTACTGATGCGGCGAAAGTCACCAAGGCATCGTGCTGGGGCCTCCAAGGGCCGCCAAGGGCCCAGGTGGCAGAGACGTGCATGCCCATCACAGAGACCCTTCTGGACACGAATCCAGACACGACCTTGAGGTCTCAGGGCTCAATTAAGTTACAGGATCACGTCCACCACCAACACCACACACACCACACCACGTGCACAGGGACACACACACAAGTACACACCACACCACACACACAGACACACAGGCTCACATACGCACGCACCACACACACAGACACACCATGCACACAGACCCACATGCTCATATACGCACGCACCACACACACACACACCCTCCCCTCCTCCCTTCCCCCATCCAGCCCAACATGCTTCTGCACTAAATGCCCAAATCAGCCCCAGGGCCCCTGCAGGCTGGCTCTGACCCCATCACTCTTCACAGCCCCTACCGCACACACTGCGTCCCTCGGTGAAGACACACAGCAGCGGCAGCACCCCTCTGGCGCCCTCTCAGAGAAAGTAAAGGATCAGATGCCTTTTCTCCACATGATGAGGAAATAAATGCATCTGGATTTGAGAACCTCAGCGTGCTCTCTGACTGATACGCTTCCAGACATATTCTTTGAAAGTAAATAACAGAAAAGGAAATGCAAGATGTAAACTGGGATCTGACATTGCAAGCTGACTCTGCAGTTGACTTTTATAGTTTGCAAAGCATTTTCACACGTGTTATCTTATTTGACCTTCACAACCGTCCTGTACATAGAACAAGTATTATAATTTCCATTTTTCAGAGTCAAGTGGAGGCTCAGAGGACGGGGGGGACAGGTACCCAGCCAACTCACGTCAAGGCTAGTCCCGCTATTTAAATCTTTCCTGTTGTGCTTCACGTGAAATGTGCAGGAAAAATTCCAAACTAGTTCCAGAGGCTGATGTCCCCGTGTATCCAATTTACGGTAAAAGTGGATTTCTCCCCATTCTGAAAGTGACAGCTTGAATGAGAACTGCACGAGTAATTAAGTCATCCGTCTCATTCATTCAACCACTGGCGAGAGCTGGTTATAAAGATGCTGTCGGCGGGAGGAGGGCGGCCACTGGGCATCCTCTGTGAGTGTCGGAGGGGCCTCACTCCCGCCAGCCTCCCACACCGCTCGGGGGGCTCAGGAGACCCTAGAGCTGCTTCGTGAGAATACCTTCTGCTACGGCTCTGCTACGGACGGCAAGATTTATCTGGGTCCTTTGGTGGGGACACATGCCCCTGTTTCTCCACTTCCTTGATCTCTTGGTTGGTGTCTGGAATTAGAGAAAACAGCCGCCTCTCCTGGTCTTCGCGGCCTGACCGCACCCAGAGCACAGAGAGGACCCTCGGCCACCAGCCTGGCCAGAGACTCTGGGGGCCTCTTGAACCTTCATGCTAACCCAAACCTTTTTCTCACTAGCGCCCAGGCAGCCGGAGCATGCTGGTCCCATCAACACTCCCAGGCAGGCAGGACAGAAGCCAGGCCCGGCAGCCCCAGGAAAGCTGGACATCTGCACCAGGCCTCCCCCGCGGGAAGCAGCCGGGAGCTGGGGGTCCCTTCTTCCTGCGCAGCACAGGGTTCAGGGAGGGATGATGGCCCGAGGATGTCTCAAACTTCCCTGCCAGCTTTGAGGTGGCCAATTCCATACTTGTCCAGGGTGCAGAAGCCTCTCAATGAGTTTCCAGATTTCTTAAAAGGGAATCTGCCCGTGTGCTGTTGAATCCGTGTGTCTGGATGGGTGGGGCGTGGGGCGGAGTTGGGCAGGATTCCCAGTCCTCCATCTCTCTGACAGATAACTCTAACACCTTTATCATCTTGGTTTTGCCATATATTGACTTTTCGTTCACTTTGAGGTCATCTGGGAGCCGGTACGATGAATGATGTTTTACTGAGCCCCTGGATCCTGTGGGAGCCTCGACTTCAGCTGGGCGTCTCTGACCCCATCGCAGCCGGGGAGGGGGGCCGGTGCGGGGTGCTGTCCGATTACTGGGAGACAAAGTTAGAAGCCCAGGCTCCCTACCTGGTTACCACGGACACCCACGGCGGGCAGGGGTCCTCACTGCTGCTGGAGGGGGTGGGAGTTCTGGCTCACTGTCTCCCCTGCCCCAAGGGAGGCTGCTCCCGGTCACTGGGCCACAGTGGAGGCCCTGACTCGTCATCAGGCCAGCTTTGAAGCACCCAGTTGCAATTAGCAGGAGGAATAAGGGAAAGTACATCCACTCCACCTTCCTGGAAGCAGAAGTCCCTGGGAAGCTTTTAAAGAATATCTCTGCTCGGATCCCACCTCTAAAGATGGATTTAACTGGTCTGGAGCAGTGCCTGGACATCAGGAACTTTAAAGGCCTTCCAGGTGACTCCGACGTGCGTGCCCCACCCCACCCCAAGTGCCACCACCTCACCCTCGTGCTCCAGTCACCGAGGCCCCCACCAGCCTTCCTCTGCCCACATTCCTCTCTTGCCCAGAAGGCTCGCTCTTCCCAAAACACTCCCCTGCCCCCTCATGTATACTGACTTCCTTTGTGGAGCATTACCATGGGACATAGTTCTCTGTAATTCTGATCTAAGTTTCTAATTGTACATTTACTCTATTTGATTACTTACCAGTGCCTGGAAAGCCCACGAGGCTGTGAGTGTCCTACCATCGGGGACTACGCCCGCCTCACCCGGCAGCATTCCCAGTGTCTAGAACGGGGCCCAGCACGTGGTAGACGGGCCATCACCTTTCACGGGATGAACCGCCGCCTGGATGAACGTGCACGTCTGGGTTCCAGCACATGAGGTGAACCAGGCCTACTGCTTCTCCCAAGGTGCGCGCCACTCAGCACTAGTCTAGTAGGGTAATAACATAGACGTAACGCGGAACACAGTCCTGGGGACAAGCACCTCGGAGAAACCCCGGGTTTCATGAGATTCCACGTGACTTTCAACCTATGGTTTACTGACACACACTGTTAGAACTTCCAGATAGGAATCTTGGAGCTCTATTTCCCAAATTATCTGACTACAATACCATTTCTCACGGTATAACTTATGGCACTAGTTTCACGACTGAGTCTGGCAGGAACAACGTGACGAGCAGAGAGTGCACCCAGCTTGAGAGAAACTGGAACTCATGGCCCGGGGAGGGCATGGTTCCTGGAAGGGGAGGAAATTCAACACTGGACACTTCGCGTTTACTCTCACCTTAGTGAGGTTACACACCATCTATCTCTTGTCTTTAGAGAGTCAAACACCAAAATATTTGTGACACTGAATTAAGAGTCAGGAGACTGCCCTTCCTTTATGGCTTCAAGACCTTGAGCAAGTTATGTAATCACCTGCAAAATGAGAGCGATAATACACACCCTGCCTATCTCACTGGATGGGGTAAGGAACAAAAGAAATAATGAATATAATAACAACAATGACTAACATTAATTATTTCCTTACTCTGTGCTGAAGAATATTTCTAGGAACTTTCCAAGTATTACCTCTCTCATCTGTTGAAGTAGGTGCTATTACTATCCTTGTTATAAAGACGATCTACTTGATCCTAGAGAGGTTTAGTAACTTTCCCAACAACATATAGCCAGGAAGCAACAGTCAGGACTTAAGCTCAGAAAATCTGATTCTGGAGTCTGTGTCCCTAACCTCTATGCTCCAAATAAGAGTTCCTGGCAATCTCTAAAGTGTGCAGTTAACATAATACTCATCATGATTTCTGAACCTTGTTTTCCCTTTCAGCCTCAGCAAACCAGGAAGGTCGCGCTGCACGGCACAGAAACAGGGTGCCTGGCTCCAGTCCTGTCTTGCACCGATAGTCATGTAACCCTGTGCAAGTCACTCAGAAGTAACTGCCATTTATTGAGCATCTGCCATGGGTCGAGCCCTGTGCTGGGTCGAGTTTTACAGACATCAATTCATTCCTGGGGGGGCTCAAATTCATCCTCAGTCAAGTGAGGGGGAAGAAGCTTTCTGCCTAATACACTATTTGTTCATAACAACACTTTTCACAAGCATAAAATCATTTTTTAATTGTGCTATGGTACGACATCATTTTAGATTTATACAACTTTGTGGCTTATTTATGTGTATTTTAAGCATTTCATATTTTTTCCAGCTTTACTGAGGAATAATGGACAAATAAAAATTCTATATATTTCAGGTGTACAATGTGATGACATATGTATACATTGTGAAATGATTATTACAGTAAGGCTAATTAATGCATCCATCACCTCACATATTATTTTTACAGTGAAAACATTTATGTTCTACTCTCAGTAAATTTCAATTTTTTAATACAGTGTTATCAAATATAGTCATCATGTTTTATATTAGAGCCTCAAAACTTATTCATCTTATAACTGAAAGTTTGTGCCCTTTTTCCTCATCCCCTGTCCCTGGCATCTACCATTCTGCTCCCTGCTTCTATGAGTTAGACTTTTTTAGATTCTACGTATAAGTTAGATCAAAAAAAATTTGTCTTTCTGTGTCTGGCTTATATCACTTAGAGTAATGTCTTCCAAGTCCATCCATGTTGTCACAAATGGCAGGATTTCCTTATTTTTTATTCCTGAACAATATTCCGTTGAATGTGTATATATACCACCTTTTCTTTATCCCTTCAACTTACAAAGCTGTATTAATCAAAACAGTATGGTACTGGCATAAAAACACATAGACCAATGCAACAGAATAGAGAGCCCAGAAATAAACCCACACTTACGTGGTCAGCTAATTGTTAACAAAGGTGCCAAGAAAACACAATGCAGAAAGGGTACCCTCTTCAATAAATGGGGTTGGGGAAACTGGATATTCACATGCAAATGAAAAAGAATGAAACTGGACCACTATCTGACACCATACACAAAATTAACTCAAAAATGTGTTAATGACCCCTGAATGTAGAACCTGAAATCTGAAAACTCCTAGAAGAAAACATAAGTTAAAAACTTGAAACTGGTCTTGGTAATGATTTTTTTGATATGACACCAAAAGCACAGGCAACAAAAGCAAAAATAAACAAGTGGGAATACATCAAACTAAAAAGCTTCTGCAAAGCAAGGGAAGCCATCAACAAAATGAAAAGGCAGCATACAGAATGGGAGAAAACATTTGCAAACCATGTATCTGATGACGAGTTAATATCCAAAATATATATGGTACTCATACAACTCAACTGCCAAAAAAATGTTTACACAACCTGATTTAAAAATGAGCAAAGGAACTGAATAGACATTTTCCACAGAAGACACACAAATAGCCAACAAGTATATGAAAAGGTGCTCAACATCACTTATCACCAGGGAAATGCAAATGAAAACCACAATATCACCTCACACCTGTTAACCACAAATAACAAGTATTGGTGAGAATGTGGAAAAACGGGAACCCTCGTGCACTGTTGGTGGGAATGTAAACTGGTGCAGCTGCTATGGAAAACAGTATGGAGGTTCCTCAAAAAATTAAAAGCAGATCTACCATACTATCCAGCAATTGCACTCCTGGGTATTTATCCAAAGGAAATGAAATCAGTATCTCAAAGAGATACACGCACCTCCAGGTTCACAGCAGCGTTATTCACAACAGCCAAGACGTGGAAACATCCTAAGTGTCCAGCAACAAATGAATTTATAATAACAACTGATGATGTTCTCCTGTCTGGTCACTTCCAGGTGACTGAAGGAAATTACCTCCTCGCCTGGAATGGGTGGGCGATACTTTACTCAGGCCATGGGTACTCAGGGCTCCTCCTTTTCCTGCTTAAAAGACTAGAGCAGAGTCCAGTCTTGGACAGAGAACCCGCGGCCTCTCAGGGCGCCCCCGGCTCGCTCTCCAGCTGCCCGCGCTGTCTGCTCCGTGGGCCACGCACCAGGGCAGCGTCTCGCTCCCACGCCACCGCTGCCTCGGGCTCGCACCCTCCACCAGGGGGTCTGGATGATCCCAGCCCGGGGTCCTGACTGCCAACTACACTGTTGGCTGGCTCCCAAATCTAGACCTTTTTTCCTAAAATCCAGAGTGCACAAGTTCAAAATCAACACGTCCACAAACAAAACATCAACGCTTCCTCTTCCTTCCGCAAACCCGTCCACTCAGGGCCAGCTCCGTACTGTGCAGGCCCCCGGTGAAAAAGGAAAATGCCACGAAAGGAACTAAATTAGGCAACTTTTTCCTTTGTCCACAGTATCCCCCTCGACTAGTCATGATGTTGGTTATTTACTACTTAAATTCTAGGTAAACAAATATTACAATTTTGATCATTAGCATGAATTTTACTGCTTACCTTTTACTGTGGAATACCAGTTTTACCTGCAAATAGAGGAGAATTTAATTCATATGTGGAACCACAGAAATTACACAATCTGCATTTTGTAGCTCACAGCTGCTCGTGTGTTGTGTTCTTACCAAAACAGTGGAAACACTACACAAAACACACTGAAGTGCTTTTACTTTTGCTTCTTGATATGCTCTTGGTACGTTCTGCCAGCCCTCCAGCTCTGTGCCAGCACCCAGCACCCAGTACCCGCTTCCGGACCTTCCCCCTTTGTTCCCAGTGCCAAGCCCAGGGGACGGGCGCAGAGCAGCCGCGGGGACGGCGCCACGGCCCCCAGCCTGCAGAGGCTCACCCACGAGACCGCTCGTGTTCACACTTATTTTGTTGTCGAAAGACATTCATGAGAAATTTTAATCAAAACACTTCATTTTACTCTTTCGTCAGGACTCAACCAAGAGATGTGAAGTGCAGGGGTGAGGCGGGAAAAGGGCTCCCGGGAGGTCTGGAGGGGTCTGTCCTCGAGTCCTGCCACCGCCCCTGTGCACAGCACCTAACCCTCCTGGGATTTGGTGTGTTTCTCTCTCAGCGAGAGGTGTGTCTGGGGTGCTGAGGACACGTGTCCTGCCTGTGTCGGGCACCAGGTGACCACACCTCGGGCACCGTGAGGCCTCCCTCCCCTTTCCTGAACGTCAGCAGACTTCTTTCAAGACCGTCGCACCCCCCCCCCCCACCACAGCCCCCGGAGGGCCGTCCGGCCTCCAGGTCAGGCCTCTGCTCCTTTGCTCGGCCGCTCCGTCCTGGCAGCTCTGACCTCCTCTGCTCGTGTGTGACCAGCCAGAGCCGGACGCAGCCCTGCCGTCCAGGTGCCCCCAGCCAGGAGGGCCGGGCACCCTGGGAAGGACAGAGGCGGCAGAACCCAGGCTCTGCAGAGACGCTCGGCCTGGACCCGGACCGCTGCCAGCGAACTGAAGCCAGGATGCCGGGCGAGGAGAGGCCCTAGGTGGGCAAGGCCAAGGGCTGGACCAGCCTCTCCAGCCCGCAGAGACGGGATTGGTTCTCACCTACCCCAAGGCGAGGAAGCCGAAGCCGAAGCCGCAGCCAGGGAAACAGGGCAACTTGGCAGCCCTACCGCTGGTTTCTCAGAACTGCTGTGTCTTCTTCCAAACGAGCCTCAGGAGAAGCACAATTTAAAACTGACTTCATCTGCGAGAATCAAAATATTTTGGCAGTTCTCTGGAAGGGGCAAAAGAGACAACTAAGCCCTTCCCAACTCCTTCCCCAGGACAAGAAGAGAAGTTACAACACAGGCTTATGGGAGCCAGTGACAGAAATATATTTGAAGATCTGCAGAGTTACACAGTGCGTGAATTTGGAGAAGCAGTTTTGAGTCTAAGTAAATGTCTGGAGGCTTTACTGAAATGTCTCTGTCTTCACTTGGCCGAACTGGCACCTCGGGATCACAGCAGGGGCCTCCACGACATCAGAAAACTGGGCGCAAAGAGCAACCTTCAGCGTATCGTGGGCCAGCAGAGACGTGATCCCATTTTCAGAGGCTGAGGATGCGCCGATGGTCCCCGCAGGGTCAGAGGGGCCTGCAGGTTGCCTTCGTTCAATAGATACTCTCAGCATAATTCATTTACAAGTTGCTCCTTTGACCAATCTCTCCATAATGTACCCAAGGCGAAATCTCCACCTTGCATAACACCCTCACACACTTGCCTCTCTACTGCCCACGCTCTGCACGCCAAGAAAGGCGTAGCAAAGCTGGAAACATCCCAGGGAGGCCAGGTAAAGTGCGGGGAGGGGCATTCACATGAGAATAATTTGGAAAAATGATGACAGAGCACAAATGATCAACCTATGTCATGTCACAAAGGGTGGGAGGAGGAGACAGGAGCCCCAGACTTCCTGGGACAAGGGCGCCCTGTGAACATCCGCCCTGCCTACGCGGAGGCGCTGGGGAGAACAAACACACAGCCTGTGAGGCTGGGGACCCCGGGCGCTCACTCAGAGTGCGGGCCCACCCACCCACCCCTTCACTCCCCATCCAGACAGCCTGGTGTCTGGACAGCGAACGGGTTTGCAGTGAGCACGGTCCCGGCCCCAAGGAGTTCAGGATCTCAGGAGAAGCAGAGCTGAGGTGACCTGCACACACGCGAGCACCTGGTAACTGCCCGGAACCACGCTGGGGGCGCCCAGGCGCTGTGACAGGTGCTGTGACGGGCGCTACGACAGGTGTGCAAAGCTCAGGGAGGTGCCTGGAAGGGCGCAGAAAGGCTTCTGGGGCAGCAATGCCTAATGGGGTTTAAAGGATAATTAGAAACAGTTCCATGAGGGTGGGGAGGTGGAAACCTCCGCAGATGGACCACCTCTCCCGACCTCGGCCCGTCTCCCAGGACCCGCCAGGCCTCTCCCTCCCAGCTTTCCCCACGAGGTGTCTCCTTCACGTCACCGAGTGCTGCATCCCAGACGGACCCGGACCTGCACACTGTGTGGGCTTGCTCACGTCCACTCTCTACCCCGCGCTCCACTTCTCCACGGAGAACCTTAAGGTCACCTGCAGCCTTGGGGTCCCCAACGCTGTGGCCTGTTATTTGTGGTCGCAGCAGCGTCTGGAACCGCTGACACGCACGCACACCCCCGTTTCCCCTCGTTCTCTCGGCTCCTTGCCTGTTTGTACTCTGCTGTCCTCTCCCCATCCTCACCGCCGAAGGTCTGAGTGCTCTGCCCGTGGGGTGGGTGGGGTGATGCCGGGTCTCACCCTCCTCTGGCTGCTCCCTCCCCCCTCCCCGCCGCTGGGGCCCCCAGCATCTCCATCCCTGTGTCTCCACTCAGCCCTACCCACACCTGGACCCTGTCACTCCCGCTGACACCCTGTAGACACTGGGAACCAAGCAGGTAAGAACGGAACCCGCCTCCGCCCCTCAGAGACCCCCCAGGGCTCTTTCTCGCTCTTCCCTCTCCTCACCCCTCCCCCGCCGCCCACCCAGGGGTCCCCACGCCCCGCAGCCCTCTCCCTGAGGCAGTGAAAGTCCAACTGTCTCTTCAGGACTCCAAAGGCGCCCCTGCAGTGGCCAAAACACCGACGCCACAGGCAGCTGTGCGGGGTCCAGCGCGGCGACCTCACCCCCGGCCGGGGCCTCCGGCGCCAGCCCTCCCCCCACGGGCCGTGCGCTGTCTCAGCCCCCAGCGCCGCGAGCACGGAACACACGGAGCGGGCGCCTCCACGGACGACCTGCCTGCTCACGGCTCCGGGGGCCGCGTCTAGACCTGGTGCCGAGCCCCCCACGGGACGAGCGAGAGAGCCGGGGTCTCTCTAACGCGAACCCGACCGGGAACACGGTCCCGCTCACGGTGCAGCACGAGGAGGAGAGCCTGGCCCTCAGCAATCGTTCAACAAGCCTCCATGGATGAACAAGCGTGGCCCGAGAACATGGCGTGTCAAGGAGCCACAGTGTTTTCTGTGTGTAGGTGAGGGGGTAACGAAGACACGGCAGAGAGCGCGGGTGGCAGTAGATGCGGGTGCCCGGCGGGGCGAGCCTTGTGCTTCGTCCTGAAACAGGTGAAAAGCTACCTATGGATTTTGGGAAGAAGCATCATCCACTGCAGTAAAAGGGTTCCCGAGAAACAAGACCAGAGGCAGCGGGAAGGTTCAGAAAACTGTTCCGCTGTCCAGGCCAAGAATGGGGCCTAAACCAAGGTGGTGGCTTTGGGATCAGAGAGCACAGAATAGGCTGGTTCACGAGCCATTAGTCACGAAGGCTTGGCTGGGCTTCATCTCCCACTGGATGCGGCATGCGACAGAAGGGACGAATAGAGGATAAATTCCAGGTTTCTCAACAGACAGAGGGGGCTGCCCGTCATAAAGCAGGGCTTAGAGAAGGGAGCCCTGGTCCAGGTTTGGAGAAAATGAGTCTGATTCTGAAAACGCTGAATCTGACATGCTTCTGACATACCCACGTGACGGCGGCCGGTTACAGCTGGAGGCCCAGGCTTGGCGCTCAGAACAGTTTGGGCTGGAAACACAGCACGTAGATTGGATTTAAGCCATGAGAGTGGATGGGGTCATGCAGGAAGGGTGTAGAGAACACAGAAAGTAAGAGAAGTCTGAACACAAATCCTAAAGAAAACTAACACCTAAGGAGCAGGAGAAGAGTAGCAGCAAAGGGACAGGAAAAGCAGCAGAGAGAGAGAAACCAGGGCGTGGGCTTTTGAGGACGGCAAGAGAAGGTTTCGAGAAGGACAGAGAGGCAGCCGACGATCCCGCTTCGAAGCCCCCGTGCCACTCCCAGCAGCCGGGAAGTTGTCGGGAATCTCAGCAAAATGACCTCAGGGGACTCTGGGAGCAGGGGAGGAAGGGGAGACAGTAGGAACCAGCGCCCTAACCCCCAACCCTTCCAGCTCCGAGGCTCCCTTCCCAACCGACAGTACGGGAAATAATATTTGCTCAGAGTTCGCTGGCACCATTACTTTAAAAAGCCACCAAAAAGACAACTTAATATTGCACATTGACGCAGCCATCTTTGCAGTGAAAGCACTTCATTGGGAGGGCACAACTTTTTTAAAACGATCACAGCAGAAACGTGGGAACCACAGAAGTGCATGCGGTGTGAAGTGTCCCACCCCATCCCCGAGTGGCGGCTGTGAGCATCCAGCTGCCCACCGTCCACTGACACACATTTCATTCAACAATTACTGAGGGGCTTCCCTGGTGGCGCAGTGGCTGAGAGTCCACCTGCCAATGCGGGGGACGCGGGTTCGAGCCCCGGTCTGGGAAGATCCCGCATGCCGCGGAGCAACTAGGCCCGTGAGCCACAACTACTGAGCCTGCGCGTCTGGAGCCTGTGCCCCGCAACGGGAGGGGCCGCGATAGTGAAAGGCCCGCGCACCGCGATGAAGAGTGGCCCCCGCTCGTCACAACTAGAGAAAGCCCTCGCACAGAAACGAAGACCCAACACAGCCAAAAATAAATAAATTAATTAAAACAAACAAACAAACAAACAATTACTGAGTGCCTACAGCTGCCAGATCCTTTGTGCATCACAGTTTTGGGTGCTGTTTTTGAGGTAAATAAGAATTTCACTGAATATACAGTAGAGAATTTTCTATGTTTGCATCTATATCTCTAATTTACATTTTGCGATGCCCCATAATATTTCATAAGATATATGTATGCACTAAAAACTGCTTACTATTCTCTAACGGACGTTGAGGTTGATTCCAATTTTCACTGTGTAACCCTGCAGGGTACATTTAATTTTTTGGTCATCTTGTGTCCATATGCAAGTATTCACACAAGCTGTATTCCAAACATGGGATGGCTGGGTCAAAAACGTACATTTTTAATTTTTCTAGATCCTGTCAAATTGTGACGGCCAGGATATGAGTGTCCCCACCAACCCCAGATATAATTTCTATCTTCTTAATTTCCACTAATCTAACCATTGAAACTTGGCATCATGCTGAATTTTTAATTTACAGTTCCCTAATTATTTGGAAGGTTAAGCATCTTTTCAGTATTTGTGGGTCATTAGTTTTCTTTTTTTTTTTTTTCTGGGAGTTGATCTTGCCCTTCCTTCTGTTATTTGCCCTTTTCTGATTGGTTTGTGTGAACGCTTTGAACATTACGACTGTAACTCCCTTTCTGTACTGTGTGTGGCAAATATTTTCTCTTGCTCTTTGGCTGATGTCTTAACTTTGTGGTGTTTCTCACTAATAAGCAGTGCTTTGTGTTTTGGGTTTGTTTTGTTTTTGTCAGTCAGACCTGTCCGTCAATTCCTGGACGGTTTTTGGGTTTTGTGTTTCGCTTAGCAAACGCGTCACGACCCCAAGGTTATGCAAACACCCCACAGTTTCTTCAGCACCTTTTAAAGTTTCCGGGCCTCCACCTGAGAAGCACGCGCCGTCAGAACTGACTCCTTGACAGTCTTATATGGTCCCGGGACTGGTTTCCCTACATCCAATTACACGTGTGTGGCAGCCTTTGAGCCACATCATTTTGAAAGAGTTTCAGTGAACAGAAGTGTTTCCAGGATATAAATGTACTTCCAAGACTTGCTACAAGTCCACCACTGGTTTCCCAACCTTGTCAGCTTTCCTGCGGCCTGGAATCTCCTTCTCCTACTAGGAAATGTGGCTGGGGAGACGGCCGGTTGCCCTGCACAGAGGAGGGGCTGGGGAATGACCGTGTCCCCACCAGCAGTCCTCCAAGGCAGCTTCTTTGTAAAGCGCTTTTGTGCTTTCACTGATGGTGGCAATTTATCCGGGCTTCATGCAAGAAAGGGGGTCGTTCAAGAGAAGAGCTCTTCTTCCCAAGAACAGTCAAGAAAGTTGGGAGAGATTAGCCAAATCGTAGTATTCTGGGGGTGACATGGCTTTCGTTAGTTTTTCAAAAGAAAAGAAAACACTTTATCACTGCAAACTGCTTTGGTAGATCAAACCGACGTGCGTGGTTCACTTCTGTTTGGTAACCGTCCCGACGTGACTGCCATCTGGCGAGGCTCCTTCTCACGGCGAACAGCCCAGATGTGCTTCCACAGAGCAGGCCAATCGCTCCGTCCCAAACCCCACTCATACAGCTGACACAGTCACACTTCTGTTTGTTTTTACTGTGGATTTTTAATTCCTCACGTGCCTGGGCCGTGTCCAAGGCCTCTGTGTGTGCACTAGACCGTCTTTAAAAGACCTGCCACCAACCAGACAACACACACGAATCCGAACAAATGATTCAAACGAGCCCCTTCCCGCAGACCTTTGACACAGCACGGGATCCAAAACAGCCACGTGCACAAACAGCGCAAACCGCTATTGAGCCGGAAAAGTTAGAAATGTCAAGTTCCAGAATCTAACACATCCACCCGCCGTCTGCAGGACGCAGACTTCCGAGTGAGTTCGCCAGTGTAGACAGCGAGCCTCTCTCACGAGAACCGGCTGAAACGAGGCAGCCTCTCCCTGCTGAAGGCCCCATCGCGGCAAAAAAGGGACGACGGCCTGGACCCCGCTGAGCGAGGGCTCGGAGCTCAGAGGTCAGGACAGGAGGCCGCACACGCGGTCCGAGCCAGAGGCCAGGTGAGGACAGGAGGCCGCACACGCGGTCCGAGCCAGAGGCCAGGTGAGGACAGGAGGCCGCACACGCGGTCCGACCCAGAGGCCAGGTGAGGACAGGAGGCCGCACACGCGGTCCGACCCAGAGGCCAGGTGAGGACAGGAGGCCGCACACCCGGTCCGAGCCAGAGGCCAGGTGAGGACAGGAGGCCGCACACCCGGTCCGACCCAGAGGCCAGGTGAGGACAGGAGGCCGCACACCCGGTCCGACCCAGAGGCCAGGTGAGGACAGGAGGCCGCACACGCGGTCCGACCCAGAGGCCAGGTGAGGACAGGAGGCCGCACACGCGGTCCGAGCCGGAGGCCAGGTGAGGACAGGAGGCCGCACACGCGGTCCGACCCGGAGGCCAGGTGAGGACAGGAGGCCGCACACGCGGTCCGAGCCGGAGGCCAGGTGAGGACAGGAGGCCGCACACGCGGTCCGACCCGGAGGCCAGGTGAGGACAGGAGGCCGCACACGCGGTCCGACCCGGAGGCCAGGTGAGGACAGGAGGCCGCACACGCGGTCCGAGCCGGAGGCCAGGTGAGGACAGGAGGCCGCACACGCGGTCCGACCCGGAGGCCAGGTGAGGACAGGAGGCCGCACACGCGGTCCGACCCGGAGGCCAGGTGAGGACAGGAGGCCGCACACGCGGTCCGACCCGGAGGCCAGGTGAGGACAGGAGGCCGCACACGCGGTCCGAGCCGGAGGCCAGGTGAGGACAGGAGGCCGCACACGCGGTCCGACCCGGAGGCCAGGTGAGGACAGGAGGCCGCACACGCGGTCCGACCCGGAGGCCAGGTGACGACAGGAGGCCGCACACGCGGTCCGAGCCGGAGGCCAGGTGAGGACAGGAGGCCGCACACGCGGTCCGAGCCGGAGGCCAGGTGAGGACAGGAGGCCGCACACGCGGTCCGAGCTGGAGGCCAGGTGAGGACAGGAGGCCGCACACGCGGTCCGACCCGGAGGCCAGGTGAGGACAGGAGGCCGCACACCCGGTCCGACCCAGAGGCCAGGTGAGGACAGGAGGCCGCACACGCGGTCCGAGCCAGAGGCCAGGTGCGCCGCAGTTTCTCTGAGCGCGGCTCCCCCTCGGCCTTCTTCACCGGCAGGTGCTACGCCCCGAGTGGCCCTGAGTGGGGAGGGGGGCCACGGAGGCTCGTGTCCCGGAGGAGAGTCCCGAGTCCGAAAGGACGGGCGTCCTTCCCTTCAGGCTGCCCTCCGCGTCTGTGGGTTCGCTGGTCCCCAGTCGGCCCAGCACCCACGAGGGGGGCGGCCCCTCTCCAGGCCCCCGAAGCCGGCAGCATGGGCACCCCAGCACCTGCAGCCTGATGAGGCCTCTGCCCCGGGGCTGGTGCGCTCTGGACACCCAGATGATCCAGTCTGCTCATTTCCAGGCCCACTGTGCCACGTAACAGAAGACAACCAAGGGGGTGAAACCTCGTCACACTGACAGGTTCGGGGAGCGGATGGGACGTCGGGGGCCAGCAGGCAGGTCAGGAAATCTGCTCCCAGGGCAGTAAACACTGCCCACGCGCGGGCACTCTAGGTGGCCTTGTGTGTCATTAAGTTCCCAAATTGGCAGTTTCCTTTCCTGAGAACTTGGGATAAGGACCCTTTTTCAGGACTCAGGACACCATGAGAATGACTGCAAATTCCAGGCAAACGTTTATTTGTGGCTATTTCATCGCTGCAGCAAACGTCCTCAGAGGCATAACATACCCACGAAGACGATGCTGTCGGTGCCGGCCCTTCCCCCGAGAGGGGTGACGTCCTGGATGCCCTTCCCGGGAGTGAGGGTGGCCTCTGCCCTCGCTCCCACTTGCTCCATCCGCCCCGAGTGTGCCCGTCGGGGCTCGGGGATGACTAAAGAGAGCTCGGCGAAGGGAAATGAGAAGATGTGACCGGACACAGAAGAGCAGCAGGCCGTTTCCTCGGGCTCTGGAGACAAGCGGAGGGCGCAGCGACGGGGCTGCCGAGGCTTAGGGAGAGAAACACAGGCGCCTCCGGCCTCGCCTGGCAAGGAGGGAGCCGGGAACTCAGGCCCCGAGCTCTCCCGCCTCTGCTCTTCAACATCCTGCCGGCGCCTCCCATCGGCTGAAGGGAAGGAAGCCTGGTGGGTGGCAGTCAGCGGAGATCACAGATCCGCTCCCAGAGCGCGCAGCATGGCGGGAAAGTTGGAAATGCAGTGACTTGGATATTGAAGAAGAAGGATGTGTCATTCATAAAAAACAAATGTTTCTGCAGCAACAAACAGCCCCAAATCCCTGTGGCTTTCAGTAACGGCCACGTGTTCGTCCAGGGACGAACTGGCTGCAGCCGTACTCCACGCCACCCTGCCCCAGAACTGAGGCCAGCGGAGCGCACCATCCAAAGCACGTCCAAAGAATAAGGGGGGCGATCCCAGGCCAGCTGCAGAAGCGTCTGTCTGGGGGCACTTCGGTCCTCACTCCACTGGCTAGAGCACATCACACACCCACTCTTGATCTCACAAATGCAGTGACGTGTAACTTCCCACCGGGAGAGGCTTGTAGGGGGGAAAACTAGCATATCTAACAGACAGGAATACAGTGTAACAGCCAGGGGATGAGTGGTACCCACACCCACCCCGTTCCAACACAGGGAATACCGCCGACCCTCCCCATGGGAGAGCGGCCCTGAGGACTCACCTGTCACCCCGTCAGCTTTAAGTCTAGCACCCCTGGGTGACATCCTTGCCATCGGGTCCAGGTGTGGCTTCTCAGGGCCCAGAGACCTATGAACGCATGACCTAAAAATCTATCTTCCCCCTTAACACGTGCAGCGTGCCAAAATGAAATAAAACCTCACTCCCGCTGAGAAAGGGGGAGAACAGGAAACGCACAGCCGCCTTGGAGCCACAGCAGTGATCAATCCTGCTATGCAGAATTTTGTGTATGTGTGTGCGTTTTTCTAGGAAGCAGCCCGTAGCTGATAAAACTCTCAAAGCAGTTCTGAATTTGAAAGAAGTTAGGAACCCCTCAAATGAAAAAAAATTATAGTATTGAGAACTCAAACTTTTCTACCCTGGTAGAATTTTCTTAGAACAAAAGCACCATTGGAACGCACATTGCTAGGTTACAGAAGTTGACTAGGAAAGGGAGGTCAGCCCTAACCTCAGTCAAGCTCTGCCCCCAGTAGAGGAAACCAAGAGGGGTCACGCAGAGGTAACGCTTCCGTTTCCAGCACTTACCCTATTTTGTGTTTTCACACGAGCTTTGGGAGAGTGGGCAGAGCTTCTCAGGGCTGGATGTCTGAAGTGAAAAGCGATGTGAGCATCTCCATCAGATTCACCCCACGTAGCCTGCAGAGAGAAATTGAAAGAATAGTTCAAAATCTTCTCATAGTGAAAACACGAGACCTGTAAGTTTCTACCAGCAAGCTCTAGCAAACATTAAAGGGATAAAAAATTCAAAGGTTACACAAACTACTTCAGATAAAAGATAATATGGGTTTATAACTATAATGTAGGATTGATGTATTATTAGAAAATCAATTGATGTAATTTACCACATCAACCAGAATGGCATATGATCATCTCTACAAATGCTGGGGAAACTTTGGAAAAAACAATATCTATTCATGATTTTAAAACAAAATAAAATTCTTAACATGCTAGAAACTTCTTGATCCAATAAAGGGTCTCTTCAAAAAACCTACAGCATACAAGATACATAATTGATACTTAATTGAAGATCAGAAATAAGATCTGCCCGCTCTACCACACCAAACTAGAAATCTTAGCACAGCACAGCTGGAAAAAGAGAAAGGTAAGAGAAGTAGAAAGGAAGGACAAAACAAAGATTATTCATATGTACAAATGATAAGAGTTGTCTACATAGAAAATTCCAAAGAATCTACAGGTAAATAATCATAATTAATGGTAGAGATTAGTAAGACTTTTGGGTACAAATTCAGTTTTTAAAAATCCTTTTCTAAGACTTCCTCTTTCAGAAGGATGGAGTAGACATACTTTTTCCTATTCCTCCCATTAAGGAAAGCCCCAAATCTTGGGCGTTATCTGTAAAACAAACAAAAGACTCTGAAAGGTGTAGATGAGGAAGCAACCCCCTGGGACACCTGGACCCACACAACAGTGGTTCGGGTTCTTTCTTTGCCTCCTGCCCCAGGCTGGGTGCTGGGGAAGACGGTGGGCACAGAGCAGAAAGCACCCAGAAGGGCCTGCTGCCCCGGTGAGAGGACCAGGAATGGGGCAGCACCCCGAGACAGAACACGCGGGGTGAGGACCACCCTCCTCCGGCCCCTCCGCCTCTGTGGGCAGCTGGCTGTGAGGCTCCATCTCCAGCCTCCGACGGCTCTTCGCCTGCTCGAGGGGCTGCGGCGGGGAAGAGGCCTACGGTTAGTTTAGGGCCCAGAAGTCTGTTTCTGGTCACCCCCCACTGCCCCGCCCCTCACTCTTCCCCGCCGGGCCTTTCCCAGCTGAGGGCGGGGGAACCCCCCGGGTCTTTGGGTCCTAAAGCCCTGCCCTCCTAACGGCCCTGCTGGGTCTCCAGCGGGAAAATTCCCCTCTTATCTCTGGGCCTTCCCAGGCTTCCCTGATCTGCTCTGCGTGGGCACAGGGGTCCAGGGTCTGTCAGGCGGCCTTTCTCGGCCATTTGCCCTCCGACCTCTAGTGAAAGTAGCTGCTGGCGCCTCTCCCGTCTGGTGGGGACCACAGGCAGCACTTGAATGGACAGGCTGTGAATTCGCTGTGCATCTGGTCCAGACACTCATAGTGCCTGGCGGCAGCCCTGAACAAAAAGAGCCCAGTACCTTCTCAGGACAGCAGGCCCGGGTCCTCGAGTCTTCCTCTCTCCTCTCCCACCTCTCTCTTAAGAACGGAGGATGGGACAGAGTAAATCCAGCCGGTACGAGTGCATCCGAGAGGTTCCAATTCTTTCCCAAGAAACAGTCGTCCATAAATATGTGAAAGAGCGTCTGTAACAGTTGTTTCTATTCTGCCTTGGTGGCCTCCAAGCTGACTAAACAGGAAACCAAGGGAGCTTCTGAAACTTGAAACTCAGTGTCCAAATAGTCACCAGATTTGTTGAGCCACCTTTTTTTTTTCATTGCTTAGAAGGACAATAAGGTCAAGTTACCAGAAGAAAGCAAGACGGAGTGTCCGAAGCTGGGAGGGACTGAGGTCTGTGTGTCCAACACTCTGGCCAGAGTAACTCAGGTGGTATCACTGTCTTTAAACAGTTCCAAACGAGACTAGAAATGTGAGGCATTTTGGGGAAATACATCAGCTAAGAGGAGCACTTCTACAAGACAGCAAATTTTGGTAACTGGAAACACAAAAGGATCCTTCCAAGAAGGACCAATGAAGTAGAGAGATTGAGGTAGATGTGGATTAAACAGCAAGGAAAGAGGACGCCCCAAGCAAGTGGAGAAGGGCTTGTCCTGCACTGGGCGAGCCACCCGGCAAAACCTGCAGTTCCCTCCTTCAAGGGACTCGCTTGCAAACTGCAGTTCTGATGCCCCCAAAGGACTGGAAACGGGCAGACATTCCTGGGCACACGTGTTCACAGCGGCACTCTCAATAATCAAAAGATGGAAGCAGCCCAAATGCCCCTCGATGGACGGATGGATAACAAACGTGGTCCGTCCCTACGGCGGACTATTACTCAGCCATAAAGGGAATAATGTGCTGACACAGCACAGCGCAGATGAGCCCTGAACATGATGCCAAGGGGAGGAAGTCAGACACAGAAGGCCTCACACAGCATGACCCCAGTTATACGAAACGTCCAGAGCAGGTGAAGGAACGCACAGGGGCAGAAAGTGCTCGGGTGGTTGCCAGGGCAACGGAGAGTGCCTGCCGATGGGCCGGGTTTTCTCTGGGGTGATTAAAATATTTGGGGACTGAGTAGAGGTGATGGCTGCACAACGCTGTGAATGTACTGAATGCCACTGAATGTCCACTTTCAAATGGTTAATCTTATGTTACATAACTTCACCTCCATTTTTTAAAAAAGCATTTTAATTGCATGTTGATACAATGTCAGGAATCACCGAGTAACTTTCCTTCCTCCAGTGAAACATCTTGGATGCTCAAGTGTGAAGAGGCAAACGCGGGATTTCTCTGGGCCCTGGGCGCTCAACCCTGCTCCCCACAGCCCTTCCAGGGAGGTACTGAACCCCTGGGCCCGGAGAAGATTTGAAGCCCATCTCCTCATTTTGCACATAAAAGCACGGAGGCCCAAAGGGTGTGTCAGTTGCTTAAGAAGCTCAGGCATTTTTGAAAGATCAGAGACAAATTTGTTATTTTTTCCATGTGAAAAGATACCAACGAAAACCTCGCTCCGTGCTCGGCAGGCAGTGTGGACGACACGCATAGGTGTGCGGACAGCTGTGGGGGGAGGCCGGGCGCCTGGGGCCGTGTCACCCGGGCGGGGCCGCGCCCTGACTGTCACGTCTGGGAACTGAAGTAACACAGGGGAGCATGTGCAGGAGACGGAGGGAACTAGCCCGGTTTATAAAATGGTCTGAGAGCCTCGGGCACACTGGGCTTCAGATAAAAGACATAAATGTCCTCTCAGGGAAAAAACAGATACGTCCGTGTACATGTGGGTGAGTGATGATGTCACATGACTGGCTGACTCTTGGCCTCGCGGCGTGTCCGTCACGCGGGAAGCCAGGCCTGTCCCCGTGGGCGGCGCTCAGCCCGGCTCAGGCACTGGGACGCAGCGGGCAGGGCGGCTCCCAGACCCCGGAGCCACTCCCGATGGGGAACTCGGCGCAGCCGGGCTGGCACCCGAAGGGCTCCTGCAAGGCCCACCCGAGCGCTGGCCGCTCAGACCCGCGGGCCGGGCACCTGCAGCGCGGCTAACGGGGCAGGAAGGAAGTGTCCCCGGTTTCCACGCTGACAACAGCTCAGCTGCAGAGCTGAGATGCCTCGCGGGTCAGGGACCCTCCCCTCCCCCAGCTCCGGCATCTTTCACGCGTGGAAGGAAGAGAGCTGAGAGCCAGGTGAGGAGCGTCACTGGCACAGAGGCGAGGGTGAAGGCCGACGGGGCAGGGCCCCCGAGCGCCCCTCAAAGCCTGGGCTGCCCTGTCCCCCCTCAGCCACCGGGAAGAGTGTCCAGACAGGAGGGCACGCGTCGTCCTAAGCGTGGAGAAGGCAGAGCGACCGGCACGGCGCCGGCTTAGTCCCCATGCAGCTGGTGTCCCCCCATCACCCCAGCCAATCCCACTCCGACCTCAGAGCCTGGCCACCGGCAGGCTGGGCGGGCGGCAAGCAGTCGGGTGGCCCCCAGGTCTCTACTTGTCTGAGCCGCCCTGTAGAGAGAGTAAGAGTTTTCACTTACCAGGAACCTGCCTGCTTCACCGCAGGACCGCCTTCAGACACACTGATGTGATCCCTCTGCGCTCCACTCATGTTTCTATTTAGAGACACAGCGGCGTCCCTCCAGAGCTGTGGACGGGGTTAGCGAGGAGAGGCCCACGTCCGCAGGTTCGCATAGTGAGTGCAACCGCAGGGTATTTTTTAAGCAGGTGAGGCCAGCAACACCCCAGCTCCATCCGGATGCATCTGTGTCCACGTGGAACGGGCGGCCTTTCCTGCAGAACTGGGTCCTTCGTGCTTTACGAGGGTAGGTACTGCCCTCTGCTGATGACTCAAAGCCGGGGCAGGACAGCGGCCTGGTGCAGGCAGCGCAGACGTCTCCCCCCAACGTGCTCCACCCACAAGGGGGAGACCAGCCTGCAGCACCCGTGACAGACCAGACCTTGGTCCCTGCAAAGTTTAGGGTCACGAGGGAGACACCTGAGCACAGATGCGTCGGGGACCCAAGTCCTCAAAGGCAACGGGGAGTCCAGGGGCAAACCAACCCCCAAAGTCATGGCCACGCACACGGTCCCCCTGCAAGCACTGCTGGCACCGGAGACGAGCCCACCCCACACGGGGGAAAAGCCCATCACCCGACTCCTCTAACCAGGAGCGACAGCCCTCTCCACGGCCCGAGGAGGGACAGGGCCACCAGCTCCGAGCCCCCCCGGCCCCCAACGTGGCCGTGTGCCGAGGGACTCCCAGCCAAGAGCTACGCCAACAGGACCAGAGCTTAAACCGAACAGCTATTCCTGGGCAGAAACAGCTCAATAAACTCTACAGGGTGACTTCTGTAAAAAGATGACAAAGCAGAGAAAAGGTCCCTGATTTCACTGTGGTGACAGCATTCGCTGAAATCTCCCTTTGAATCAAGTAACCACCTTGAGGCCTTTTTCTAAAAACACAACCGAAAATGCATGACTCTAAACACTGAAATCAGCCAGCTGCGTGAACAAACACAGAACTCAACCCCCTTCAGACGCCTGGTTCTGCTTCCACCAGGTCCTGTGGGCTGACAGCCCCACCCAGGACAGGGTGGCGGTCCTCCAGGAGCACAGACTCCACAGCAGAACTGAAAACGACAAACACACACTTTCCTGGGACCACCCACGGGCCTCCCATGTGTTCACTCGATGCAAACACGCTCGGTCAGCGTCGCTGCGCGGGAAAGGGGTCCATCCCGGGGTCCGCGCATCACTGCCGGGGAAACGCCCCTGTGAGCAGAAGTGCCGAGGCTCGTTAGTCTGGAGGCGCTGTCCCCCGGGGGCCTCAGAGCCCTCCGCAGACACCGTGTGTGCCACGCTGCTTCCACAGGGCGGGCCTGAGGGTGTCGCCCGGGGCTACTGCTCTCAGACCGGACTGCCAACGCTAAACGACCACCCAGCCCCTCAGGCCAACGGGCGTCCAGGGGCGGCGTCGGCCCGGGCCTGCACCCCACTGGCCCTTCCTGGGGGTCACTGCCCGTGGGCCCACCCCGGGGCTGGGGGCTGCACAGCCCAGGGCCCCTCCGCCCCAAGCTGCCAGCAGAAGCCCTGGAGCCCAGGCTGTGCTGGGAAGCAGTGACCACGATGGCAGTGTGTCTGATACAGTGAGTATCTCGGAGGAATGCCCACTCCAGCAACAACAAAATACGTCAGGGCTGAGGCAAACACCCAAGGCATCTTCCCGAACCCTCTGGTCTTGGGCGAGGCTGGGCCCAGGTCCTAAGAATGCTTCCTGGGGACTGAACGTTGGGACTTAGAGAAGAATCAAAAGTTCTCTAACGTGCCTCTGGACTCTTTCCCAGTCTCAATCCAGGGCACAGAACTGGGCCTAAGAGGGGTCCCGGGGGGTCGTGGGCACTTCCCAGCGGTGCCTGCAGCCTTGGGGACCAAGCCCACAGACCAGAACTGCTCACAGGACCCTTGGTGTCCAGAGGACGCTTGCTCTGTGAGAATTCGACTGTCAACACCCTGCTGTTCTAGAAAAGCCGTCTCCCTAGACGGAAGGTCGGAATCCGGACACGGAGGCCTTAGCAAGGAGAGGAGCCGGACAGGGAGGCCTGTTCCTTGAGGCCAGGGGGCGGGGAGGGCGGGGTGTCGGCAGAGGGGCCCATGGCCTTGTTTAAGGGCAAAGGGCTCCAGCCACCCGACATTTCCCTAAAAGGGAATAATTCGTTTCAAACACTGTATCTGCGAAACGCAGGACTGTCCTTCCTCATCCGAGAAACGAGAGTGCTGTTCGCGACGTCTAAGCTGCTCCCCCTTCACGTGACCCCGTGAAGGACGAACAGGATCCCAACTCCTGCGCTGTCGCTGCTGCTGCCACTGACGTGTAGACACGCTTTCCTGTCGGACAGTCTCCACCATTTGTACCCAGGAATTTAACACTCAACCTCAGAATCTTCTGTCAGACAAAGACTAGCTTCTATTCCACTTACATCGAGGCCATAGCGGAGCCTCCTGCAGCCAAGGGCACTGGCGGGCGGAAAGGGCTGCAGAGTCTGAGGGTCCACATCGCCCCACTGCCCAGCGGTGCTCTGCGTGTCCCCGCTTTCTTTCCCGGTCCAGTGGACACAGGACAGAGCTGGACGTGCGTCCGGGCACAGGGTTCTATCCTGCACTGACACCAGACAGCCCTGTGGAGCCAGGGAGGGTCTAGGTATCACAGAGAAAAGCCTCACGTTCAGGAATAAAACACTGAAGAAAATCATTCCTCGACATAAAATGTTCTCTGCTCGTCCCCTCCCACGTATTCGCATGCTGGGAGTGGGAACACTCTGGTAAAACCCTTTGGGGAAATTGGGTGTTTGCAGAGGATGGGTAACTTCACAATGTATGAGTTTGTCAAATACAGTAAAATATTTCAAAGAAACGTCCATGTCAACAAAACACAAATACCTCTCCTCCAACTCAAAAAAAGTCCCTGAAATCCAAGCATTGACTGAGTCCGGATCACAAAGTGTTCTTTCCTGTGGTAATCTGGAAAATAATGAGTTCGATTTTTAAAATCATATATAAAGTATTTTAAAAGCACATCAATATTGTCACTTTTCTGATACAAAAATGAATCTGTCAGTTAACACAATGTCATACAAGCCTTAAGAAAAGGGTTAAATTATTGCTGAAAATCCTACCCCCTCTATGGAATACATTCCACTACAGCACAACTTCATATTAAGAGACAAACAGAACTTAACAAACATCAACACCAAATGTAACCTAACAGAAAAAGTCTCAAGGTACTTGTTATGTGATGAAAAGTGACATTTTTCTATTTAGATATATTTTGTTAAGTATTAAATAAAAATGTTACAGATGATGTGGAGAATGGGGGTTAGGGAGACTATGGGGGATGATTTACATTCCCACCTGATACAGCCAAGACAAAGCACTTGACTTTAAAACTGAAGAAAAATGAAATTTCTCAAGCCGTCAGTCTTGTTAGCCCTGCCCTAATAAAACCAACATGAATGAAAGTAACTTTCACCTCACTCACCATCCCACCACCCCAGCAAATCACCTTTATCCTCATTCTCAAAGTAGCTTATCCTAAGAGCCCCCTAACACACAGAAGAAATCCGCTTCCAGATGTGATGAAACTGTTTGAAAAAACAGTTCCCTCAAGTATTTACAATGATAAGAACTAAGAAAGTTGTTAAAACAAGGCATGTTTCATTCACATCATACTCTGAAGACTGTTCCTGAGACTTCCTGTTTCTGTCGGCTCCACACAAGCCTGAGAGTAAACGCAGAAACAGTCTGGATGGGGGAACAGGTGCCCTGAGAGCTTCGGAAACCCTCGCCCCCACTTCAGCTGATTCCTAGTCACTGCCCTCCCTGCGGGGCCGTCCTCGTGACCTCGGCTCGGCCTTCAGCCCAGGGACCGGCCACCAGGACGGGACACCTGGGGCCGAGAACTCCCCCAGCTCGGAGCCTGACTCCTGAGCCCCAGGGGCGGTGATGACAGCGTGACCTTGCCGTGTCCTTGCTCCTCCCGGGGATGCCGGGGGATGAGTCAGGCTCTCCAAGTCACAGCACTAAACGGGGCCCCCCTGCCCGAGAGCTGTCACCCCCTGGGCCCAGGTGGCAGGTGCGCGGGCGGAAAGGCCCCTCCCGGTCCCCAGGGCCCGGCGTCCACAGGTGCCAGGCCCCCGCGCCAGGCCTAACCCTGCGGCACTCCCAGCTTTAGGACATATTTCTTGTAACCCCCGTTAAAAAGCAAAAAGAGACCAAAATGGTGTTTATGAATTCTAAAAAGGACATTTTCCTCAGAAGGTATAGCGTGGGGCGGGGGGTCTCGGGGCTCAGGGGGCGGCATCACCGGTGCCCCAGGCGCCCAGCGGGCGGGGACAGGTGTCCGCGGAGAGGACGGCGTGCGGGTTAATCCTGAACTCAGAGGCCGCGTGGAGAGGGAGGAAGGGCTGCGGGGGAGTCTGTGGACCCGCCCTCGACGGCCCGAGTCCTGCTCTGCTTCCAGGCCCAGGGACCCTGGTCCTCAAGGAGATGAAACCCGAACCTGGACGGAGTTCAGGGGCTGGGGGGTCCTCCTGGAAGGGGCCCCCACGGAGAGCGAAGACAACACGCATCGCCTGACCCATCTTCCCCGGCTCGTGGAGCCTGAGACACGTCAGACACAGGCCTCCCACAAAGGAGTCCGCATTCAAGTCAAAGGAGGATTTATTCCTCATCCATTTAGCCACAATGTGACAAAACTAACAGTGTGAGAACAGAGCTCCTTGGCTGGAAGGACCAGCCCTGGGAAGTGGGAACCGGAGAGCCACCACCCGCTCCATCCTCCGTGTGAGGGGTAACCCGGGCGACAGTGGGGACCAGGAGGTCTGAGAGGAAGAGAAATGCTGGGCTGGACAGACAGCTAAGGTCTGGTGGACGACCAGACGCCAGCAGAGGGCGGGCCGTCAAACCAGCGGATTAGCAGCCAGAAGTTTACAAACAGTTCCCACAAATCACTATGAAAAAAAGACACACACACACACCCCCAAGCAAAGGATTAAAAAAAAACCAGGGAAATACCCAGAAGAAACCCCCAGGGTGACGGCCATGAAGAGGAGCCCGAAGACCCCACTCACGAGGGACTCAGGTCCATCCTGCTGAGACATGAACTTCCACGGGAGCCCCTTCCACAGCCACACGTGCGCGTGAAGGTACCTGCACGGATTTACTCTCTGCAGCTCTGCCAGCAATGGAGAGGATGAAAACTCGACCTGAATGTGTGTTGAGAGCATCGAGCCCCTTACAGAAGGGGCTGCACCAGTACGGTCTGACGTGGAAAAGCAAGTAACGCACCATAGTAGGTTTTTAAATACGCTTATGTGGCTTTAACAGTATGTAAACACAACAAGAAAGGATCTTCTCTGCGTCTCTAAGGAGCCCGTGTTTTGTTTTTATTTTCTAAGTATAGAATGATGTTTAGAAACCACGTACTAATATGTAATAAATGGATTTGTTAAAATGAGTCTGATGTCTGATGAGTGGGTTCAAATTAACATTTCAGAACATGATTAAATTACTACAAATTCTTTCCTTGGAAGAACAGTACTAAAAAACCCTTTTATTTCTTGAGATCCCCTTAAGCCGTGGCAATTAATACACGTAGCGATCCCTGTTTTGCATTTAATTATGTGTCCTCCTTACCCCCATACCCAAAAGCACCGACTTCACTTTGTGTTTGTCCCTATTTGAAAGAAATAAAACTTGTCGGCAGGCCACCTGACTGCAAAGCATCTGCGGACGCAGCTCGAGGCCTTCAGGTCGCACAAGCCTGGAGAATACCCGGCAAAGCCGGCTCTCAGGCAGCACGACGCTTCCTCTGGGCCCTGGTCTAAGCCTCAGGGAGTCACCCTGATCAGCGTCCCCTCAGCCAAACTTCAGGTCCCGGGCCCCGGAGCAGCCGGCCTCCACCTCCTGGCCGTTCTTCTGGAGCAGCGGCTGGGCCTGGACCCGACGTGGGCCTCCCCTCCCAGCCTGGGCCGTGCTGAGGCACAACGGCCGACCGGGCCGGGGACACGGGCAGGAAATGCCCAAGACCCTCTGCCGCGCCCGCCGCCCCTCACTCGGCGCCATGGCACCATCTGTAACCGCAGCCTCTCGTGAACGCCTGCTGAATACACGCAGGCGGCAGTGAGGGCTCGGCCTCGCACCTGCACCCCCTCGAGCTCCCAGTGACGACTCCTGCTCAGGCTCCGTGGCCTCCTGGGGAAAACCGTCCCGTGACAGCGACCGCACACCATCCCTCGCCCACCAGGACAGGCACGTTTGCCGTCATAGACGCAGCGCTCAACTACGGATGGCTACGCGTTTGCACCTGTGTGGAATTAAGTAAATTCTTAATTGAGTAAAACCCTTTGGAGGCTTTTTCAAAAAGCCTTTTCTATTGTGAAACATCAAACACATAGAAAGTACACAAAACAAACATTACAGCTCAGTGAATTATCACTTCTCCGTTCACAGTGACCATCTCTTGACCTACATGACAACCAGATTCATGCTTTTCTTTAGAGTTTTACCACATAATCACGAGTCAAACAATACAGGTCAGTTTTGCTGGGGGTTTTTTTGAACAACATAAATAGAATCACACAGTACGTGAACTCCTGGCCTGCTTCTCTCATTCGACACGTTTGTATCCTCATCCACGCTCTTGTGTGTGCCGAGCAGAGTTTGGAGGAAAGTAGCACAGGGTGTTTTCTGCCCAGGGCTCAGCCGCCATGCACACCTCCCCCCTCCCCCCCTTCCTGTTCCGTGGCTGTTGGGTTTATATTTAAGATGAGTGACTGGGACTTGAGGTAGGTGTAGCCTTGACTTGAGTAGATGATGCCAAGCAGTTTCCAGCGAGACTGTTCACGCTTCCGCCCTCAGCGGGTTTCCGCCCTCAGCGGGTAAGACTTCTGGGAGCTTGGCAACCTCACCCTTTTTAATTTTGACCACTCTGGAAGTATCAGCGATAACTCATTGAGCACCTTTTCATAACTTTCTTGGCCATTTGCATGTCCTCTTTCGTGACTTGTTGATTAATACCCATTTTTCTATTGGGTTGTCTTCTTCTTACTGATTGATAGGATTTTTACTTATAGATTTGAGTTCTAATTCTTTGCAATGCAAGTATCTACTCAGTTCGCCTTTTTTTTTTTTAATTGAAGTACAGTTCATTTACAATATTGTGTTAGTTTCAGGTGTACAACATAGTGACTCGGTTATATATATATTTTTTGATTCTTTTCCATTACAGGTTATTAAGATACTGAATATAGTTCCATGCTACACAGTAAATCCTTTTTATCTGTTTTATATAGTAGTGTGTATCTGTTGATCCCAAACTCCTAATTTATCCCTCCCCTGCCCTTCTCCTTTGGTAACCATAAATTTGTTTTTTATGTCTGTTTCTGGTTTGTAAATAAATTCATTTGTATTATTTTTTAGATTCCACATATAAGTGATATCATGTTTGTCTTTCTCTGACTTCACTTGGTATGATCATCTCTAGGTCCATCCATGTTGCTGCAAATGGCAATAATTCATTCTTTTTTATGGCAGAGTTATATTCTATTTATTTAGCTACATCTTCTTTGTCCATTCATCTGTCAGACACTTGGGTTGCTTCAATGTCTTGGCTATTTATTTAGTGCTACTATGAACATTGGGGTGCCTGTATCTTTTCAAATTAGCGTTTTCATCTTTTCTAGATATATGCCCAGGAGCAGGGACTGCTGGATCATATGGTGACTCTATTTTTAGTTTTTTAAGGAACCTCCATACTGTTTTCCACAGTGGCATTTACATTCCCACCAACACTGTAGGAGGGTTCCCTTTTCTCCACACCCCCTCCAGCATTTATTATTTGTGGACTTTTTGATGATGGCCAGCCTTTTCATTTTCTTAATGGTATCTTTTAATAAACCAGAATCCTGATAAAATTTATCAATCTCTTACCTTAAGGATAGTGGTTTTTTGTGTAATGTTTAAGAAATCATTTCCTATCCCAAGATTTGTGTGGCTTTCGTATTTAAATCTACAATCTATTCGAACTGATTTCTGTAGATGTGAGGTAGATATCAAGGCTTTTTTAAAGAAATTTGTTTTTATCTGTTTTCGAATTTCTTGGCATAAAGTTGTTCGTAAATCCCTCATCATCTTATCTTTATCCACATGATCTCTAGTGATTTCTTCTTTTTGATTTCTAATATTATTTGTGCCTTCCCTTTTATGTCTTGATGAGGACTTGCCAATTTTAGACATCTTAACAATGAACCAAACTTAGATTTGTTGGTTCTATTTTCTCATTTATTGACTTTTATTTTTATCTTTATTTCCTCCCTTCTGCATTCCTTGAGTTTAATTTTGCTTTCTATGACTTCTTGAGATGAATGTTGAGATGATCAACTTTCACCCGTTCATAATTTAAATGTTTTAAATCTATACATTTTCTTCTTAGCAATATTTTTGCTTCATCCCACAGATTTTAACTTGTAGTATTTTAGTCATCACTCAATTCAAAATATTTCCAATTTCCATTGTGATTTTTCCATTCACCCATCTGTTATTTACACAAGTATTACCTAGTGTCTAATCTCATCATTTTCTGGCTATCATTTTGTTACGATTTCCACAGTGCTCAAAGAGCACACTCAGTGGCAAAGAGGTGCTTCCAAGGAGTGTTTATTCTGCAGTTGGTGGGTGCACTTTTCTACACTTGCCCTTTAGGTCATTTGCTAGTCATGTTCAAATCTTCCATAAACGTAATGGCTTGTGCTATCAGTTGCAGGGAGAGAGATATGTTAGTGTGAAGGTCTTTTTTTTTTTTTTGTAGAGAGCTATAATTTTCTGTAATTTTTTTCTGTGCCTATTTCAAAGCTATGTTTAACTGGGTATAAATGTAGGATGCTGATGTTTCCTAGTGATCAGGCTGCTTTATCTTCAGCAAGTTGTCTTCGTATACTGTTCGCATTATCTTCCTCCAACCTTTTATTTTCAACCTTTCTGCATCCTTTTTTTCACAGCTTTATTGAGGATAAAATTAAACAGCACACATTTAAGTTGTTCGAGTTGGTAAATCTCACATGTATGTACATGAAACAACCCCACAATCAAGACAATATGTCTATTATCCCCAAGTTCCTTCATGCTCCCGTCACGAGGCAACCGTCGGTCTGCAGTCAAGATAGATTAGTGCATTTTCTAGAACCTCATATAATAAAATCATATGATATGTACTCTTTGTCTTCTTTCACTCAGCGTAATTATTTTGAAATTCCTTTTTATTGCTGAATAGCATTCCACCGTATGGGTGTATCACACAGTTTGTTCACCCATTCACTTGATGATACACATTTGGGTGTTCCCAGCTTTTGACTCTTACAAATATTCTATGAGTATTCATGTCTTTGTATGGACATATGCTTTTCATTGTCTTGAGCACATACCTAGGGATGGAAATGTTAGGTCAGATAGTAGATGTGTGTTTAACTTTTTAAGAAACTGCCAAGCTATTTTCAGAAGTAGATGCACCATTTTACAGACCCAACAGCAACATATGAGAACTCCAGTTCACCGACATCTGCCCCAAAACCTGGGGCGTCTTAATTCAGATGTTCATAGGTGTATAGTGGTATCTCAATTTGGTTTTTATTTGCATTTCCCTAATGATTAATGATGTTGACCATCTTATCATGTGCTCATTTGCCATCTGTTATTTGTTACTGAAGTGTCTGTTCAGTTTTTGCCTATTTTTTTAATTGGGTTGTTTTCTTATTGGCAAGTTTTGAGTTCTATACATTTTCTGGACTATCGTCTTATATCAGTGTATTAGTTCCCAATTATTGTCAAAACCACCACAAACTTAGGGGCTTAAAACAACACAAATTTATTATCTTACAGTTCTGTAGGTTAGAAGCCTGAAATGTCTGTTTGGCTAAAATTAAGGTTTGGAGACGGCTTAATTAAGGTTTCCTGCAGGCTCTAAGGGAGCCATCTTCTTATTTTTTCCAGCTTCTAGAGGCTGCTCACTCTCCTTAGCTTTGGTCCCCTTCTCCATCCTCAAAGCCAGCTTCTCCTGTCACAGGGACCGTGTGGCCTCCCTCAACCACGTTTAAGTATGCTTGTGGTCACACTGGGCCCACCTGGATAACTTCATCTCACAGTCAACTGATGAGCAACCTTAATCCCGTCTGCAACCTGACTCCCCTTTGCCTTTTAACATTACATCTTCACAAGTTTGGGGGATGAGGACATAGACATCTTTGGGGGACCACAATTAGATGTGTGACTTGCAAATATTTTCTTCCAGTCTATGGCTGGTCTTTTCATTCTCTAACAGGGTCTTCCAAAAAGCATAAGTTATTCATTTCAGTGAAGTTCAGTTCTTAACTTCTGTTCTATGGATCCTGCTTTTGGTTTGTTATCTAAGAAAACTTTGCCTAGTCCCCCCAAAAGTTAAAGACTTTCTCCTATTTTTTCTTCTGAAAGTTTGATAGGTTTTATGTTCTATGATACATTCTGAATTAACTTTCTTCTATGGTATGAGGTATGAGTTGAAGTTTTGCATAAGGATAACCAATCGTCCCAGAACTTCCTGTTGAAAAGATTATGGGAAGTGCCAAAGGGCCCCGCTGGCCAGTGAAGAGCCTGGCAGGAGCACAACGGGAGGTCACAGACAAGGGGTCAGAAGGAGAGGCGTGTGGATGGACCTCTGGGAGCGGGCACAAGGCGTGAAGATCACTGATCACAGGTTAATGCCCAGCAGAGAACATCACCCGAACACCCAAGCAGACAGAACGGTCAGCTAGCCTGCCATCACCACCTCAGCGCAGACAGTGGGTGCGTGCAGACAGCATCCACTGTGGTGGGTGAGGGCTGTACATGGGCCCAGCAATGTGGGCTTCTGCTCAGCAAGGCCAGTCTTCCAGCTGCAACACCACCCCTGACAAGGTCAACCAGACACTTTGGGGCACCCACTGGGCCCATTCCACTCTGGAGAAGGCTGGCTTCATCTTTCATATTCCCACCCCACCCCCCTGTTGACTCCACCTCGATCTTCCGCCAGCAAACTCAGAGCTAGGAAGGAAGTGAGCCGGGCTCCAGGTACCTAGGCTGGTACCCATGCTCCTTCAGAGTCAAAAAGGGAATGCCTCTAAATGCTCTGAGGATGTGAATTTGGCCTGTAATTAATATTTCAGGACACCTTGTTTCTCACACACACACTGGCTTTGCCCAGTCTGGACTCCCGTCCCTGATTTCTACTGCGCTACATGACGACAGACAATTGCAATAAAACACGTCTGCACATTTTTACAACTATAAAGTATCTGATACGAAACAACTTTGCTGTTTGCAAACTGTCAGCTTTTATTTAGCTAAACTAACAGTAAAACAAATAAACAAATGTCCTATTTCTCTTAGAAAACCGCCTACTAGCAAAACTCCTCTGGTCTAGTGTACGAATTTTGCTCCCAGAGGGCCAAGATAGCACATGTGCCTGTAAACAGCAGAGCAACTTTTCTGGAAAGTAACACATGAAGATGGGTTATGCCAAGATGATTTCTCTCTGGGAGCCTTGCGTCAGCCTTATTCTCAAGTCAGTATGGTCACTGTCAGCTGTTACAATCTCCACCAGGACAGAGAAAACAGGTTTTCTGTAAGTGGTCCTTCACCCTGAGCACTGCCAATTCACTCCCCACTCCCCACTAAGGTCAACAGTGCCCAGGCTATTAACCACGACAAGCAGTATAGCGTGCTATCTGCCTCTATATTCTTACTGTCTCTGCCACTTCCCGATTCCAGAACCCAGTCAGCTCTGGCTTCAGCAGTAACCTCACGCCTTCATCTGCAGCCTGCCACCCAAGGGGCAGGGTTCGTACAGGACTCCTGACCTGGGCTCTGAGGACACGCAGCTGGGGGTGTGCAGAGGACCCCACACCCCTGGCTGTGGCCTCAGACCGTGCGAGCCTGACTGGCTCCCTGCCAAGGAGCTGCCGTGGTGGCCAAGGGTGCTGATCTGCTGCACTCGGTGACTCAGAAAATCCACACCTTCACACACAAATTAAAACACACCCACAAAATACGTATGTCTCTACCACTGACTTCACCTGCGAAGTTCCCAGACATCAATCTCACGTATATTACAAGGATCTCAAAAAATTACTCTCTTAAAGTTTGGTTTTATTATTTATATCTTACTATAATAAACACTTGATTTTTTTCCCTGCAATCTCTCTTCTCTAATTTTAGGACATTTTTATGTACAGACGATACCCGTGTGCTCCCTCTCCCCCTGCAGTTTCTCCTATTACTAGCATCTTGCCTTAGTTAGTGTGGCACATCTGCTACAACTGATGAACCACTCCTAATTATTACTAACTGAAGTCCATAGTTGACATGAGGGTTCACTCTGTGTGCTGTACACTCCATGGGCTCTGACAAACATACAATGACGCGGCTCCACCATTTCGGACAGTGTGACTGCCCTGAAAACCTCCTGTGCCCCACCTAGGCATCCCTCTACCTCCCCGCCACTCCCCAGTCCCTTGGCAACCACTCACCTTGTTACTGTTTGCCTTTACCAGAATGCCATACAGTTGGGATCATACAGTATGTAGCTTTTTCAGACTGACTGGACTCCTAGAAACAACTGGATCTCCACAGTTTATTAGCTCCACCAAGTTCATGGGAAGTTAGTATGCACTGTTCAGAAGTATACTGAGGACTGAAGGAACAAAATCCCATGGACCAGTTCTGGATAACACAGCATTTCAAGAATATTCTCTCTTGGATTAGTTAAAACATAAATACAAACTGGGTCTTTTATCCAATTCATAATGAATTGTTACTGCTAGAAATAATTGGTACAAAACCTGAAAATGGCTATAACTGCTCACAGTAAAATCTAGATCTCCAAAAAAAAATTTTTTTTAATAAGAAAAGGAAGAGAGACTTCCCTGGTGGTCCAGTGGTTCAGAATCCACCTTACAATGCAGGGGACATGGGTTCGATCCCTGGTCGGGGAACTAAGATCCCACATGCCGCGGGGCAACTAAGCCCAAGCGCCACAACTAGAGAGAAGCCCAAGCGCCTCAACAAAAGATTTCGCATGCCACGACGAAGATCCCACGTGCCGCGACTAAGACCTGACGCAGCCAAATAAATAAAATGAAAAAAAAAAAAAAAAGGATGAAAATGGGAATGTAAGTTGATACAGCCACTATGGAGAACAGTATGGAGGTTCCTTAAAAAACTAAAAATAGAACTACCATACGACCCAGCAATCCCACTACTGGGCATATACCCAAAGAAAACCATAATTCAAAAAGACACATGCAACCCCAATGTTTACTGCAGCACTATTTACAATAGCCAGGACAGCAACCTAAATGTCCATCAACAGTGGAATGGAGAAAGATGTGGTACATAGATACAATGGAACATTAATCAGCCACAAAAAGAAATGAAATTGGGCCATTTGCAGAAACGTGGATGGACCTAGAGACTGTCATATAGAGTGAAGTAAGTCAGAAAGAGAAAAACAATTATCATACCAACGCATATATGTGGAATCTAGAAAAATGGTATAGATGATCTTATTTGCAAAGCAGAAATAGAGACACAGCCATAGAGAACAAATGTATGGATAACAAGGGGGAAGGCGGGGGGTGGGGGGGGGTGAACTGGGAGACTGGGATTGACACATATACACTATTGATACTATGTATAAAATAGACAACTCATGGGAACATACATACTGTATTGCACAGGGAACTCTACTCACTGCTCTGTGCTGACCTAAATGGGAAGGAAATCCAAAAAGGAGGGGATATGTGTATACATATAGCCAATTCACTTTGCTATACAGCAGAAACTAACACAACATTGTAAAGCAACTATACTCTAATAAAAATTAATTTAAAAAACAAAAGGAAGAAAAAATATCTAAGAAACTTGGACTAGAAATTATGACTGCAAAAGATAATGGAAGAGTAATTAGGCAAGAAATAGAAGTCAAAGACATCCAGATTGGAAAATAAGGATGACAACCTCTATTTGCAGATGACACAATTCTACATACAGAAAACCCTTAAAATTTTACACCAAAAAAACTATCCTCACTAATAAATTTATCAAGATTGCAAATACAAGACTCTAAGCAAAGTGGGTACAGCGTGGATGTACCTCAACATATTGAATAGTAAAGGCCATAAAATGCAAGCCCACAGCTAACATCACACTCACAGTGAAAAGCTGAAGCTTTTCCTCTAAGATCAGAAACAAGACAAGGGTGTCTACTTTTACCAGTTTTATTCAACATAAAACTGAAAGTTCCAGTCAGAGCAATTAGGCAAAAAAGAACTGGAAGGTATCCAAGTCAGAAAGAAAGAAGTACAACTGTACTCGCAGATGACATGATATTATGTATAGAAAACCTTAAAGATCCCACCAAAAAAACTGTTTGAACTAATCAACAAATTCAGTAAAACTGCAGGATACAAAATCAATATAGAAAAATCAGCTGTGTTTCTATACACTAATACTTAGCTATCAGAAAGAGAAATTAAGAAAATAATCTCATTTACAATTGCATCAAAAACTAAAATACCTAGGAATAAATTTAACCAACGAGGTGAAAGACATGTACATTTGAAAATGGACAAGACCGAGAATAGCCAAAACAATCTTGAAAAAGAAGAACATACTTGGAGGACTCATACTTCTTGATTCCAAAACTAACTATAAAACTAGAGTAACCAAGTGTGGTACTGGCATTAAGGCGAGACACATAGATCAAGGGAACAACACTGAGAGTCCAGAAATAAACCCATATATAAATATGGTGAATTGATTTTTCACAAGGGTACAAGACCATTCAACAAATGGCGCTAAGATGACTGGATATATACGTGCAAAAGAATGCATCTGGACTCGTCCCTCACACCACATACAAAAATTAACTCAAAACAGATCAAAGGCCTAAATGTAAACGCTTAAAGTATAAATTCTTAGAAGAAAACACAGATGTAAATTTTTGTCACTATATCAGAATGAACCAACAGGAGATCATAGAAAAATGATAGGTAGATAAAGAAAGAAAAAGACAGACACAGAGATAGATATTTATTTTAAGGAATTGGCTTAAGTAATTGTGGCGACAGGCTAGCAGGCGGGAAATTCAGGCAGGACTTGACACTACAGTCTTGAAGCAGAACTTAACTTTCCTCCAGGAAACCTCAGTTTTTGCTCTTGAGGCCTTCAATTGACTGGATGAGGTCTCGTCACATTATTGAGGGCAAGCTCCTCTACTTAACGTCAACGATTGTAGATGTTAATCACATCTACAAAATATCTTGAAAGGACCCAGATTAGTGTTTGATTTAGTAACTGATTACTACAGCCTAGCCCAGCTGACACAACTAACCATCACAATGACCTTGGACTAGGCAATGATTTCTTAGACATAATATCAAAATTACAAGTAACCAAAGAAAAAACAGAAAAATTACGTTGCATAAAAATATAAAAATCTGTTCATCAAAGAAATAGTATCAAAAAAAGTGAAAAGAGGGGCTTCCCTGGTGGCGCAGTGGTTAAGAATCCGCATGCCAATGCAGGGGACATGGGTTCGAGCCCTGGTCTGGGAAGATACCACATGCCACGGAGCAACTAAGCCCGAGTGCCACAACTACGGAGTCTGCGCTCTAGAGGCCACGAGCCACAACTACTGAGCCCGTGCGCCACAACTACTGAGTCTGCGCTCTGGAGCCCGCAAGCCACATCTATTGAAGCCCACGTGCCTAGAGCCCATGCTCCCCAACAAGAGAAGCTCCTGCTCGCCGCAACGAGAGAAAGCCCGCGCACAGCAACAAAGACCAAAAATGCAGCCAAAACTAAGTAAATAACTAAATTTAAAAAAAAAAACGTGACAAGACAGACCAGAGAACAGGAGAAAATATTTGCAAACCATATATCTGATACAGGTCTAATATCCAGAATATATAAGACCTCTTACAACTCAACAATAAAACTACAAATAAACCAATTTTTTATATGGGCAAAGGACCTGAGTAGACATTTCTCTGAAGAAAATACACAAATAGCCAGTGATCTTGTAAAAAGATGCTCAGCATCATTAGTGACTGGGAAAAACCTCAACAAAATTCCACTTTACACCTACGAGGATGGCTAGAATCAAAGACAAACAATAACGTGTTGGTGAGGACGCGGAGAACTGCTGGCAGAGATGTAAAACGGCACAACTACTTTGGAAAACAGCCAGGTAGTTCCTCAAATGACTAAACACAGTTACCTTATGACTTGGCAATTCCACTCCTAGGTATATCCACCCAAGAGAAATGAAAACATATGCCCTCATAAAAACTTATATACAAATGTTTGTAACAGCATTACTTATCAAAGCCAAAATATGTAAACAGCCCGAATAGCCATCATTCTGGAATGTTCTAGAATTAGTGGTGATGTCTGCACAATCTTGTGGATATGGTAAAAACCACTGGGCTGAACAGTTTAATAAAAGGTGAATTTTATGGTATGTCATTTACATCTCGACTTCACAAGGAACGTGTAGGTATGGCAGAACCTCCTGTCCTGGCTCTGCTGGCCTTGGGCCCCACACCTCCAGGCTAGGACGTAGCGGGTCACCGGGAGCAGCGGAGCTTCAGCTCCAGGAAGCACCCTCCCCGGGGGCACGAGAGGATCCAACTGAGGTGTTGGCCACCACCCTCCCGTAAGGAGCCCGGCAGCGTTGCACACCAAGTCAGCTCAAAGGGGGACTGTCCAGCCTCCGCAGGGCTACTCTGAGATGCAGGTCGAGGTGTGTATTCTGGTGGGCCAGTAAGGTGTATGCCCCACCTGTGTGAGATGAGTGCGTGAATGAACTGCACAACACCACCTCCAGGTCCACCTGTAACGTGCACTGGTCAGAACAACAATGCAAACAATCGTAAATGCACTGGTAACACTCATGACTGTGGGAGGGCAGGAGTGGTGCCTATCCAGGGGTGGATCCACCAGGGCCACTGCACCCAGGTGGGACGGGGGAGGGGTGCCAGGCATGCCAGGTCTCACTAGCACCCAGAAGCCCATCTGTCTGCCTTCAACCGTGAGCAGAAATTAACTTCGTCCAGAAAGCACTAGCGGCTTAATGAAGCCTCCTATATAACCTCACGTAACCTCTTGGAAAGTTAGTCCACCCTTTACACAGGAGGACAGACCTGATGCAAATGCATATCTTGACATAATTTAAGTGAATGTTCTTAGATTAATAACATTTTTAAAAGCTACCACTTACTGATTAATCATTCTGATTGTGATTAAAACCATTCATATTGTTTCATGACACCACAACTCTATGGGGTAAGCATGACCTTCTCAGAAGGAACTGAAGGGCACAGGGCTAAGTGGCCCAAAGCCACAGGGTAGAGGGCCCTAGGATTTCCATCAGCTTCCTCTCTGCTGCTCTTCGTTGATCAATTTACAGACCCGGTTCGAACGGCTTAGAACCTCACTGCTAACGGCGCTTGGGTTCTGCCAGTGAGGTCGGCCAGAGGAGGACCACAGACTCCGTCACCCACTCGATCACCAAGGCTGACAGAACTGGCGCCTACCTATCACCTCCATGGTATTGTCTACCTTTATGTCCTAAAGAAGCAGTCTCACAAGGACTTAACACAGGGAAGGCTGAAAAACACACCCCAACCTGTCTGCTGAGCAGAACTCAGTAAAATCTGCATCGCATAAATAGTCACCTAGTTTGGCAGTCATTTTAATAATTTTCAATACAAATAAATGATTCTAACACTTCTTTGTAGCCAAATACATTGTTTTCAAAAATGGTATTTCTAATAATCTTAAATATCTCAAATAAGAAAACACCCAATTTCTGATGTTTAGCTTCAAAAAATATACTCTGGGGATTTTTTTTTAAATTCAAAGAATATTAAATGCTTAGAATACATTTATAAATAATATTAAAATTTTACTACTGTGATGGGCAGCTTGGACATCAACTCTCAGAGGCAAATGAAGCAAAAATATCACACACAAGGACACTGTGTCAAGGAGGACAACGGTGACAGGTGAGGAGAAGATCTGCAAATCGGGGATAGAGAAGGTTGGAGAGGACCCAGGTAGTGAGGGCACAGGTGGTAAACAAAGGGCACAGGCAGGAAGGAGCCAGAGCACAGCGAACGGGCGAGCTACCTCTCATAAGCAGTCTTCAAATTCACGGTTGGGGCTGATGTGAGGGGACCACATCCAGAATGATGGGGAAAAGGGGTTTAAAGGGATCCACTCAAGAGAAACAGAACATAAGAACAGCAGTGGCCATAGGCTGATAGAAGGGAGCTACAGAGATTACAGGTGAGGGAGATTCACCAGAGGACGATGGACAGTACAGAGGCACAAACGGAGAGAGGAGCCACTTTCAACCGCAGTTTATTTTCTAAACCAATAAATGTATTCAGCACCTCTTAGCACTAAGCTTTAAAACCTAATGGATTAAAATGTGTCATCCAAATTTAAAATGATCTTACTAATATATCAGCTTATCTACCATCACCAATCATAGATCATTTTTATTTCTATACAGGGCCACAAACACAGCAAAGTGAGTATCACAGTAATTCTCAAGAATCAAGGGTTTAAGACAACTGTGGTCTCAAAGTTGAATCAAGACTCAGGAATTTCAGTTCTCTGGTTAGTAGAACAGAACAGAGGGGGACCTAATGCGGGAACTGTATTTATACCAAATGAAGGTCAGATAACACAACAAAGGTTTTTTGTACCAGTTTGGCAAGAGAAAAAAGGTATGAAAAATCTGAGGTCCAGCCACACACTCTAGTATAGACATGGCAACAACAAAGAGCCAAGACAAGACGAAAATATTTACATTTCAAGTAGAGAGTAATTCAATAAAACATCCTCAATATTAAAGTCTTTTACATTTTAATTACTATGTAATTGTGTTAATTTGCTTTATAATTTTATAGGGCTAAGAAGTTTATACATTTGCATTAATACAATTTTATGCATTAAACAATGTTTTAACAAAAATAATTCAAGACAATACTGAGTCCAAAAGAATTATTTTTCTCCTTAAAGAAGTCCATATGTTACTCAAGATTAAGAAACCCAGGCAATTAGATATTTTACTTTTCTTGTGAACTCAATTACTTTTACTTGAGTATTAAGATGATTTTTTAAATTACAGCAATAAAAAGATAATTTATGACAGTGGATATAATCTGGACATCTGGCAATCACTACTTATTTGGACAATGTGGCTTGAGAAGCAGTAAAACAATACATTTCTCTTTGTCAGTTATCCACTGTGGAGAAAAACTACCTTTTTCCCTCAAATTAAGGGCTGACAAACTACAAAGGCTATAAAATCTCACCCTGTGTAATAAAGCATTCACAATTACCATGCTTGTTGATTGGAAGAGTCTTTGGACCCAAAAAACATGACATTAAGTATTATAACTAATTTTACTACATTTTAATGTAGGTGCCCTGTTGAAACCTCACTTTACATTACACTGTTAATTTTCCAGATTACTTTGTAAAATTATCTATTGTTAAAAGCCTGTTTTAAAAAAAAAAGCTATTATATCAGATGAAGGAAGAATACACACACTCAATTGTTCAGTGTTTCCCCATAATCTCTGAACAATATTTTAATTACTCAACTGCACTGAACAAACAAGAAACAGTTTTCACTCTCAATGAATTCAAAGATTTGCTTCTTTACTGACCACAGGGTTTCTCACTTCTATTGGTTTCTCAGTGCCAGAGATTAGTCTTCCTTTGGAGGTGGAATATTACCTTTACTTTTGTATAATCTTTTGGCTGCCAAAATCTCAGACAGATGTAAGCAGCTGCTCAGTACTCAACTAAGACAAGATAAAAGAATTCACACGGTAAGTCTACATCGGGAGCAGAGGGGTCACTGCACAATCCTTACACGGTATCTGGTCAGCTACCCACTGGAGAAAGGATGAGTCCTGGAATCTTTCTAAGTTAAGACAGTGAAATCTATCTGGCTTTTATCACTGATTTCATAAATGAAGTTGCAGAAGAAATCTTGTACTGATCTTTAGATTACATGTAAAAATGAAATGCAGAGGACCTTTAGCAATTTTTTAGGTGAGAATATCCCATTAGAGATGTATGTAAACACAATGGGCAACCTCTTCATATCCAGTGATTCTTAAAAATCACGTACTCACTCCATGATTCCCTCAAACTCCCTTATTTCACAGGATGACAGTTTTGACTTGTCATTTATTTTCTGTGTCATCAAATACCTTCAATAATTTTCTCCTCAGAAAATACTTATGGTGTATCTTTTATTTTCAGTATTCCACTATACTTTTAAAATAACCAACATTTTCAATATGACCTATGATAAGATTTCCATCTGCTGTTTAGTAACTTCAAAGAGGCATATTAATTTTAGCATAAAAGATATTCTATTTCCATACATTTTGCTTGTCAATAAACACAGTACTGGGTAGGAATTAACTGCTAACGCTCCTATCAAGCCTGTAATACGCTGCATCCACTGCTTTTCGTAATGTTTCTGTTTTATATACAAAATACAAACGCTTTCCAAAATCTTCAGAGCTGGAATCTTTTTGTGAACACAACCAAAAGCCAATCAAGTTGTTACTGGAAAATCATATTGTTACTTCTCAGAAAAGTGAAATCAGTGCCTTTTAGATCCTTCCCAGCAATTAATTATACTATAATGCTACACACATATGTCTAAAAAATATACTCACCGAGGAAATCTGGGGGAAAGAATTCCTTAAGTAACTCCCCAAACTGTTATTCATGACACTAGGCAGTATCATCCGCACTTACACTCTTTAACGTGTACATGCAAGCGCGGCTGTGTACCCACGAGAAGAGCGAGCACAGCTTTGACCGAAGTCTATACCTCACGGTGCGTCTTCCAGAGCCGCCCACACGGTCACACACCAAATCCAGGGTGGGAAACACATTGATATTTTCCAGCCATGTACTCTAAATTTTCAAAACAATATGAATTTCATGCGTATTTATCAATAACAATATATACTTAGTGGGAAGCAGTTAAATCAATGAATTGGTATTAAGTAATCCAGACTAATAAACCATATGCAAGTCAAACTAATTCACTCCCCAAGCACTTACTCAAATTTGAAGTGTGGTAAATTCTTTTAAAAAGATAATTTAAAATTATAATTTAAAAAAAAATTTTACACCCAAAAGACTCAAATACCATTGACCACCTCTTATAAATGTTTATGTTCCAAAATCCTGAAAAGTCACACATAAACCTGTAACAACAAATGCCATTACTTTAAAATACTAGAAAAAATATTTTTTAAATAAGGGATTCTGAAAATTAGTAATTAAAACCATTAAAGCATAACACTGACCTAACAGGACAAATATTTTACTTTTGTAATCTTTATTAATACATGATCATCCCCTAGAGTCTCACCTGCTAGCCTTTCAAACAAATTTCGAAGGCAACACACACGTGGGCGGGGGAAGTCCTTCACAACAGTGGGTGCGGGGAAAGGAGAGTGGACCAGAGGTCAAGGTGCCCAGGGTCTCAGCCCACCAATGTAGAAACAATGTACAGCATTCAGATGGTTACCAGCGCCCACGTATGACAGGACACACTCTCCCAGTGGGCAAGGGGTCACTAGAGACCGACTTAGACTGTCAGGAACCACCACTCTCACATAGGATATCAGTGTAATTCCACTTAATCTCAACCACTTAAAATTTTTAAGAATGTATGCCAAGGTAATAGTTCATTTCAAACCTATTTTAATAAATTACACATGCACTAATTTGTATGTATACATTCTCTATGTGTCACTTTAAACATCTTTGATAATTAAAGCCACATTGAAATTAGTAAATTTAGATAAACTGCCGCTGACTTTACCGTATTACTGGCCAAGAAAAGGTAGCTCACAGCTTTAACTTTGAATGCACTTGATAAAAACATGCCAGGGTTGAGAAATCTGTCCTTGTTACATGACCACCTTACTATTTTCTTCAGAAAACAGAACCCATAAGAGAGAAGTATTTTCAACAAAGTAGTACACCCAAGCGCTCTGAGATGAAAAACGGCGACGGAAAGCCTCAAGTCACTCTGGTAAAAGCAGAGCACAGGCGGACTTTCAATTCAGAATTATGTAGCTGCCAAAGCAAAGGATAAATGAACAAAACTAACCCCAGTTAGTGCTAAGAGCACTGGGGGCAGATATTATAAAGAAAAACTGGAACGTATATTTGGATAATTTGCAATCTCTAATTCTATAAAAATTGCTAGAACTCAAACATCTTTCTTAACAATATTTCTGGTGAAATCAAATTCAAAACATAATACCTGGGATTCCTCCTTCTCCTAACAAGAAATTAAACTTATTAGGTAATCTGTACTGTTAAACACTCCACAAATTCCAATTTGCAAGAAGTATACAATATAGGATAAATAATAAAAGGTGTGTATAGGGGAAGGCTACAATAATTCCAATTTCTGCTACCTCAGCAAGTTACTGTACACATACCACATCAATATAACAGAAATGGCACAGTTTCTGAGGACACATTCCACATTTTATTTACAATTTAAGACTAACGTTAATCTCAAAATCACATATCCATACATCTATTTCCTTTTTGTTGATTTCACTTAAATGTAAATGCATGGTTTGTCCAACAAAGACTGTAAACAACTCTTCACCGCGTCTGGTACATGGAACACCCAGGAACAGCTTGTAACGGAAATCCGTCCACCTCCCCACAACAATTTTATTATAAATACAGGTATCAAAACAATCCTGAACGTATTTTTGATACTACTAGTAGTCAGCACCTATACCGCTTCAAAAATGAACACATTTTGTGACAATATTCATTGTACCTGCTATTTTAGACAATTTCAACGGAAGCTCTTTCACTAAGCAAGAGCACGCCGTTCCGGGTTTTCCTTCTCGAGCTTTCTCTTCAGAAACACATCTGCTTGCACAGCCATCTGACTCTTCTCGCTGTTCTTCCACCTGGAAACCTGAGTTCCACTCTGAGTACTCCAGGTTCATGCTTAAATGACGGTGCCTTAACAAGAAAAAAAACTGTGCTGAATTTTCCTCCTGTTACCTGAAAACATAATGGGTGTACATATATTAAATATACTCTTACAGATGTCCAGGTCATGTTTACCAGCTGGAATTATCTTACTTAATGTGTGGGTATTCTGCATTGTGATATTTAATCAAGACATTAACATGAATAGAAGGTTGTTGATTTAAGACAAGTTTTAAATCCACTAAAATTAATTGTTGTATGTTTGTCCTTCTGGTGGCTGTGGAAGCTTCATATTTTCTTTGGACATCATTAGACGTCTTAGCTCTTGAAGTACAACTTTAATGCTGTATGAATTTTGCCATTTTGCTAACACTGGTATGCTCCGTGCATCCACCTGAAAGGAGGGGGAAAAGAGTAAAATTAACTACCAAGTTTAAAGGGGTCTGGCACCAATTTACTAGACACACTTTGATAAGAAGTGCTTTGAAAAATTCATAGCCTGGCTCTATTTTCACAAAGCAAACATTATGAAACTACCGGTTCATATAATACTTAGGGAAAATATTCCTTCTTCAACAGGTGTTTCCTAAAAATTTGTGTCCTTTCTGTGTGGTGCTTTTCTGTAAACGTGTAGTGAACTTCGGTCATCAGAAATAAACAAATGTTATATAAAATAACTACACGTAAACATATTTACCAATTCCTTCTTGATAAGGTCAGAGGTTTCTCTCCATTTCCAATGCCACGACCCAAAGTCTGGGCAATGACCTCCACCAGGATTAAGGAGAGAACTGCGAAGCCTGACCTCTGCTTTCAGATCTCTCTCCCGTGTGTTCTCCGCACTGTGCTAAATTCATCTTCCGCTGCAGGAAACTGGCAGGATGGGGCTGGAGCTCCTTCAAAGCCTCACCCCCAGGTACTTGCCATCTCTCGGCCTGCGTGGCAGTTCCCTGGAAAACCCCTCCCGCAGGGTTTCTCTTTGTCTGACCTCAGAACTCACCCACGGAGGACCACCTAGTCCCCGGCCCACCCCTCCACCTGGTGTTTGCCAAAAATAACCAGTGTCAATTGTGTGACACCTCAGAGACACAAACTACTATGTACAAAATAAGCAACAAGGATGTACTGTACAACACAGGGAAAGATAACCACTATATTGTAATAACTTTAAATGTAGCATAATTTATAAAAATACTGAATCACTATGTTGTACATCTGAAACAAATATAATACTGTAAATCGACTATATACTTCAATAAAAAATAAACATTTTTTTTAAATTAAAGAAATTGCTTAAAGTGTTTAACACCTCTGCTGGGTGAGGAGATGGTTAAGAGGAAAGCAGGAAGGTGACCAAATACTTCACAGGAAAGGTGGGAAATTAGATGTCCAGTGAAGCTTTGAAAAGTTCCAACACACGCCTGTGAATCTAGAAGACACACATGTGCAGGGCTGTACAGGCTCAAAAGACCTGAGAAGGCCATATACTCTCACCTATGGCTGACCTTGAGCAACATATAAAGAATTTGATTATGCACCATAACCAAGTGGGATTTAGCCCAGAAGGGCAAGGTTGGTTCAATATATAAAAATCAATCAATGTAATACACCATATTAACAGAACAGAGAGCAAAAACCATGATTATCTCAACAGACACAAAAAAGCTTTGACAAAATCCAACAACCTTTCATGATAAAAACACTCAACAAACTAGGTATATCAACCCAATAAAGAGCACCTACAAAAAATATACAGCTAACAGCACACTCCATGGTGAAGGACCGAAAGCTTTCCTCCTGAGATAAGACAAGACAAGGACATCTGCTGCCATCACTGCTACTCAACACTGAACTGGAGGCTCTGGCCAGGCAACTAGGCAAGAAGATGAAATTAAAGGTTTTGAAAAGAAAGAAGTGAAACCATCTCTATGCGCAGATGCCATGGCCTTGTACACAGATCCTAAGGCAGCCATTAAAGGAATTGCTGGAGGGAATAAACAAGTAGAGCAAGGCTGCAGGGTACAGGATCCACAAACAAAACCTCGTCTGTGTGTTTGCAATGAATGATCTGAAAAGCAACTCAAGGAAACAATGCCATTTACAACAGGATAAGAAACAGAAGTGTAGGCCATGTACACTGAATACTATAAAAAAACTGTTGACAAAGACATCCCATGTACATGGATCAGAAGACTTAATGTTGTTAAGCTGACAATACTCCTCAAATTGATCTACAGATGTCACACAATCCCTATGAAAATTTCAACTGCCCTGTTTTTTCTTTCCTTTTTTGCACAGCTGGACAACCTGAGCCTTTAATTCATATGGAAATGCAAGGAACCCAGAATAGCCGAAACAATATGAAAAAGAACACTTACTACAAAGCTACAGTAATCAAGAAGGGTGTGGGACTTCCCTGGCGGTCCAGTGGTTAAAACACTGCACTTCCATTGCAGGGGGCACGGGTTCGATCCCTGGTCAGTGAACTAAGATCCCGCATGCTGCGCAGGTGGCCAAAACAAACAAACAAAACAAAAACAAAGGGTGGGGCTCACACAAGGATGGACATACAGATCAATGGAATGGAATACAACTGAGAACCCAGATCAATGGAATGGAATACAACTGAGAACCCAGAAGTAAATCCATGCACGTACAGTCAGAAGATCTCTGACAAGGATGTCAACCATGGGGAAAGGACAGTCTCTTCAATAGATGGTGTTGGGACAACTGGACATTCACGTGCAAAGGAATGAAGCTGGCCCCTTAACTCAAAATGGAACAAAGACCTAAATTAACAGCTGAAACAATAAAACTCTTAGAATAAAACAGGAGTAAATCTCTGTGACGTGGGATTTGACAATGGTTTCTTAGATGTAACAACTAAATACTTTCAACAAAAGAAAAAGTAGATAAATTGGCTAAATAAAATTTTTTAATTTTTGTGTTGAAAACATCAAGAAAGCAAAGAGACAACCCACAGAATGAAACAAAATTCATGCAAATCATATACCTGACAAGGGGCTCTTGTTCAGTAAATTAAGAGCTCTTAGAACTTAATAATAAAGGCTAAATATCTCAACTAAAATGTGGGCAAAGTGGATCGTGGTAGACAGCTGTTATGGACTGCATGTCTGTGCCCCCCAAAACTCATGCGCTGAAACCCTGACCACCACGGGAAGGTACTAGGAGCTGAGGACCTTGGGAAGTAACCATCAACAGGTTTAGCTGAGGACCCAAGGGCGGAGCCACCAAGATGGGATTAGGAGAGACCGAGACTGGAACTTGCTCTGCCCTCCCCGTGAAGACCAGCACGAAGTCAGTCGTCTGCAGCCCCCGCGGGATGACGGTCCTCACCAGAAGCCGACCGCGCGGGCACCCTGATCTCAGACTTCCCAGCCTCCAGCCTGTGAGAAATGATCTCTGCTGTCCAAACCACCCCCGGTTTATGGTATTTTTGTGACAGCAGCCAAACTAAGACAGCAGCTTTTGTGATGGTTCCTGAAGATCTTCAACTCCTGACATTCACGTCCTATGTGACCCCTCCCTGGAGTGTGGGCTGGACAGAACGCTGGGGTATGACTTCTGACGTTAAGCTACAAAAATACTCCAGCTTCCATCCTCTTTCTTGCTTTCACTCCCCTGCTTTGCAGGTGGAAACCAGCTGCCGTGCTGTGAACTGCTCTGTGGCCTCTGGCTATAGTGTATGATAAGGAACTGAAGCCTGACTGAGAACTGACTACTGCCAGCACGTACGTGAGTGAGGCTGGAGCTGCATCCTTCCTCAGTCGAGCTTTCAGCAGAGACCACAGCACAGGCTGGCATGTGGGCTGCAGCCCTGTGAGAGGCCCTGGGCCACAGTCCCAGCCCACAAAGACTGTGAGACAATAAATCCTTGTCGTTTTAGACGGTTCTGAATAGACATTTCTCCAAAGAAGGTAAAAAAAAAATGGCCAATAAGCAGGTGAAAAGGTGCCTAACCAGAGGAATGCAAATCAAACCACGATGAATACCAATCAAAAGAAATCCTGATGCCTAATCCAGTCACTCTATACACACACCTACGCTCCAATAATTAAACCAGTACTTAATTTCTCTGCTTCCAGGTCCCCACTCCAGCCTGACTATATGAAGCGTTGGTGGCGATGGACAGTCACAGGCACGTACACACAGTGAGCAGGACAGACATGGACAGCCCTGGGAGAGCCCGGGCAGAAGTCAGTCAAGCTGAAGACAAGCCCCACCCAGACCCCACCTCAGCAGACATCCTACTGCTTAGGTGAACGCCCTAGAGCAGGGCCACTGAAAGCACCTTTCACGGAACAGCCCAAGGCCTTGCACTGATTTTTACTGGTTCACCACAAGATAAACACAGAAATTCAGAGTGGCCTTTAGAGAGTTCTACAGCAATCTGACGGAGAAACTTTTATCTTAAAAAATCTGAGCTTGGATTTTCTTCTTAATTTCATTTTGCTAGTAATTCACTTTCATTGCACTTTATAAAAATACTGATCCATAACCTACTGGAACCCACGAACGCCCAGTCCTGAGAAGCGTGTTCTAGGGTATAAGAATACTTGCATAAGAATGTTCACTGTAGCAATCTTTTCAGTGAAAACTGAAAACAACCTAAATCCCCAGCAAACGAAAAATGGAATATTACACAATAAAAAGGAACAATCTAATCTGCATGACATAGCATGGATGAAGTTCAAAAATCACTGACATAGGAGTCCACACAAAAGGGATACAACATAGAAGCACACACAAACGTGCACAGTAAAAGCACAACCACGCATGAAAATGATAAACGCCAAATCTGAGATGGAGCCACCTCCGAGGAAAGAGGAAGGGGAAACCGGGAAAGGCACAGACAAAGTTAACTGTATAATGCAGTCTTTCTTTAAAAAAACACCTGTTACAAATAAGACAAAAATGTTAAGGTTTGAGGAGGGTAAGTGGAGGATGTTGGTTACATCATTCTCTAAAACCTGCCTGTGTGTTAGAAACAATTCTTTTAAAAACGCCAAAAATAAAAACAAAGAGAAAAATGATAATCAATTTATAGTAACTGCTACAAAGGGGAAGAATAAAAGAGTGACTGTAGCAGAGTAACAAAACAGACACAGTTCAGACTGGGAGTCTGGACAGAACTCTCTGAGAGACACTTACACAGGGAAGTGAAGAGTCCGTAAGGATGTCCACCCAGGAAGAACAGAAAGTGCAACGGTCTTGAGGCCAAAGGAAAGGTGTGCAGGGCAGCGAGCACCGTGAGCCCCCAGGGAGCCAGGGTAGAGAGTGTGCACGTGTGGCTGAAGCCACTGCAGGATTTTAAAGCACAGAAGCGACAGGACACAACCTGTGCCTCAGAAAGATCCCTCCGCTGCTTGCTTTGTAAAGAGTGGGGGAGGTAAAGCAGGAGAATCAGAGAGGCTGTGCCGGGCCCAGACAAGAGATGATGGCCAACATTCACTCGGTGGCAACGTAAGGAGAAAAGTAAGACCGGACTCGAGTTACATTTTCAACAGAGACTAACAGACCTTAATGGTAGAGGGTTTAAGGAGGAGAGGCAGAGAAGGAGGCATAATGTCCAAAATGAGATCAGGTAAGCTCGTAAAGCAGGTCGGAAATTTAATCCTGAATTTCCTAGTTCCCACAACAATGTAGAACTCACTATGAATTCCTAATTTGCAGAGTCTATAATATGAAAACAAACCAGCAGATGTGAAGCACAGCTATTCCTGGTAAAGAAATTTCACAAAAATATCTTCCTCATAAAGGCAAAGTTGTATGTCATAAAAGAAACTCCCTAAACAATATCCATTCTGTAAATTCAAACTGTTTCGTAATCCTGCTTCCATCACATCTCTTAATATTACTTGACACAGAAATAGTTAAGTATGCACGCTGTAATTTCTAGAATAACCACTGGAAGAACAGAAACAATGAAAAGAATTGAGAACAGCCATTTCAAAAGTAGGAAAGAAACAAGAAACACGTGTAAAGATAGAAATCACGAGATAAGATGATTATTACACCTGAACGCATCAACACGTTGTACAATAAATGTCCGTGGACTGATGCCCTAGCAGGCAGGGCAGGGAGGACTCTCAGGGCCCAGCACCGGCTGGCGCGCCGCACGCAGGGAGGTATGGGAGTGGCCCAGCAGGTCCAGGGCTGAGATGCCCAATAACGCTCCTCCAGTCAGGGTCATGCTTTTGTCCGGTGCACCCAGCAGGGAGGAGCCAGCCCACCTGGGGCCCTGGGGTGGGGTGGGAGCCGGACGGCCAGCTGTGTGTCCAGGACCCAGCCTGCTGCTGGAAGCATGCTTTCACACAGGGGGACTGAGCACATGCAGGTAAACACACTGGGCAACAGAAGGCAGGTTTCTCACCGCGGAAGGCAAGAAGTACAAGCATAGAAAGGATGAAATCTGGAAAACGCCCTGCAGTGTTGGAACAGAACTGGACATGATGGTATAAACTCATGGTTTGGGATGGATGATGGACGGAAGAGAAGGAAAGAGGGAGGGAGGAAGGAAGGCTAGCTGTACAGATGTGATACTGGGGCTAAAACTATAAAGAAAAAGTGAGAGAATATAAAAGAAATGCTCCGGATGTTAATTACCATTGCTGGGGAAAGGGACACAGGGACGGGATGATAGGCGCACACAGAAGTTCAGGTAACGTCCTGCTCCTATGACAGATGAGGTTCCTGCTACTATCATCACATTACCATGCTTCTAACATGTATTCTGCATGTGAGCGAGCTCGCAACACGGTACCTCAAGAACCTGCACTTCAAGTTCTAATACTCGTATGAACCTAAGACTCGCACTGGAAATTATTTCCGCTCACTTCCTTCTGTGAGTCAGGTAGAGCACATCATTTTGATTTATCTGCTTTAAACAACCATGCTCAACCACGACTGTCTGTTCCCGTACAGGCATACTTGTTCCTCAGAGAAAAACCCCCTCTTCATGAATATTCATCCTTTTAATCTCACCAATGTACCTTAACCCTAAAGAAAAATAACATTCAAAGAGAAATAATGACTATCTTATCACCAAGTAAGGATTCAGCTGAAATATGACTGCTGAAGCAATTAATAAAACCCTCACCTCTATCTAGGCTAGTACATAAAGGTTCTTAAGGAAAGGTCCATTCAAAAGAGAAAAACAACATGAGATAAACTGTTTTAGACTTTCTGCTAAACAAAGGCGCTTTTGTTGTTGTTGTTTTAACATTCTCCTGACTATATATTTATAGGTTATGTAAGAATAAAATGACTACTTTAACTTACCATTCCACTGGAATTATTTATTCCATTCATATTAATTTTGGTTACAAATCTAACTGATGGAGGTGCTTCTGGGTATTTAGGTCCACATTCTACTTTCAGGCTATATATTCTGTTTTCATAATTTGTCTGGAAGGCAAAAATAATAATAATAATATTCAAGTGCTAATCAAGAGGGAAAGTACAATATAAATGTACTTAATATTACCATTTGTATGATCAAGAATTTACTTTTCTACAAATTTATTTGATCTATATGGTTAGAAAAAATACAGCAAGCACACTTAAAAGTAGAGATTTTATAAAATTAAATAATTCTACAAAGTAATATCAAAATGATCAGAACTTGCTTTTGTAGTACAGACAATGCCTGTAACAAATTAAAAAGAAAAAAAAGACCATTTAAATTCAGATTTTACTAAAAAGTCCATATTGTGGCTTGACCTGTGTCACACATATATAAAGGTTCCCATTTTTCCAGGACAATTCTGTTTATTCTCACTGCTCCTGTATTAATTATTAATAATACTTCATTTCATTCTCAAAAGGGTCTGGCTGGACAATAAATTATATGGTTACCCCATTTATACAGCAATCAATATATCTTCTGGTATAAACGCCATATTATACCATTGTCCAGCACTAGAACAATGAATTCATACTTCTTATTAGTTACATTTACATTATTACTTCATTAATTTTGTGGTCCATTAAATTCCATTATCTAAATTCAGAGATACAATAGCCAACTTTTATTTTTCCACATCATTTAAAAACAGGGTTTCTTAATCGAGAAGTTGAACATTACCATATTATAAAACAGCCATTTCAAAGCTACCAGACTTAATGCTTCTAGATTTTTCAAGGCTTACTTTTATGCCTATAATTAACTCTTCTTTATCCTTACGGCTTCTGTTCACTCGGGAAACTTATTAGCGTGCAATTAAAACAAGAAAGTAAAAAAACAAATGGAAGTGGCAATTTAATACCTGTTGATTCCTGTATAAACATGGGAAAAACGAGGTTAACCATCTGTAGACCTCACTTACCCCAACTGACCCACAGCCTCCTCTCCCTTAAGGAAGAGTTCTCCCAAGTGGAGGCCAGGTCTGGGTTATTAAACTACCGTAATTTAAGATGTACACAACAATCTTATACATATATTATTAAATATTTCAACATTTTAAAAAAGAAACAGCTGGATAAAACTCATCCAAGTTTAACAGCAAACATATATTAATAATATGCCCAGGACCTGCAGAGGTTTAAACAGGACTAAAGGTCAAGGAAATCATCTTGTCTGTTGTTCTCCAATCACATGCACATCAGCCTCTCTAGAAAACTTGTGTTAAAAATAATAATTTTTTTAAAATGATACAAATGAACTTATATACAAAACAGAAACAGACTCACAGACATAAAAAGCAAACTTATGGTCACCAAAGGGGAAAGTGGGAGGGGGAGGGGTAAATTAGGAGTTTGGGGTTAACAGATACACACTAGTATACATAAAATAGATAACCAACAAGGACCTATTGTAGAGCACAGGGAAAATGATACTCAATATTTTGTAATAACCTACAAGGGAAAAGAATCTGAAAAAAAATAGATACATATGTATGTATAACTGAATCACTTTGCTGTGCACCTGAAACTAACACAACATTGTAAATCAACTATACTTCAATAAAAAAAGAAATAAAAGGAAAAAAAAATTTTTCTTAAATAGCCCCTGAGAAATTCCATACTGTTAAAAATACTCAAAGTACATAGAAACAATTAGAACTCTCATACTTTGCTGGTTGTAGGGAATGGTATAACCATTTTGGAAACAATATGGCATTTTCTTATAAAGATAAATAAGCACACACCTCCCCTACCATGTAGGAATTCCATTCCTAGGCATTTTATCCAAGAGAAATGGAAACAAACCTATGTTCATGAGAAGACTTGTAATCATAGCAGCTTTACTTGTAATGGCCAGGGAGTACTACGATCAGGAGAAGCGATAAGCACATTGTGGCATCTCTGTGAAACACACCACTACCCACTTCATGGAACAACACAGCTGATCCCGAGACACTAAATGCCAAGTCAAAAGAAGTGGGCCTCCAAGCACACACATTGCACGATTCCACTTGCACAAAGTCCTACAACACACAAGACTACTCTGGGGTGTAGGGAGTAGTGACTGGGGCAGGGTGGGGATGGGGAGGGGCACAGGGAATTTCTGGGGGCACAAACATGTTCTGTATCTCGACATGGGTGCGGGGTAACAAGTTCCATTTGTCGAAAATCATGGTAATATCTATGCATTTCACTATATGCAAATTATACCCCAATCTAAACTAGCCTACAATGATTAAACATCCTAACTTTTGGTGCCTTGGATTAATTTCATCACCCCTGGATTTTAAATTAACAGCCAAGTCTTTCTGTTGTCTAACAAAAGAGTGAAAGAAAAGAGAGTAGTAAAAGCAACTAATGTTTATTAATTATGTACTACAGATACTCTCTTATTGTCTAATTATTAATTCATTTAATTCTCAAAACTTCTAAAGTAAGTATACATATAAGGAAACTTGGAAACGTTACTAAACATCTAATGCTAAAAAATGCTGCTTCAGAAAATTTAATATACAAACATATATGGAAAAACAAAATTGTTAATTATATAAATCCAAATAAATAGTGGAAAAACATAAAAAACCAGGGATCTTAGTAACATATAAAAAACCGAGAAACAACTAACCAAGTAACAGAATGTTAAGGCAGGAATTCTCCTATTACCCTAAAGCTGGGGACAAAATTGTTCTGAATCTGGCACCTTCCAAAGAAAAACCATCTAAGCCGAGATGCCGCCCCTGCAGGTTTTATTAAAAGGCAGCTGAGCAGCTGAATGAGTGCTGGGACCACCCACTTTCAGCCAGCACCCCAGGCCTCAGCGAGGCGGGGAAGCCTGGCTGGAAGGACAGGGCCTCTCAGGGGTGCCTCCTGCGCCTCCCGCTCCACAGGAAGGGGAAGGGGCTCCAAGACAACCCCCCCACCCCCCACCCCGCAGAAAGCGGCAGGGGGCAGCATCCTGTCTCTGCGCCCCCCGCAAGCAGGCCTAGCCCCATCCCTGGCTCCCACTGGGCACAGCAACCCAGCGAGCTTCCTGTGGTTCAGCGACACCAGGAAACAGCTAGTTTGGGGGTCCTGCTGATGACCCCAACCGGGTGAGAGAGACTGGTGAACTAGGTTACAGGGCAGCCCACAAAACCATGGAGGGTCTTATGCACAAACTCCAAAACGCTCTTCAAGTTTCAAGTCTCTTAGAGGTGCAGCGACCAGAGAAAATCCAAATGTAAATAATTTCGCATGTATCCTCCACCCAGTTCAGACTGTCCAGTCTGCAAGCCGCTCATTAGGTAAGAATGCTCATAAATTATAAGCACTTACTTTTACCAAAAAGACCATGGTGATACTGTTCACAGGCAGTGAAAATCAAGGTTTTCATTACAAATACCAAGTTATAAAACATCAAGAATTCTAACCATCAGGATTTTATTTGCTTCCTCACATGTCTCATGGAAAAATCAGAGCACTGGAGGGAAGAGGGAACTTGTTAGTTTAGCAGAGTGCACAAACTCTGCAAAGGAATACCAGAAAATGCAAAACATACATTAATTCATTCTCTGAAGTTAACATTGCTAATTACCTGACCATTTTTCTTTTATAAAAAATCAAGAGGAAATCTAAACTCTACCCAACAGCAAAACAGTTGAAATGCTCCCATCACAGGCAGCAAACAGTATACAAAACCAAAGACTAAAAAAAATTTCATATTTGTGTTCTTTCCAACAAGTCAAAAAACATACAATACATATTTCCAAGAGTCACTGCAGGGTGCGCAGTAAATGGTGCCTTTGAGTAAGGAATGCAATGCAGAAAAAAATTTCCCAGTCTGAAAAAGATTTTGAGTAAAAATAGAAAGTCATAAACTTGAGAAAGACCTAAGAATAAAACAGGTCTGTTGCCAGCAATGCTAGAAAATATGCAAGAATCAGTCTTGTCTACATATTTTATAGATGAAAACATGGAGGCCAGAACATTTCCATGGCGAGTCAACTGTCATTGGCCAACAGCAATGTGCACTCAACACAAACCAATTTAGAAACCCTGATGACACACACAGCGGGTTAGTAACATGTTACATCAAAACACACTGTTTGCTCTTCCCAAATACCCCTCCGTTTCCTCACCTTTTCTCCTCTCTATCTGGAATGTTCTCCATCCCCATCACCACCTTCTGAAATCCTACCAGCCAGTCCTTTAAGGCTCATTCCAAAGGCAACTTCCTCCACTGTTCAGCCTTCCTCAATTATTCCAGCTAGAAGAAACATATTCTAAAGTCCCGCAGTGAACTTTCTCTGCCATATTCAGAATCTATCATTTGTGTTCATTTCTTCTCCTCTACTCAACTGCAAACACTTTGGCAGCAATGATCGTATCAGTCTTTTCCCCCCAATCCTCCAGAAAAATCAAGCATCAATAAATGTATACAAAATAAGTAAAAAGTGAGGAAGTGTTTCAGTTAAAGTTACCATAATTATTTATTTTAATATCAATATTATAAAATAAAATGCTTACTCTAAAGTGACAATAAATATTAATAGAAAAAATATGTAATTTATAGCACTGACCCTTGGTGGCCCAATAATCATGCCTGTCCACCTTGTAAGTGTCATATCTTCATCATCTTCAAGGCCCCAGCTAACCGTACCATCGCCTACTCCTTTTTGTCCTTCTTCAAGTTCTTCCAACAAGCGAAAATTACGAGGAACTTTAACGCCTATACAAAAGAATGTCAATGTAAATGTAAAAAGCTCACAATTATAAGGGCTACACATATTCAAATTCAGCTTTTCCCAAATTAACCTTTAAAAATTATTTCCCAAAAAGACAAAATTCCCTTTAAAATGCATTCTGCCCCCAAAAATGCTGAATCTAAAAACCCTTCAAAATGAAAACGCTAAAGAAAGCACTGTTCCAAACATTAACAGCAGTACAGAACATGTATATAAATTCCTAATCAATCAATTTTACACTGACACAAATCAATCATAAGGGAATCATCGTAAGTGATTATTTTTCCATAATTGAGATTCCTGTTCCTCAGCCAAGAACACTACATCGAATAAACAGGCGTGACCAGAAAGTTCATAAAAGCTCCATTTCATTAGCATATACTCTCCAGTAATCTTAAAGAAGAGAATTACGTTCCATCTGTAAAAATGCACTAAGAGGTACTATTTTTGAGAATGCTGACCCCACCCTCGGTCCTGAGCCAGTCTGCTGGCTGCCTAATAACCAGGGGGCCCCGTCTCCCCTGTCAGCGGGTTGGAGGCTGGAGAGCCAGCCTCCTGGTGGATGTTTCCTAAGACACGTCCTTCTCCTCTGGGCCCAACCCAGCAACAGTTTCACAATCCAACAGCCTTTCTCACACCTCCACTTCTTTAGACCTCCTCATTCTACTTATTTCTAAAATCTTAACACAGAAATGTTCCTCTCTGCCTAGAACCCCCAGCCTTTCACAGTCCCTACTCCCTCATTCTCACTGAACCTGGTCTTTGCCACCATTCTGACCTCTAACCCCTGGAACCAACCATGATTTGTGCACTTTATCACAACCTGTCCTAGGATCACTGGCCTGGCCTCTCCAGAGGATGGACCCTGTGGTTTTCCGTGTTCTCAACAGCATCTAGCATGAAACACCCTCCAGCCCCACTGCACAAGTCTTGAAAAAAATCAGGACCTTCTCCTTCTGGCTCTGGAGCACCGCCTCTCTCCCTCCCTCCCTCCCTCTCACATGCAAGCACACACACAATCATGAGGCAGGAAAAAAAGTGACGTCTCTTTTAAAGCGACTATCATTTTGTATAACTTATCTCTCTTGCTGAAACTAAAACATCTCTTTCAGTTACTAATTTGTAGTAATGCATCTGGACAAACAATGGCAAGCCAGTAAGTACTGCAACTTAAAAACACTAGCCACGGGGCTTCCCTGGTGGTGCAGTGGTTAAGAATCCGCCTGCCAGGGCTTCCCTGGTGGCGCAGTGGTTGAGAATCTGCCTGCTAATGCAGGGGACACGGGTTCGAGCCCTGGTCTGGGAAGATCCCACATGCCAAGGAGCAACTGGGCCCGTGAGCCACAACTACTGAGCCTGCGCATCTGGAGCTTGTGCTCCGCAACAAGAGAGGCCGCGATAGTGCGAGGCCCGCACACCGCGATGAGGAGTGGCCCCCGCTTGCCGCAACTAGAGAAAGCCCTTGCACAGAAACGAAGACCCAACACAGCCAAAAATAAATAAATAAATAAATAAATAATAAAAATAAAGGAATTCCTTTAAAAAAAAAGTCTTTAAAAAAAAAAAAAAAAAAGAATCCGCCTGCCAATGCAGGGGACACGGGTTCGATCCCTGGTCCGGGAAGATCCCACGTGCCGCGGAGCAACTAAGCCCGCGCACCACAAGTACTGAAGCCTGCGCACCTAGAGCCCGTGCCCCGCAACAAGAGAAGCCACCACAATGAGAAGCCTGCACACCGCAATGAAGACCCAACGCAGCCAAAAATAAAATAAATTATAAAAAAAAAAAAACTAGCCACTTTATGTGCTGTGCTTCATAAAAAAGGCTTGAAAATCTTGGGCCACAGAAACATGGAGCTGTTATAAATCACAAAAACAAGAGTACTCATTATTACAACTACAATAACTAGTAATAACCATTTGTTCAGGATACACTGTGTGCGATTTTAAATAAATTATCCCACTTGATCCTAAAAGCACTCATTTTACAGTTACAGAAACTGAAGTTTGAAAGAGTTAAGTGACCTACCCAAGGTCACACAGTTACAAGCGGCAGATCCAGTATTAAAACCCAGTTTCTAGACCAAAGCCACTCTCTTAACCGTTGGGTTATACAGCGAGCCATCCTGGCAGCATCGTGGGCGCGGCCCAAGGCCAGCTCCCAGTGCTGCTGCCTCCGAGACAGGGGCCCCGGCCCCGTTTTCTCATCTACAAAAGTGAGACCACGGTGGCTTCTGCTCCAAAGAACCACTGTGAAAATTAAACGAGGTAATCTATCTTAACAGAATAAATGTTGACTATGACCATTTTAGTGTCCATAGTAAGTAAAATTACAAAAAACTTCCATTCACCTCCATCTACGTTTTGGGAGAATTCAAGCTCTCTGTACAGTCCTGAAGGTGGGCCCCCCGGAAACAGTCCCCTGAGCTGTAAGTTTCTATGCACATAACACTGGGACAACTGCTATTCCCTGCAGCTGCACAGTCAGAATCTCCACCATCTATTGCTACTGACTTGCTTTTTAAAGGCTTCTTAAAGGACCTTGATTACCCTTACCATTATGAAGTCATTCCCCAAGAAAAATTCTAAATTTGTGTTGAATTTTGTTGCCTCCTTTTTATAAACAATTCAGTCAGGTGAGCTTTACGAGCATCCAAAAGTACAAAGTAAACAATGTAAAAGTAATGTTTCTTTTTACATAAGTGCCATAAAAATGATAAACCTAGTGACTGGTAAACTTTTCACCATTTCTATGCTGCATTTTGGGGAAATAGTTCTAAGATTAATGGATCAATTATTGGCAATGTTAACATTTAAAAGATTATAGCAGCTAAGATTATTTTGTTTTTAAAGTATGAGACTCAAAACAAACACCAGTGAGCTACATTTTTAAATTCAGGGCTAGAGTACTCCGGTTTTACTTCACCCAACCACTAATGTCTGTGAAGAGAAGACACCGCGAGATGGGGATGTTGGTCTGTGAGTGTTGCAGTGTGTGCATAAGCTGCCCTCTGGATCTCTTGCCATGTCTGAGCCTTCTTCTATTAGTTCCGAGTGCCTTTTTCCTATGTGTGTGTATGTGTGCATGTTGTTGTTATGACTGTTGTTGTTTAATAGTTTTAAATACTTTAATCCCTTAGTCTGGGATCTTCATTAAAAGAAAAAAAAAGCAGCCCATATACCCACCCCTTCCTAGCTGAAACTCTTTTAAAATGCTGTCAATTTTTAGATCCAGAAGAACCTCAGAGACCATCAGGTCCAAAACCTAACGCTTTAGAGAGAGTTCTCACCAGGAAAAGTTAGGTGATAATCCTAAAGTCACTTAACTACCAGTTAGTTACCAAACCAAGTCAAAAACCCAAGTCTCCAGGCATCCACTAATCTAGTCTCCTCCTTACTACATTACAATGAACCTCCATTCATAAGAGGTAAGACCCAAAATAATATTATTCAAAAGTAAAATGCTGAATGCAAACAACCTAGAAAACATGCTTTCAGTTTTTAATCTCAAGGCTATCAGATTCCTAATAATGTACCTTTAATTCCCACAATACCAAAAGTAAAGGCATAAACACTGCCAAATAAAAACTAGAATGAGTCTTGAAATGCTGTTTATTAGTAACATGGATTTCCCAATTATAACTCATAAATATTTTTACCTTTTTCAGTTATAAGGAAAAGAGCCCAAATAAAACCTTAAATAGTAATAAATCTGTCAATCTATCCACACAAACATAAGAAATGACAGCAAAGCAAATTTAACACCACTTTGCAACCAACCATCTAAATTAAGAAAGCTCTGATAACACTAAAAAAAAGAAAAAAAAAAAAAAAAGATGAGGTGGTATAGTTTTGAAGAGGGCCAGGTGAATTCCAGTTCTACACTCTGGGATGTAGAAAACCCAAAAATAAATAACTATGAACATTTTAGTGTATTTCTTTTTAGATTACTTTCCATATATAGTAATATATGGTTTCTGTGTTTTTTCCCAAATGATATCATGACTCATAATTTTATAACTTGCTCTTTTCCTCACTTACAAACATGTTTCTATATGAAGCATAATCAAGTACCATTTTTAAATGTCCTGGTGAATAATATTAGTCATGTTGGGGAACGGGGTGGGCAGGACTTCACTGGACACCCTTTCACACTATTTGACCAGGTGAATCCTCATCACCTACAGAAATGAAAGGAAAACCCCCATACAAACAGAATGAATTTCTTCCATCTTATCTGCTTTCCAGCCCTACTTAGCTGGTCCTCACGAACACCCGGCTCCCCCGCACTACACGCCCAGAGTGGCGGTGGGAGGTTAGGGGAGGGAGTGTCGGGGCGCCCAGCTTACGGGCCGGTCAGGCTGCGTAACTGCCCCTGCAGAGTTCTCTTAGGCGCTCGGGCTTCTGTCACCCTTCGACACACCTGAGGGGGCACGCTGCTAAGACGGAACTCCTGAACAGTCCCGCTTGTAATCTGAGTGCTTGCTTCCCGTCCCACTCTGGGAGTTCGGAGTCCCCGCAAACTGCCAGCAGGCTGACTTAGTTAAAATGGACATACTTACTGAGCATCTCCTCTGCTCAGAGGAGGCAGAAACATTAAATTTTACCTTATGTTGTTTTAACATCACCATTTCACTAAGTAAGAAAATTAAGGCTTAAACTACTAGGTTGGGCCACATGAGTGAAACTGCTGATGTTCAGGCATCTCTGCGATCAACAGAAAGTGATTTTGCAAGGTTCACCCTAACAACATGGAGAGCTAGTGGGGGAGGCGAGGCGAGGAGCAAACAAGTCCCAAAGCCCAAGCTGCCGCTGCCCGCCATTACTCTCACTCCCTCCCCTCAGTCCCAGATGGCACGCACATCCCTGGCCCTGCAAATCTGATGGGAGGAGGAACACGTCATGACCAGCCGTGGGGGCAACTGCCAAAAATAAATCCTGCTCCGAACGCTCGTAAAAAGAGCCTTTCCATGTATCACACACCTGGGTGTGCGCGAAGCAAAATATTTCCCTACCCAGGGAAATAATATAACTGTCATTTTATATTTTTCAAAGTACTTTCCCATACAGTCATCTATCTGAATGAGGGAAATATCTTTTGAGGTATGAGGGGCAGATATATCCACATTTTCACAAAGATCAAAGACATGCAGTAACTCACTCAAGATCATGGCAAGCCAGTAGCTGAGTCAAAAGTGAAATTCACATTTCTCAGCATGAGTACAACTCTTTCCATTACTGTATACTGCATACTTCAGAAAATAAAAAAGAAAGCAGGGAAACTTCAGAATGTGTATGACTTAAAATACATATTTTTCAAAATATACACATTGTTGAAATTCACTATATAAACAAAAACATACAGAAAGTTTTAAAATTCAAGTCTAAGAAACAGGGACTTACCTTCTGATTTTGCATTGCTTAAAATTATATATTAACAGAAGCATTTATAAAAGCTCTCTGTGAATAATATTTTCTAATTTTTCAGAAATTTAAGACTCAAATATTTGTTTGGTTTTAACATTCTTTTCTTCCTTAATGGGATGAAACAAAGTTAGGAAAACACCACATGTAGCGCAACATGCATTAGGCAGCAAAGCACTGGGAAACCTGTATTTGATTATATCCATTACTTCTACATTAATTCATCCCTTCACTCAATAAACCTCTGACTACTGGATGTAGTTACTATGCTAGGCACTTGATACCAGAAGGACTAAAACCTTTGTTTGCCCTCAAGAAGTTTACAGTCGATGAGAGGAGGACAGTTAAAGAGATAGCACAACACAAAGTAACACATCCTCTGGGGACACCTGGGAAGGACAACCAACCCCAAAGAATGGACAAGGAAGGTCTCCTTGAAGAAGAAACTCTCCAGGTACAACATAAAAGAAACCATTCAGGGGGAGAGTAGGTGAAAATATTCAGGACATCAGTGGAGAAAATTAAAAAACATAAGCAAAGAATGTCAAAAACCTGAATAAACAGAACAATCTGCCTACATGAGAAACTCACTGCAAATACATAAGTTCTCCTCAAACTAAGCCACAGATTCTTACAATTTAAACTGAAATTCCAATAGCATTGTTCTTGGAACAGGACAGAGTCCTAATATTCTTATGGAAAACTTAAGGGGCAGGAATTCGGAGAAAACTTTTAAAGAAAAGGAAAACAGAGGGGATAACTTCCCTAGATGTTAAGACTTCCCCATCAGCCAAAGAAAGTAATTAAGATAATGTGAAGTCAGTGCAAGAATCGACAAACAGACTAATGAAAAAGAAAGCCCCAAAACAGATACATGCATGTATGAAAACAGGATATGTAATAAGGGCAGCATTAAGAGTCAGCAGGGGGACTTTCCTGGCAATCCAGAGGTTGAAACTTCGCCTTCCAAAGCAGGGGGTGCGGGTTCGGTCCCTGGTCGGAGCTAGGATCCCACACGCCTTGCGGCCAAAAAACCAAAACATTAAAACAGAAGCAATACTGCAAAAAATTCAATAAAAACTTTAAAAAATGGTCCACATCAAAAAAAAAAGAAAGAGTCAGCAGGAATCCACACTAAAAGAGGACCAATCTTGAATCATGTACCAGAAAAATATATATGTTATTATTTTGCTTTAAAGAACATTAGTGGAAAACTGGCAGTCTCAACAGGGCCCAGAGATAAAAGTTCGGTATCAAAGTTAATTTCTTGATTTTGATAATTATATTGTCGAGCAAGAGAACGTCCCGGTTTTCAGTACACACACAGTGAAGTATTTAGCAGCGAAGAGGGACATGTCTATAACTTATTCTCAAATGGTTCATTAAAAAAAGTATGTCTGTGTGGACGGAGGGGAAGAGGGAAAGAAAGAGTACACACGCAAGCACATGCAAAAATCTTAAATATTAGCAGGGGGTAGGATTTCCTCATACTGTTCATGTAACTCTTCTGTAAATGTGAAATTATTTCAAAACAAAAAAATAGGGAAAGAATGGACTGGACTGTTCAGCAAATGATGTCAGAAAATTTTATCCACATGGAGAAATAAACTAGATCCCTATCTCACAGCATACATGAAAATCAATCCTAGGCATATTAAATGCCTAAATGTGAAGAGCAAAACATAGACTTTAGGAAAATATATGATATCCTCCGACCTTGGGATATAAGAAAGGATTTCTTTTAAAAAAAAAGCACAAACCAAAAGATTGATAAACTTGACTAAAATTTAAAAACCAACTCGACAAAAGAGCCACAGACTGTTATGAGTAACATAACCAGAAAATGTCAGCCTCCAAAATATACGAAGAATTCATCCTATGATTCAACAAGGAGAAGAAAATAGTGAACAAGGAGGTTCACAGAAATGGAAACGGATGTACAATAAACATATAAAAAGGGTTCTCAACCTCAACAGTAATCAGGGGAAACATGAATTAAACCATAATGACTCTCCACCAGACTGACAAATATTAAGTCTGGCAATACTTGGTTTGACAAAAATGTAGAGATGGAGGCTCATTCACTGCTGAGGTTGGCATAAACTGGTACAACTCTGGGAGGAAACTGGTAACATTCACGGAGATGCTGGCAAAGGGTTGGAGGAAGGTAGGAATGCTCACTTACCATGATTTCTAATCGTGAAAATTTAGAAACAACCTAAGCATCACATGGTATAATCCATTACAGAATACTGTTGCAATTAAAATGAAAGAATTAGAGCTACAAGTATCAATCAATGTTAAAATTTTACAAACATGTTGTTTAGTAAGTGTACAGTTGCAGTTTTACAAGGTGAAAAGGATCTGGAGATTGGCTGCACAACAAAGTGAATACATGATATTGCTGAACTGTACAGAGGCAGTTAAGACAGTAAATTGTATGTTACAAACACTTTACCATAATTAAAAAGAAAAAATAAACCAAAAAAAAAAAAAGCTATATATCAACAGACCTTTACTATACTCTTCCTGAATACATACATATCTAGCAAAGGTATAAAAATGTTTGTGGAATATACTCCTTAATCAGGATAGTGATCACCTCTGGGCAAAGAGGAAGGGGCCTAGTACTTGGAAGGGTCCTGGTAATGTTTCGTTTCTTCAAGAAACAAAAAACCTGAAGCAAGAATAATTTATTAGCGTTTGAGAGAGCTGGGGGTGGGTGAACGTGTATTTATGCATTTTTCTGGTGTTTAAAAATCTTTCATCTAAAAAGCAAAGGAGAAACAGTACCCAAACACGGAGAGAAAGAATGGTAGGCAATGTTTGGGGATAGCAGTTGAGTATAAATGAGCAAAGAGCCAGAAACTGCCTGGAAGGACAGGTGTGCTTGCAAATTCAGACTTCACCTGCGGCGATGAAGACCAAGGGAGGGGTTTAAGCACAGACTTCAAGGACAGGAGGGCAGAGGGGAGAATAACATTGGCTGTGATGAAAGAGCAATCAGGGAAAAAACGTTAAATGCCTCCACTAAGAAAAACGTGGTTCGTTTTATTGTTCTAATTCTGTGATTTTATTTATTTCCAATAACCAAAACTAAACATCAAGCACGAGCTAGGAACTGTGCTAGGCCATGGGATCTCACACTGACAGTCCCAGCCCCAGCCCTCATGGAGCCGACAGCGTATCAGGGCAGCAAGACACAAATCACAGCGTATGAGAAGCACTTAGATGACAAAAGCAACAGGAAAGTTTCCTAAAGTAGTAGTTTTGCTCTACCACAAAACTAGACAGGTGACTTTGGGCAGTGTCTTTTTCTTACACTCTGCGTACTCTGATGTAAAATGTGGGACTAAACTACATGAGCCCACCCCAACCCAGCTCACTGACCCGCACATACAAGCCGACTTCAGGAGGGGTCCGGCTGGACTGGGGAGAAAGGAGAAATCCTGTCCCCAGGTCTCTGCCCCACCTCCATCCTCAGCTTCAGAACCCTTGCACAACCACGTTATTCCTAAAGCTCCTCCCAAGTTTAGGATTCTTGAATTCCATTTGGAGGACTGTTTCAGAACATCAGACATGACCCTATCCTAAGAAGTCCAAAAAAAAAAAAAAGCAAAAGGGAAAAAGTAATAAACATAAGGTATAAAAATTTTAAGTTGATTTTTAAACTATTAAAACCCTATAACATCAATAACCAGTTACACTGAAGTAGTAAATGGATAATATGTATTTCATAGACAGATATGAAATACAACTGATAATCCAACAAGAAAATGAACCAAAAGAGAAAATAAGAAAAACATGCAGCCTTGAAAAAAAAAAAATGACATTACTGTACTTCCATCAAAAAATAAAAGCACAGTAAACACAATGCTGGCAAGACAGTGGATAAACTACATTTATCCATCCTTACACCTCACTGGAAATTGACTACACCTTGCTGAAGAGGGAATTTGACAAAATATAACAAGAATTTTTAAATATTTATATGCTTTGATTTATACTCCAGTCTGTGAAATCCACCCTCAAGAACAAAGCACACAGAGTGTAGCCTGCCTCAGAGCCAACTGTGAACAACCCGTCTCCTGTCTCCAGGCACGTGCCCTCCTGGTCAGAGGCCAGGGCTACTCCCCTCCCCCCGAATCTGGGCTGGCCTTGCCACTTGTTTTGGTAGAACGTGGTGCTGGTGCAGTTCTGGGCTGGGACGAGCCTCGTCAGAGCCCTATAGCTTATGTTTGGTTTTCTTGGAAGCCAACCACCATATAAATTCTGACCTCCCAGACACTACTGGGATGCGAGGAAGTCCAAACAGGGCACCTGGACTGGCCACGTGGACGAGAACCAAGACGCCTGGGCAAAAGGCCCAGCCCACCGTCAGGTGAAGGGAGACGAGCAAAACCACCCAGTCAGCCCCCGAGTCATAGGAATAAATCACTGTTTGAAGCCATATATCCATTTCAGATATTAAAATTTGTCTTAGAATTGATGAAATATGGCAGATGAAAATAAATCTGAAAAAAATTTCAAACCAAACATACATCTGAAGCATCTGTACTATACCTTCAAACACAAATCCTCTGGATTAGAGGATTTGCAAAGTGCCTCGAACCCGTGGTATGGAAGCTGCATTATGTACAGTAGAATGTGAGTCATGCTACTGGTACTCTTTAGGTGACAGCCAAAACCACTCTGCCCCCAGCCACTCCCCCAAATTTCTGCAACTCTTCTTACAGCCTATGCGCTGTACACTAACTCAGGTAAGGAAAAAATAAGCAGCTTCGTGTGTTTATTTAATGAAAGTATTTGAACACAAAATATCCTTTTAGTACTGCTTCACTTCAGAAAAGTAAACTCAAAACAAAATTTAAAAGTAAAGCATTGTAATACACAAAGGGGGAAAGCTAGATTTTACTTGAGCCATTTGTTTTCTCATTATTAAATCACTCACATAGAAATTGCACCATAAGGAAATGACAACATCGGAGGCACTCAATAAACACGTGGTGCGTTTACGGCAGATGCTTACTTTCAACCTTTCTGTCGACACTTATGGGCCAGTCCTGAAGCAGGTGATGCCGATTCTGAACACAGAATCCTTTCCCCAGCGTCTTGGCGGTGGTGGTGGGTGAGGACAACCATGTACGCAGACGCATTCAAATGCAATAAGCTACCACAAGAGATTCTGCTCAGACACACTACTGATATCTCGATGAGGCAGACTAAGCAGGGAGAACAGAGTTACTTAATATTCTCCAGGAAACCTGTGAGCAATGTTTACTTCAGAACTAAGAAGGAATGCCTCCCTGAGAATAAACTCGGGAGTGGCGGAAAGCTAGGTGAACCACAACATACTCTGCTTCCTCTCCAGCAGGGACCTCCAAGTGGAGTGAGGACTGGCACACCTCCCTCTGACGGAGACCACTTACAGGGTGCAGGGGCTCTCCTGTGACGCCAGGGAGCTGCAGTTAGAAGCAAAGGAAATATCCCGCCAAGTCACTGCTGGCAGGGTGAACACTTGAGAAAATTAAAAACTTTTCAATAACAAGTATATCCTCTCAGGAAACAACCAATTACATCAATACTGTTTAGTAAGCTGTAACTGATAATTCACGTAGCAGGTGACACTACCATGAATAACAAACAGTAAACCAAGCTATGCATTGTTGGTACTTTTCAATAACATTCCAGTCACTAGACTGAAAAAAATCTATGGTATAATTACATACTTACAAAGAATAAACTGCTTGAAGCATGCCTGCTATCTTATATAACTCAATGTAACATTAAACCTCACACCTGGCAAGGCAGGGCTTAGACTCCTACCCTCTGTCATGTGGTAATCCTGTATAATAATCATAACCAGATCATCACTTAGAACTTACATATGTCAACATGATGTTTTTAAAACAAAGAGATAGACGATGAAATACATACCAAAAGCCAGACTTTTCATCTTAATAAAGTAGAAAACAATAGATAAACTGGACTTTACCAAAATTTAAAACTTTGGGGTTTCAAAGGATACCAAGAAAATCAAAAAACCTACAGAATAAGAGAAAATACTTACAAACCGTACATCTAATAAGAAACTTGTATCTAGAATATATAAGAACTCTTACTACTCAACAATAAAGAGACAAATAATGCAAATTTTTTTAAGACGGACAAACCAGAAATGAACCCACACTTATGTGGGCAATTAATCTACAACAAAGGAAACAAGAACATACAATGAAGAGTGACTTCAATAAATGGTGCTGGGGAAACCAAACAGCTACATGCACAAGAATCAAACTGGACTACTCCCTCACACCACACACAAAAGTAAACTCAAAATCCGTCAACGACTTAAATGTAACACCTGAAGCCTTAAAATTTCTAGAAGAAAACTTAGGCAGTATGCTCTTTAACATCAGTCTTAGCAGTAATTTTTTGGTTGTCTCCTCAGGCAAGGGGAAGAAAAAGCAAAAATAAGCAAATGAGACTACATCAAACTAAAAGCTTTGCACAGTGAAGGAAACTATCAACATAACAAAAAAGAAGCCTATAGAATGGGAGAAGACATTTGCAAACACTACATCTGATAAGGGATTAATATCCAAAATATACAAAGAACTCATACAACTCAACATCCAAAAAAGCAACCTGATTTAAAAACTGGGCAGAGGATCTGAATAAGACATCTTTCCAAAGACACACAGATGGCCAACAGGCACATGAAAAGGTGATGCTCAACATCACTAATCATCAGGGAAATGCAAATCGAAACCACAATGAGGTACCACCTCACACCAGTCAGAACTGCTGTCATCAAAAAGACAACAAACTGGTGGTCAAGTGGTTAAGACTCTGCGCTTCCACTGCAGGGGGCACAGGTTCAATCCCTGGTCGGGGAACTAAGATCCCACATGCCATGAGGCGTGGCCAAATATAAAAAAAAAAAAAAAATTAAAATAAAAAGACAACAAAAAACAAGTTGGCAAGAATGTGGAGAAAAGGGGACCCTTGAGCACTGTTGGTGGGAATGTAAATTGGTGCAGCCACTATGGAAAACAGTATGGAGGTTCCTCAAAGAATTAAAAATAGAACTACCATACAATTCAGCAATTCTACTCCTGGCTATTTATCTGAAAAGAACAAAAGCACTATTTCAAAAAGATATATTCACCCTTATGTTCATTGCAGCATTATGCACAATAGCCAAGATATGAAAGCAACCTAAGTTCCCATCAATACATGAATGGATAAAGATGATGTGGAAGGTGCACACACATGCGTGCACACACACACATAAATACACTGTAATACCATTCAGCCATAAAAAAGAATGAAATCTTGCCATTTGCGACAACACGGATGGACCTAGAGAGTATTATGCTGAGAAATAAGTCACAAAGAAAAAGGCAAATGCTGTATGATTCCACTTACATGAAGCAACCAAAAAGTTTATAGAATACAGTGTGATACAGAAGCAGCATCAAAGAACCTGAAATCAAGAAACTAGCTCTGGACTCAGCATCTAGCTAAGTAATCTTGTGAAAGTCATTTCATATCTAGATAGTCAGTGCTCATCTATAAAATAAACTTTGCCTAGAGCCTAAATGATTCATAATGTACTTTCCATGAGCACTACTATTCCAATATATGTATAAGGACCTATACAAGCCATAAGGACCTCTCTCCCCTTCTGTAGTTTCAAACTTTGCTGAGTTCCAGCTTAAACTGAAAATAACATCTGCTCTTACATAAGTCAGCAAAGACTGTGTAAACAAGAATACACTTCCAAACCCAGTCCTGAAGTCCCATCTTACAATAATATCTCAAAGATTTACTTATAAATACATCTGCTCTTTTAAAACAGTTAACTACTTTTGAAACAAACTTTTGAACACTGGATTTCATTCCATTTATTCTAGTCTACATACCTCACATCCATTTTGAAATTTTGCGTCAAACAGCTCCACAAACACCTGCTAAGTGGATGTTTCCACATATGGGCAATCTCCGCTTTTCATGGTTTCCACACGCGTGACTTTCAGTTACCACGGTTTAGTGAGACACCAGTCCCCCCACAACAGGGTTCAGACTCCCGTCTCCACGGTACGCAGACAATGAGTAAGCACACAGAGCACACACGTGGTGCTAGCTCCTCAGTCCACAGGTCACCATGTGAGTGACAGACGAGCAGTCCCGACCAGCAGCCAGCACTCCACAGCTTTCCGTGTGCAGGTGAGGGCTCACTGCACATCTCTCACTCAGTTAACAGACAGCAAAGCATGGAATAAAGTTGCCTCCTTGTCCACCAGTGACAGTCCATAAAAATAGCCAACAAAGATGAAAGTCCAGCAAAGAAACAGGAACTGGCAACACGGGAAGTGAAATTTGAACAAATGTAAAGAGAGTCACAGAAGAAATTTGACCGTGGGAACGCTGGAGAGACTCCGGAAGACCAGGCAGAGGAATTCTGTGAACGTGAGCTTATTGACATAAATGAGGAAAGGAGACGTAGGAAAAGGATGACCGTGTCCCAGAGGAAGTGAAAAACTTCACAATAAAGAAACTCTCAGAGATATTTCCTAACATTGAAAGCACAAATGACAAAATACTGGAAGCAGATCCAAATTTAGGAGTATGACAATTCACCAAAGCACAGAAAAGATGCTTGTTCCACATAAGTTATACGATAGGAAGATGAGGCAAGCATTGTTCAAACTACTCTTGACAAGCGTTTTATAAAGAAACAAAAACACTCTAATTCTTAATCTCTCACGTTTAAACTACAGGGTACTAAACAAACGCTAGTTTTACTATTTTTTCCATTTTTCCTATATGCTTGTAATCCCAGGAGTTTTTCAATGTTTCAGCAAACATTTTCAAAGGTCACAGAATAATCATAATTTTTCTCACTTAGTAAGATTGCTCTGAACAGTTTCAGTTTGCCACCCAAACTACCATGCAAAGGGAGGACTGCTGATAGTAAGGTTGTATTGCTTGACGATATTATCAAGAGCAAACATATGTCAAGAGCACCCAGGTTCTTAACTCACATAGACAAATCTACCAGGCCTGTTATTAAAGTCTCAAGAGGGAAATACCCTGGACTATTACAGTTCAGCTCTTGTATTGTTTAATTTCCAGGTTCTATGATTTACACCTGCAAATCTCTTCTTCTATTACTACTCCCAAGTTCAGCCCATATCCACAAATCTTCATCCTGAAGATGGGGAAAACAAACAAAATCATGTAGTCCAACCTTTTCATAGAAGGGACGGAAAAGCAAGGCTTAAGAGACTCATTGTACGCCTCGCATGGCAATCTACCAGGGCAGCAGGGGTATTAAAACACGGCCAACCAGTTCCTGTTCCCGTATACATAATGCTTCCCACTTCTGAAAAAGGTAATCAGGCTTCACTGTGGTTGTTTTCCACACATGGCTTACGTAGACCTACCACACTTTTTAATCTAACATTAATACTTCTATTAGTGCTGAGATGTGATTAAATTTTTGAATCACAGGTACTAAATATACTAACAAATTTCTATCCCAAGAGTCGTGTTTCTTAAGCCGTGTCCTATGAAATCATCTTGACCCCAGAGGTGACTGTCTCTCGGGAAAGGGGAACCTAGCCAGTGGGGTCTCCACCACAGCCCTACTTCCGTCCACGAGAAGCATCTGACAGTCTGAAACAAGGATTCTGCTAGGAAGAGAAGTATGAAAGCCACTCTCAAGCCTAAAAGGAAGTAAGATTCCTGATTTCAGGATTATTCCAAATTCATAGCTGCTCGTGATGGAAAAAGCACTAGACTGAGAGTAAAAAACCCGGGTTCTGATCTGGACTCTACTGCTAACCAACTATGTAAAACCTTGTATTTCCTCAGGCCTCAGTTTACTCAACTGCAAAACGAGAACCAAATGGTATGGCAAAGTACCGGTCAGCTTAGAGGTCTCAGGCTAGTTAGAATTCTTCCTGCCAATTTTTCTCCCAGTAACAGAAAGACTAAAAGCATATGATTTAGATAATGCAAGTTAAAATATAATGCTTTAGTTAAAATTTAAAAAAATATCTGTCAGGTGTTTTTTTCTTTTCGGACTATTAAACAGCTATTTTTATCAAGATTATTTTGGCGTAAATAAAAAACATGTAGAGTACACCCTAATTTTAAAATTTCAAGCTTTATCACATTTATTTCACAAATACACGGGTACTGTTTCCCTCCCTTGCTACCAAGAGGCAAACAATACAAAAGTAGAACTAAGAGAAAATGTAATTTAAAAATAGTTTTGAAACATAGTCCAAAACTGCTTCTGCACTCCTCTCTCCCCAAGATGGATGACAGTGTCAATGTTGTAAAGCATAGAAAAGGAATAAACGGTATGAAATTCGCCAAGGCAATTTTTAACAACAGTTTCAAAACAAATTTCAGAGGTTTAAGAAAACATCAACTAACTGCCTAAAAAATATTCTTTCTAATTACGCTCAGGTTTCAAATCTCATAAATTTAAATGCAGTGTAAATGTAACAATTAGAATGCTGAAATATAAACTAGAAAATACAGGCTTCCAATGTACAATAAACGTGCTAGTAATCTCTCAGCAACTTCTTTATAATTCATAGTCAACTTCCAAAAATGACTCACTGTGGTTAACAAAGAGCACCTGCCATTAACATAATCTAATCATTGGTCTTTTCAAAATATTTCCACACTCTCACATGTACAACGTTAGAGGGGAGAAAAATCGTGCTTAAATAAAAAATGAAATCCACAAAATGAAGACTATCAATCAAATTGAAGCACACCACTTTATTACTAAATTTTCAAGAACCTTCAGGTACGAAGCACAACTCTTAAAAAGACATGGAGTTTTAATGCACAAGCACACTCGATTTCAAATAGCAAGGACAGTAAAGTTTTAATACCAAAATGTCACTTTTTAAATCATCCACGCTTTACTAGTTAGCTCTGACCCCAAGTGTACCGAAATAGCTCCCCAACGCTAAAATCGTTAAACAGCTTATCCTGACACGTGTACGTAATAATGATATGATACAAAAGACGCAATTCTTCATTAAAATGAAGGTAGAGAAAAAAAATAGAAAAAAAAAAATGAAGGTATAACGGCACTACCTTAAAAGTACCCATCACAACATACACCGAAGCCTTCCACTTTAGTACACAAAGACTTGAAAATTCGTGTTATTATGCAATGATGGCATGAAATACAAAACCACACTGCTCCACAGCCACATTTCAATAATGACTAGAAAAATTAAAGACCAAACGTATTAACGTTTTAAGTAATAAAACTGTGCCCCTTCAACATTTTGTAATGGTCAAATTTCTAAAACCTCAGTGTTCATACCTAATTTCAACGTCTGTGCTCAGAGGAAACTGTATTCAGTACGAGAGAGGAGCGGAACAGCTAATCTAAGAAACCGCTTTTTCTTCAATTAGCGTTCACCTCGCTCCTTGCTTCTATTTAGTCTGCACCTCAGTTTTTCACTCCAGCGAAAGAAGGACCACACGCATTCAGTCGGATAAGAACGGCCCTGTCCTCCGCCCACGTCAGGGCGAGCCGGGGGGTCGGACCCGCTCCATCCAGGACCCCGACGCGAGGCCTCCCGCGCCCAGGTGGACGCGGCCCGCCCAGGCTCCCCTCCTCGCTCCCGCACCGCCCGCCAGAGCCCCAGGCGAGCCGGCCCGGCCCAACCCAGCCCCCAGGCGCGCAGCCGACGCGCGGGCACGACCGCCGCCCCGACGGCCGCCAGGACCCTCCCTGCTCCGGCCGCGCTCCGCAGGAAGTCCGGCGGCCGGGGGCCCGTACTCCGGCTTCTCCCACACCGCCAGGGCGGCCGCCAGCTGCGCGCAGAGGCGCAGCGCGGGTTGGGATGGAAAAGCAGGCGGCCCGGCAGGGTACTGACCTGTGGAGACCGCCATCTTCTCCTGCAGTCCGACGCACCGCCCGGACGCACGCGACGTCCGCACTACCTCCGGGAGCGCCGCCGCCCGCCCCGCGGCTTCCGGCCCCAGGCTCCCGCCCCACGGCTTCCGGCCCCAGGCTCCCGCCCCACGGCTCCCGGCCCCAGGTTCCCGCCCCGCGGCTTCCGGCCCCAGGCTCCCGCCCCGCAGCTTCCGGCGCGTCACCGCGGACTCGCCCCGCGGCTTCCGGCTTCCTGGGACGGTGCCGCCAAATCAGAGTGCAAGGGTGCAGGTTAAGCTCACGGAACAGACTTGAGTCAGTCACCGTGACGGAGAGCAAGAGCGCGAGGCCAGAATGCTCGGGAGGGGAACGTGCTCCGAGAGCCCGCGCCGGCTCTGACGTCATAGGCGTGCGTCGGAGCAGGTGCGCGAGCGCTGCCCAGAGGGCCGTCCTCTGTCGCGGGGGAGGGTGGCGTCTGTGTGGAGTTCGACGAAGTGCGTGTGGAAATGAGGCCCTGACCAGACAGGGGCGTTGACGGTTCCGTCGAAAATGATTCAAGGAGTAACAAAAAGTTTAAGGAGTCCTTAGAATTAAACCACCTTGTTCATGCTTTCTTTTGAGATAGGCACGCGAGAGAAATGTGATTGAAGTCTGTGTCTGAGTCTAGAAAGTTCCTTCCGCTTGTGAGTGATTGGGGAGCATCACTGCGTCCGAAGGGCGGAGGTGCCCACGCGGCTCGGGCGGCCGCGGGGACGACGAGGACGACCCCCGAGGCCACGACGTCCCCCGGGGCGCGCGGACCCCCTCCCCGCCCCCGGCCCGCATGAGTGGGGCTCGTTCTGCGGCCGGGCGGTGGGCCTGCTGGGTGGGCTGCTGCTTTCCGTCCTGCGCCCCTGTTTACCCGTCCCTTGCACTCGGCGGAGGCTTGGGGAGGAGACAGACCCTCCACTCGGTTCTGAACGTGGAGGGGGTGTCGGTGCTTGGTCCCAGCCACGCCCTCTAAAATGAAGCGGCCGAGCGGACGCTGTTCGGTTCGCTCTCTGCGGTGGGAAGCCTCTGCCGCGGCTCCCGGTGGCCCTCCCCCGGCCTCATGCCTTGCTCTTTAATATGCCCCTGCCTTTTGTGGGAGCTGTGTTTACTGACCAGCTTCCAGTGAATAAGATGAGGCAGTGCCCACTGCGGCGGCACATACCCGAAGATTGGACCGGCGCGGGGAGGATTAGCGTGGCCCCTGCCAGGATGCATGCAAATTCGTGAAGCGGCCCATGTTTTACGGAAATCTGAGCAAGAGTGGGTATCCGTGTACGTATGACTGACTCACTTTGCTGTGCAGCAAGGAACCAACAACACTCTAAAGTGACTACGCCAATAAAAATCAAAAGAAAGAATAAAATAAGACAGAAGTGTGGGGTATTGCTTCTGAGATTTTGTTTAAAAAGACTACACTGCAAGGACTTCCCTGGTGGTCCAGGGGTTAGGACCCGGCGCTTCCACTGCCCAGGGCCCAGGTTGGGTCCCAGGTGGGGGAACTAAGATCATCCCACAAGCCGCGTGGTGAGGCCCCCCAAAAAAACAGAAAACAAAAAACGACTGCTAGCTTGCATACCTTGCTCTCTTGCTCCCTCTGAGGGAAGCCAGCTCTCATCCTGACAGCTGCCTTACAGAGAAGCCCACATGGCGAGGAACATCAGCTTCTGGCCAGTAACTAACCTTGAGGAAGTGAAGCACTCAGTTCAACAACCTGAGGAGCTGAATCCTGTCAACAAACATGGCAGGGTGAGCTCGAAAGCAGGTCCGCCCCACTCAGGTCTTCAGGTGACACTTTGGCCCAGGCCAACACCTTAAGGGGCACTCTGCTAGAGTCCTTGAGGCAGAGGACCCCAGGTAAAGGTTGCCTGATTCCTGACCCCCCAAAAATGAGGTAACAAATGTTTGCTGTTTTCGGCCACTACATTTTCGCATCATTTGTTCTGCAGCAGCGGAAAACTGATAACACTCTTACAGTAGCCAAGGTGTGGAAGCAACCTAAGTGCCCATCATCAGATGAGTGGATAAAGAAGACGTGGAATATATATACACAATGGAATATTACTCAGCCGTTAAAAAGAATGAAATTTTAGCATTGTCAACTACATGGTTGGACCTGGGGGGTATTATGCTAAGTGAAGTGAGACAGAGAAAGACAAATATTCTGATGTTTTCACTTGCGTGTGGAATCTAAAAAATGAAACAAAGGAATGAATGTAACAAAATAGAAACAGATTCTCACATGTAGAGAGCAAACTAGTGGTTACCAGTGGTGAGAAGGAAGGAGGAGGGACAAGATGGAGGGGATTAAGAGGTACAAATATTGTACAGGACAGGGAATACACCCAATGTTTTATAATAACTTTATAAATGGAGTATAATGTACAAATTTAGAATCACTATGTTGTACACCTGAAACTAATATAATATTGTAAATCAGCTATACCTCAATAAAAAAAAAAACTTTGTAAATTTCTCTTGAGATTTCATCTTTGCCTCGGGTGTCATTTAGAAGTGTGTTATTCAGTCTACACGTATTTTGGGAGTCAGTGAAGGTTTTTGATGCATGGTAATGGTTACTCAGTATTTGTAAGATTAGCTAATGTACAATAACAGTAATCAGTTATATTCTTGCCTTCTTTGTTGTAGATTAATTGACCACAGGTGCATGGTTTATTTCTGGGCTCTCCATTCTGTCCCGTGGATCTATGTGCCTGTTTTTGTGCTCATTTCATACTGTTTTTTTGGTGTTTGTTTGTTTTGTCAAAAAGTTTATTTGGACTCACTGTTTTGGCAGAAGCATCTGTACATCAGCCTACTGGTAAGCCAGTGGTGTTTGTAAGTGCCTTTACCTTGTGGACCCTGGGTTAGGGACAGAGGAGGAAACCAGAGAGACAGATGACAGTCCAGGAGGAAGGGAAACCTCACTCACATACACTGGTGTTTCCACACAGCTCATTTAATGGAAGTTGTTAGACCTGGACTAATCCTGTCTTCATTATCTAACTGTGCAGCCCTCTGTAGATCTTAGTTGCCTCATCAGCAACTATATGGGTGAGGACTGAATGATAGCATCATGCTGTTTTGATTAATGTAGCTCTGTAGTATAGTCTGAAGTCTAAGAGTGATGCCTCCAGCTCTGTTCTTTCTCAAGATTGCTTTGGCTATTCAGGGTCTTTTTTTGATTCCATACAAATTTTAGAATTATTCTAGTTCTGTGAAAAATGCCATTGGTATTTTGATAGGAATTGGTATAAAGCTTTTTTTTGGCAATGCTGTGAGGCTTTTGGGATCTCAGTGCCCTGACGAGGGATTGAACCCAGGCCCCGGCAGTGAAAGTACCTAGTCCTAACCACTGGAATGACAGGGAATTCCTGGGATTGCTATAAAGCTTTTTAAAAAATGAAAACAGAACTTGTCAAAATTTGTGGGATATAGTGAAAGCAGTACTTAGAGGGAAATTTTGAGCATTGTATGCAATGTTAGAAAAGAAGAGAGACGTGAAATCAGTCATCTAAGCTTCCACCTTAGGAAACCAGAAAAAGAGCCAATTAAATCCAAGGTAAGCAGAAACAAAGAAATAATAAAAATTAAGAGTAGAAAGCAGTGAAATTGAAAATGGGAAATCCATAGAGAAAATCAACAAAACCAAAAGCTGGTTCTTTGAAAAGATCAATAAGATCAATAAGCCTCTAGCCAGGCTAATAAGATAGAAGACACATATTACTAATACCAGAAATGAAAGAGGGCACATCACTACAAATCCTATTGACATTAAAAGGATAATAAAGGAAGACTATGAACAAATCTATGCCCCAAATTTGACAACCCAGATGAAATGGACCAATTCCTTGAAAGATACAATTTGCCAAAGCTCACAGACAAAATAGTACGAATAGGTCTCTATATATATTATAGACTTATACACTAAAGAAGATAAATCAACAATCGGTAACCTTCCAAAACAGCACCAGGCCCACCAATTTCACTGGTAAATTCAATCAGACATTTAAGGAAAAAATTATACCAATTCTCTACAAACTCTTTCCGAATATAGAACAGAGGGAATACTTCCTCATTCTGTGAGGTCAGCATTACCCTACTACCAAAACCAAAGACATTATAAGAAAAGAAAACTACAAACCAATCTATCTCTTCAACATAGATGCAAAAATCCTCAACAAAATATTAGCAAATAGAATTCAACAATGTATAAAAAGAATTACACACCATAACCAAGTGGGATTTATCTCAGGGATGCAAAGCTATTTCAACATTCAAAAATCAATGTAATTCATCATATCAATAGGTTATAAACAAAAGCCACATGATCATATCAATAGATACAGAAAAACATATGATAAAATCCAACACTCATTCATGACAAAAGCTATCAATAAAACAGGAATAGAGGGGACTTCCTCAACCTTATGAAGAATATCTGCAAAAAGCCAACAGCTGACATGATAAAGGTAACAAACTAGATTTTACACTAAGATCAAGAACAAGACAAGGATGCCCCTTCTCACCACTCCTTTTCAACACTGTCCTGGAGAAGAAAGAAAGAAACTTATTTGTTTGCCAATGACATGATTTCCTATGTAGAAAATCTGAAAGAATCAACAAGAAAATCTGGAACTAATAAGCAATTATAGCAAGGTTGCAGGATACAAAGTTATCATACAAAAGTCTATCACTTTCCTATGTATCAGCAATGATCAAGTGGAGTTTGAAATTTAAAACACAGTACTAATATAAGCACCCCCAAAATTAAATACTTAGTTACAAACCTAACTACATACAAGATCTATCTGAGTAAACTTACAAAACTCTGATAAACAAAATCAAAGAAGAAATAAATAAATGGAGAGATATTTCATGTTCATGGATAGGAAAACTCAAAATCATCAGGATGTCAGTTCTTTCCAAATTAATCTATAGATTCAATGTGATCCCAATCAGAATCCCAGTATATATCCTGATTCTAAAGTTTATACAGAGAGGCAAAGACCCAGGGTAGCCAACGCAATATTAAAGGAAAAGAGCAAAGTTGGAGGACTGACCCTGTTCGAATTCAAGACTTTCTATGAAGCTACAGTGACCAAGACAAAATCGTATTGGTGAAAGAATTGATAAATGGAACAGAATAGAGAGTCCATAAATAGACCTATATAAATAGTCAACTGATCTTTGACAGACAGCAAAGGCAATACAATAGAGCAATGGTAGTCTTTTCAACAAGTGATACTTGAGCAACTGAACATCCAGATGCAAAAAAAAAAAAGATTCTAGACACAGACCTTATGCCCTTCACAAATATTAACTTGAAATGGATCACAGACCGAAGTATATAATGCAATACCATAAAATTCCTAGAAGTTAACATAGGAAAAAGCCTAGATGACCTTGGGCTTGGCAATGACTTTTTAGATAGGACACTGAAGGTACCATCCATGAAAGAACTGATAAGCTGGACTTAAGTTAAATTAAAATTTTCTGCTTTGCAAAAAACACTGTCAAGAGAATGAAAAGACAAGCCACAGACAGGAGAAATATTTATAAAAGACCCATCTCATAAAGGACTCTTATCAAATTGTAAGAACTTTTAAAACTCAACAATAAGAAAACAAACAATCTGATTGAAAAGTGAACCAAAGACCTTAGCAGACACCTCACCAAAGAAGAAATACTGATGGCAAATAAGCACATGAAAAGATGCTGAACATATGTCATCAGGGAAAGGCAAACTAAAACAGCAATGAGATATTGTTACACACCTATTAGAATGGCCAAACCCAGAGCACTGACAGCACCAAATGCCAGTGAGGATGTGGAGCCACAGGAATTCTCATTTGTTGCTGGTAAGGATGAAAAATGGTGCAGCTGGGGCTTCCCTGGTGGCACAGTGGTTAAGACTCCGTGCTCCCATCGCAGGGGGCCGGGGTTTGATCCCCAGTTGGGGAACTAGATCCCACGTGACGCAACTAAGAGTTTGCATGCCGCAACTAAAGATCCTGCATGCAGCAAGGAAGATCCCACACACAGCAACAAAGAGCCCGCGTGCCACAACTAGGACCCGATGCAGCCAAGTAAGTAAATAAATAAATAAATAAAAATTTTAAAATGATACAGTCACTTTGGAAGCAGTTTGGCAGTTTCTTACAAAACTAAATATACTCTTTCTATATAATCCAGCAGTTTTGCTCCTTGATATTTACCCAAAGGAGTTGAAAATTTATGTTCACTCAAAACGTACACATTAATGTTTATAGTAGCTTTATTCATGATTGCCAAAACTTGGAAGCAGCCAAGATGTTAGTAGGTGAATGGATACATAAACTGTGATGTACAGTATGTAAACAGTGGAATATTATTCAGTGCTTTAAAAAATGAGCTATGAAGTCATGAAAAGACAGGGAAGAAACAAATGCATATTACTGTATATTAAGTGAAAGAAGCTAATCTGAAAAAGGCTACATACTGTATGACATTCTGGAAAAGTCACAACTGTGGAGACGGTAAAAAGATCAGTGGTTGCTAGGAGTTATGGGAGAGGGAGGGATGAGTACGCAGAGCACAGAGGACTTTTAGGGCAGTGGAACTACTCTGTATGATGTTATAATGGTGGATACATGTCATTATACATTTGTCCAAGCCCGTGGAATGTACAACACAGAGAGTGAACCATAATATAAACTATGGGCTTTGGGTGATTATGATGCATCAGTGTAGGTTTATTGTAACAAATTTACCATCTGGTCAGGGGTGTTGATAATGGGGAACACTATGCATGTGTGGGGCAGGGACGTATATGGGAAATCACTCAGTTTTGCTCTGAACCTAGACTGCTCTAAAAAAAAAAAAAAAAAACTATTTAAAAAAAAACTTCTCCAGTGGCTTTCGTCATACTCAGCTGAAGTTCTTGCAATGGCCTGGAAGGCTCTACATGGTCTGTTCCCAGGCCTGCTCCCTTATCTCCCATCTTCACCTCCTACTCCTCTCCTCTTTGCTCTTTCATACCCAACCCACGTGCTTCCTCACTATCCCTCCAACAATGAAGATTCACAACCACTCCAGGGTCTTGTCACTGGCCACTGCTTCTACTTGGACCTCTTTTCCTCCCAGTACATCTCAGCTGAACATCATCCCTGCCTGCTTCTTGCAGTCTCTTGCCAGTACCTCTAGAGGTTCCCCTGTTTTCAGTCAGGCTGATCAGATCCCATCACCTAGGATTTGGACAGGGATTATTGCTGGCTATGCTCTGCTAGAGCAACCTCCCAGGGGAAGGACTACAAATTTCTGCTGTCCATTCCAGCCACCCCCAGACGTAGTGCATCCTTTCTGAAGTGTCTCGGCAGGCAAAGCGGTAGGGTGAAAGTAGACTCCTTATTCACCGTGTACTGAGAGCTGACTGTTCAAGCCCAGAACCCCGTAAGTAAGCGTTTTCACCACAGTGCCAAAATTAACGTGTCGGCGCTCTCAATTCTCCTCCTCCTGTTAGAATACTGACTGGTTGTCGTGGTGTTAAGTCCACATTCAGTGGGCCCGTTCTTCTTCCTCACATTCAGCAGCTGGAGTATTCTTAAATCTAAATAAACAGGAGATAATGAAAACCAAGATAATACAGATGGAATTTGTTGTTACTCCCTTGTTTTTGTTTTTTTTTGTCTGTGAAGGGGATTCTGAGGAACATTGGTAATGTTTGAAGTTTTAAGTCCATAGCTGGGAAGAATGGACAACCACTGAAATAATGTGAACTGCATATGCTAAAAGTAGGGAGATGACTCAGGATTACAGAGAACTCCTTGAGAGGGAGGATCTGACATAAAGTCACAAATTTCCTAGATATCTAAATTCCTTTTTCTTTTTTAAAGAAAAGATATAACAACATAAAATATTTTGTTAATAATTCTGTAATAATTTATTCATGACTATTTCTTTAACACATCCACTTTTAGTTTCTTTTTTTCTTTTTAATTTGGTTGTGCCAGGTCTTAGTTGTGGCAGGCGGGCTCCTTAGTTGTGGCTCACCGGCTCCTTAGTTGTGGCGTGCAAACTCTTAGCTGCAGCATGCATGCAGGATCTAGTTTCCTGACCAGGGATCAAACCCGGGCCCCCTGCAGTGGGAGCGTGGAGTCTTAACCACTGAGCCACCAGTGAAGTCCCTACTTTTAGTTTCTTATACACCTTTCAGATAAGCATTTTTATAATTCCTCTTATATTCTATATATTATTTACTACTTTCAGTAAAAAATATTTTTCCACTCAATCTTCATAATTTTAAAGGCTTTAAAATATTTGTCACATTATCAAGCCATTCTCTTAATTTTGGACATTTGTGTGCTTCCAGGACTCTTCCTAGAACAAGTTCCTCTATCTATATGTTTAGGCAGTTAGGGGAAAGGCCAGAGGTTCTTCCTGAATCTTTTGGGCCTTAAAAATAATCATCCTAGGGACTTCCCTGGTGGTCCAGTGGTAAATAATCTGCCTTCCAATACAGGGGACACGGGTTCGATCCCTGGTCAGGGAACTAAGATCCCACATGCTGCAGGGCAACTAAGCCCACACGCCACAACTACTGAGCTTGCGCGCCTCAGTGAGAGAGCCTGCGTGCTGCAAATTACAGAGCCCACGTGCTCTGAAGGCCGCACACCACAACTACAGAGCCCATGCGCCCTGGAGCCTGCACACCACAACTAGAGAGAGAAAACCCACACGCCACAACGAAAGATCTCGCATGCCTCAATGAAGATCCCACGTGCTGCAACTAAGACCCAACACAGCCAAAAAAATAAAGAAAATATTAAAACAATCAGCCTAAATTAATCCTCATGTTACCGAACCGAACTCTGGTTTGCTCACCTGAAGTGCAGCAAAGCCAATCTACCTGGCTGTGGTGAAGGAAAGTACAGTGTTTACTCACAGGTGCCAAGCAAGGAGAACAGGCAGCTAGTGCTCAAAGGACCCGAACTCCCTGAGGACTTTCAGGGAAGGGTTTTTAAGGCAACATTAGGGGTGAGGGTCGCAGGGTGTGGGATCAGCTCATGGACATTCTTCTGACTGGTGGTGAGGTAACAGGGTGATGTTTTGGGAATATTAATCATCAGCCTTCTCATTCCAACTGAAACCACACAACTGGTCTCAGGAATTAATGCAGCTCAGGTTGTTTATGTCTCAGCACAGAAAGAATTCAGTGAGGGACAGAGTGGGAGGTAAGCAGTGGATCTGATTAGTATAGGACGCTTGTGAAGGCTACAAGAAGAAATAGAAAATCTGGATAAACCTGTAACCAGTAAGAAGATTGAATCAGTTATAAAAAAATTTCCTAACAAAGAAAAGCCCTGGATCAGATGGCTTCACTGGTGAATTTTACCAAGCATCTAAAGAATTAATGCCAATCCTCTCAAATGCTTCCCAAAAATTAAAGAGGAGGGAACACTTTCTAATGCATTCTGTGACGTCAGCATTACACGATACCAAAGCCAGACAAAGACACTGCAAGAAGAGGAAACGGCAGACCAATATCCCTTACGGATATTGATGCAAAAATTCTCAACAAAAATACCATAAGCTGAAATCAGCAGCGTAGTACAAGGATTATACACCATGACTAAGTGGGTTATATTCCAGGAATGCAAAGTTTGTTCACATAATACACCACATTAATAGAATGAAGGAAAAAAATCACATTGTAATCCCTATTCATGCAGTGAAAACATTTGACAAAATTTAACACCCTTCCATGATAAAAACACTCAAAAAACTAGAAATAGAAGGAAACTTCCTCAAGATCATAAAGGCCACATATGAAAAACCTATAGCTAACAACATTCTCAGTGGTGAAAGACTGAAAGCTTTTCCCATAAGAAGTTTTAGAACAGTTAGGCAAGAAAAAGGGATAAAACTTATCCAAATTGCAAAAGAAGAAATAAAATTATCTCTGTTTGCTGATGACATGATCTTGTAGAAAATCCTAAAACTTCCACACACAAAAAAAAACTTTTGGAACTAAGAACCTAATTCAGCAAAGTGGCAGGATACAAAATCAACACACAAAAGTCAGTTGAATTTCTACACACTAACTGAACAATTTGTGATGGAAATTATGAAAACCATTTCATTTATAATGGCATAAGAAACAGGAATAAATTTAACCAAGGAGGAAAAAAGCTTGTACACTGAACAGTGTTGAAAACATTGCTGAAAGAAACTAAAGAAGACATGCATAAATGGAAAGCCAGCCCATGCTCATGGATTGGAAGACGCAGCCTTAAGATGGAAATACAGTGGTGTCCCTGCAGGTCAGCAGACAGCAGAGCAGCCTGGGCAGACGGGCGTCGCCAGGACCTGCAGGGAAGGCGGTGCCCTTGCCCTCCGGGCTGTGCTCGCAGCTGCTCCTGGGGGAGGGGCCTTCCTCCGCCCACAGGTGAGCAGGCAGCTCTGGGCCCGGGGAGAGTGCACCTGCTGACGGAACAGCTGCTCCCTTAATGCCCCTTGGTCTCCGGCAGCGCCTCCTGGGCCAGCCCAGCCCAGACAATCCAGGGAACGGAATTCCACGAAACACAGTTCCAGCTTGACCAGGCTGACAGCAAACACAGCCACCACACCTACAGAATACTTACAACCCGAGAACTAACTGAAGAGTCTGTTTGTTGGCAAGTGAGGAGGCTGTGTATGCTCATGTGAGGTCACTGGACTGTGTTCTCAAATGATGTCTCCTGCCTGTTGTCTGTCTAAGAATTCAACGTGCACGGTTGAGGACACTCATCATGTTGGTTTGCACAGAGCCTCTTTTTACCATTCAAACCATAATTTTATGCTTGAAGATATGTCAGCAGGATTTATGAAACATATTTTAGATTATTTCCAGTTCATAAATGATTTTCATAGTGCTAATGTGTATGCATATATGTCTAATTATTTTAGATATTTCTGAACTTACAGTGACTTCACTCTTTCCTTTTTCTTTTCCACCTTGATCTAAAGTAGAGTACTTTTTTCACACGCTATTTTCAGAACTAAGTGTATCTTCTGTTGGTTGAAATAGGTGTTTCAATTACTGTCTCTCTGCTCTTGCCATTTATAAAACACTTGAAATTTTTTAAAAACTTTAAAAAAAAAATTTATTCATTTATTTATTTGGCTGCACTGGGTCTTATTTGTGGCATGTGGGATCTTCGTTGCCATGTGTGGGATCATTCTTTTTTTTTACTTGCGGCACGTGGGCTCATAGTTGTGGCACGTGGGCTTGTAGTTGTGGCATGCAGGCTTGTAGTTGTGGCACACGGGCTCATAGTTGTGGCATGCATGCGAGATCTAGTTCCCTGACCTGGGATCATACCCGGGCCCCCTGCATTGGGAGTGTGGAGTCCTAGCCACTGGACCACCAGGGAAGTCCCAACACTTGAAATTTTTTAATGCTTCTGACATTTTCAGACTTAAAGAAGTAAAAGGAAAAATTGTAAAAGACTTTGAAATGAACTGAGAAGCGCACTGGGTGTATGTGAGGGAAACGTGTTGTCTGGGTGACCTGATTCTGCAGGTTCTCTGCTCTTTTTGCTGTCTTTGAGCTATTTTACAACTCATTAATTTGTAAAAAACTGATAACAATGGCCATGATTTTTGTCCATAGAAATACAAATTGTGTCCAGTGATTCCCATAGATTATTCCCTGTGTATAGTCCCATTTTGCTTCAGTTTATAAATTAATACCAATTTTCTTCCATTTTTCACTTGACCCAGTCGTAATTTCTTATTGATTCTCTGATTAACTAGTAAGTTAAAACCTTTGACACTGTCATTTTATCTGTCTCAGTGTCTTGATTATATCTTTTTAAAAAATTTTACCAACAGCAAGGAGCTTTATTTATATTCCATACAGTGGATTTCAGTAAGAGCTCATGGGACTACAAGTGCATTCCAGTCGTATTTATGCATTTATTCCACTTCCATCAAGCACTCAGGCCCTGCACTGGGTCCTGGGGAGGAAAGATGAGACCCACAGCAGCAGGTACAGAAAGCACGGCGCTGCAGAGCAAACATCCCAGAGAGGAGGGTGCAGGGCAGTGGGAGGACCGGAGAAGGTTCCTGATCTTGTAAAACAGGTGCGAGTTGGTCGGAGAAGGCATTTTGTGCAGAAGCACCGAGTGAGGGGGAGCATGACACACCCAGAGGTGAATGGAGGGCAGCTGAAGGAAGGTTGGCGCCTTCGTCCACTTGGGCTTCTATCACAAAATAAAGTACCAGAGACTGGGTGGCTTATACGCAACAGAAGCTTATTTCTCATGGTTCTGGGGGCTGGGAAGCCCAGGATCGTGGCACCAGCGGGTTCAGGGGCTGGTGAGAGCCCTCTCCCGGGTTTGCAGAAAGCCGACTGTATCCTCTCGGGATGGTCGCTCTGGGGTCTCTGTTATGAGGGCACTACTCCCATTGTGGGGCTCTGCAATCACCTCCCATATGCCCGCCCACTAATACCATCACCTTGGGCATTAGGCTTCAACATAGGAATTTTAGGGGGACTCAACATTCAGCCCACAGCAGTTGGAGAGCTGGACACGGGCCCCTGCCAGCCTGAGGAATGAAGGTCCTACTAAGCAGCTTTGGGAGTCATTGAAGGACTGCACGTGGTAGGTCCCACAAACAGGAAGCTGTTTCTGCAGGAAGAGATGCTGCTCTGTCCTTAGAGGCAGGGAAAGAGAGTGCCTCGCCGCCCACACGGATCAGCTGCTGCTTCTGCATCTGTAGTATTATCTGAAATTCAGGGGCAAAGAGCTCTGCTCCTAAGTGGCGTTGGAGTTGGACAAAGTGGAAAAAATTCTGTTTTGCTCCTCTTTGATGTATATTTCATCTTAAGTTTATCTGAGACATTTTTCCAAAGAAGACATACAGATGGCCAACAGGCACATGAGAAGATGCTCAACATCGTTAATCATCAGGGAAATACAATCAAAACCACAATGAGATACCACCTCACACCTGTCAGAATGGTTGTCATCAAAAAGATAACAAACGCCAAGTGCTGGTGAGGATGTGGAGAAAAGAAACCCTTGTGCACTGTTGGTAGGAATGCAACTTGGTGCAGCCGCTGTGGAAAACAGTATGGAGGTGCCTCAAAAAACTAAACATAGAGCTGCCATATGACCCTGCAATTCCACTCCCAGGTACATATCCTGAAAAAAAACAAAAACACTAATTGCAAAAGATACATGCACTCCAATGTTCACTACAGCATTGTTTACAATAGCCAAGATATGGAAGCAACCTAAGTGTCTATCAACAGACAATTGAGTATTACTCAGCTATGAAAAAGAATGAAACCTTGCCATTGGCAGCAACATGGATGGACCTGGAGGGTTTTTTGCTGAGTGAAATAAGAGAAAGACAAATACTGTATGATATTTATATGACTCTAAAAAGTAAAACAAACTAGTGAATATAACAAAAAAGAAACAGACTCACAGATGTAGAGAACAAACCAGTGGTTACCAGTGAGGGGGGCATGGTAGGGGTTATGGAGGAGTTAGAGGCATAAACTACTATGTGTAAATAAATAGGCTAACGTTATACTGTACAGCACAGGAATATAGCCAGTGTTTTATAATAACTATAAATGGAGCATAACCTCTAAAAATTGTGAATCACTATGTTGTGCACCTGAAGCTAACATAATATTGTAAATCAACTGTACCTCAATAAAAAATTTGATATATCTGTGCAACCTTCATATCTAGTTATTAATATGCAGAGGGCACAAGATGTAAAAGCAAAATATTATTATTTTAAACAAACAGGCTTATCAACAACATGAATCAGTCTTTCCTTGGTGGATAAAGTTCTATTTTCTTTAATAACAGCTACTAATTAAGCAACAGAATAGTTTACCATGACATTAACCTTGTTCTAAAAGAATCATTAATGTGTAAAATCAACAGTTTGGAAAGCACCTGTACCCAGCAGTCAAAGCCTATTTCATGGAACTGTCTGTTCTTTGTCCATGAGAAGTTGAGTTTATGTAGGATTATCTACAATCTGGAAATCTGACACTGAGAATAAGTGAGCAGAGTATTTCACACGCTTGATAATTCGCCAACCTGGCATCTTTTCTTCTGAAGGCCCTTCTCACTTACAGATTCATTCTGAGCAAAATTTCACATTTGACAGTGTTTTGATGTGTAAGTCCTTCCAGATATTTTGCATGTTGACAGCAAACTCCAGAGTTACAGTGCAAGCTGGGATAATTCGGCAGGTTTAGGTTCTGGGACAGAGCAGCTGGGAGGATTGGCTAGGGTCACAAGGAGCAATGTTATAAATGCTTGGCGATGGTTACTGAGTGAGTAACCAAGGACGGGCTGTGCCTGGTGCTGAAGCTTTCTGCTCTGTGACTGTCCGTAATTTTTACTTCTTTGCCTGCCTTTACTGTATCCTTTTTTAATTTACAGGAGTCTTGTAAGAAACAGTCATTAAACTTTATTCCTGAGTCCAATGTGGTTTTGCTATAATAATGCCAAAAGTCCTGAGGAGGAGCATGCCGCCAGTTAAATTATTATTCTCTAGCGCTTTAGCCCTTTCCAAAGCTCCACGGTTCAGAGGGAAGAGGTTTCATACACTTAAAATACACATCGCGGAGCTTGAGTTTGGCCCTCTGGTTGCTCAAAAGTTCAGAATGTATCTGATCAGGTAGAAGTAGTTTTCAGGGATCTTTTACTGTAAACCCTGTTTGAAATAATCACCGCAGATAGCTTATAGGAAGCCTTAGCACAGATGCTATATGTTATATATTATGTTACAATATAATTTTCCAACTAAGGAAAGACTGTTTTCATTTTTGTGAGATTGTGTGTTTAGGGCTCACAGTGCTTTAAGCCTGTCAGATCACACACTTTGCCTGTGAAATCCCACTGAAGATCTAAGAGTCTGTGCCAGAAGCCCAGGCATCTGAGCAGCAGGAGGGACGTCAGGGACCGCTAAATGTTATGAGCCGAAAACGTCACCGAACCAGATGTTTCCATGTAAAGGCTGATGCTGTTCTGTTGGGGCAAAGCAGGGCCCACCTGTCTCACTGCTCCCAGGTGGTTCTGGAACAAACGCTGCGGAAGGCTGCCCCTTCCCGGCAGACAGCCTCCTACCCTTGCAGAGATCGGCCCTGCATTTCAGCCCTCAGCGCAGAGGAGACACCACAAAGAGGAGGCGGCTGCACCAGCTGCTTCTCTTTCACGGGGGAACACGAGCTCGACCGGTGTCTTCCTCCAGCCCTCCCAGTTCGGCGGCCGCAGAGATGTGCCTGTGAAATGGGAGCAGCACTGCCCCGCGGGGCCGCTGAGAAGGGAGAACACGGCACGTGGGCTCTGCGAGGCGTGTTTGTGAAATAAAACACGGAATCCATTGCTCCATCTCTGCAGAGGCTGATAAAGCCTGGGAAGAAAGGGAAGCAGATTTTAAAGTTTATAACTTTCCATTTGCAACAATAGACAGCAGTGAGAGGAGAGTCCAAAGGATAAACACCCCTGAGGTTTTTTGTTTTTAGATTCCACATGTGAGTGAGATCATAACAGCATTAGTCTTTCTCTGTCTGACTTATTTCACTTAGCATAATACCCTCTAGGTCCATCCATGTTGTCACAAATGGCAGGATTTCCTTCCTTTTTATGGATGAATAATATTCCATTGTGTGTATAGTTACATACATATATAATTATATATATATATAATTTCACATCTTTTTTATCCATTCATCCATCCATGGACACATAGGTTGTTTCCATGTCTTGGCTACTGTGAATAATGCTGCAATGATCATGGGGCCCATGAGGTTTTATAGATTGCTCTTTTTATCTGGAAAATTTGTAGTTGGCTTGGAAAAAGCCCCTGCCTTCATGGAGCTTCTGTGCTAACGGAAGCAGACTAACAGCAAACTCTTAAACAAATACATATATGAGACAATTTCCCACCATGATGATAAGTGCTGAAAAGCAAACAGGGTAACAGAATAAGAGCGGCAGAGGTAGCGCTGGCTCCGTTCTTTAGGGCAGGTGGTTAGGGAGGGGCCCTTTTAGGAAAGGGTCGCAGCTCAGATCATGGGGCAGGTGTTGTAGGAAGCCCTGGAGGGGCCCAGGCAGCAGCGGACAGCTGAGGAGGGCAACTTGTGGGGCCTCCCTGGTGGCGCAGTGGGTAAGACTCCGCAGTCCCAGTGCAGGGGGCCTGGGTTCGAGCCCTGGTCGGGGAACTAGATCCCACATGCATGCCGCAACAAAGGAGCCCTTGAGCCGCAACTGAGGAGCCCGCCTGCCACAACTAAGACCCAGTGCAAACAAATAAATAAGTAAATAAATAAATATTTTTAAAAAATGCGGCATGTGATCCTGAAGCAGAAACATGTATTTTTTTAGTTTTGCTATGAGCAACATCATTGAGACAATTGATGAAATCTGAATGTCTGTAGATTGGGTAACTATTAATTTTTTTAAAAAATTTGTTTTATTTTATTTTTTTTGGCCGTGCCACCATGTGGCCTGCGGGATCTTAGTTCCCCAACCAAGGATCGAACCCGTGCCCCCTGCAGTGGAAGCATGATTCTTAACCACTGGACAGCCAGGGAAATCCCTTAATTTTTCGATTGTTATGAAATTATTCTGTGGTTATTATATAAAGTAAGGTTACTGGTTTTAGGATATACATGGTTTTTAGGAAGTATTTATAAGTAAAGGGGCATCCTGTCTATAACTTAGTCTCAAATAATTAAAAAAACTTTATAGATAATGGTAAAAGCAGGTTCGAGGAAATGTAACAAAGGAATTTGAGTGAAAGATAAATGGGAATTTTACTAACCTTACAACTTTTTTGTAAGCCTGAAACTTATTTCAAAAAGTTTTAAAAATTAAATTGCAGAGGCATTTTAAGAAATGACCTCAAATTTAATAAGTAACAGCACTTTCTTAAACTAAACATTTCCTAACCTTGTGCTAAGAGTGAGTCATTACCTTCTGGGTTTCTTCATTCTTGCTGACGTTTGATTCCTCGGGTGGAGTTGGTTATATTTATGATGGATACTGGGAGTACAATGGCTTGGGTATGTGTATAAATCAAGTAAGGCTGTTCCAACTAGCAAGTCTGGGTATCTTTCAGGGTCAAAATTGGAGGGAAAACTTCAAATGCAATTACATTATACTGTAACATTTAAAACATATATTTGTAGGAATTGAGCTGAATTATATTATCCTCGTAAGAAAAACCTACATTCTACTTATTTTGTTCACAGGAACGTGGTCGGGCACGGACCACGTGCCAGTCGTAAGTGCTGAAGATTGGGAGGAAGACAAGCCAGGATCTGGCCTGGGCAGCCCACATCTGTGCCAACAAACCACCTTCTACAAACGGGAAGGTGCCGTCCGTCCTGCCCCGATACTCCTGAGGGTGAGTGCGGAGGCCCAGCCTCCAGGGGCAGCTCTCGGAACTGGGGTGAAGGCAGAGCTCTCCCCTGAGTCACCCTCTTCCTCTTCTGCTCCACTGCCTACAAACACCCAACAGGCACCGTCGGCTCTGCCCTGACAGGATGAGCCCCTCCTGGCTCTCGGAGACCCCCAGACCACGGCGCAATTACACAAGTGACCGGAAATGCGCCCAATTGAATAAATTTAGATCCGCCATAACGGAAGCCTCATTATGTTCATTCGACTCAAATTCCCTTAAAATCAAACTTTATTTGCAGCCGTAAGCTCCATGTTGGTACTGAATCACAAGGTCTAGAAAAATATCACTACTGTGTTACCACAGGGGGAAAGCATCTGAATCAACAGATGGGGGTGCCCCAGAAGGTTCGAGGACTGAGCACACTTGCCACCTAACTTCCTATGTTCTAGCCATGACTGCAGGCGGAGGGTTCAGTTTGGTGAAAGCCCGTCTTCATTTCCTGTATCACTCGTCTATGATCTACAGAACTGTGTAAAGGAAGCAGCTCCAGAACCTGATGGCAGCAATGCTGTTTTGGGGGTTTTTAGTATTTATTGATTTTGGCCGCGCCAGGTCTTAGTTGCGACACGCGGGATCTTCGTTTGCTGTGTGTGGGAATCTTCAGTTGCGGCATGCACGTGGGATCCAATTCCCCAACCAGGGATCGAACCCGGGCCCCCTGCATTGGGAACCTGGGAGTCCTAGCCACTGGACCACCTGGGAAGTCTGCAGCAGTGCTCTTTCACTTAGCTTGCAATTGTGCAAGAAGGCACTCTTGTTGTGACCTTACTCGGAACGCAGTTCAGGGGGAAGGCCAGCTCTCGCTGTGGCCCCGGGACATCTCCCGGTTGGCTCAGGGAACTGGGCCTTACGACGCCCTGCACACTGTGGGCCCTGGTGTGGTGTGTGCTGTCCACAGCTCGTCAGTGGCCCGAGAACCGGCCACCTTGAGCAACTCGGGCTGGGAACCGCTCCGCGTGTGGCCTCAGACTCCCCTCCCCAACGGTCTCCCTTCTCTGCCCAATTCTGGAAGCGTGAGCAGCGTCCAAACACACCGGACAGAGTTCTACTCAGAAGATTCAGCGGTTTTCATTTCAGACTCGTCTCTCGCACCCTCTGGTGATGCCCCAGCCTGACTGCCGCCGAGGCACCGTGACCCCCAGCACAGAATGGGGACCGCCGGAGCTGCTCAGATGACCTCTGAATCCCATGCCCACATTAGCATTTTAAGGCTGTTCAAACACTCAGTTAGATCTATCACTTTCTATGAATGCTTTACTAATGAATGTTGATTCTAAAAAAGGCCAAACTCATGGTGACTTGAATGTTCCAGGGATTACTTGTTACCATAGTATCTCCACCTGAGATTTCAGCTTATGGTGGTTTTATGAGAATGACTGCTAGAATTGAAATAACTTTTGAATGAATAAGATGAAACGTATTATATCTTAGTGAGTTTATGACTTACACAAAGTACTTACCGTCATGAATTTCCATGAAACCAGTATTATTAAAGCTTTTTTCTTAATGAAAAATAATGCCTGATAACCAAGTATTACTTATTCTATCATTTATTGAGGAAAAAGTTTTACATATTAGGGTGAAGCAGTAGAAAGCAGTGACATGGAACCCCACCATTTCCAGCCTCATGTAGCCAAGAGAACAAGCCTTGAGGACTCAGCGGGGACAGCGCTGGCCGTGCACCTCCCCACAGGAGGGACGGGAACACCCGAGCATCTCCAACGGCCACGACAAAGTCCAGCACAAAACCAAGACCCAGACCGCTGTCTCCAGAGAAGATCGCACCCTTCTGTCTGTGCCTACACACAGCTCAGACCTGGTGCTAAAGAAACGGCACTTCAAGAAAACAGTCGTACTGTATCATGCTCATAAACTGGCACAGTGCTCTTTACTTAAAATGTTAAAAAGATGAACACACACGCTTCCCTAGGAAAACCGAACCCAGGTTAGAAAATTTTTATGCAGCCAAGTAATGACTTTGAGGCTGTTTCTCCCGCCGGCGGCAGGGCGGTGACCAGCGCTGCTCGTGGGGCTTCAGAGCAGGCGCACCGTCTTCCCAGTTACCGTCAAGAAGTCGTCATCCGCCAGGGCACGCAGCGCTTCTTCAAACATATCCTTGGTAATTGCCTTTGGGGAAGAGAAGAGAGAAAGAACTTTACACGTGGAGCTGCGCTCCCCACTTAGAGACACAATGATTTCCAAGTTAAAGAACCACCGGAGTTGGGCTTCCCTGGTGGCGCAGTGGTTGAGAGTCTGCCTGCCAATGCAGGGGACACGGGTTCGAGCCCTGGTCTGGGAGGATCCCACATGCCGCGGAGCAACTAGGCCCGTGAGCCACAACTACTGAGCCTGCGCGTCTGGAGCCTGTGCTCCGCAACAAAAGAGGCCGCGATAGTGAGAGGCCCGCGCACCGCGATGAAGAGTGGCCCCCGCTTGCCGCAACTAGAGAAAGCCCTAGCACAGAAACGAAGACCCAACATAGCAATCAATCAATCAATCAATCTTAAAAATAAATAAATAAATAAAGGCCAATTTATCGACCTAACATTGGAATTAAAAAAAAAAAAAAGAACCACCGGAGCCTCCTTCCTTCCTGGTGGCTGTACACAAGTCCTAACGCTCCGTCTCGGGAGTGGCAAACGTTTCCTGCCATGGGCCAGGAGGGGAGGGCGTTAGGGAAGCAGGCAGGGCTGGACCCGACCAGCAGAGCTCTTGCCGTGAACTCAGCTTTCCTTGTAACAGCAAGAGACTGCAAACGCTCTAAGTGCCCACCAAATGGTTAAGTAAATGACGGGGGAGGCATGAGATAAAGTGAGTAAGTCACGAAGTGGACTCTGCGTCCCAGATGAAGCTAAGAGTACTGACGCGGCTCAAAACCACGCATCCACATCCACACGGAAAACTGAGAGCCCAGCAGACTTCTCGCGATCACTCCCTGATGGTGGGTGGTGATCTCACTTCTCTTCTTTATCTGTAACTACTTAAACAATTTATCACTTAGACTACAAACAAAGGAAAAAAATTAGAAAAAAACTTTAAAGCAGCATCAAGGGAAAAGAAAACTCTATTAAACAAAATAATACACATAAACACTTACTATATCAGACTGTCCCCGAATATCTTCAAAAAGTTGCTGGTATTTCAGGGCTGGCGTCTTGCCCTTGGATAAAATAAGCTTTTTCAAAGCTTCAGCTAACTCTTCTTTCCGTTTACGAGAGGTGGCACTCATTCCTGATTTAAAAGAAATTATTGAAGACGTTTCTGCTCTAAGGAAGCAAAAGTGTTTCAAACTTCTATTAATATTTCTTTAGTCATAAATCAACTATACTCTTTAAAAAAAAAACCGTTTAGTCATGTCACCACATAAGGTTAGGGGACAGTCGGAGCAAGTTCTGAACGCTGTTCCCAGTTTCTGAAGAGCTTATTTATAGCTGCTGCTTTCCACGGAGACAGTCCAGGCAATGCGCACAGACGCGGAGCCGCCCTCGCTGGGGCAGAACCGCTCCTCTGGGGGCGCGGTGCCCGGAGGGCGGGCAGGGCAGACCCCGGCCGTGCGCGCCCGCGCCCACCGCCTCAGCACCCCGCCGCGCGCTCGGAGGGCCCGCGCGGCCCCACCTGTGGTGAGGATGGAGATGTCCACGATGCCCGTCCGCGGGTCGGTCGCCGACTGCTTCAGGGCCTCTCGGTGCAGGCGCTTGGCCTCCTCCACGTCGATCGCCTCCACCTTGTTGGAAAAGCGCACCTTAGCGTGGGCTTCGGCCAAGCGGGTCAGCGATTCCAGCTGTCGGGGGTACGCGGACACCATCCCTCGGCTGCTGCCGACCTTCCTCATGTCCACGTAAGCCTGGCGAGACAGGGGACACGCCGACTCCTCACACGATGACCTCAGGGTCGCGCCTGGACTCTGGCCAGTCGGGCTCCCGTTAAATAACCCCCTGGGCAGGCAGGTCCTGAGGGGAGCGAGAGCCGGTCCAGCCGTGGGCCTCGACCCTCATCCGGGGGAGGCACGGGTGCAGCTTTAGGACGGGACCGGGCAGCAAGGGTGTGCGAAGCCCGGCACCCAGAGGACGCGGTGTTGGGAAGGGCAGCTGAGGACTCTGGTCTGTTTGTTTACACCCCTGCGAGGAGCAGGCCAAGGATTAGTGGGGCAACACGCAAGAGGTAAATTGTCTAAACCCATGCACGGATGACGTAATTCCTTCCAGATGACAGACGGAAAACCGCGTTATCCCTTGTAACTTTCACTTGAGCATCTTCAGGGCTTTGTCAGGATGTAAAGCCCATCAAAGCACCGGGAACCTTCTTAGTGTCACAGTGTCTGCTGAGTATGAGTCACCATGCACTGCTGCCCACTTAAAAGGTACTGAGAAGTGAACATAAAATACTTATTTTTTTAGAAACGAGCAAATGCAGCCCAGAGACCAGAATTACAAAGTCACTAAATAGCATCACCTATATTTCAACTCAGGTATCCTGGTCTTAAATACACTGTGCTTACAAGTACTTAAACATAAAAAGAGTGTGCACAATGTGTAGAAATGAATCCCTTTCCCCTTTCTACATCTGGAAAACTCGATTTTGCAACACAGGAGGGAAAACAGTTGTAGAAGTTTTAGAGGCTGTTTCAGAGGCTGAGCAGCACCCAGCTGCGCTTTCCGCAGGTACCTCGATGAGCGCCTGGCTGGCGTCCTGGCTCAGCCGCGGCAGGACGGCGCTGTGCGCGTAGGCGATGTAATCCTTGAGCACCGCCATGTCCAGGACCTCCTCCTGTGCCTGCTCCTCGCTCTGGTAGTACAGGGACACCAGGTGGTGAGCCAGACGCCGGTCGTACGCTTCGTCCTGAGGGTCCAGCATGAGGAAGATCAAGTCAAACCTGAGGAGACATCATAAACAGTTTTCCCAGCTGGGACACCCATGTATCTGTGAGTGGACCCCTGGGCCTCCGGTCCCCCTGCCCCGGCCCCGCAGGCCGCTTCTGCCCGGGAAGACCGGGCACTGAAAGCTGAGCCAGAAGCAAGATGCTTCCAAGGGGAGCGCTGCTGTAATTCCGAAGACTGGGAGATGCGAACGAAGATACATTCAACCCTTCTGGGGAGAAGGAACTATCTGTCAGAACAGTCAAGAAATCGAGGTCTGAACACACGTCTGTGAGAGAAAGTATGGACTACCTGACTCCCCTTCCACAAGCTTGATTTTCAGTCCCTTATCTCCTGTGTAAAACCGCTCTCTGCACTTCGTTGATCCTCTACAGCGGCTTTAAGACCAAGAGCAGTGAGAGGCGGGTTTCTGAAAGGATGAAGGTGAAAGGCCCTAATTGCTCCAAAAAACGAGTACGCATCAAGGTGAGCAGAAAAACACACCGTCCTTGCCTGGAAAACTCGTGACCAGGCAGATGTGCAGACTTTGCGTTGGCCTGAAGAGTTTACAACATTAGCTGGGTTCTGCCTTGCATTTCCTTCTCAAGCTCACCCTGAACATTCCACAGATGAGCAAAGCGAGACCATCTATTCTATGAAAACGTGTTTTCGTACCTTGACAACAGTGTGTGGGGCAGCTGGATATTCTCAATGGTGGTTTTTTTCGGATTCCACTGAGACTCGACAGGGTTTGCGGCTGCCAGGATGGAGGTGCGGGCGTTGAGCTGACAAATAATCCCAGCCTGGTGGAGGGACAGTGTGGTTAGAAACCTCACCCCGAGGCTGGCGGGACCTGTGAGCCACCTCCGCCCGCGTGCCCTCTGCCAGGGATCCGCCGTCACCACGAGCCACGTCACCCGGCACAGGTGACTTCTGCACAGGCGTCCCACTGGGGACAGCCCTGAGCGCTGAGTCAGGCCAAGGACCGAGCTGTAGATGAACGTTTGCTGCGACTGCGTCTTTTTCAGTAACCAAACCCCGTGCATTAGGACAAAGTCAAGTTCTACGAGTACCACACATCAGAGGATTAGGACAGCGTAGAGGAGGAACGAGGATCCTGTGGAAAATACTCAGATCGAGCTGGGACCTAACAGGAGAAGTGTCGGCCAGTCTCCCAAGCTGCAGGTTCCACAGACGCTGAGCTTCAAGCCCCCCGACACCCCAACCGTGTCCACGCCGGGACAGAACGGGCGACTGACCTTGGCGATGGAGAGCGTCTGCTGCTCCATGACCTCGTGCAGGACGGAGCGTGTGCTCTCGTTCATCTTGTCGAACTCATCGATGCAGCAGATGCCGTTGTCACTCAGCACCAGGGCGCCCGTCTGCAGCACGAGCTGCCGCGTCTCAGGGTCCTTCATGACGTAGGCGGTGAGGCCCACAGCGCTGGAGCCCTTCCCGGACGTGTACTGGCCCCGGGGGACCAGGTTGTACACGTACTGCAGCAGCTGTGACTTGCTGGTCCCTGGGTCCCCGCAAAGCAGGATGTTGATCTCGGCGCGGAACTTGCCTCTTCCTGTGTGGCTGAAATCCTTTCTCGTCCCGCCAAAGAGCTGAAGCAGGATTCCCTGGACGGGCAGACGGGTGGACAGACAGACAGGTCTCAGTGCTCACCTGCCGCTGGCAGCTGAGACGCAGTCAGATGGACAAAGGGCGACAGTGAAGAGATCAGAGGACGGGAGGGGCTGCGAGTCAGCCCTGGGGCACGGATGCCATAGGGGGCCCGGACCCCACCCACCCAGGGCGGCTTCTGTGCCTGGAAATGAGACGAGGATGCGGCCCATTCCCGTCACCAACAGCCAAGGCAGGCGGCGGGCCCTGCTCCGCCCAACGGGCCGAGGCTCAGCCTTTCCGGGGTGTCCACAATGTCCGACCCGAGCGCTCTCAAGCCCAGCTGCAAGTGAGAAGCCCATCAGCCAGTTACCTTCTTTATATCTTCATGCTCATAAATGCTCGGAGCCAAGGCGGAAGCGAGTCTCTCATAAATGTCTGGTTTTCTGGAAAGCTCCTTAAGCAATTCCACACGCTTCTCTGAAAAAAGTTTCTGCTCTGCTTCTTCGTCGAGGCCGTGCAGACGCTTCGAGTCGGTTTTCCGATAGTGAATGACGTCGATGTGGGTTTTGTAGACAGACTTCACGTTGCTCACTCTGGGATTGACGCGAATGGGGACCGCTCGGTAGATGCCTGAGGGCACAAAGGACACACTCTCACCTGCCCGACCTCGGCCTGGAGCACGGGGGGAGCAGGGCTCTGGGGGGCTCCGAGCAGAGCCAGCGAGGTTGACCCGGGACCACCGCCTCCACACGCCACCTGCTCGCCTCTGTGTTTGATGCATCGCAGTTTGAAACAGAAGTTTCATTTCTCTTAAACCGAATGTAAGGCATTATCAATAACTACCTGAAAGAAAATACCTAAATCCCGTACCAAAAACCTAGAAAGAAAGGAAACCCGAAGAGCTCAAATACTGAAAGGTCGCTCGCAAGTTATTTCAGACAATAACAGGGAGACAGCCTACCGCCTGGGCAGGGGCCGTGTCGGAGGTCAAAGGCAGGCGCTGGAAGCAGCAGCCCCAGGCCAGGCACCCCCGACCAGGTCACAGGGCTGACTCTGGAGGCCCTCACCTGTGACGTGCACTCTGTCCCCAGGCTGGACCTTGTCCACGAGGTCATTGTGGGCGGCGAGGACGACCGTGTGCGGCGTCTGTCCCGCGGGCATGTCTTCGGGGGACTCCTGGAGCTTGATCTGAGGGGGCGGGGAGCAGGAGCCTCAGGACAGGCCCAGAGCCCTCCCCACCCAGCTACTCGACAGCAGCGCCTCTGCTGCCCCGGGACCTCGCTGTGTCCACCTCTGGAAACCCAGTCTGATAAGCATTCTGAGGCGGTTGTTCGTTTAGGGGCTGCCCCTTTGGGGCTGGGGAGGCCGGGGGCTGTTCTTCCCCGTCTTAAGGCTGTGGTGGGCGCGTCTGCATCAGCGTCGGCCTGCATTTCTAGTTCCTTCTGGACGCTGCTCCCAGTGTGCTTCTGGGAGAAGCACCCCCACTTCAGGTCACCGTGCCTCCCAAACTCTTGCCTGTCCTCCTGGTGACATCGACTCACCCACAGCACCTGCCGAGCAGCTGCCAGACTCCGTCCCGGGTGTTGGGGACTCTGCCCCAGAGCAGAGGGGCACACACAGTCCTGGCAGCGCCAGGCGCAGCGGGAGAGGACAGGAGGGCGCACAGGGCGGGGGTGGAGGCTGTGCGTCCCACCATCAAGGGCAGGGAAGGCCCTTCTCAAACCAGGTGACCGCCGGGCAGAGGAGAGGCTGTCAGGGAGGGGCCCCGTGTTCTCAGCGACAGGACAGCAAGTGCAAGGGCCCCGAGGCAGCCTGTGCTCGGGAGGAGCCGGGAGGACGGCAGCGAGTCCGCGGGCAGAGCCTCGGGAGCGCCCAGGCCCAGGAATCGGTGCCCACGTGAGGTGAAAGCTACCCACCTCGATGACCCTTCCATCAGCAAGAAATTGGATGCTTTTCACACTCGTTAGTGTTCTCCTAGTGACTCCCAACAAGGGAAACTATCTCTCGTCCTGTACTTTGAACTCATTCTCTCCACTTAAAGTTAAGATTGCTTAAACATTATAACAAATCAAAAAAATCTTCACTCCTTATGCATACTTTACACCATTACAATCACAGTAAATAAATGGTTTTCTGCCTTTCTCTGGAATATTAATCTGCATCTTAAAATTTTTCATGAATAAAGAGCTACATGGTTAAACTCCCTAGGCAATACAGTTTGTGAGAAAAACTTTGGAAAAACTTCTCAGCCCATTCTTTACCAGCGGTAGAATTGCCAAATGACAGAATTTAATCAAACGGTGTTTACTGTTCTTAATGTTGTATACGCTCTTATATCCTACAATCTTAAGTATTTCCCATAGAAGCATCTCGTGTTAAATTTGACTTAATAAATCACGAATGACGCTGAACTTAAGATATTCAGTTGGAGAACGCACTCCTCCCCTATGACAAGAGTGTGGAACACAGCGCACGGGTGCCCGCGGGCGGTACAGCAGTGCTGCGGCCCAGGGCTGGGGCCTCAGGCACTCTGAGGGCTCAGCTTCGCCCTCTAACACACCTGCTCTCCGAGGAGGAATGAAGCTGCTCAACCCACCAGGAAGCCTGGTTTCAGGGCTGCACGAGTGGACAAGTTACACTTGGCTTTTGAGGACCCGGCTGGGGCAGAATGAGGACGGGGCACGTGGAGCGGGGCAGGGGCCACGCACCATTTGCTTGTCGGAGAAGACGGAGCGGTTGTGGATGAGCGCCATGCTGTGGCTGGTGTGGCAGCGCTCGCACACGCAGGGTTCAGCGATGCGACCGCGGTCTATCTCCACCCGGGCCGTGTGGGCGCACACCTGGCACTGGAAGAAGGCCTCCTGCATCTCCGGAATCAGCTGGGACGTCCTGATCACCATGCCGCTGATGGCGATGAGCTGGTCGATGTCTGCAAGGCGGGGAGAGAGGGTGGCTCGTCCCAGCTGGGCGTGGGCCTCCCCAAGCTGGACGCCAGCTGGGGCGGGTCTGGCTCTGCTGTCCAGCCGGGAGAACCTCACCGGAGGAATGGAGGTGCTGGGATGGCGGGGTCAGGGGGAGACGCTCCGGCCAGAGCACGAACGTCTCACTGGGTACCCTCAGCTCTGACCTGAGATGCCCTTCCTGCGTCCAGTCTGCTCCCTCCCAACCCCTTAGGTCTACTGACCCTTGCTGAGCTAGGCCGACCCGAGGCTGCCTGGGGACGACCGGACCTGTGAAGTGGCTGTCACAGCCCACGCACTCGTGATAATCTTCTCCATAGTCAGGCCCACTATACGTGGCGGGTTCAGAGACTTACCTGTCCCACTAGTAACTGTGGCCCCGATATAGCATTTCCCCAAATAAATAACATAATAGAATGTTTCAGGTCTGCTTTCCAAATCTCTCACCACAGAGTCCTCCCACTGGGGCCCAGCATGCTCCGTCTCTCCCTGGGCTGAGACACTCCTGCTCTGTTCTTCTGCCTCTTCTCTTACTTTCCAAACTAGATTTCCTCCTTATGCTTCAGTGCAGGGATCATATTTTATATTTGTCTTCTACTTTGATTCTGAGAGAGTGCCTTCTTAGTAAAATAACTGTAAAACTATCATAATTGGATAAGTTCATCGTAAGATAGAAAAGTATCAAGAGTTACAGCATCTTTTATATAATTTCAGTTTAGTTAAAAAAGGTATGGTGGGGCTTCCCTGGTGGCGCAGTGGTTGGGAGTCTGCCTGCCGGTGCAGGAGACACGGGTTCGAGCCCTGGTCTGGGAGGATCCCACATGCCGCGGAGCGGCTAGGCCCGTGAGCCACAACTACTGAGCCTGCGTGTCTGGAGCCTGTGCTCCGCAGCAAGAGAGGCCGCGATGCTGAGAGGCCCGTGCACCGCGATGAAGAGTGGCCCCCACTTGCCGCAACTAGAGAAAGCCCTCACACAGAAACGAAGACCCAACACAGCCATAAATAAATAAATTAAAAAAAAAAAAAAAAAAAAGGCATGGTGGACCCATAAGCATACGGGGTAACTGAACCTGCAACTGGTTTCTGTCAACTCCCAGTCCGCCACCATCACTGTCACCAATTCCTTTAAAGTTCCTTGATGAAGTGACTTTCACATAACGAACTTTCTTGCTATTAAAAATATTACCTTCTGTATGTCAACTATATCTCGGTAAAGTGGAAAAAAATATTACCTTCTGGATTCAGGTTCCTCATATTCTTAGTCTTCAACGCGTTGAATGGTCTTACTTGAATCTGATGTTCTAAGATTGAGTCAGGATAGCGGTCAAAGAAGATCTCATTGACAGCCATGTCGAACGTTGGGATAACTTCCTTTAAAAACAAGTATAACGGTGCCAAGCTGTGTTTGTATTTTTATCTTAGGGTTAAATTTAATAAAGCAATTCATGTTAGCAAGGCATAAAAACAAAAAGAATATGGCATAATCCAAAAACATTACCCTATAAAATCACACATGCTATCTGTACACCCTTGGGCACACTGAAATCTCTCACCTCTGCATCTTCTCACTAGAGTTAAATGAGATGAGACATGGACTTCCCTGGTGGTGCAGTGGTTAAGAATCCCCCTGCCAATGCAGGGGACATGGGTTCGAGCCCTGGTCCGGGAAGATTCCACGTACCGCGGAGCAACTAAGCCCGTGCGCCACAACTACTGAGCCTGCGCTCCAAAGCCTGCGAGCCACAACTACTGAAGCCCACGTGCCTAGAGCCCACGCTCCACAGCAAGAGGAGCCACCTCAGTGAGAAGCCTGCGTACCGCAACCAAGAGTAGCCCCCACTCTCCGCAACTAGAGAAAAAGCCCACGCATAGCAACGAAGACCCAATGCAGCCAAAAATAAATATATCAATTTTTTTAAAAATGAGATAAGACATATAATCGTGCCTTCAGGATGTGCTGGCATGACTGTAGGCTTTTAATTGGCAACAGAAGCTCATACTTTCATGTCTTACTTTTCTTCCATAACAGAATGATACCAAAATGGGTTAAATCATAATTATTCCAATTTCGTAACAGCTGTTCCTCATTTTGCAGATAAGGAAACAGCCTCTGGGAAGCTGAGAAACTGGACCAAGGTTACACAGCTATTAAGCAGCAAAATCAAGATTTAAAACCAAGTCTGCCTGCCTCCAAAGCCTAAGGCTAGAATCAATGTAGCTGATGCTTTGTTGATAAAGCCTGACCTTAAGCCCAGAGAAGACTGCAGTATGGTTAACACAGCCTGTTAGAGAAGGCAGGTGTGTGTAAGTGTTTTCGTTTAATATATTTTAAGTCATCAAACCCAACAAGCTGTCAATCATGCGTCACCACTGTTTTATGTACTAAGAAATGCTGCCAACCAAACAATGACATGCTGTCAACAATAACACACACCCCAATTTCTAATGTTAACATGTGGAAAAGTGTTCATCTTAAAGAAAACAGAACATGGTTTTAAGAGGTTTTGGGGGACTTCCCTGGCGGTCCAGTGGTCAGCACTCCTCGCTTCCACTGCAGAGGGCATGGGTTCGATCCTTGGTTGGGGAACTAAGATCCCACATGCCATGCGGCAACCCCCTGCCCCCCAAAAGGTGCTTTGGAGGCATATTCTCTGTTACTAAGGAAACCCCACTGTCCAGAAACCCTGCAGATGCTCTAGATGTTTACTGCAGTCCCCCAAGTTCAAGGGCAAATTCTTACCTGTGGGTAGCAAATGAGCTGTCTGTATAGATTTGTGTCGAATGATCTTATGTGTTCACAGTTTACGTTTAAAAACGGCTCTCCAATAACGTTAATCTACAGGGCAGAACAAACAGGTTATATCCTGCTAACCGTTTCAACCCCTAGTTTGAGTTTTCAGGTTAGCGTATTTCATTACCTCCCCAAGTCGCTGCATGTACAGAGGCTCAGTAACGTCTGTGCCAACGCTTTCTTCTTCTCTAGCCAGAGGATCGATGAAACGCTGAAGAAATCTCTTAGCGTGGGGAGAGAAACAGTAAGCTTAATGCAGTTAGGAACCAGCAACTGCTCAAAATAAAAAAGTTATGAACGCTGGGGGCCACGTATCTTTTCAAGTTAGCTAAGATCTGGAAACAGCCCAAGTGCCCATTTATAGACAACTGGCTTAAGAACGTGTGATACATACAGATTTATATATGTATACACATAATGGAATATTACTCAGCCATAAAAAAGAATGAAATTTGCCATCTGCAGCAATATGGGTGCACCTAGACAATATTATACTTAGTGACATAAGTCAGATGAAGACAAATACTATGCATCATTTACGCGTGGAATCTAAAAAGTAACACAAATGAATCCATATACAAAACAGACTCGCAGACACAGGAAACTTATGGTTACCAAAGAGCAGGGGGAGGGAGGGAGGGATCAATTAGAAGTATGGGATTAACAGACTCAAACTATTAGCCATAAAGTAGAAAACAAGAATTTACTGTACAGCACGAGGAATTACATTCAACATCTTATAATAACCTATAACGGAACATAATCAGAAAGAGAAGTATAACCGAATCACTTTGCTGTACACCTGAAACTACCACATTACTGTAAATCAACTCTACTTCAAAATAAGGAAACTAGGAATGGTGTCAGAATTTGGAGACAAGCATAGGTGTTTTTCTTTTTCTTAAAAACTGAAAAAGACACCACCAACTCTGAACCATGTGAAGATCTGCTGCTAAATACCGGGGCTACGTGGATGGAGGTGACACGTACTTTCCCCCACATCTCCGGAGCCCCGAGGAATGACACCTCACCTGAAAGTTTTCTTTGCACGTTGCCACGTTTACATCTGTTCCCCAAATCACGAGTTTTTGGCCCAAAGACTGCTCGCTCGCCACTATATCCTCTGCGGCCGGCTGCACAGAAAAGGCGACGGGAGCAGGTTCGCGGGGGACGGCCCACCTCGCGCGGCCCACCGCGCCCCGGGCGGCCCCGCACTCACCCCGTCCGAGTGCAGGTCCACCTGCAGCCCTTTCCGCGCCGAGCCCAAGTCGGGCCTCTGCCGCACAGGCGTGCCGCGCACGCCGCTCCTCGGGGTGCCCTCCACCCGCGAACTGGGGGTGCCATAGGTCAGCGGCGAGCTCACGTCCAGGTCCAGGGGGGCCGCTGGGGAGCGCGTCCACGGGGGTGAGCGCGGCGAGGACCCCTGCGGGGCGTCCGCTCCCCCCGCCCGGCCCCCCCCGGCCCCCCCGGCCCCCGATGCCCGAGCGGGCAGCGCACCTGCGGGCGGCGCGCGGGGCGGGCTGCGGGGCTCGGCGCCGGGCGACGCGGGCAGCGGCCGCGGCTCTCCCGACGACAGCGGGTCCTGGCCTGTGGGGGAACGGGCACGGCGGCGTCGGCGAGGGCGGCACTGGGGCCGAACGGGGCTGACACGGCACCGCCCGCCCTGCCTCCCCGAAGACCCCGCGGGGCACGGCCGCACGCGGACACTCACGTGGCTGAGCGGGGGCGGCCCGCCGGGAGCCGCGGCGGCTCGGGGTGGACACCGGGGACGACATGGCGGGCTGCGCGACAGGGACGCAGGCTCGCGGGGACGCTCCCTGAAGACCCCCCCGCCCCTTTCCCCTCGCTCCGGCCCCCCCGCCCCTCAGCCCTCCCCTCAGCACCGCCGACCCCGGCAGACCCCCGCCTTCCGCGCCGGCCGGACCCAGCCCCACCTAAGGGTCGCGCTCCCGCTCCGCTTCAGCAGGGGCCAGGTTTCCCGCCGGCGGCACCGTTGTCTCCGCCCCCAGCGGCGGCCCACCAATCGCAGCAGCGCCCTCGCGCGGCCCCGCTTCCGGGAGGCACCACTGTGCAGCGGCAGGGGGGACCGGACGGCCGCCCCGCGCCCCGCGGGACACAGACGCACAACTCGATCGGGGCTCCCCCGCTCCGGTGGTCTTGTCCGAAGCCGGAATGCGATTTCGCGGGAAATCTGGGGAGGCCGCCGGACAGCGTTCGGGGACCGGCCACTACAGGGCGTGCCTAAGGAGGAGCCGCTCCTGTGTCCCTCGGGAATGCAAACGACAACCCCCCCCCCCGGCCCTCCCCGGCCCTCCTTATCAAGGGCTAGCTGTGGCTCCTGACCCGAGCTGTAGCCTGTTTCTTTCTGCCTCGGGCACTCGGTCAACTCCAATTCGCCACCTGTCCTCCGCATCTATTTCCGGAGGTCGAGCGGTTGGATTCCTGATTCTCCCCGAGTTTTGACGTATTGTGCTAAGTGTACTGTGGGACACACATTCATAAGCCTGCCTCTATCTTAATGCACGTCTAAGCCTTTGATCCTACAGGGAGGGCTCCCTCCGCGATGGTCTTCGACAAGCTTCCAGCGCCCGCGTCCGCCGCCTGAGCACTTCTGCACCAGCTCCCCATGTGCGCACGCGCCGAGGACCCCGCTCCCTTCCGCCTGCTAAGGCCCCGCCCCTCTCAGGACCCCGCCCCCTTGCCTCAGGGGCACTTCCGGGCCCCGGACAACTGTGCGCACGCGCCGGAAGCCCCGACCCCCGCCCCGTTCCCGTAGGCGCTTGCGGGCCCGGGTAGCGTGTGCGCACGCGCGGGGCTATTGCTGGGCGTCATGGCGGACGCGGGGTCTGGCGTGCGGGTTACTCTGCTTCAGTTACAGGAGTCCTTGTCCGCGGCCGACCGCTGCGGAGCGGCGGTGGCCAGTTGTCAGCTGCTGCGGGGCCTGGGGCAGGAGTGCGTGCTGAGCTCCGGCCCTGCGCTGCTGGGTGGGTACGGCTCCGGGCTTCCAACAGCCCGTAGCCCGGCAGCCCTTGCGGGTCCGGCGTGGACGCCTCGGGCGGTGCTTGAACGGGCTGGTCGGAATTTGTGATGTGTGTAAAAGTGGTTTGTCAGCTGCCTCTTTTCTTAACGGCAGAGGAAAGGTATTTTAAAACCAAAGGTGGTGAAAATGACCCGAATTTGGTATCATTGCTATCCACGGTGGGGAGGGACGAGAGGAGAGTATTTTCTTCCACCTCAGTGTCGCCTAAACCCACCAGCACCTTTTCCAAACCCCTGTGTTTGCTGTTCCTTCTTTTGAGAAGCAAGCCATGCTGTTCTTTTAATTCTTTAGCTATGCCTGGATGAGAACTTTTCCTTTTGCAGCAGAAGTGCCTCATTTCAGCATTTTTAAATGTGTCATCGCGTGAAAACATCTGTGATATTCCCTTTTTTTTAAAAAGGGAAAGTGAATCTTTAAAAAATTTTTTTTTAAATTTTTGTTTATTTTTGGCTGCATTGGGTCTTCGTTGCTGCGCGCGGGCTTTCTGTAGTTGCAGCGAGCGGGGGCTGCTCTTCCTTGCAGTGCGCGGGCTTCTCACTGCGGTGGCTTCTCTTGTTGTGGAGCACGGGCTCCAGGTGCGCGGGCTCTAGAGCGCAGGCTCAGTAGTTGTGGCGCACGGGCCGGACCAGGGCCCGAACCCGCGTCGGCAGGCGGATGCTTAACCACTGCGCCACCAGGGAGTCCCAGTGTTATTCCCTTTTAAAGCCGCAAGTATGCAGACTCTTCATGTTGTGTCCGCTTAATTAGAAGGTAGATGAGATTTTCTTCCTAAAAAAGTCATTGTTGAATAAGGTGGAGAAATACTGTAAGAAAAGTCTTGAAGAAGATGCTTTGCAGTGCCTGTATATTGTCAGGGGTGTACTAATGGGGAAATTAACGACCAAACAGCAGCAGCATTGTGTAAATGCTTTCTAGTGTGAGTTCTAGGAGTTCTATTTTGTTCCTTTAGTAGCTTTCCGTAAAGCAGTTCCAGGTTCACTCTGCGTATGCAGGGTGTGTCCTTTCCCTTGAGAGATTATAGGGGAGTGTACTAGTTTTCTGTTGGTGCTAAAACGTACCACTGGCTTGGTGTTTACAACAGCGCAGGTTTGTTAGTCTTATAGTTGTGTGGTTGGAAGCCCAGCACGGGTCTCAGCAAGCTGAAACCAAGGCAGCAGGCAGGGCCACTTTCCTTTTCTGAAGGCTCTGAGGGAGAATTCTTTCCTTTTTCATTCAGGTTCCTTGCAGTTGTAGCACTGAGGTCCCTTTTTCCTTTCTGGCGTTCCTTGCTTCTAGAAGACGCCTGCATTTCTTGGATTACGCTGCCCTCCTCCCCCTTCCTCCATCTTCAAAGCCAGCAGCAGAGGGTCAAGTGACATGCTTGGAATCTGTCCTGCTTTCCTGTCCTCCCTCTCCTTCCTCCCTCTTCCACTTGTGAGGGCCCTTGTGATTGCATTGGGCCCACCTGATGGCCCAGGATGCTCACCAGTTTAAGGTCAGCTGATTAGCAACCTGATTTTCATTTGCCATGTAAAGTTAGCATATTCACAGGTGGGTGTGACACTAGGAATTAGGGTTCTGGCATCTTTGGGGCCATTATTCTGCCTACCTCATTGCTGTGGAACATCTAGAATTTCCCGTTTTCCTTGTCAAAATACGGCAGCCTTAGGCTAGTGTTTTATCACTTAAGAGGCCGAATTGAGAAACAAGCAACACCTTTAGGGTGGGTTTATGGAGTACCTTGGCAGCTCTCTTATTTGTTTTGTTTGTTTGTTTTTTCCAGCATTACACACTTCCTTAGTTTTTTCCAAAGATTTTGGTTTGCTTGTATTTGTTCGGAAATCACTTAGCGTTGATGAAGTAAGTTGAAGATTTTCATTTTGCTCTTCTAGTATATTCCTTCACGTTGAGGTGACTTTTTTTCTTAGCCGTGTTTCTGTAATGTTTATTTCTTTTGTTATAGTTTCGTGATTGTAGAGAAGAAGCCCTAAAGTTTTTATGTGTTTTCTTAGAGAAAATTGGCCAGAAGATCACACATTATTCTCTCGATATTAAGGTAAGGAGGAAAAAACATACCTCGTTATATACCAACGTCCCTTTTAACTTATGATGTAAGTTAAACTTCATTTTATTTCTGCCTTTCTTGTTGGGGAGTTTATTTTTGCTTGATTGTGTTAGAAATTAAGTGGCTATTTTTAAACATATTTAATGAGCTAAAGCCCTTGTGGAAAACTATTAAATTGTAATATATCATATACTGGTATCGCTCCTCCCAGGCATAGTTTTAGCTGTTAAGTCTTAGTTATAAGAACTAAGGTCTTATTAATGATTTTGTTATGTCTCCTTTTAAAACCTAGAATACTTGTACCAGTGTTTATACAAAAGATAAAGCTGCTAAATGTAAAATTCCAGCCCTAGAACTTCTTATTAAGGTAATTAAAATATTTCTAAGTGCATGTATTTTCTATTAAATATATATCTTGAACTGAAAATTGGAGTTTTGGGTTATGTTTTGGGTGAGAGATGTTGTAGAATCACATTGACGTGTGGAGAAGATGCATGTTTCCCAACCATCACCCAGTAACAGCCTTGGTATTTTGCCCTCACACCCTTCTGGGTAGCAGAGGGAGAAGTTCGGTTGTGAGGGGTCTGGAGGGAAGGTAGCGCGGAGTTTCAGGAATTGGCTGCCCCCCCATTACTCCGTTACCTTTACTGTGAAAACCTAAACGCTGCTGAGAATTGCCAAAACTCATCTCATTGTGTCTTTGAATGTTTTCCTAAAACCTTACACTGGGATGGGTCTGTGTGTTGTATGTAAGTGGTCATTGGGCTCACTCTCATCTAGGTATCTGTTTAGATGTGTCTCTCTTTTAGAATTTCTTTGGGTCTTGTTGGTCCTTGTCTTAATATGTCTCTGAGAACATGTGTCTAGTCATCGTATAGTTTTTTTGGGAAGGTGAAATTAAGTCTACCTCCCCTTCCCCTTTGTAGCCCCTGTTTTTCCACCACCCACCTCAATTCGTCCTCCCAAATAACGTGGCTGGATAAGAGCCCTGAGAGGCGGAGAGTGAGTGCCCTAGAGACACGTGGGTGTGGAAGTCCGCTGTGTGTGAGCAGGTGTGGTAGATGGAAGCCTTTTTGCTGCTGTCTCTGTACACTCGGCTACCTTGTGTTCTTTCAGTTACTTCAGACTTTGAGAAGTTCGAGCCTCATGGATGAATTTAGAGTTGGAGAGTTATTTAGCAAGTTCTATGGAGAACTTGCGTTGAAAACAAAAATACCAGATACAGGTGAGCTGTATTTAAATGTTATTTAAAAAAATATTTTAACAAATTAAAAAATTATTAGTGTAAAACTTAGGTTTTCTCTGCCAAGGTATTTATATGCTTTACAGATGAATTCTTTTTGCTGAAAACAAACCAAAATGGAGACAAGAAACAGTGTGTGAAGTCTTCTTATAAAAATTTTAATCTTTACAAAAGATTTCTTTAAATAGAAAACTCACAACGCATGTCAAATGTAATTTAGTTTATAATAATAAATTTGCATAAAACATATCACGGAAGATTCAGTACATAAAACTAGATATTTTGTGTGGCTTATCGTGAAATTATTTTGAACTAAACATCCTTTCATTTTCTTATTTGTGCATTTTTGTTTAATTTATTTAAGTGATTTTAGGCCTAAATTTGTCTAAAATTTATTTTTCAGTTTTAGAGAAGATATATGAGCTCCTAGGAGTATTAGGCGAAGTTCATCCTAGTGAGATGGTAAATAATTCAGATAAACTTTTCCGGGCTTTTCTGGGTGAACTTAAGATCCAGGTATGATAAACTTTATGATCTTCTTTCCTGCTTACATATATCTGGTGAATTTTTCTCTTTTAATGATGTCTTGTTAAAACTCTCCTTTCAGATGACATCAACCGTGAGAGAGCCCAAACTTCCGGTTCTGGCAGGGTGTCTGAAAGGACTGGCTTCGCTTCTGTGTAACTTCACTAAATCCATGGAAGAAGGTATCGCTTGATGGCACTTGAGTTTCTTTATTCAAAAACTACTGGTCTAAAATGAATTACTGTGTATTTTTTTGAACTTTTATACCAGTTGTGGATTCACATGCGCCTGGGAGAGACAATAGAGAAATTCCATGTGTCCTTCACCTGGTGTCTCCTGATGACGTCTGTCACAGCTGTAGCACGATAGCACAGCCTGATAAAATCTGTGGACCTTGCTCAGGTTCCACGTGCTTCGTGTGCACACATTTGTGTGTTGGGTTTAGTTTTGTGCAGTTTTAGCAGGTGTGGACTTGTGTATGCACGATGGCAGCCAGGATACTGAGCAGCCTGTCACCAGGAGGATCCTTCAAAAAAAAAGGCTCCCCTTTTTTTTTTTAAAGATTTATTTATTTTTATTGATTGATTGATTGCTATGTTGGGTCTTCGTTTCTGTGCTAGGGCTTTCTCCAGTTGTGGCAAGCGGGGGCCACTCTTCATCGCGGTGCGCGGGCCTCTCACTGTCGCGGCCTCTCTTGCTGTGGAGCACAGGCTCCAGACGCGCAGGCTCAGTAGCTGTGGCTCACGGGCTTAGTTGCTCCGCGGCCTGTGGGATCTTCCCAGACCAGGGCTCGAACCCGTGTCCCCTGCATTGGCAGGCAGATTCTCAACCACTGCGCCACCAGGGAAGCCCCATGCTCCCCTTTTATGGCCACAGCCACCTCCCCCTCCTCCCCCTCCTCCCTTCCTCCCCCTCCCCTCCTCCCGTCCATCCTTCTCCTTTCCCCCTCCTCTCCCCTCCCGCTCCTCCCCCTCCTCCCCCTCCTCCCCCTCCCCTCCTCCCCCACCCCCTGCTCCCCCTCCTTCCCTGCTCCCCCTCCTTCCTCCCCCTCCCCTCCATCCTCCCCCTCCTTTCTTCCTCCCCCTCCTGCCCCTCCTTCTTTCCTCCCTCCCCCTCCTCCCCTCCTTCCTCCCCCCTCCCCTTCTCCCCTCCATCCTCCCCCTCCCCTCCTCCTTCCCTCCTCCCTCCTCCCCTCTTAGTGAACACTTGGGTTGCTTCTACTTTTTGACTATTGTGAATAATGCTGCTGGAAAATGGGTGTGCAACTACCTGGAGTACCTGCTTTCATTTTGGAGGTATATCCCCTGAAGTGGGCTTGCTGGACCATGTGGTAGTTCTATATTTAATTTTTTGAGTAATCGCCTTAGTGTTTTCCACAGGGGCTGCACTAATTTACGTTCCCACCAGCAATGTACAGTTTCTCCGCATCCTCACCAGTACTTGTTGTTTTCTGTTGTTTGATTGTAGCCATCGTAGTGGGTGTGAGGTGGTATCTCACTGCATCTCCCTGATGGCTGATGGTGTTGAGTTTTTTCACAAGTGCCTGTTGCCCTCCCTCTCTCTTCTTGGGAGAAATGCCTATTCAAGTTCTTTGCCCATTTAAAAAGTCAGATCATTTGACTTTTTGTTACTGAGTTGTAGGGGTTATTTGTATATTCTGTGTATCAGTTCCTTATCAGATACATGATTTGCAAATATTTTCTCCTATTCCATGGATTGCCTTTTCACTCTGTTGATTGTGCCATTTGATGTGCAAAAGTTGTTCATTTTGAAGAAGTCCAGTTTATCTGTTTTTTCTTTGGTTGCCTGTGATTTTGGTGCCATCTCCAGGAGATCATTGCCAGGTCACTGAATCGTTGTGTGCCTGTGTAGAAAATCGTTTGTGTGGGTCAGTCCTTGGTTCTCTCTTCTGTTGGTCTGTGTGTCTGTTCCCCTGCCAACAGCACACTGTCTTTTTGCTATAACTATATAGTGAGCCTTAAATGTCGGGTGCCATTAAGTCCTCGCATTTTATTCTTCCTTTTAAAAATCATTTTGGTATTATAAAGTCTGTGCTTTTCCACATCAGTCTTAGAATAAGTTGGTCTGTGTCTGTGAAAAACCTTACTTGGATTTTGGTGGTCCTTGTGCTAAACCGGTAGATCAGTTTGGGGAGAATTGATATCTTTACCACGTTGAATCTTCCAATCCAGGAACACAGTGTACCTCTTCCCTTATTTAGGTCGTCTTTGATTTCCTTCATTAGCATTTTGTAATTCTTATGCTGGAAATCCTTACCTATTGATTTTAAACTCTGTTTAATACAGTTTTCTACATAGCTGTCAGTAGTGTTCTTATGTAGTATCTCAAAATTAAAAGTTTAGAGGGTAATCTAGCTACGACAGCATTATAAGCATTAGGAAATTCATTTCTTTTTACAAGACAAATAAAACTTTTAACCCCATAAATTCTTCACAAGAAAAAAATCTGTTTGCCCTTCCTTACCGTGTTTTGTTCAGATAATTGCCAAATTTTTCTATCTCCAGCATGTGTTTGCTTTTATTAAATCGAAACTTAAGAAATTGCCAGTATCCAGTGATTTTGGCCTGTGAAAACGGCAGTTTCGGATGTTTCCGCCTAGTGTGCCTATTCACCCCGTCTTTGTTGCCTCTGACCAGGAACACTGGCGCAGCTCCACCTGCTTTCCCTTCCTCGGTCTCCTCTCTCTTTGATCCATGTCTGTGGTCAGCTTCCCACCCTGTCAGGTTCCTGCTCAAAGATCTGTTTTCTGAAGCCTTTATGCTCTCCCTGTGGGGGTCACTTCCTTGGGCTTCTGTAGTCCTCTCTGTGACAGCACTTTCTGTGACGTATTTTTAATCTACCAGGTTGTATGTTTATTTTGTCACTTGACCTTGGTGGCAGGTAATGTTGCTTATTTCTTTTTGTTCTTGCTTCCTATATTAATTGACGTTTGGCGAACAAGAAAAATAATAGCACTTACTGCTTATTTACTGTGTGCTAAAGATTATTCATATTGCAAGGAAAATTCCTGTAATAACTCACTAAGGTAGGTGATAATATCTTTGTTTCATAGATTAGGAAACTAGAACTAAGTAACTTCTCCAAAGTCACTCAAGTAGCAAGGTGGGCAGAATAATGGCTTCCAAAGACGTCCTCATTCTAATCCCAGCACCTGTGACTTAGGTTATATCACAAAGGGGAGTCAGGTTGCAGACGGGATTAAGGTTGCTCATCACCTGACTGTGAGATGAGGTTATCCAGGTGGGCCCAGTATGATCACAAAGGTACTTAAATGGGGGTGAGGGAGGCTGCATGGTTCCTGTGACAGGAGAAGCTGGCTTTGAGGATGGAGAAGGAGCCTGGAGCCAAGGAGAACGAGCAGCCTCTAGAGTCAGGAGATGGCAGCCCTGAAAGCCTCTAGAAAAGAACACACCCTGATGACACCTTGACTTTATGTTATTTTATTTTTTCCTTTTTTTTTTTTTTCTGGCCGTGCCTCACGGCTTGCAGGATCTAAGTTCCCTGACCAGGGATTGAACTCGGGCCCTGGCAGTGAAAGTGCCGAGTCCTAACCACTGAACCATCAGAGAATTCCCTATTTTATTTTTTTAAATGAAGTATAGTTGCAATACAATATTATGTTAGTTTCAGGCATACAGCATAGTGATCTGACGATGAAATGCCTTTGGAAATGATCACCTCGACGAGACTAGTAACCATATGTCACCAAACGAAGTTATTATGATATTATTGATTATATTCCCCATGTTGTGTGTCACATCCTCGTGACTGACCGACTTCACAATGGGAAGTTTGTGGCTCTTAATCTCCTTCACCTGTGTCACTCATCCTCCCACCCCCATTCCCTCTGGCAACATGCAGTTTGCTCTCTGTATCTGTCTGTTTCTGTTTTGTTTGTTCATTTGTTTTTTAGATTCCACATATAAGTGAGACAAATACGTGGTGTTTGTATTTCTGTGTGACTTACTTCACTTAGCATAATACTCTCTAGGCCCATCCATGTAGTTGCAGATGGCAAGACTTCTTTGTTTCTTATGGCTGAATAGTATTCCTACAAATAGATGTATATACATAAATATTCACCACATTTTTTTTATCCATTCATTTATCCATGGGCACTTAGACTGCTTCCATATTTTGCTGTTGTAAATAATGCTGTTTTGAACACTGGAGTGCATATATTTTTTCTAATTAGTATTTTCGTTTTCTTTGGGTAAATACACAGAAGTGAAATTGCTGGATCCTGTGGTGGTTTTTGTTTTTGAATTTTTGAATTTTATTTTATTTTTTTATACAGCAGGTTCTTATTAGTTATCTATTTTATACATATTGGTGTATATATGTCAATCCCAATCTCCCAATTCATCCCACCACCACCACCCCTCTGCCGCTTACCCCCCTTGGTGTCCGTACGTTTGTTCTCTATGTCTTTATCTCTTTCTGCCCTGCAAACCGGTTCATCTGTACCATTTTTCTAGGTTCACATATATGCATTAATATACTATATTTGTTTTTCTCTTTCTGACTTACTTCACTCTGTATGACAGTCTCTAGATCCATCCACGTCTCTACAAATGACCCAAGTTTGTTCCTTTTTATGGCTGAGTAGTATTTCATATATATGTACCACATCTTCTTTATCCATTTGTCTGTAGATGAGCATTTAGGTTGCTTCCATTACCTGGCTATTGTAAGTAGTGCTGCAGTGAACATTGGGGGGGCATGTGTCTTTTTGAATTATGGCTTTCTCTGGGTATATGCCCAGTAGTGGGATTGCTGGTTCACATGGTAATTCTGTTTTCAATTTGTAAGGCATCTCCATACTGTTCTCCATAGTGGCTGTATCAATTTACATTCCCACCAACAGTGCAAAAGGGTTCCCTTTTCTCCCCACCCTCTCCAGCATTTGTTGTTTGTAGATTTTCTGATGGTGCCCATTCTAACTGGTGTGAGGTGATACCTCATTGTAGTTTTGGTTTGCATTTCTCTAATAATTAGTGATATTGAGCAGCTTTTCATGTGCCTCTTGGCCATCTGTATGTCTTCTTTGGAGAAATGTTTATTTAGGTCTTCTGCCCATTTTTGGATTGGGTTGTTCATTTTTTTAATATCGAGCTGCATGAGCTGTTTATATATTTTGGAGATTAATGCTGTTGATTTATCTGTTGATTCGTTTGCTGAGATTTGTCTGTTGATTCGTTTGCAAATATATTCTCCTGAAGGTTGTCTTTTCATCTTGTTTGTAGTTTCCTTTGCTTTGCAAAAGCTTTTAAGTTTCATTACGCCGCATTTGTTTATTTCTGTTTTTATTTCCATTACTGTAGGAGGTGGATCAAAAAAGATCTTGCTGTGATTTATGTCAAAGAGTGTTCTTCCTATGTTTTTCTCTAAGAGTTTTATACTGTCCGGTTTTACATGTAGGTCTCTAGTCCATTTTGAGTTTATTTGTGTATATGGTGTTAGGGAGTGTTCTAATTTCATTCTTTTACATGTAGCTGTCCAGTTTTCCCAGCACCACTTATTGAAGAGGCCTGTCTTTTCTCCATTGTATATTCTTGCCTCTTTTGTCATAGATTAGTTGACCATAGGTGCGTGGGTTTATCTCTGGGCTTTCTATCCTGTTCCATTGATCTGTGTTTCTGTTTTTGTGCCAGTACCATATTGTCTTGATTATTGTAGCTTTGTAGTATAGTCTGAAGTCAGGGAGTCTGATTCCTCCAGCTCCGTTTTTTTCCCTCAAAAGACTGCTTTGGCTATTCGGGGTCTTTTATGTCTCCATACAAATTTTAAGATTTTTTGTTCTAGTTTTGTAAAAAATGCCACTGGTAATTTGATAGGGGTTGCATTGAATCTGTAGAATGCTTTGGGTAGTAGTCATTTTCACAGTATTGATTCTTCTAATCCAAGAACATGATATATGTCTCCATCTGTTTGTGTCATCTTTGATTTCTTTCATCAGTGTCTTATAGTTTTCTGAGTACAGGTCTTTTACCTCCTTAGGTAAGTTCATTCCTAGGTATTTTATTCTTTTTTTTGCAATGGTGAATGCTATTGTTTCCTTGATTTCTCTATCTGATCTTTCGTTGTTAGTGTATAGGAATGCAAGAGATTTCTGTGTATTAATTTTGTATCCTGCAACTTTACCAAATTCATTGATTAGCTCTAGTAGTTTTCTGGTGGCATTTTTAGGATTCTCTATGTATAGTATCATGTCATCTGCAAACAGTGACAGTTGTACTTCTTCTTTTCCAATTTGTATTCCTTTTATTTATGTTTTCTTCTGTGATTGCCGTGGCTAGGACTTCCAAAACTGTTGAATAATAGTGGTGAGAGTGGACATCCTTGTCTTGTTCCTGATTTTAGAGGAAATGCTTTCAGTTTTTCACCATTGAGAAAGCTGTTTGCTGTGGGTTTGTCATATATGGCCTTTATTATGTTTAGGTAGGTTCCCTCTATGCCCACTTTCTGGAGAGTTTTTATCATAAATGGGTGTTGAATTTTGTTACAAGCTTTGTCTGCATCTATTGAGATGATCATTTGGGTTTTATTCTTCAATTTGTTGATATGGTGTATCACATTGATTGATTTGCATATATTGAAGAATCCTTGCATCCCTGGGATAAATCCCACTTGATTGATCATGGTGTATGATCCTTTTAATGTGTTGTTGGATTCTGTTTGCTAGTATTTTGTTGAGGATTTTTGCATCTATATTCATCGGTGATATTGGTCTGTAATTTTCTTTTTTGTAGGATTTTTGTCCAGTTTCGGTAGCAGGGTGATGGTGGCCTCATAGAATGAGTTTGGGAGTGTTCCTCCCTCTGCAGTGTTTTGGAAGATTTTGAGAAGGATGGGTGTTAGCTCTTCTCTAAATGTTTGCTAGAATTCACCTGTGAAGCCATCTGGTCCTGGGCTTTTGTTTGTTGGAAGATTTTTAATCACAGTTTCAGTTTCATTACTTGTGATTGGTCTGTTCTTATTTTCTATTGCTTCTTGGTTCAGTCTTGGAAGGTTATGCCTCTCTAAGAATTTGTCCATTTCTTCCAGGTTGTCCATTTTATTGGCATAGAGTTGCTTGTAGTAGTCTCTTTGTTTTGTATTTCTGCTGTGTCTGTTGTAACTTCTGCTTTTTCATTTCTGATTTTATTTTATTTTATTTTATTTTATTTATTTATTTATTTTTAAAATTTATTTATTTTTGGCTGTGTTTGTTGGGTCTTTGTTTCTGTGCGAGGGCTTTCTCTAGTTGCGGCGAGCGGGGGCCACTCTTCATCGCAGTGCACGGGCCTCTCACTATCGTGGCCTCTCTTATTGCGGAGCACAAGCTCCAGACGTGCAGGCTCAGTAATTGTGGCTCACGGGCCTAGTTGCTCCGCGGCATGTGGGATCTTCCCAGACCGGGGCTCGAACCCGTGTCCCCTGCATTGGCAGGCGGATTCTCAACCACTGCGCCACCAGGGAAGCCCCCTCATTTCTGATTTTATTGATTTGAGTCTTTTGCCTCTTTTTTTTGATGAGTCTGGCTAAAGGTTTATCAATTTTGTTTATCTTCTCAAAGAACCAGCTTTAAGTTTTCTTGGTCTTTGTTATTGTTTTCTTTGTTTCTGTTTCATTTATTTCTGCTCTGATCTTTATCATTTCTTTCCTTCTACTAATTTTGGGTTCTCTTTGTTCTTTCTCTAGTCCTTTAGGTGTAAGGTTAGATTGTTTATTTGAGATTTTTCTTGTTTCCTGTGGTGGGCTTGTATTGCTATAAAATTCCGTCTTAGAACTGCTTTAGCTGCATCCCATAGGTTTTGGATCGTCGTGTTTTCATTGTCATTTGTCTCTAGGCATTTTTTGATTTTCTCTTTGATTTCTTCAGTGATCTCTTGGTTATTTAGTAATGTATTGTTCAGCCTCCATGTGTTTGTGTTTTTTATGTTTTTTTTCCCCCATAATTGATTTCTAATCTCATAGCGTTGTGGTCAGAAAAGATGCTTGATATTATTTCAGTTTTCTTAAATTTACCGAGGCTTGATTTGTGACCCAAGATGTGATCTATCCTGGAGAATGTTCTGTGTGCACTTGAGAAGAAAGTGTAATCTGCTGTTTTTGGATGGAATGTCCTATAAATATCAATTAAGTCCCTCTTGTTTAATGTATCATTTAAAGCTTGTGTTTTCTTATTTATTTTCTGTTTGATCTGTCCATTGGTGTAAGTGGGGTGTTAAAGTCTCCTACTATATTACTGTGATATTGTCGATTTCTCCTTTCATGGTTGTTAGCATTTGCCATATGTATTGAGGTGCTCCTGTGTTGGTTGGGTGCATATATATTTATAATTGTTATATCTTTTTCTTGGATTGATCCTTTGATCATTATGTAGTGTCCTTCCTTGTCTCTTGTAACATTCTTTATTTTAAAGTCTATTTTATCTGGTATGAGTATTGCTACCCCAGTTTTCTTTCGATTTCCATTTGCATGGAATATCTTTTTCCATCCCCTCACTTTCCGTCTGTATGTGTCCCTAGGTCTGAAGTGGGTCTCTTGTAGACAGCATATATATGGGTCTTGTTTTTATATCTATTTAGTGAGCCTGTGTCTTTTGGTTGGAGCATTTAATCCATTCACATTTAAGGTAATTATTGATATGCATGTTCTTATTACCATTTTCTTAATTGTTATGGGTTTGTTTTTGTAGGTCCTTTTCTTTTGTGTTTCCCACTTAGAGAAATTCCTCTAGTATATGTTGTAGAGCTGGTTTGGTGGTGCCAAATTCTCTTAGCTTTTACTTGTCTGTAAAGCTTTTGATTTCTCCGTCGAATCTGAATGAGATCCTTGTCAGGTAGAGTAATCTTGGTTGTAGGTTCTTCCTTTTCATCACTGTAAATATATCATGCTACTCCCTTCTGGCTTGTAGAGTTTCTGCTGAGAAATCAGCTGTTAACCTTATGGGAGTTCCATTGTATATTATTTGTTGGTTTCCCTTGTTGCTTTCAATAATTTTTCTTTGTCTTTAATTTTTATTTATTTATTTATGGCTGTGTTGGGTCTTCGTTTCTGTGCGAGGGCTTTCTCTAGTTGTGGCAAGCGGGGGCCACTCTTCATCGCTGTGCACGGGCCTCTCACTATCGCGGCCTCTCGTTGATGAGCACAGGCTCCAGACGCGCAGGCTCAGCAATTGTGGCTCACGGGCTTAGTTGCTCCGCGGCATGTGGGATCCTCCCAGACCAGGGCTCGAACCCGTGTCCCTTGCATTGGCAGGCAGATTCTCAACCACTGCGCCACCAGGGAAACCCCTTTGTCTTTAATTTTTGTCCATTTGATTACTCTGTGTCTCGGCGTGTTTCTCCTTGGGTTTATCCTGCCTGGGACTTTGTGCGTTTCCTGGTCCTCAGGGCGTTCTCAGAGTTTTCTACTTGTAGCTGTGATCTTGGTTTCAGATTTCTCACCTCCAGAACTTGGTTTCAGATTTCTCACCTTTCAGATTTCTCACCTCACTGTGTGTGGTAATAAGTTTGTGTTGTTTTAAGCCGCTGAGTTTGTGATAATTGGTTACAGCAGCCACAGGAAACTAATGTAACCAGCACGTGGCAGGACTGTGATGTAAGCCTTGGTCTGAGGCTAAAATTCGCAGTTTACGGTCACGCTGTGATTGTTTGACTTCAGGCGGTGATACTCAGTACTAATACGTTTGTTCATAGAGCATGTCTTTCCTGGGTGTCTTCTGTCTGAAGAGTGATGGATTGGGTGCTGGGCTCAGAGATGGGAATCCCCGGGTTCCTGCCATCGCGAGCTCAGTGTGGTGAGAAAACGGACGAGGAGCACAGGCTCTGCAGATTTCAGGGTTCATCTGTGCACGCACACTGGCTGCTGTGAGGAGGAATCTTGAGCATGGAGAGATGGAGGAGGTGCACAGCCCACGGTTCTTTCTGGGGAGGTGACGAGCGGCAAAGGCCTGCAGGGTGGCGAGGGGCCTGCTGGGGAGGGGTTGGGGAGGACGTTCCAGGCAGCGGGGGCAGTGGGTTCCAGGGCGTCCAGGCTGCTGGCTGTGGTCGGGTCCACGAGAGCTGGGTTGCCTGCTGCAGAGTGCTGGCGAGGGGTGAGGTCGCACAGAACGTGGGGTCAGTGTGAGAGGGGCTTCTGCGCTGTGATTTTTCTGTAAGGGACAGGTCTGGGCCTTGATGTTTACGAGGTCTGCCTGCCTGCTTTGGCTGAGGTGTGCTTTAGTGCGGCGCCGAGAGCCCTGGCTCCTGGTGGCAGTGGGCAGCTGCGGTCCGTCCCCTGGTTACTGGGCTGCAGGCCGGAGCCTGGCTCCTCGTCCTGGGCGTGTCTAGCTGTGGCCGCCGTGCAGCACCCGCACTCAGCGTGCGTGCGCCACGTAGGACTGGGTCCTGTGGGAGGAGGGGGACCTCAGGACATGGCCGTGGCAGTCTCCTGAGACACGGTACGTACAGCTGTGCACGCGGGCGGGGTCAGCTCGCGAGCCGGGGCGGAGAGGCCTGCAGGGTGCCTGAGGGGGGCTCCCCTGGAGGAGGCTGACGCCAGGAGACCAGAGCAGAGCCCAGCTCGGCACAGGCAGCGCCGGTCGCTGTCAGCACCAGCGGGACAGAGTGTTCGAGGGTCAGTTGGACGAAGACAGGTGAGGGAGGAGGAGGCCGTGCTGTCTGAAGCAGAGCTGTTAGTTTGAAGGTCTTGTGAGCTTGGTCAGGTGATACTGTTGTGCTCTGTGACAGCGGCTGCTTCCTGTTTTTCCCCAGATCCCCAGACTTCAAGGGAGATTTTTGATTTTGCACTAAAGGCAATCTGTCCTCAGGTAAGATTTAATATTCCTCTAATTCTTCTTCAGCTGAGCCTTGTGATTGTCAAACATTGATGGTAAATTTTTTTTTTTAATAGATTGATCTGAAGAGATACGCGGTGCCTTTGGGTAAGAGTCTATATTTAATGAGGTGGAATGTTTCAGATTATTAAGTTAATGCATTGAGGAAACGTTTGCTTAAACTGTGAGTGAAAGTCAGTGCAGTGACACCTGTGATGCTCCCATACGGTTGTGACGGGGCCTCTTGGGCGCTGGTTGAGATGGTTACACTTAGATCACATGATTGCAGAAAAAATCACTTTAGAGCAGCTCTCAGGGAATCCAGATTGTTTGATTCTGACTTTATCTAAATAAACCCTGATCCTACTTCCGACCTTTGTTTTGGGAGTCACGGGCCTGTCGATTCAGATGGAGGATGGAGGCATCAGAGGTCTGAGGGGACCACTGGGTCACTAGAGTAAGGATACTGGAGCCTCCTTTGTGAGCACAGTTTTAATTTGACGTGTGGCTGAAGCTTTTTCTTAGCTCTTTGTTCCGCCCTTTGTTGTCTTATTTTAAATGTGATGTATTTTGCATTTGCAGCTGGCTTGTCCATATTTACCCTGCATGCATCTCAGTTTAGCACCTGCCTCCTGGACAACTACGTTTCTTTATTTGAAATACTGTCGAAATGGTGTAGCCACACAAATGTAGAATTGAAAAAAGCTGCATATTCAGCTCTGGAATCTTTCCTGAAGCAGGTACTGTTTAAAATTCTTTCTATGCAAAAAATTAAATTCCAATCTTGTGCATGAACGTTTGAAAAGTAAATACAAGTTGGTCCATTAGCTTCTGTGGTACTTAAAGAAAAAGCATGCTTATCCATCAGCCGCATGGGTGGCAGCAGGTCTGGAAGAACGCTCAGAAGATGCCAGATCGGATCAGGGCCTCTGAGCCAAGGCTGGATAGAAGAAGTGGCGGCAGGGAGGGACGGCTGGGAGGCCTGGGCTCCCTGGAGCCGGTGGCCCAGTGAGGGTGGGGTCAGGGTCAGCTGCCATGTTAAGACAAGATGCTTGTGTCTCCGTGGCTTCGTGACTGAGATGAGCCCACCTGCCCTGGGGTCTTTCCGTCCAGCTGGGGTGTGGGTGCAGGGGGAGCCTGCAGGTGGCTGGGTGTCTCTGTCGGCCAAGGAGCAGGTGCTGTGGTTCTGAGCGCCCACTGGCAGCTGGACACACCCGAGGGGTGGGCTGGTGGCGGGAATGAGACTGGCTGGGGCGGCGCTGATGGAAATTCTGAAGAGCGGCGTTGGGAGCCCTCGCGCACCTGGGGCACAGCTGCTGTCCTGCTGCAGGCGTATCCCACAGCTCCTGTAGGGACTCTTGGGACGTTTCCAGCTTGGGCTGTTTTAGTGCTTTATTTATTTTTTTATTTTTTAAAAAATTATTTATTTATTTATTTTTGGCTGTGTTGGGTCTTGTTGCTGTGCATGGCCTTTCTCTAGTTGTGGCGACCGGGGGCTACTCTTCGTTGCGGTGCACGGGCTTCTCATTGCGGTGGCTTCTCTTGTTACGGAGCACAGGCTCTAGGCACACAGGTTTCAGTAGTTGTGGCATGCGGGCTCAGTAGGTGTGGTTTGCGGGCTCTAGAGCGCAGGCTCAGTAGTTGTGGTGCATGGGCATATTTGCTCCACAGCACGTGGGATCTTCCTGGACCAGGGCTCGAGCCCGTGTCCCCTGCATTGGCAGGTGGATTCTCAACCACTGTGCCACCAGGGAAGCCCATACTGCTTTATTTTATTTTATTTTTTCATAAGATAGCACTTACATGTGGAATCTAAAAAGAGGGTACAAATGAACCCATCCACAAAACAGGAATAGAGTCCCAGATGCAGCAGCAGACACATGGCTACCAGGGGTTGGGCTGCGGGGGCTCTTGTAACGGGACCAGCTGAGGACATTGTTGAGCAGCACCCTTGCCAACTGTTCTCATGGCTGTGGAGCAGACACCTAGAAGTGGCATTGCTGGGGCGCATGGTAGGGATAGGTTGCAATTTATGAGCGCCTGCTAAACTCTTTTTCAAACTGTTTGCACCGTTTTCCATCCCCGCCGGTAAGTTCCAGCCACCCCACGTTCCTGCCAACACCTAGAATTGCCAGTCTTTTTAATTTCAGCCCCTCTGATGGGTGTACAGTGTTGCCCTACTGTGATTTTAATTTGAATTTCCGTGGTGACTGTTGATCTTTTTTTCCTGTAGTGGTTTGCCATTCTTATGTCTTGTTTTGTGAAGTATTCCTTCAGATCTTTCGCTTGCTTTGAAATCAGGTTGTATGTCATTTTATTAACGAGCTGTAAATGTTCTTTATACAATTAGGAGACAAGCCCTTTTCTAAAAATAGTGCAAATAGTTTTTCTCTGTGGCTTCCCTTTTCTTTTTCTTAACTGTATCTTTCCAAGAGCAGGACTTTTAAAGTTTAAGTCCAATTTACCAGTTTTCCAATTGGTCCTCTTTTCTATGCCCTAAGAAAACTTTATCTATCCTGTGGTTGCAGAGATTTTCTCCTAGTTTTCCACAAGGAGTTTTGTAGTTCATGGTTTTAATATTTACGTTTAGGTTTATAATGCATTTTGAGTTAGTTTTTGTGTATGATGTACAGTAAGGTTTGAAGTTGATTTTTCCCCCTTTTTTTTGATTCAAGCACCATTTGTTGAAGACTTCTTTCCCCATCGACTTACCTGGGCACCGTGGTCACAAAGCAGTTGACCACATGTGTGGAGGTTTATTTGTGGACTGTTGTTCCATTTGTCTTTCTGTCTATCCTTAAGTCAGTACCTCACTGTGTTGATGACTCCAGCTTTATATTAAGTCTTGAAATTAGGTAGTGGATGTCTTCCAACTTCACTCTTCTTTTCCATTATTGTTTTGCTTATTGAATGAGCTTTTTTTTTTTTTTTAAGGCATTTTAAGAGTGAGAAATTGTGGAGAACAAAGTGACTTATTTCACACTGGAGAGAGAGAGAGAAATGAATTAGATTCATCTTGAGTGTCTGAGCTTTTTTATTTTTTTTGAATTTTATTTTATTTTTTAGACAGCAGGTTCTTATTAGTTATCTGTTTTATACATATTGGTGTACACATGTCAATCCCAATCTCCCAGTTCATCACCCCGCCACCACCACCTTCCACCCCTCTTTCCCCCCTTGCTGTCCGTACGTTTGTTCTCTGTGTCTGTGTCACTGGTTTGCAAGGCTATTTCTGCCTTGCAAACCAGTTCATCTATACCATTTTTCTAGATTGCACATATATGTGTTAATATATGATATTTGTTTTTCTCTTTCTGACTTATTTCACTCTGTATGACAGTCTCTTTGTCCATCCACAACGCTACAAATGACCCAATTTCGTTCCTTTTTATGGCTGAGTAATACTCCATTGTTTATTCGTACCACGTCTTCTTTATCCATTCGTCTGTCGATGGGCATTTAGGTTGCTTCCATGACCTGGCTATTGTAAATAGTGCTGCAGTGAATATTTTGGTGCATGACTCTTTTTGAATAATAGTTTTCTCTGGGTACATGCCCAGTAGTGGAATTGTTGGGTCATATGGTAATTCTATTTTCAGTTTTTTAAGGAACCTCCATACTGTTCTCCATAGTGGCTGTATCAATTTACATTCCCACCAACAGTGCAAGAGGGTTCCCTTTTCTCCACACCCTCTCCAGCATTTATTGTTTGTAGTTTTTTTGGTGATGGCCATTCTGACCGGTGTGAGATGATACCTCACTGTAGTTTTGATTTGCATTTCTCTAATGATTAATGATGTTGAGCATTCTTTCATGTGTTTGTTTGCAATCTGTATATCTCTTCTTTGGAGAAATGTCTGTTTAGGTCTTCTGCCCAATTTTGGATTGGGTTGTTTGTTTTTTTAATATTGAGCTGCATGAGCTGTGTATATATTTTGGAGATTAATGCTTTGTCCATTGGTTCGTTTGCAAATATTTTCTCCCATTCTGAGGGTTGTCTTTTTGTCTTGTTTATAGTCTCCTTTGCTGTGCAAAAGCTTTTAAGTTTCATTAGGTCCCATTTGTTTATTTTTGTTTTTATTTCCATTACTCTAGGAGGTGGGTCAAAAAAGATCTTGCTGTGATTTATGTCACAGAGGGTTCTGCCTATGTTTTCCTCTAAGAGTTTTATAGTGTCTGGTCTTATATTTAGATCTTTAATCCATTTCGAGTTTATTTTTGTGTGTGGTGTTAGGGAGTGTTCTAATTTCATTCTTATACATGTGGCTGTCCAGTTTTCCCAGCACCACTTATTGAAGAGGCCTGTCTTTTCTCCATTGTATATTCTTGCCTCTTTTGTCATAGATTAGTTGACCATAGGTGTGTGGGTTTATCTCTGGGCTTTCTATCCTGTTCCATTGATCTATATTTCTGTTTTTGTGCCAGTACCATATTGTCTTGATTACTGTAGTTTTGTAGTATAGTCTGAAGTCCGGGAGTCTGATTCCTCCAGCTCTGTTTTTTTCCCCTCAAGACTGCTTTGGCTATTCGGGGTCTTTTGTGTCTCCATACAAATTTTAAGATTTTTTGTTCTAATTTTGTAAAAAATGCCACTGGTAATTTGATAGGGGTTGCATTGAATCTGTAGAATGCTTTGGGTAGTATAGTCGTTTTCACAATATTGATTCTTCCAATCCAAGAACATGGTATATCTCTCCATCTGTTTGTGTCATACACCATGATCAAGTGGGATTTATCCCAGGGATGCAAGGATTCTTCAATATATGCAAATCAATCAATGTGATACACCATATTAACAAATTGAAGAATAAAAACCATATAATCATCTCAGTAGATGCAGAAAAAGCTTTTGACAAAATTCAACACCTGTTTATGATAAAAACTCTCCAGAAAGTGGGTGTAGAGGGAACCTACTTCAACGTAATAGAGGCCATATTTGACAGACCCACCACAAACATGATTCTCAGTGGTGAAAAACTGAAAGCATTTCCTATAAGATCAGGAAAAAGACAAGGATGTCCACTCTCGCCACTGTTATTCAACGTAGTTTTGGAAGTCCTAGCCACGGCAGTCAGAGAAGAAAAATAAATAAAAGGTATACAAATTGGAAAAGAAGAAGTGAAACTGTCACTGTTTGCAGATGACATGATACTATACATAGGTAATCCTAAATATGCCACCAGAAAACTATGAGAGCTAATCAGTGAATTTGGTAAAGTTGCAGGGTACAAAATTAATGCACAGAAATCTCTTGCATGCCTATACACTAACAACAAAAGATCAGAAAGAGAAATTAAGGAAACAATACCATTCAGCATTGCAACAAAAAGAATAAAATACCTACCTAAGGAGGAATAAAGCTACCTAAGGAGGTAAAAGACCTGTACTCAGAAAACTATATAAGACACTTGTCTTTCTTTCTGATTTTTAGTTTTGAGCCGTCCCCGTGTTCCCTCCTGTGGGTCCCAGTCTGTTGGTGACTGAACTCACCGGCCGCTGGGCTGCCCAGCTTTGTGTCACCATGAGTCACAGAGGAGTCTAAAGACGCCTTCTGCTTCATCAGGGAGCTTTCATCCGGAGCCTGTGTTTTGTGCAAACGTCTTCCTGCATCTACCTGGTCTCTTTCAGTCCCTTTCTCTAGGAAAAAAGCATCATGTATAATAAAGGCTTACTTGAGAAAGTGCCTTTTCTGAACCTGTTGGAGACTAAGCAAGCAGATGGAAGAAATGGTTCTTTATGAGTAAAAGCAACTGTGGAACTGTGACAACACATTGATAATGTCTTACTCAGCAGTTCTAGCCTTTTCCCATTTGGATAGATGCCTTTGTTTTCCTAGAAATGTCTCTAAAGTAAACATTATGCAATTGCAGCTTTCTTTTATGGTAGCGAACAACGCAGAGACGCACAGGAGTAAGCTGCGGTACTTCATGGAGCAGTTCTATGGGATCATCAGAAACGTGGACGCAAACAGCAAGGACTTGTGCATCGCCGTTCGTGGATACGGACTGTTTGCAGGGGTATGCCCGATAATGTGCTCGTGTCCTTTTAGTTTCACTTGAGTGTTTAAAGGAATGTACTTTATTGTGTTTTGAATAGCATCTCACACTTGTGAAAATATTGTTCTTACTTGCTTTGTCGTTAACTTGTTTTTCTCAGTGCCTGCTGTGTACTAGGATTCTGTACGTGTATTATCTCAAATACTCATAACTCTCCCACAGGCTTTTAGGAATATGATTCCACTTTACAGGTGAGGAAACTGAGGCCCAGAGAAATTAGGTAACTCGTGAAAGGGCACACAGTGAACAGTTGACAGAACCAAGACATAACTCCGAGCTGAAGATGAGAAACACCACGTTTTTCCCACTGCCGCACTGCCCATTGTTGATGAGGTGCAGCTTGGCGGTGACGCTCGGCGCGCTAGCGAGAGCCCCTGTGCCTGAGTGAGGGCTGTTTAGGGACACTGAGCTTCGCCGTGGGTGCCCCCCTCCTAGTGGAGCTCCGCGCTTCCGCTCGACAGAGGACGTCACTCCCTGCCTCTGTGCAGATCTACCTCCCAGGGCTGCTTCCCCGTTGTAGGGTCTGTGTGTCCGTTTCCAGCCCTCCACACCGCCCCTCACTCCTTCCCTCATGCTTCCTCATTTGTTTCCAGATGGTCCTTTCCCCTTAAAAATAAACCTTTATCTCCACTTGTCTCTGTGGCTCCTTTCAGTGTACTTAGGGCAGAAGAAACAGTGTGTGAGAAGGCTCAGAGGTGACCGAGAGCCTGGGCTTCACAGCTTCAGACCCTGAGGTCTGGCCGGCTTGGACTTGTTCGTTGTGGTGACCTAGTGTAGCCAGAGCGTGGCCGACAGGGAGGAAGGCAGAGGACGCGGCAAAGATACAGGGGCCAGAGTCTCCTGGAGGAGGAACTCGAGCCAGGGTCTAAGGGGCCTCAGCAGCACGCGGCCGGGTGGAGGACGGCACAGCCGGGTGCCTCTGGGGGCCGTGTGCTGTGCCTCCGGGGTTTGGGTCTGTCCCTTCCTCTGGGCGACTGGCCTCTGGGCAGGGCCTGCACCCAGTTGTCTTTGATAACTACCATCTTCCCAGTGCCTAGAACACAGGGTTCAGTAGGTGTGTTGTGTATTAATAACTGTTCAGAATGTACTTACAGATTTTTCAGAAAGCATCTTTAGAACATACACTGTATTTTATATCTGTATTTCTTCTCCATTATAAAGCTTGTTAACATTCAGTTTATAACAACATGGCTTAACACGACACCTTAAACACCATTATTTTGAGGTTGGTAAGGTTTGACAGAGGCTTGTTTTCCTTTCCTAAAGCCTTGCAAGGTTATAAACCCAGAAGACGTTGGCTTCATGTTCGTGGAGCTTGTTCAGCGCTGCCGGCAGCTGTTCCTCACCGAGACGGACACGGCCGAGGACCACGTCTACCAGATGCCCAGTTTCCTCCAGTCTGTTGCCAGTGTCTTGCTTCACCTTGATACGGTGAGTGAGATAGTTGGTTAAACGGAGCACAGTTTTGACTATTTTACCTCAGTTCTTCAGATAATTTGATGGCGTAGCAGGAGTTAATATGCATTCAGTACAGGCACATTGTGGTCAGGGCGACCTTTTTTTTTTTCTAATATCTCTGTTTATTTATATTTATTTATTGGGTTGCACCAGGTCTTAGTTGCTGCACGTGGGCTCCTTAGTTGTAGCAGGCGGGCTCCCTAGTTGTGGCATGCCTGTGAGGTCTAGTTCCCTGACCAGGGATTGAACCTGGGCCCCCTGCATTGGGAGCGTGGAGTCTTATCCACTGTGCCACCAGGGAAGTCCCCAAGGTGACATTTTTAGCTAGTATTTTGTATCGGTACGGTTTTTGTCATGAAACTTGACTTTTTTTTCCCAAAGTAGGAAAAATTATTTGTTACTTTCTATCTTTCTAAAAGATTAAGATTGCTGCTTGGGGTAGAATTGCACCTTAAGTATCATTTAGACAGTTACTCTGATTTTTTTTTAGACAATCACAGCAATAAATTAGATTAGGTAATAATCCTGGTTTTTCATTCATCTGACACGTGTCTAATGGCGTTGTGTTTACTCTGACTGTCTGTATGGTCCCTGTAGTTATTCATTGCCTGCCCTAGCTCTTCGTGTGCTCTCCTTTCTGGCAGGTTCCTGAGGTGCACATGCCAGTTCTGGAGCACCTCGTGGTCGTGCAGATAGACAGTTTCCCCCAGTACAGTCCAAAAATGCAGTTGGTGTGTTGCAAAGCCATAGTGAAAGTTTTCCTGGCCTTGGCAGAAAAAGGACCAGTTCTCTGGAATTGCATTAGTACTATGGGTGAGTTTGGAATTCACTTGTTTTGAGGACGATGAATGGTTAATACTTAACATGTTGTTTGATATAAAGAACATCTGGTTGCCAAATTCTTTTGTATCTTTTGATGCCTCTTGGAGAACTAGTATTTTGGTGGACCAAAATAGCCTTTTTCTATCCATTTTTTGAATTTTTTTCCTCTTTCTTTTGCTTTTGAACCTTAATAGTCTAAAATTTAAAACAAAAGAAAAAAAAGAAAAAAATTAAAACTAAAGGTATTACTAAACTTAGAGAAAAAATTGAGAGGGTAAGTTATATTCAAAAAGATAATGGCTGTCATTTTTATTGAGTGGTTATATTTTTCATTGTATTTTTCTTTTTTGTTTTCATTTTCTTTTTATAGTGCATCAAGGTTTAATCAGAATATGTTCTAAACCAGTGATCCTTCAAAAGGTAAATTCTGAATGTATGATTTGAAAGTTAGTCTTTTGTCATCTTGAAAGCTAAAGATGTTGCTAGAGTTTTTAATCTGTAAATATACAAAAGTGGGTTTTTTTGTTATTAGCCATTAGCTACATTTTGAAAAGTATAGGCTGTAATGCCTAAGTACTTTTTCCGGTGATGGTTATGAGACATCCTTAAACATAACCTTACTACTGTACATACATTTTTACAAAAAGGGATCTTTTTCTCTTGAAGCTGTAGGACAAAATACTTAGGTATATTATGGGAGGCATGTCTTAGTGACTTTAACAGGAAATAGGATGAGAGGAGAGATCTGTATAAGAAGTTGAGGTAAATTATTCATAACACATACCTTGGATATTGTTTTGAAACACTTGTTAGTGCATCACTGTTTCAGTCCTAGTTAGAAAATTGTGACATTCTTCCAGCTTCTTTATTATGCTTTCATAACATACTGTCTTCCTCAGACAAGTTAGAGTCTCCAGCCGGCGGCTCTTCTGGCTTAGAGGATTCTGACACATCAGACAGTGAAAGCGCAGCAGTGCTGCTCGCTCTCTGGTGCGTCCTCAGCGTTGGATGTTTGTCTTCCCACCAGGGTGCTGAGCCTGAGTGCGAGGACCGCCGTGTGTCAGGGGAAGTTAGAACCGGCAAATGGCGAGTGTCCACCTGCAAAGACTATTTGGATCTTTTTAGAAATCTCCTGAGCTGTGACCAGATGATGGTAAAAACGACCATTTTAAAGCCACAGAAGTACCTTAGTTCCTCATTATTAGTCTCCATAGTTTTACACCTAAGAATTATTTCAGAAGTATATTTTACTAACTTTCAATAGGGTTTTTTTTTTTAAGTACTTCAGGTAATGAAAAATTAAAACAGTGTAAGTTAGGATAGTTAAAGTGAGACTTGAAAAAAATCAAATAAAAGGAACAAAACCCTAGAACTCGTTTAAAATTAATGAATTACTGTAGCTGAGTCCGCATTTCAGCTTAAGAAGCAGCATACCTAGCGTAATTGGTGCCGAGTTGTTCTTTCAAACAGACCCAGGCTGGTGGATAAAAAGAACGTGGCAGGCAGTGTTATCACCACGGGAGAGCTGTGCTCTTTTTATTTGCTAAAGCTGAAGGTACATCCGGTTGCTGTAGTAGGTGCGAAGGAGATGGGTGCACGGCTGTTTGTCACGGTTAGAGTCATGCCTCCTGCGTTTCTGGCAGGTGCTTCAGCGGTGTCTGCGCTAAGCCAGGTTCTGGCCACCGTTTAACATAGTCTTTGACAAAGCATTCATAGCCTGGGAAAAGCAGTGTTTGTCAATAGATGGTTCCTATCCTGTGAAAAATCTTAGAGGAGTTTTTCTTATTGAGGTAAAATAGTATAGCAATGTTAATAATTTTACCTAAAATATGCTTTCTTATATGTGATGTTAGATACATTTTGAGGTTAAGTTTCATAGACTATTTGAGTAAAGGCAGAGTAATTGGTCCATATTTTTGGAATGGTAGAATATTTCACTTTTTTTTTTTTTTTTGAATATTTCACTTTTAAAGAAATAATAGATTATAATACTTTAAATTCATTCTGAGAATAGATATGTATTTGTACATATGTATGCATGCCTATGTGTGAGTACATGTGTATTTATATGTGCACATGTATATATGTGCATATGTACATGCATGTGCATTTGCACAGTGACACAACATGTATAGTATACAGATGTGTGTACACACACACACACACACACACACACACACACTCACACATTAATGTGGTAAATGTTTTGACAACGATTGGCCTAATAAATCTTCTCATTTACTACTGTTTGTGTTTGTTACATGACTGCGTAAGTCGTATCTGACTGAAATGGTATTGTCCTAATAATTTAGGAAGGTATCTACATTTTCCAGCTTGAAAACTTTGAGGTAAATCTGCTATAGTTTACACAGGAGTTTCCTTAATACCTAAATATACATATACATCTTTATGTATCATAATGCTTATTTAATACTGGTACTGATACTTTTTTGCACAGTATGTTGAAATTTATCATTTTCTTTATTTTAAGGATTCTCTTTTAGCAGATGAAGCATTTCTCTTTGTGAATTCCTCCCTTCCAAGTCTGAATCGTTTGCTGTATGATGAATTTGTAAAATCAGTTTTGAAGATTATCGAGAAATTGGATCTTACACTGGAAAAGCAGAGTGTTGGGGAACAAGAGGTTAGATCTTGTCAGTAATAATTTTGCATCCTTTTTGTACTAACTCTCTCTACGTGCTGCAGCATGAGCAAATCACACACTTGTAGAGATTGCAGGAAATTGGTTTATCAGCATTAATACGTGTCATTGATACTTTTTTATTTGCATTGCCTAATGTGTAGAAAATATTCTGTACTAGATTGTTCTGAACTACTAGATAGTAGTTTATATGTTTAATAAGTTAAAGCAACTCTTTGGAAGAAGTTGTTACGAGGATTGTTACTCATTCCTCAGCAGTAGCAGAGTCAAGTCTTACTTAGTGTAGAGGCGGCCTTTTGCAGTAGGATCGGGAAACCTGGCGTTCCTCTGGTTGATAGCCGAGGAGACTCCAAGCTCTGTGCTCTGGAGTGAGTAGAAGGTAGGCCGGGGCGGGCAGGGAAGACCCCCTGCCCCTGTTCTCTTGCACTGCTTTCCCGGCCGGCTCAAGGGTGGGAGCCAGCGTGAAGCTGCCGGCTCGGGGCCGCTGTCCACTCTGAGGGGTCCTCATCACGAGACACTCAGGTGATGAGGCTACATCAGTGGGCGTGGACTCTGTGGAGCACGGTTCACTGCTGAGCCCGTGGGTCCTTCAGTCGACTTTGCCCGTTGGCTTCCACGGCCGAGCCCGAGGCCGCTCAGTCAGGGGGTCCTGCAGGGGCAGAGGCGGGCCCTGGGCCTCGTCAGCCCGGCTGCACTCGTGATGCTTTTACACAGGTTGAAGGGGACACTGGGGGGTGGTCTGTTGCTCTTTAAGGCTTTTTACTTATTCACGTCTAAAATAATTTCATAAACACACATGCCCAGAGGGACTCGCTGAGACTGTCGGCCGCACACCTGCTCTTGGAGCACATGTCCTAGTCTCTGTCTTCCGCTCCCCTTGCACTGTCTGCCGGGTCAGCTGTCGCCTCTGAGATTAGCATTTCCCAGATAGGTCTAGGTTCCAGCCTTGCCCTCGACATTTCCACCTGCATCTGAAACACAAACTGAATATGTTAATATCTGTGTATTACCTGATAGTAGTGACTGTTTCTCTGTTTCTCACTTGGAACCTACACGTCACGACTGGTCCTTTCTCTGCCGTGAGGTTCTGCCTCTGGCCGGCACACTGCTCCTGTGAGAAGGTTTAGTCCCCCCTACCCTGTGTGTCTGTGTGTGTGCGCACCTTCATTCCCCCGACGGCGTCCCCTGTGGCCTCCCATGCCACATGCTCTATGGGTCCCGTCATTCTGATCCTACTGTGAGCTTCCGAGGCCCGTCTGTACCTCCTCACTTCTGCATTCCTTCCTCAAAGACTCAGGCCTTGGCTGTGGAGTCACTTGCTGAGTCATTTGTTGAATGATTGAATGTTACAGTGTTTTTTTGGTACCATTAATTTTTAAGGATGAAAATGAAGCTGCTGGTGTTTGGGTGATCCCGACTTCAGATCCAGCTGCTAACTTGCGTCCTGCTAAACCTAAAGATTTTTCAGCTTTCATCAACCTGGTGGAATTTTGCAGGTATTTAAAAAATGCTATTTGTTTAAGAGTGGAAATTATCAATTATTGGCTGTAATATAGGAAAATCACTTACGTAGATATAAGAAATGAAATAGTAGGACTTAAAATGTAAAATTGCTTGTATGAAACTTAAAATATATTTAAATGTAGCATCTGAGATTTATCTTTTTTTAAAAAAATACATTTAAAAGATCCTCAGGTAGGGAAAACAAGGAATATAGATATACCTGAAAATGATATATAATGGAATCATAGATTATGATTTTGTTTTGATTATGTCCCTTATAATTTCAAAGCTGAGTAAAAATAGTATATGATGAGAATTTCTACATTAAGCTTTAAATTTGTTTTTACAGGGAGATTCTTCCTGAGAAACATGTAGAATTTTTTGAGCCATGGGTATGCTCCTTTGCATATGAATTAATTCTGCAGTCTACACGGTTGCCATTCATTAGTGGTTTCTACAAATTGCTATCTATTGCTGTGAGAAATGCCAAGAAAATAAAATATTTTGAGGTAAGTGTTTTTTGAAGGACCCTGAATATTCCTGTGTTTCTTTTTTTTTTTTTTAAATTAATTAATTAATTAATTTTTAGCTGTGTTGGGTCTTCGTTTCTGTGCAAGGGCTTTCTCTAGTTGCAGCAAGCGGGGGCCACTCTTCATCGCGGTGTGCAGGCCTTTCACTGTTGCGGCCTCTCGTTGCGGGGCACAGGCTCCCGACGCGCAGGCTCAGTAGTTGTGGCTCACGGGCCTAGTTGCTCCGTGGCATGTGGCATCTTCCCAGACCAGGGCTCGAACCCGTGTCCCCTGCATTGGCAGGCAGATTCTCAACCACTGCGCCACCAGGGAAGCCCCCTGTGTTTCTTAGGTTGCATGAGTTTGTATAAATACCTTCTAAAATACGACATGATAGCATATTGCAGTTTTAAAGTCTACTAATTTTATTATCTGTACTTTGAAAGACTGATAATGTGAGTGGCAGTTGGATGACACTCTTTAAAGTTTAACCAGTAGCATTTTCTGTTCTGATTTACGACACCTGGCTGATGATGTTAGCTCCACAGGGTTCTGATGGGGTGCTGGGTGCTGGGATGGCATCACTACCATCACTCTCGCCCTCTCCAGGCTCACCTCGTCAGAAGCTCTGGGCCGCGGCTCAGCAGCCTGTGCCCAGGCCGCCCAGGGGATCTGGTGGCCCGTGAGGTTGGAAAGTAACTGGGTTTGCGTCTGGGGGCTCTGGGCGTGAGCAGTGTCTCAGCCCACAGGCATGTGCTTCAGAACACAGGGACGGGGAGTGGACTTAGGCCCTGGGTTTTGACCGGCAAGCCACTTCCCACCTCCCACTCGGTTTCTCACTGGCCTCCGCCTGAAATGTTTTCAGGGCTGATTTCACTTCCCCTCTGCATGAGGCCTGAGCAACATGAAAATGGGTTCCCCTCGGAAGGAAGGCTGGGAACTGCCGGATTAGAACACAGAATTACCTGGTTATCATTCACGGAACTAATTCCCTGTTTTATTTGACAGGGTGTTGGCCCAAAGAGTCAGAAACAGTCTCCTGAGGACCCAGAAAAGTCTTTTTGCTTTGCTTTGTTTGCAAAATTTGGTAAAGAGGTAATTTTCAAATGATTTATCCAGTGTTGTCATGGGTTATTTAAAAATGAATGTAAGACGTAGAGAATGGACTTGAGGACATGGGGAGGAGGAAGGGTAAGCTGGGATGAAGTGAGAGAGTGGCATGGACATATATACACTACCAAACGTAAAATAGATAGCCAGTGGGAAGCAGCCGCATAGCACAGGGAGATCAGCTCGGTGCTTTGTGACCACCTAGAGGGGTGGGATAAGGAGGGTGGGAGGGAGACGCAAGAGGGAGGGGATATGGGGATATTTGTATATGTATAGCTGATTCACTTTGTTATACAGCAGAAACTAACACACCATTGTAAAGCAATTATACTGCAATAAAGATGTTAAAAAAAAATGAATGTATGTTGAAAAAAATCCTAATGATCGTAAATGATCTAATTGCTTAAAAATGGGCTGCTTAATCCATGTGGGGATTAAGGGGTTAAAATCACTAACAGAGGAAATCTTTGCGCTTCCAGAGTCCCCTGAGGTTTCTTAAAATTGAGTGATGACAACTCAAAGTTAATAGATTCTTTAGCTCTTCCACCTAATGGGAATTAAGTACTCAACAAATGAACTCTTCCTGGAGATCAGTGCTTAATTTTTAAATGAACGCAGCCGTGTCAGATAAAGGCCGTGTGATCATTTTCCCTGTTTGCGAGTAGGGCATCTCGTAGTTGATTGTGAAATGGAAGGCTCTCTTCAGGTGCGCAGCACTGATGTTCTTGTCGTCTTTCTTGCTAAGGTGTCAGTTAAAATGAAGCAGTACAAAGATGAACTCCTGGCCTCCTGTTTGACCTTTGTCCTGTCCCTGCCACATGACATCATCGAACTTGATGTCAGAGCCTATGTCCCTGCCTTGCAGGTGGGTGCATTGTCCTGAGCAGATGTATCTCTAGTGCAGTGTCCTGTTTCCTGGAAAGCATGGCAGTCACAGCAGGCGCTCACCTGTCAGACACCCCGGTTCATGTTCTGCTTCTGCCACTGAGCAGCTTTGGGGAGAGACCCTGGCTGGGCCTCGCTGAGGGCCCCTGGGAATGGGGGGTGAGGATTCAGCCCTCCCTGTGCTGCAGGTGTGCAGTGACACCCACTGGCAGGCCTTCCTGAGAGGGCCTCAGTGTACCCTTCCCTCCAGCCTGTCTGGTTCCGGCAGAGGAAAGGCTTGCCGTTAGAAACCCTCTTTGAATCTCATATTCCTTTTGTTTCATTACCTTGTTTGTACTCACATACAGATGGCTTTTAAACTGGGCCTGAGCTATACCCCATTGGCAGAAGTCGGCCTGAATGCCCTAGAAGAATGGTCAGTTTACATCGGCAAACATGTAATTCAGCCCTATTATAAGGACATTTTACCCAGCCTTGATGGATATCTGAAAACTTCAGCCTTATCAGGTAAGGTTTAGAAGAATTTTGACATGTGTCTTAAAATGGCGATGTAATAACTATAATAAGACTACATATTTGCATTTTTGCAACTTTTGAAATTTGAACCCAACATATTCAAAATATGTTTGATATTTTTGTGATCTCCCCAATTCATTTCAATATAATTGGGACATAAGAAGTATAACTGAGGTATTAAACCTACTTTTTATTTTAGTCACTTATATCCTACCAAGATTTATAAAATCTTCAAGGGCAAGAAGTCAGTCTTCAATATCTTGAACTCCTTATAGATTCTAACATACTGCCTTGCAAAGAAACTTTTGTTTGACAAATCAAACAGGAATTAAAACTATAAGGAAATCCAATAGTAATTTTATATTTTGACCTAATCTCACCTGATTTTTTATTGGTTTTTCAGATATAACTGATTTAGTACTAATGTTAGTTCAGAAGAATTGTCATACAAGAAATAGGTTTGGGAAAAGATTCAAAGAAAAAATTCATCTGGCCAGGCAAAATTTTTTCTTTTTTTTTTTTTTAATGGATTGGAGGTTTTTTTAAAAATTAATTTATTTTTGGCTGCATTGGGTCTTCATTGCTGTGTGCGGGCTTTCTCTAGTTGCAGAGAGTGGGGGCTACTCTTTGTTGCGGTGCACGGGCTTCTCATTGTAGTAGCTTCTCTTGTTGCGGAGCACAGGCTCTAGGCACGCAGGCTTCAGTAGTTGAGGCTCGCGGGCTCTAGAGCGCAGGCTCAGTAGTTGTGGTGCACGGGCTTGGTTGCTCCGTGGCATGTGGGATCTTCCCAGACCAGGGCTCGAACCCGCGTCCCCTTCGTTGGCAGGCGGATTCTTAACCACTGCATCACCAGGGAAGTCCCCAGGCCAAAGTTGTACTAGCCAAGAAAAGTAGTATGTAGAATTGAGGGGGGGGCAGATTTCCTTGAACCAGAATGGAAATGGACATAGTGATCAGATGAGCAAAAAGAAGGGTTCATGTTGGAGAAGAACCCTGAAATATTGGTAAGAATTGAAATGCCCCTGCCAGCAAAGTAGAAAATCAAGTGTTAATTTGTAAAATTCCATCTACGTAAATCATTATTTTATTGTTCAGCTTAAATACTGTTGGTTTAGAAACCGTAAATGAAAAGTGTGTGACAAATTTCATTTACTGTGTCTGGTTTTTATGACACCTCTATGCATATTCAGAGTTCATAAAGAAAGAGTCACAGTTTTGGGATAAGTATTTAGAGGAAAAAAAAAAGCTAGTTGATGTTTGTATTTTATTTAGGCTTTTAAAATTCACTTCTTATAAGGAGTGCTGCTATTTGAGTAGTTCACTGAAAACACGTGGACATGGTTAAAGGAAATGAATATATCTGTTAGCAGATATCTTTGTGGTCCGTTCATTTGCTTTTTTGAATTTAGTTTTGTCAGTTAGCTCATTGAAAAGATTTGTATTTCTTTTCAGTTAATGTGGGACATTACTGTGATCCTTTAAGCAGAGAATTTAGTTATTGATAAATAGTCGTTCTCCAGGTAATTAGAAGATAGGGAAAAGATAGGGAAAAGCAGAGGGTAAGTAAACTAACAACAGAAAATCCATAACCTGAAAGACTATTTTTAGTAATGTTTTATTTGATATGATATTAAACTTCCAGAACAGTTGCATTAATAGTGAAAAGAACTCCTATCTGCTCTTTATGCAGGTTTAGCAGTTAAGTTGTGTCCCGCTTGCTTTGTCACTGTCTGTGCTCTCTCTGTATTGTGCGGTAATATGTGTGTGTGTTTACACGTGATGATTTCTCCCGAACCTTTTGTGAGTAAGTTGCAGGCATCACAGACGCGTGTGCCTGAATATTGCGATGTGTGCTTCCTGTGCATGACCACAGACGGCATCGTCGTGGTCAAGGTCAGGAGGGGTGACATGGATCCCTCACTCTCCTCCTCTGCAGCCTGTGTGCACATTGCTCGGCTGCCCCATTAACTTCCTTCGTAGCTGTGCTTTCAGCTGCGTTTTTCCGGGGCCAGAATTCAGTCCGGGCCTTGCATTTAGTTGTCGTGCCTCTGGGCGTCCTTTTGTGCGGGACAGTTCTCATGACGTTGATGTTGTTGAAGGTTGCGGGCCGTGATTTGGGAGGAGGTCCTTCCGCCTGGGCTTGTCGGATGTCCTCTCACGTGAGGGGCCCCCAGGACCGATGGCAGGCGGTGCCGTCATGGTCATGCCCATGGGCCTGTGGTTAGCGGGAGCCGCTCTGTCCTCTGACTGTGAGTGGTCTTCCCAGTGAGGTCAGTCCCGTGAGGTCCTCCTCCAGTGGTCGGTGCCGAGGACGGTGGGCACCGGGGGCCCCCCTGGTGGGGCAGGGTATCCAGGCAGGCGAGGAGGGCGGCATACGGGACGTCGGCCACGTTAACAGTTGGATCAAGGACAATGAGGGGAGAGAGAGAAAGAGCTAAAGGGCCTCGGGGATCGGGCCGGGCGTGAGCTCAGGGCCCTGCCTCCCGTCCCGGGCCTCACTGCTTCTGCACACGTGCACAGGCGCCCGCACACGTGTGGGTGGGTGAAGTGGAACGTGTAACGTGCACACCTGTTGTCCTTCTGTCCGTTGGAAGGGGCTGCCTGGGGCTGGTGGTACCTTTGTAGCAGCGAGCAAACTAGTCCCCAGGTTGTGGCTTTGGAGAAATGGCTGCTTCCAGCCTGGACAGGCAAAGTACAAGAGGAACCTAGAATATTGTGTTTTCTGAAACATGCAGAAATCAAGGAAGTGTTCAAAGAATGATGGGAAATGTCACGGGCCAACTTGGGATAACCTGAGCATCAAGGCAGATTGTCCCAGAAGGAGATCATGATCCGCTGAACCGTGTAGGACTCTGGCGCGTGTACAGTCACAAGTCAGCGAGTAAACGGGCAGCCTCATCGTGTGCTTCGTCTCGCTGTGTAAGAAGTCACCACAGGGCCAGCGGCTGAAATGCCATCTGTCGTTTCCCCGTCCTCTGGGTCACAAGCCCAGGCGGGCTTAGCCGCTCCTGTGCTCGGGGCCGGCTGGGCCGGTCTGGCCCTTCTCCGGGCCCTCTGGGGAGGGCCCTCAGGTTCATGCAGGGTGTCGGCGGCGTCTGAGGCCCCGTTTCCTTGCTGGCTGGTGGTCCCGGCTTGGCCCGCCCCTTGCCTTTGGCCCTCCACCTTCACAGCCAGCGGTGCGCCTTGAATCCTTAGGCTCGGAGTCTGTCCCCCTTCCTCCTGCATCCGCTGGAGGAAACTCTGCTTTCAAGAGGCTCGTGTGATTAGATTAGACCTGCCTTTGTTGTGTAAGGGAACACAGTCACGGGGGTAACACCGGGTAGGGTCATGGGGGTACCTTAAAATCCTGCCTACCTCAGCCCACAACGCATGTTACTCACCAAGGGTGCAGATGGCAGCTTTACAGTGGAGACCCTGGCAGACAGTCGTCAGCCTGCTGGCCAGCAGTGGGGCCGGTGGACAGCACGCCTCCTTCTGTGCTTTGCTGAGAGCCCAGTGCCGCTGTGTGCCGCTCCTGACAGAGGTGCAAGGCCTGAACCTTTTGCTCAAAGTGCTTCTGATAAGACTCAAGCCTTGCTCCCTTGTGGATTCCACAGAAAGTAAAGAGTAACTTTGCCCGTTACAGACAAAGACATTGATCAGTAAGGCAGAGAAGCACGTCCTTTAAGACGGAGTGACCTTTGCTAAGAATGTAACTCGTTTCATTGCCTCTTCTCAGACTCAGGTTCCAAGTTTTGTCATGTTCTGGGACCCACTGACACAACTTGAAACAGCGGGTCTCTCGCAGGGAGTCTGTGAGATCCAATTGTTTTCAGAGGAGTACTAAGATGTCGTGTGTGTTAACATGCGTTCTTCAAATAGATCAGTGGGTTTTTACAAAAGTAGGTTCTGCTTCCAGTATGCTGACTGTTGCTAGTTGTAACCCACAAAAGCAAAACTCTGTGAGGTCTTAGTAAGTCCCAGTTGTGGGAAGATGGCCGGACGCCAAGAAGCCGAGACTCGCTGCTTCGTGAGCAGCAGCTCACCCTCCGTGAAAGTCAGAAGCACGCCCTCTTACTTCCACTGCAGCCTCGTCCGCTTATCACTTACAGCTCTCTGCCAGACTTCTCTTGGACTGAGAAAAGGCGGAGCGGATGGTTTTGACAAGTGTCTGCTGAGGTCTTGGAGTTTCTCAGGCTCGGAGCTTGTGAGCACACGTGACACCCGCCTGCAGCCGCATCCATCCCGCATGGCACCACGCGCAGCGCGCCTCATCTCCTCACGGCCTAGAAAGCAGGAAACAAAAGCACCCAGACTTAGAAATGATGCTTAGTGGGACTTCCCTGGCAGTCCAGTGGTTAGGACTTGGCGCTTCCACTGCAGGGGGGGCTGGGTTCAATTCCCAGTTGCGGAACTAAGATCCCACCAGCTGCGTGGCATGGCCAAAAAAAAAAGAAAGAAAAAAAAAAATGATGCTTAGCAATCAGTGTTTCGGTATTCTGTTTTACTTAGAAATTACGTGGGTATCCAGTGATTATTTACTAATTAACTCAGTCAGTCCAAGGTTTCAAGGCTGCAGATCATAGAAATTATATTCCAGTTGACATGCTACAAAACGTAATTACTGGGGAAGTAAAAAGTTTGTCCAGTGATTCAGTTTAGTTGAACATAAACTTAACTGCATTTATCATGATCTTAAAAGTTATGTAGGGCTGTTTGTGATGAAGAAAAAGTTCTGCAGATGGTTGGTGGTGTTATTTTGTGTGTCTTGTACCATAATAACAATGTAATGAGAGGTGATGTTAGCTTATTGGGTTTGTAAGCCTGAATAAGTATAATAAGTATATAAATAAGTATAGGAAAAACAAACCCAAGTAGAATAAGATGTATGCTTGTATTGTACTTAACTCTGATAGGAAAACACATTTATTTAAACTAAAATCATGAAATTTGTCTCATTTACCAAAGATGTGCCTTAATTATGTGAATATGGATTTCTGAAATGCTTTTGAGTTAGTGACTATATAGCATTTTTTTAAAGTTTGGCACATTTAAAGCATTATAAGTCCAATTTTTTAATTTTCAGATAATTTTAGGAATATTCATTTTATACAAGCTTATTTATCTGTATAAATAAAAGCAGAGCTCCTTTAAGAGACTTAATAATCTAATTTCTTAATACTTTCCAAATACAGGAGAACAGCACACTCATAAGGAGAAGTCAGGTTGTTCTCAATTCAGGGCTCAGGTGACACACAGACACATGAGGGTTTATGGCTTCAGTTCTGCAGTTTGAGTCATAGACAAAGATAAAACACTTGACCAGTCCACATATCAGAGAGTTTTTTCCCAGTGTATGAAATTCTTAACTAATTTGAGCTCCAAAACATTTTAATAAAGACTAAATAAAAACCAGATCCTCTTTTCATCTGGGGCCACCAGAGGGTAGATTTCTGATATCCACCTGCAGAAGGTCCAAGACCAAAACCCCAGTTCTTAGTGATTGTTCCCACCTGGGGCCTAACTCATGGGGCGTGAGCAAACCTGCACCGCAGACTCACAGATGGGAGGAGAACAGAGAAACAGCAGAGGGGAGTCGGGCTCTGCCGTCAGCGGGTCTCACTTCAGGGGGCCGGGAGGGGCGTGCTGGGGTTATCGCCCCTGTGAGGGTCCTCCCAGGCTGTCTCAGCACTGGGAGAAGTGAGTGTGACTCCACTGAGAGAAAGTGAGCAGGTGCCAAAGGTTTTGTTAATAAAGCACTAGCAAGACGCTGCCGATGGTTTCTAGAACCTGAACGCAGTCGTGAGAAAACATTGGACAGACCCAGATGGAGGCATCTAATTTTGTAAATGTCCAAGTCAGGAAACTCCAGGACACTGAAGAACTGTTTCACTTAAAGGAGATGAAAAAGACAAGAGAACTGAGTGTAACCTGTGGTTCTAAGCTAAGACGTTGTCAGGGCCGACTGGAGCCCGACTGGGGGGGAGGGTGAATGTGGGCCACGTCTGCAGCTCAGCCTCCTCCTCTGGGTCGTAGCGTGGCTGTCACGTAGGACAGGGTCCGTTAGGACCCACACCATTCAGGGGTGGTGGCGTCAGATTGGTGCCTTACCATGAAGTGGTTCGGGAGGGAAAGTTCTGTGCTGAACTTGCAAGTTCTGTAGAAGTTTATGGTTGTCCAGTGGCAGCTGCTTCATAGCTGTAAGTGCTCCGATTCCTCAGGGATGCCTCACCGCGATGGCTTTAGTGTCTGTGCACTGGTGATTCTTCTGCGTCGATAATTACTGTAAAAGTGGCACAGTGGCGATGTTCCAGCTCCATGGTTCCTTTTATCTAGTTGGCACTCTACGGTGAGAAATAACTTTCTTTTTTCACCCATTATTTCTGCCTGTCAGGAGGGACTTGTGGATTCTTAACATTCTCAGTGGGTCCAGCCCTTTCCTGCTCCCACTGATGTCTGCGCTCAGCCTGTCCCAGATGTGACTTGTGTGGGACTCGTGGGAGTGCGCCCCTCCCCGAGCAGTGCACCCTCCTGGCGCTTCTCACCAGCACAGTCTCCCCAGCCTGGGAGTCAGCCACTTCTCCAAGGAACCGTGTTTCTTTTAGTCAGCAGTGGTATTTAAAACTAAGACAACCACTGTTAATATTGTTGTTCTAGAAATTTCATTTTTAATCGCACTTTAAATTAGGATTTTAATGTCTCTCTATAGCAGTAGAGTGTGTTTTCCCTTGTATTAATTAAATAAATGAATGAGTGCTGTTTAAAATTGACTTTTGTTTACTGTTGATAGATGAGACCAGGAGTAACTGGGAAGTGTCAGCACTCTCTCGGGCCGCCCAGAAAGGATTTACTAGAGATGTGTTAAAGCATCTGAAAAGGACAAAGAACATTTCATCAGTAAGAAATCCCTTGTATTTTCTTTACCTTAAATAACAGAGAGATCAGATTCTAATGCTTGTGAAAAGTAAAAGTCTTCATTTAAAATATTAGTTATTCTTACATATCAATTAGAGTACAATATAGAAATAAGTTCAATATATATTTAGCAGTAAAAATGTAAACTATGTTAATGGGTTTATTGTCTTGTTTTCTTGTTTGGAATAAGCAGTTGCAATAGTGATATTATGGATATGTTAGATTGACTCATTTACTGATTAAATCTGAAATACATATTGTCAAGTTCAGTTCATGGCAGTTTTTATGTTTTTTTTTCCAGTGATAATTTCTTGAGACCAGTTTTTTTAGATGTGGCACATAATGTAACAGATAAAAATGATGTAAATAGAGAAAATTGAGTTAGTGTAGGGAAAATATTTTTAAGTATGATGTGAAAAAGGAAATTTGAAAAACTTTTAGTATCTAGAACTGATATTGCAAGCTCTAGGGAAAATTCCTCCCATCTCGATATTTTTGACAGCTTTTGATTGGGAGACCTGGATGAAACTAGAAATGGTGTCTAAAGGTTTTAAATTATCTTATCACATATAAGTAAAGGAACGTAAAGTTACTTGAGCGTGCCTCTAGTTTTGCACATTTCTTTACAGGCACAGGACCCCGTTTCCCTAGGTGGGCCCTGGGGTCCCCGGGTGCAAGGCCAGAACTATCAATATTTTCACGCGTCGACGTTTGCACTGTGCCGTGGTGGGTGGTGCGTTGGTTGCCTAGCGCTTCCTTAAGCCTCGACCCTTGAGCACACGCTGTGTGCCTCCCCGTGTGCTGGAGCAGGAGGTGCTGGCGGTTGTCCTCCGGGATGCACCGAGCAGCCCTTCCCTTGTGAACGCCGTTGTTGCTGGGATAGACAGCCTGGCCGTTCAGCGGCTGGCAGGCGTTTTCTCCAAGGCGGAGAGCGAGCCTGTCACTTCAAAGAGCACTTTGAGAGTATTTGTTGCCAGTGATTAAATTCTAGCTTTTAAGTGAAAATTAAAATTTTGGAAAACTTGTAACCATCATGAGCTGGGCAGCTTCTCAGTACTTAACAAACGTGATTTTTTCACATGTACGGTGAAATGCATCAACGTGTGGAAGATCTGCATGACCCAGGGAACCAGTGTTTTCAGATGAACAGTACATTATGTTCCCAAATCAAATCGTGTGTGGGTGAAAATCCACAGAGAGCGAGATAAGCCCATGGATTTAATGTGGTAGAGACTACATAACCTTCACTGGTGCGGTTTCAGATTCCACCATGTGATTGACCTTTAAGAAACTTCCACGTCAGTTTCGGAGCCGTAACAGAGAAAAACCCAACTGTTATCTAGAAAGACTATTAAAATACTCCTCCTTTTCCAGTTACAGCCCAACAACAAGTCTGTCACAAATGTGAAAATGGGAAACAGTACCACTTGCCTGAGGTTGTTTATTTGTAATATATCGTTACTTTTCCTAAAAGTATATCGTTTGTTAACATGTCATGGGTTTAGTGTTTTTAAATAAAATAACTATTTAAATAATACCTAAGTTTCAACTTATGATAAATACTGGTAAATATGACCCACATAAACAGAAGTTCTTTGGGGAGCCTCAGTATTTTTTAAGGGTGTAAAAGCTCCTGCCAAAACTTTGGAACCGATGGTCTAGGAAATGGACATCTAACTGCAAAATTGGAAGAGATGTGGCTTCTTTTCATGAATTTGCAATAAAATTAACTGCAGTGCCGTGTAGGATATAATGAACCATTGGAGGCGTCAACAGTGGGGAGGGTGGTAGAGCAGTGTTTCTTTCAGCTCACGACTCTCTCTGATGTTTAACTTGTCACCGTGTTTGCAGCATGAAGCGCTGTCCTTAGAAGAAATACGGGTTCAAGTCGTGCAAGTGCTTGGCCGTCTTGGGGGACAGATCAGCAAAAACCTCATAACAGGTGACCTTTCCTTAAAGCACACTAACCGCATGGATGTATTTGGATGCATACAGGTCATGGTGTGTTCTGATATTTGCTCCTATATGTCATTTATGTGTTTTCAGGTAAGAGGATGAACAGCCCTATTTTGCCTGATGGAGTGAACACTCCACTGTGCCCTGCAGCCTGTGGGGTTCTTTGTGCTCACGCGCTGGGGTCTGGGGTCTTTTCCTTTCTGAAGCAGAATCTAGCTGGATGCACCTGTATATTAAACATTGTGTCAGGAGTTCAAAGTTATCTTTTTTAACCTGATATCCTTAATACTTGGATAATTTAAGTTGTTTTTGATCGGAATTAGCATTTTTGATTAGTAAAAATTGGTATTTTTACCTTTAAAATTTCATATTAAATGTATTGGTGATTTGGGCATTTCAGAAGTCAGAGCCTCTATTAGGAAAATAAGTGTTATAAAGGAGATACTTAATTAGAGTATTGTGCATTTATCATTTTTCTGCAGAAGAGTAACTCTTACTGAAATTGGAAATTAAACATTCCAGACTATTAGACTTGTTTAAAAATAGCTTGCTTTTAAGTCAAATTCAGAAACAGTGTGTGGTGGTTTGTACATGCATGGTAAACAGAGCAGGAGGGGGTGAGCCAGGGGCCGTCCTGGAGCGAGGAGGGACTGACCGAAAGCGCTCTGCATCTCTCTGACAGCAGTGTCCCCCGAGGAGAGGGCCAGGCGCTGTGTGGCCTGGGACAGAGAGAGGAGGCTCGGCTTCGCAGTGCCCTTCGCGGACATGAAGCCCATCATCCACCTGGACCCATTCCTGCCGCGCGTCACAGAGCTGGCACTCTCGGCCGGCGACAGACAAACCAAAGTACTCACTGATCACCCGCTGTGGTTAGACGTGTATTCGTTAGGAAACGCGTATTGTGTTTCACGGATTTTGTGTTTTCTCTAGTATAATAATGAGGAAACTATTCAGTTATCAGAAGTATGTGTCCTTGGAAAATGGAAGTTAAACATAAATTATCTGAATAATAGACGATAACCTGGCAGAACATTAATACACTAGAACTCTTCCTGATAGAAGACAGTACAGAGGGCGTTGAAAAGGGAGTTTTAGTCTGTGCTTGATGATCTCTTCAACCTGGGAGATTAGAAACAGATAATCTCAAGTCTTTATGTTAATCTGTACATTTCCAAAATTTGTGCTTTAAAAATACATTTACTGAAAGTGACAGTTGAAAGTGTGCTAACACATGAAGCAGAGTTCTGTGATACGGCAGCATGGAAATACGTCTCTTACGAATGTATTAGTCCTGATGTCTAAATCTTTTAAATCTTCACCGTTGGCTCCAGATCAAAGTGAACGGAAGCATGAATTTTATACAACAAGAAGTGCCACTTCCAGTTCATTTATTTTTGGGTGGGATAGTTATCTTCTGCAGAAGTTTTCCTTTTTAAAGGGCTACATTGTGTAGCATTTCAAAATGCTCTTAACCTTTGTTGGACCCCTGGCCTGTTTCAGGTTGCAGCCTGTGAACTTCTGCACAGCATTGTCATGTTTATGCTGGGGAAAGCCACGCAGATGCCTGACAGTGGCCTGGGCCCCCCACCCATGTACCAGCTCTATAAGCGCACTTTTCCTGTGCTGCTTCGACTGGCATGTGATGTAGATCAGGTAAGTGCATGACTTTGAATTTGAAACAGTTACAAAATTTTTTTTAAAAGTCCTGTCTAGTTCAGTGATGGTCAAAGCTTGCTGCACATTGGGACCACTCTGGGGTCTTTGAGAACCTGCCTCCTGGCTGCTGCCCTTCCGACTCTGGCTTACTTCCTCAGGGATAGGCCCTAAGGAATTAAGTTAGGAGAGTAATTCATTCAGGAATTACGGAACTAATTACGAGAGTCTAGCCCCTAAGGCTGATTCTGCTACCGGCTCTGCCACGTAGGGGTGAAGAAGAGAGGAGGGGCCGTGGCCAGCAGTCGGGGGCACTTGGAGATGTCAGCAGGTCATCTCTTCCTCGTGGCTTTTTGGACAGGATTCTCCTTTGCTGCTGGGACACGGAAGACATTCAGATTCTTTATTTTATGAAGCTGGCAGAACCCTGATATAAGGGTGCACACATAAAAAAGAAAACTAAATGAAAAACTCACTTATAAATATAGATGGAATATCCTTCAGTATATATGTGAGCGAATACAGTCCAGCAGTGCCTTAAGATGCACCATGATTAAATAGGATTTTGGGGTAAAACTGGAAATTTACCACAGAAATAGGTTTCATAAGCAGCGATTCTCTTCATATAGGCCAAGAAGGTATTTTGTTTTGGTAAATCAGGAATAGTTTAATTTTGTCTTTAAAAAAATGATGAAGAATGTTTACCTGAATATCACAGCCAAATCCTCCCCAGCCATGACGCAGTGATGCTGCCTTGTGCTTCGGCTGAGGTGGGTGCTGGGGTGAGACATGACGTGGCCTGTTCACAGGCACCTCCAGCCCCGACCCGGAGCAGGGCCTGCGTGTGGAGTGGTTGCTCAGAATGGCTTCCTATGTGTTTAGTAAGTTATTTGCACTGGTTAGCCTCTGGGTCTCTCATCAGGCCATGAGGTCCCTGAGGTCAGGGACGTCGGAGAAAGGAAGGAAAAAAATTATTATTTTGAATACAGTTTTAAAAAAATATGGAAAGCCCAGAGTATCAACTGATAAATCTAAGAATTAATAAAGGAGAAAGCTGATGAATTACAAAATAGAATTCTCATGTATTAGTGTTCTAATATGTCTCATATTCTATTGTAGCATTGACCACTTGGAAAATATGTTTACAACATAACATTCATAACAGCATCAAAAAATGTAATAATAATAAAACGTCTGGGGGAGTTCCCTCGTGGCCTAGTGGATAGGATTCTGGACTTTCACTGCTGTGGCCCAGGTTCAGTCCCTGGTTGGGGAACTGAGATCCCGCGAGCCACATGGCTCAGCGTAAAAAATAAAATGAAGTAAAATAAAACATCTAGGAAAAAACTTTAATATGCCAGGCAAACATATATTTTATGAATATAAAATGAAAGTGATGTGTACCTGAAGTATCAATATTGAGGGAATTCCCTGGCAGGCCAGTGGTTAGGACTTGGTGCTTCCACTGCAGGTAGCCCGGGTTTGATCCCTGGTCGGGGAACTAAGATCCCGCAAGCTGGGCGGCGTGGCCAAAAAAAAAAGAATCAATATTGAAAAAATTTGAGCTCTTTCCAAATCGTTCAGTAAGTTTGGTATCGTTCCAGCAAAAATCCCGGAATTTCATTTTGAACGTCAAAAGTAATCTGGAAGAATAATTGCTGGAGCCTAGCCAAGGAAAATTTTGGCAGGGTCAGGTACTGAAGGGTTTCTTGCCCTAACAGACATTAAGAAGAAGCCATGTTAATTATAATGGGGTTGAACTTATGCACAGATATGTCAGTGGGGCTGTCTGGCAGTTGGCAAGTGGACCCATGTGTACACATAAATATTGTATGTGTGGTAAAATGGGCTTTTTAAGTTAGTGAGAAATGGAACATTTAATAAATTCTATTAGAGCATTTGACTAACATATGAGAGGTTAATTTCAAATTAAAAGGATTTAGAAGGAAAAATAAACTCTAGAAATATTATAGAAAAATGTGATGAATTATAGCATGTCTGTGTGTATCTTTGGATTGGGATGGTCTTTTTCATTGGTAAAATATACTAATTAATATAGAAACATATGATGCTAAAAGTGAACCTCCATGTCATCACCCCTTTCCCACCATTATTCCCCAGGAAAAGCCACTGTATCCTCTGCCGAAAGTTTGGTGAAAATACTCCTAGATCTTTGTAAAACATAGCATACATATAAATTTTATATAAATTTTTATAAGCATACATATAAATCTTGTTTTACAGATAAAAAGTAGGATTATAGCATTCAAAAATGCTTTCTTTTATGTAAAATGTGATTTCTGCTACTTGGGTGGATTTTATCATTACATTTTAGGTGTCTTTCCATACAGTTTGTGTAGAAAGGGACATTTTCATACAAGGTATTGAAGGGAGATCTGTGGACCACTGAATGGCACAAAACCCACAGTTTTGACATACACATGATGTAGGGAAATTTTTTTTTCCACATTGTGCTGAAGATAATAAGATTTTAAAATGGGCAAATGGATAAAGAACAAAAATGGGCAGCTCGTGAACAAAGAAGTACATATGGCCAATTAAATATGTTTTAAATATTCAACCTTTTTAGTAAACAAGGAAATTCAAATTAAAATGCTATGGATTGCAGCAGTTGTCAAATATTTTAAAAATTGGCAGTGTTTAGTGCTGCCAAGCTTGTAGGGAAAGGGGCTTGTGAGTCCTGGCAGGTGGGAGTGTGGACAGCAGCCCTTGTCCAGAGAGGTGTTCAGAGTGGTGTGTATAAGACAGACATAAACTAGAAATACTGCATTTCTGACAACAGGATTTGGGTAACTGGATCATGGTTTATCCATATATGAGATAGCAGGCATCTAATAAAGATAGCAGGCATCTAATAAAGATATGTATTTACATGGAAAGTATTCAAAATTAAGGGGCAGAAAAGTGGTTACAAAAGTGTATATTTTTACACATGTGTATACACATATTTTAATGTGTATAAATAAAATATACTGAGTTAACAGTGGTTTTGAATGTTAACAGTGGTTACCTTTTGGATGTAGGATTATAGTTGGTTTTCTACATTTTCTATAAATGGTACGTGTGTACATATATATAATTTATGTTCTAAGAATACAAAATAATTCTTTTGGCGGGGGGGAAAAAAGTGATGCTTTAAGACCTGGTTAAATTTCCAAACCGAAAGGTGTAAGATTCTTTTACTTTGATTAAGTCTAAAAGTTGCTTCAAAGTTTAGAAAGATATTTTTTGGAGAAATACCCGGGTGCAAGAGAACTTGTTGTTTAGTCTGAGCCCCAGACATTTCACGTGATTTTTGCTTTTTTTTTTTTAATTTTTAAATTTTATTTTATTTTTTGGCCGCAGCAGGCGTTGCGGGATCCTAGTTCCCTGACCAGGGATGGAACCCACGCCCCGTGCAGTGGAAGCACGCGGTCCCCCAGTGGAAGGGACATCCCTCACGTGATTTTTGATGTGGTGTCCATACCACGTGCTTTGTTCTTAAGCTGAGTATCGGCGGGGAAGTAGAACTCTGCTAGATTTCTCAGTGCTCCTGTAGGGCCAGCCTTGTGAGACATGAAGATTGGGAATGTTCCCCTTCACTCGGGCTGTGAACATTTACTCTTCATAGAGAATGAGGGTTCGATGCATAACCATTTGTCTCAGGAAATTGCTCTGATCCAAAAGGACAGTAAAACTTCTCTCCAGGCCTGGGAGCCGCCCTGGATTGTAGGAGCCAGACACCCACAGGGCTCTCTGGGCCCTGGAGAGACAGTATTTACATTTGCGAAGGTTAGGGTGAGAACCCGCATCTCCAAGGAGTAAAGACTAGTGTCCCTTCTTTCGTCAGGGCAGCGGAGGGGGAGGGGCGGTGCCTCTTCTCCTCTTGTTCTGTGATATAGCCTGGAAGTCTGTGTGCAGAGGACGCTGACCTGGCTTCTGCTTTGTCACCACGGGGGTGTGAACAGAATGCCTTCTGTTCAGCTCAGGATCAGGTTAGTGAGGATGAATGATAGAAATCGTCACTGTCGACCCTAATTGCCCTCCTCGTTAGAGGAGCAGTAAGTCTTGGGGTGCGTATTTTTCTTTGTCGGACTCTTAGGAAGAAGTTAGACCGTGTTCATCACAGAATTTAACTAGAGAAGGAAACTAATATAACCACAGCAGTATTATGCTTAATTTTGCTTCTGTCACATAAGTAGAACTCTCTCTGATATAAAATTTACATGAAAAAAGTAAATTCTGATGTTATTACTCCTTCAGGTGCCAAGGCAACTGTATGAACCTCTAGTTATGCAGCTGATTCACTGGTTCACCAACAATAAGAAATTTGAGAGTCAGGACACTGTTGCCTTACTAGAAACAATACTGGTGAGTAATGGTTCTTTTCCTGCTGTTCCCATCAGCTGGTTATATGTGATCAGTACTCAGAACTTTAAGAAAAGCTACCTGTCAAGGTATCAAAATGTAACATCTAGCTAGATTGGATCATCTTTTTTCTTTTGTTTTGGTGAGATGGCATTTAATGAACAAGGTGCTATGCTTATTAAGTGATACTTTTAAATAGCTACAAGCAAATAGATGTTTTTGTTTTGTTCCTTTTGGGAGGATGGTTATAAATTTGACAAACTTCATCTACATTAAGGTTGTGTGTGTGTGTGTGTGTGTGTGTGTGTGTTTGTTGAGGGTGCAAAGGGTGCATAAGAATGTTCTTGGACTTCTATCAGAGTTGCAGTATCCTCTTTTTTTTTTTTTTTTTTTAAACTATGATGTACTAGTTCAGAGTAAAAGGAATTTTTTGAGCTGGTCCTGTTTCCTCCTGCATTCGGATTCAGTAACTCAAAACCCCTAGACATCGCAGTTCACCATTTACATAGAAGTGTCCTGAGACAGTAGAGGTGGAATTGTTAGGGTGGGGTCACTGGCTCACTGCGGGCAGAGGCAGTGAGGTCAGCTAAAGCCTTACTGTCTTTCCACACTGATCTGATTTTAATATTCTGAACTCGTGCAAATAACTACATTTGATTTCTTTAAATATCATCTTAATTGATATTTACCTATTATTTCAACCTATACTTTTGTTTTGGCACATACTGACTTTGGAATCAAAATCCCCAGTTGAGGGACTTCCCTGGTGGCGCAGTGGTTAAGAGTCCGCCTGCCAATGCAGGATACACGGGTTCTAAGCCCTGGTCCAGGAAGATCCCACATGCCGCGGAGCGACTAAGCCCGTGTGCCACAACTACTGAGCCTGCACTCTAGAGCCCATGAGCCACAACTACTGAGCCCGCGTGCGTACAACCTGTGCTCCACAACAAGAGAAGCCACCGCAATGAGAAGCCCGCGCGCCGCAAGGAAGAGCAGCCCCCACTCGCCACAACTAGAGAAAGCCTGCGTGCAGCACCGAAGACCCAACACAGCCAAAAATAGATGAATAAATTTTTTTAAAAAATGCCCAGTTGAACACATAGCAAGTTTGTGCAAACAAACATCCTTTAATTCCATGTTTTTGCAGACTGATTTGTTTGAATCTGTGGGTCACTTTCTGTTAAGTGTGAGGTGAGGTGTGTCGTTGCATGTAGGGCCACCATCCGTTGCAGTTTGCCCAGGCCAGCCCTGTTGTCCCTGTTGCCCCTGTTGTGTGTGTAGTTACTAACACAGCTCCTTTCCCTCTCAGAGGTTGCCTAACTGGCTGCCACTTGTGGGCAGTGGGAGTTACTGAACACTTGTAATTAGGATGATGACATCATTGTACCTGTGGTTTAATTCCCTGCAGTGTCTAGTGTGAAACCTGCCTATGACAGATCCATTTAATTAAATTTAACTTGTGGCTTATTTCACTCAGACGGATTTATTCTAATGTTTCTATTCTAAAGTTTCCATCTTAGCTGTTTCTTTTCCCCTTTTGATCCCTGAAGGTAGCTTAAGTCAGGGCTTCAGGAAAAAACCAGGTGGCAGTGGAAATGTAACATGAGAGAGTTTACGGAAAGAAAAGAAGAGGTGAAGGCGGAGGTGGAGGCTGGCGTGCTCCAGCGCACTCGTGCCCCTGCTGCCCACTCCTCTGCCCGTTTCCGCGGTGCATTACCGTCACCTCCATGAATTCTGATTCGCACTGTGATCAAAGGTGTTGCACGTAGCAAGGAACCAGGTCATGTTAGAAAGAATCCCCTTATTTCAGTTTCCGTGTACTTTCTCAAGTTAAACTATTCCTGTGTGGATCTAAGAGAGAAACAAAAGCACTCAAATTTCCTTGGCTGTTTTTTCAAGTATTTAGAGACTGTGCCTTTCTGGAGACTGCTCTGATAGAAAGTTCTACTTTTAGAACCACATCTCTACTATTTTTCTTTGTGTAGCATTACAGTTTCCTTGAAACTTGCAAGGGTCTTATTCTATTTATCCTCAATAAATAAAGCATTTCAGATAATGTTATGAGGTAGAATCAACAACAGAAGTTTTTAGGATATAATCATTGTGTTTCTTCAGGGGAAGGAAAGTCTGCTTTGTTGCTGTACAATTAAAGTACTCTCTTTTTTCATGTATATTTCAGTTTCTTAATTTGTTTAGAAGAAACTTTTCATTACGTCAAAAGGAATTTGTTATTAGAGTCTAGATTCTAGACAATCAGATTGGTTTGACTAGTGTCTGTTTTTTTCCTTAATAGTGCTCTAAATTAATTTTCATAACATACTTCAGTTATGCTCAGAGGCAGACCAAGGTATTCAGTTGTCATTTTATGCTTTGTTTCAGGATGGAATTGTGGACCCAGCTGACAGTACTTTAAGAGATTTTTGTGGTCGGTGTATTCAAGAATTCCTCAAATGGTCCATTAAGCAGACAACACCACAGCAGCAGGAAAACAGTCCAGTAAACACCAAATCACTTTTCAAGCGACTGTACAGCTTTGCACTTCACCCCAATGCTTTCAAGAGACTGGGAGCATCACTTGCTTTTAATAATATCTACAGGGAATTCAGGTGCGTGAGTTACCTGATGGGGAAGAGTGTAAAGATCTTTAAATTTTCTTTTTTAATATTTATTTATGTTCCTTTTCTTTTTTTGGCTGTGTCGGGTCTTAGTTGCAGCAGATGGGATCTTTGTTGGGGCCTGTGGGATCTTTTCGTCATGTCATGCGGTCTAAGATCTTTAAATTTTCAGTGGTGGTTTTGTAAAGTGACTCACTGTTCATGTATCCATGCAGTCATATATCAAGCATTTAGTAAATAGTTAACGTGCTGGATGCTGTGCTGTTTTCTGGGGATTAAATAATGAACTAAAATGCTGTTTGCATTCAAGAAGAGGCTCGGAATGTGTTGAGAAGTACATTGACGCATAATAGTACACAGTCTGGAAAGTCCAACAAAAGCCATAATACAGTCTTTTGAAGCACAGAAGAGGAGTGTCTGACATGGTTTGAGTAGGTTAGGGGAGGTTTCCTGTACCTCCTGGCCTCCTGTACCTACTGTACTTTTGGCTTCTTGTACCTCCTGGCCCCCTGTACCTCCTGGCCTCCTGTACCATTTATACTTGGGATGAGGCTTAGGGGATGAGTGGAAACCGGCCCAAGCATTTCAGGTCAGAGGGACAGGGCAGAGATAAGAGGACAGTATGTAAGGAGACGAAGTCATTTTCTACTCCTTGCTGTGGGGTTTGAGGTTTGGAAGGGATAGAAATGAGACTGGCCAGGAGCGAGACTCTCTTTGTGGAGTGAAGATGTGACAGCCACTTCCAGAGACGGCCAGTCCTGGGTAGTGGGCGCAGGGGGCGGCACGGCTAGGCTCCTCCCAGGATTCGCCTGCCAGGAGCTGTGTGGGGAGTGGGTCTGAGGGCCAGGACACCGGTGCCAGTGTGGTTTCACAGTCCAAGGACAAGATAGTCCCTGACCTAAGGTTGTAGTAGTGTTTGTTCGTTTGTTCATTTAGCACTGTTTGCTAGGTCAGACTGTTATGCGCCAGGCACCGTGCCGAATGCTGGAGATACAAAGATGTAGCCCTTCGTGAAGGTTGCATTTAAAAAAGACAGGTAGATAATATTCAGCCAATCACAGAGATAAAGGTAAAATTTGTAGCTGGAATTAGTGCTTTTAAGTAGCGGTACAGGGAATTCCCTGGCGGTCCAGTGGTTAGGACACTGTGCTTTCATCGCCGGCTGCCCGGGTTCAATACCTGGTTGGGGAACTAAGATCCCACTACTGTGCAGCACGGGAAAAAAAAAAAATTAAGCAGTGGTACATGATTACTGAAGAATCTTACAATGAGGAATCTGACTTCATTTGGTCAGAGTAACTTCTCTCAGGAAATGGCAGTTGGGATAGTGATGAGGGGAGCAGTTGTGAAAATAAGAGATGATGGATGGATGATGGAGGGATGGATGATGGATGAAGAGGTAGGTGGATGATAAGTAGATAGATTTTAGTTGGATGGATGGATAAATGGATGGATGATGGATGGGTGGATAGATGGATGGATGGATGGATGGGTGGATAGATGGATGGGTGGATGGATGGGTGGATAGATGGATGGATGGATGGATGGGTGGATAGATGGATGGGTGGATGGATGGGTGGATAGATGGATGGATGGATGGATGGGTGGATAGATGGATGGATGGATGGATGGGTGGATAGATGGATGGGTGGATGGATGGATGGGTGGATGGATGGATGGGTGGATAGATGGATGGGTGGATGGATGATGGTTGGAGAGGTAGGTGGATGATAAGTAGATAGATTTTAGATGGATGGATGGATAGATCGGTGGTAGATGGATAGAGAGAGGGTAGCTGGATGGATAGGAATCTGTCTCTGCGTGTGTGTGGGCATGTGCACATTTGTATGAAAATCGACTGGAGTTTGAAGCCACTGTGTTGATTTTTTTAATTGAGGTATAGTTGAGGTAAAAATGTATGTTTCAGGTGTACAGTGTAGTGATTCACAATTTTTAAAGGTTATGCTCCATTTATATTTATTATAAAATATTGGCTGTTTTCCTGTGTTGTACATTATATCCTTGTTGCTTATCTGTTTTATGCATAGTAGTTTGTGTCTCTAAGTCCCCTACCCCTATTTTGCCCCTCCTCCTTCCCTCTGGTAACCACTAATTTGTTCTTTGTACCTGTGAGTCTGGTTCTGTTTTGCTATATACATACGTTGGTTTTATCTTTTAGAGCTCTTGTACAAGTGGTATTGTACAGTATCCGTCTGGTGTACTTCACTCAACATGATACTCTGTAGGTCCATCCATGTAGCTGCAGACGGAATTATTTCATTCTTTTTCATGGCCGAGTAACATTCATTGTATATATTTACCACATCTTTTATTTATTTATTTATTTCTTTGGCCTGACCCGGGATCTAACCTGTGCCCCCTGCAGTGGAAGCACGGAGTCCTAACCACTGGAGTGCCAGGGAAGTCCCTTACCACATCTTCTTTATCCGTTCATCCATTGATGGACACTTAGGTTGTTTCCATGTCTTGGCAATTGTGAAGAGTGCTGCTGTGAACAGTGGGGTGCATGTAGTTTTTCAGAGAAGTGTTTTTGGGTTTTTTGGATAAATACCCAGGAGTGGAATTGCTGGGTTGTGTGGTAGCTCTATTTTTAGTTTTTTGAGGAATCTCCACACTGTTCTCCACAGTGGCTGCACTAATTTACATTCCCACCCACAGTGCATGAGGTGTACTTTTCTCCACATCCTCGCCAATACTTGTTATTTGCGGTCTTTTTGGTGATACTCATCTGCCACGTGTGAGGTGATATGTCATTGTGGTTTTGATTGTACTTCCCTGATGATTAACGATGTTGAGCATCTTTTCATGTGCCTGTTGGCTATCTGTGTGTCTTCTTTGCAAAAAGGTCTATTCTGGTCTTTGTTTTCTTGATACTGAGCTGTTTGAGCTGTTTGTATATTTTGGATATTAGCCCTGTATTCATCGTATCATTTGCAGATATTTTCTCTTGTTCAGTAGGTTGTCATTTTGTTGATGGTTTCCTTTGCTGTGCAGAGGTTTTTAGGTTTAATTAGGCCTCCTTTGTTTCTTTTTGCTTTTGTTTCCTTTGCTTTAGAGACAGAAAATATTGCTACAATTTATGTCAGAGAGTGTTCTGCCTATGTTTTCTTCTAGGAGTTTTAAGGTTTCCAGTCGTACGTTTAGGTGTTTAATCCATTTTGAGTTTATTTTTTTATATGCTCTTAGAGAATGAATGTTCTAATTTCATTCTTCTACATGTAGCTGTCCGGTTTTCCCAGCACCAGTTATTGAAGAGACTGTCTTTTCTGCATTGTATATTCTTGCCTCCTTTGTCATAGATTAATTGACCATAAGTGCTTGGGCTTATTTCTGGGCTCTCTACTCTGTTCCATTGATCTATACATCTGTTTTGTGCAAATACCATGCTGTTTTGGTTACCGTACAGTATAGTTTGAAGTCAGGAAGCATGATTCCTCCAGCTCTGTTATTCTTTCTCAAGTGTTTTGGCCATTTGGCATCTTTTGTATTTCCATACAAAATTTAAAATTATTTGTTCTAGTTCTGTGAAAAATGCCCTTGGCATTTTGATACGTTTTTTAAATTGTGAAACCTATATGTATAGAAGAATGTTTAAAAACATGTAAAACTGTCACTATTTGCAGATGACATGATATTACAGATAGAAAATCCTAAAGACTCCAGCAATAAAACTGTTAGAACCAGTAAACTCAGTAAAATTGCAGGATACAAAATCAGTATACAAAAGTCTGTTGCCTTTCTGTGTACTCATAATGAACAATCAGAAAGTGAAATTAAGAAAACAATCTCAGGACTTCCCCGGTGGCACAGTGGTTAAGAATCCGCCTGCCAATGCAGGGGACACGGGTTTGAGCCCTGGTCTGGGAAGATCCCACATGCCGCGGAGCAACTAAGCCTGTGCGCCACAACTACTGAGCCTGTGCTCTAGAACCCATGAGCCACAACTACTGAAGCCTGTGTGCTCTAGGGCCTGTGTGCTGCAACTACTGAAGCCTGCACGCCTACAGCCTGTGCTCTGCAACAAGAGAAGCCACTGCAATGAGAAGCCCGCGCACCGCAACGAAGAATAGTCCCCGCTCACCGCAACTAGAGAAAGCCCGCATGCAGCAACAAAGAAGACCCAACGCAGCAAAAAAAAAAAAAAAAAAAGAAAAGAAAACAATCTCATTTACAGCTGTCTCAAGAGGAATAAAATACCTGGGGATAAGTTTAACCAAGGGGGTGAAAGACCTGTACACTGACAACTGTGAGACATTGATGACAGAAACTGAAGAAGACACAAATAAGTAGAAAGCTATTCTGTGCTCATGGATTGGAAGAATTAATATTGTTAAAATTTCCATACTACCCAAAGCAATCTCCAGATTCAGTGCAATCCCTATCAAAATTCCAATGGCTTTTTTCACAGAAATAGGGCAAACAGTCCTAAAATGTGTATGGAACCACAAAGACCCTGAAAAGACAAAGCAGTCCTGGAAAAGAACAAGGCTGGAAACATCACGCTTCCTGATTTCAAACTACTATACAAAGTTATAGTAATCAAAATAACATGATGTTGGCAGAAATACAGTCACATAGATCATTGGAACAGAATAGAATGCCCAGAATTAAACCCACACACATACGATCAATTAATTTTATGACAGAGGAGCCAGGAATACACAGTGGAGAAAGACAGTCTCTTCAATAAATGGTGTTGGGAGAACTGGACAGCTACATGCAAAAGAATGAAACTGGACCCCTGTCTTACACCATTCACAAAAACTAACTCAAAATGGAGTAAAGATTTGAACGTAAGACCTGAAACCATAAAACTCCTAGAAGAAAACATAGGTGGTAAGCTCCCTGACATAGGTGTGGTAAGCTCCCTGACATAGGTCTTAGGGATGAGTTTTTGAATCTGACACCAAAAGCAAAAATAAACAAGTGGGATTACATCAAACTAAAAATTTCTGCACAGCAAACGGTCAACAAAATGAAAAGTCCACCTACTGAATGGGAGAATATAGTTGCAAATCATATATCTAATAAAGGGTTAATATTCAAAATATATAGAGAGCTCAATAGCAAAAAATCTGCTTAAAAAAATGAGCAGAATATCTGACAAGACATTTTCCCAAAAAAGACATAGAAATGGCCAACAGGTACGTGAAAAGATGCCCAACATCACTAATCCTCAGGGAAATGCAGATCAAAACCACAATGAGGTACCACCTCACAGTGGTCAGAATGGCCATCATCCAAAAGTCTACAAACACCAAATGCTGGAGAGGGTGTGGAGAAAAGGGAACCCTCGTGCACTGCTGATGGGAATGTAAATTCGTGTAGCCACTGTGGAAAATAGTGTGGAGGTTCCTCAAAAAATTAAAAATAGAGCTACCAGACCATCCAGCAATTCCACTCCTGGGTATTTATCCGAAGAAAATGAAAACACTAATTTGAGAAGATTTATGCACCCCCATGTTCATTGCAGCATTATTTGTAATAGCCAAGACATGGAAGCAACCTAAGTGCCTAGTGAGAGATGAATGGATATAGAAGATCTGACACACACACACACACACACACACACACTCGAATATTACTCAGCCATAAAAAAGAAGGAAATCTTGCCATTTGTGACAACATGGTTGGACCTAGAGGGCATTATGCTAAGTAAAATAAGTCAGACAGAATAAGACAAATATTGTATGATCTCACTTACATATGAAATTGTAAACAACAACAACAAACAAACAAGCTCATAGATACAGAGAACAGATTGGTGGTTGCCAAAGCCAGGGACTGGGGGCTCAGAGCAATGAGTGAAGGGGATCAAAAGCTACAAACTTTAAGTTATAAAAGAAGTAAGTCCTGGTGATGTAATGCACAGCATGATGACTACAGTTAGTAACACTGTATCCTAGATATGGAAGTTGCTGAGCAAGTAGATATTAAAAGTTCTTATCACAAGGCGAAACATTTTGTAAGCAGGCGTGGTGCCTGGTGTTAACTAGGCCTGCAGTGATGCTTTTGTAACGTGTGCAAACAGCGAATTGTTACGTTGCACACCTGAAACTGATACAGTGTACGTCAGTTATACCTCAATTTGAAAACCCTAAAGTGTGTAAAGTTTGTAGAATAATAATAGTAACAGAGGTTCCTGCATATTGATCACCTAGGTTTAGAAATTGAGTGTTATCAGTATTTTAGATCCGCCCTGCCCTAAGTTAATCCTTCTTCTGACTTTGATGTTACTTGTTCCCTTGCTTTGCTTTTTTGCTTCATTCTCTGTATATTGGTATGTACCCTAATCGGTGTGCTCTTGGTTTTGGAAAGCAGCTGTTAGGCATAGACACGGCCAGGTAAGGTTGGGTCAGTGTTTTCACTGTCAGGTAAAGGATCCTGGGAAACTCTGCTGAACAGAGACTGGCTTCAGCTTCTCCGAGAGGACAGGAGCCTGGTCCAAGGAATTAGGTTGACAAAGTCCATCGTTAGTCCTGGGAAGCAGAGCTCTCTAGAAATGTGTGAAGTGGACCCACAACTGACATCTGGGAGAAATACCGTCCAAGAATGTGGACTACCCTTTAGTTTCTGCTTCTCAGACCCCAGTGGCCTGACTTGAGTGTCAGGAGCAGGTCAGAGCAGAATTCTCTTGTGGGGTCAGCGAGTGCAGTCGGCAGTCCAGGCTGAACCTGGGCTGGCGGGCGGCGTCACGCGGGGGTCGTTGGGCCTGGCTCCTCTGGGTCTGTCGGGGTGGAGAGCCCCTCTCCACCCAACTCGCCTACCCTGTCCGACCCGACCCTGCGCCCGCGCTCCCCCCTCCGTCTTGTCGGGCCTTGTTCCCTTTCCCCTGTTGCCGTCTTTCTCGGACGCTCAGGTTTGCTGGACTACATTCCGGGTGGCTTTGAGAAATGATGCCCGAGGGAACTGTGTTCGAGGGCTTGCGTGTTGAGTGATGTAAGTACAAGTTCGGGTGCTTCCATCCTGCAAGCTCATGAACTGTTCTGGAGAGCTTTCCTTGGGGATCGTGGATTTGGAGTATCATTTGGTCATGTCATTTCCTCCTCGCTACTTCAAGTGGTTTTGGCATCTAAGATACAAGCTACTGTAGCCAGCCTGGGACTCTGACCCCAGCCCCCCCTTCTGCGGTCTGGCCGCACATCGCTCTTCCAGGGGAGCCTTGGCCCCTCGCTCCGACGCCTGCGCTCCGTCCGCCTTCGTGGCCCACAGCGCGATGCCCTTCAGTGTCAGTGTCACATCTGGGTGTTGTGGCAGACACGTGGAGCTTGTGGGTCCCCTTCTAGGATTCAAATTTTAAAAATTAGGGTGATATTCCTCCCGAACCAAACAGCGGTGTGCGGTCTTGTTCTGAGCCCTGCCCCACCCTCCAGCACCTGCTGGTTCCCCACTCCGGTTCTGTGCCAGGAAATCACCACCTCTCGGAGGTGGAGCAGTGACCCTGCACTTGGTCACACGGCTGGAACGCCCACGAGCCTTAGTGCCCCTGCCTGGCCTTGTGCGCTTAATCATTCACTGTCCTGTGTCACTGAGGAACAGATTTTCGAGGGAGAGGCTGGCCTATGCCTGTGGCCCACCCATGAGTGTGACATCAGTGGATGGTCCACAGACACTGGTGGGCCAGGTAGTTGCTCACATGTGACGGATATGCTTGTAAAAGGCCCCGAGATGACTGCTGATGTTAACTTACTTTTGGATAGGTAGAGAGCTTTTAAAATTCCTTTATTTAAAAAAAATGTGAACGTAGTACCAGGTCTTCTTTTCTGCTGCATGTAATTTTGATGAGGTGTGTGGAGTGTGGTCAGAACAGTGGCTTTAGGTTTTAGGTTATGTGCTGTGAGCAGGTCCACAGGTGGAGGAGGGTGCTTGTAATAGTAAAAAGCCCGTGCCTCTTGGGTCTGTTTTTGACCAGGTTTTCTTCTTGCAGAAGTGTTTTAGGTTGTTTTATGTTTTAAAACATTTGAGGCATTTTTAAAGACAAATTTCATTAAGGTATGTATTCTTTAATAACATAAGTTTTTCCCTTCATTGTTTCTGTTTTGTTGTCTTCTCAGATAAGCCTCAATATTCTTTATTTTGCAGGGAAGAAGAGTCTCTGGTAGAACAGTTCGTGTTTGAAGCCTTGGTGACATACGTGGAAAGCCTGGCCTTAGCACATGCGGATGAGAGGTCCTTGGGTAGGTCCCATTCGGGCTTTCTGTGTGTGTAGGGAGCCTGTCCCCGCAGGGGCCTAGGTCACCCCCTCGTAAGGTGCTGTCTTCTCCTCACATCCCTGTTTCAGGGGATAAGTGAAGGGGAGGTGGCGCCCTCTGCTGCCTCAGACCCGCTTGGTACAAGAGGCTTCAGTGCCTCCTCTACGACTCGCCGTGTCCCCCGGCGTCCACTCAGCTTGACCAACTGGTTGGTCAGGGATCCTGGCCAGGGCACATGGGCAGCCCTGCTGTGAAGCTCCACTGAAAGCGCACGGCTGGCACGAGCTAAAGAAAGCTGGCCCTTGTCTCTGAATTCACTAATGACAGCTAGAAGGTAGAAAGTAGGTTTCCTTACAAGATTGTAATAAGGCTGTTTTGACAGTAATTAAGACGTTGTTTAAAAATACTAAGTCAGAAATAGGCTGAAGTGGCAAAGAGAGTAATAAATGATCGTCTTTGCAGTTAAGTTCTGTCCGGAAGCTGTCAGGACCATCCAGGAGTTCTGGGGCTGGAAGACTTCTCGGGGATCTCCCCGCTCAGTCTGCATGGGGGTCTGGCCCGGGGCGCGTGGACCCTGGTGTGGCTCTCACAGCGAGTGCTGTGGAGACCCCCTCCCCCTCTCACTTGCCAGATGGTGGTGTCTCATTTTTTGACAGATTGAAGCTCTGTTGTCCTCCCTGGTGACAGCCCTACCAATGAGCAAGAACACTTACAGTTCAGTCCCGCCGTCAGCCGCCATTAGCTTCAGAGCGCCTTACCTTGACATACATAGGTGAATTTTCTCAGCAAGTGAAATTTCACTCTTTTAAAATCACTGCCATAGTTAAAAAGCGTAGATGAAATTTCACTCTTTTAAAAATCACTGCCATAGTTAAAAAGCGTAGAAAGAAAACTTCCTTGGTAACAGAGGTCAAAATAGGCTGTGTGAGGCCCCTTTCCCGAATAACCCTAGATGCCTGTAGATGGTTTTACTATTTTATTTCTCTTCTCCTCCTGCAGTGGCTGTATTATTAACTATAATATAGTTTAACCTACATGAGAAAAGTGTGGGTCAAGGAACTGACCCCCTGAAATAATAGCCTTCAGTGGGGTGCACGGGCTGTGTCCTGCTTTGTGGGTTTTGTAATACCTGCAGAGCCCTTCCATCCCAGACCTGTACACAAGGCTGTGCTTTGCTCTGCTGTCCTGCAGTCTTAAACATGGGTTTTGTTTTTGGATGTGCAGTGTTGTATTTTGAGGGATGAAAAATACTCCTTTGTAAAATCACCTTTTTAATTACAAAGCTAGGCCGATAAGCCTGTAGTGCTACTTTGCTAATGCTGATCAGCTGTAGATCTCCTTCAGCAATCTCTGTTTGTGTTGAGAGCAGGTACAGTTCAGCAATGCTGCGATGCTATCGATCACCTGGGGCGCATCGTCGAGAAGAAGCACGTTTCTTTAAACAAAGCAAAAAAGCGACGCTGTCCCCGGTAGGTGATGTTGCTTCCTTTTTCTTTTTCTTTCCCCCGAACATAAAACTAATTCTCAGCACAGGAGGATCTAGGAGGAATTTGTGAAAGTACAAAGAGTCAATTTTCCAAAGTAACTTGAAAGCTTTATGTTTGAAAGTGCTTTATTTAAGGTGTCATCTTGGTTGGGATAGTGGATACAATTTGAAAATCACTTTTGTAACTGAGACATTTGTCTGCACTAATTTTGAATACGAATTTGGTGTGGAATTATTTGCTTGGAATATGCATGAGCTGTTTGTTATGGAGTAGGTTTGAAATGTAAGAACTAAAATATTGAAATGGTAGGATTTTGACAGAATGAGGTTACAGATTATGAAATGAAGCCACTCAAAACCAAGGCTGGCTTATTGCCCAGTGGTTTCCAGTCTTTGCTCCCATTTCCATCCCGGCAAGGTCTCTTTCTCAGACGGGGTGCGGGTGTGCCATGCCTCTTCCCCCAGGTCTGTGCAGGGGTCTGGGGGCTCTGGTGTCTGCTGGCGCCCACCACTCTGCAGAAGCATAACCTGTAGACTGGACATTAATACTCCCTCTGTGGTTTTAAAATTGATTCTTCCAGATTCTGCCACTGAGTATGACATCTCTCCAGGTCACTCATGCTCACGCTTGAGCAGTAGAATTACCTTGAGGTCTGGTTACATACAGCACAGGTCGCTGGGCCTTGCTGTGGAATTGGCTTCAGTAGGTTTAGGGTGGGGCTGAGAATTTGCCTTTCTGCCAAGCTAATACTGATGCAGCTGGTCCAGGGACCACAATTTGAGAAGCACTGCTTCAGATCTTAAACCCCCTTTCGTTTTAAAGTGCATTGAAAAGGAAACATGAAAATACTTGGTGCTGATCTTTTAAGAAATGCTTTTTAATTTTTCCCTCAATTAAAAAAATAAAAGGTAAGCAGCATTTAGGACCTATTTTGCCTGTGACATTTCAATTGTATTCTAATGATAATACACTAAAAATAAATCGAATGCCTTTAAGTATGGTTTCTACATGTATCAGGGTAGCAAAATTGAATTTATGGTTTTTAGACTCTGGGATCAGCTAAATGCTGAATGTTGGGGTGTGAATATTAAATACAGTGTATTCTCCATGCAGAGGCTTTCCACCTACGGCATCCTTGTGTTTATCGGACGTGGTCCAGTGGCTTTTCGCGAATTGTGGGAGGCCCCAGACAGAATGTCGACACAAATCCATAGAACTCTTTTATAAATTTGTTCCTTTGTTGCCAGGTATGATGGTCTTTATGCCCTATAAATGACTTTTGCCAGTAGTTTAGAGATGCACTTATATAAAACATGATATTTCCATTATTTAGATAAATGTAACATGTTCTAATAAATACAAAAAATAAGTACGTTCTAATAAATACAAAGAATAAGTACAAAAAATAATCATTACAGATCGTTTGTAAGAGAGGTGATAAATTATGGCTGTACATTTCTCACAGATTTATAGAAGGAAAGAAAAAAATGCTGTTTTGATGTTAGTCAGACGCCACAGGAGAGGTAAACTTAGAATTTCCAGTACCTTTTATTCCACAGCATCTTTGCTTTTCTGTCCCACCTCAAAGAAAGAAGGGAGGATTGGATGACCATAGTAGTTAACATGATATTCAGTTAAGGTTAGAAATCTTATTAATAGTTAATGAAGTGGGACTTCCCTGGTGGCGCAGTGGTTAAGAATCTGCCTGCCAGTGCAGGGGACTCGGGTTCGAGCCCTGGTCTGGGAAGATCCCACATGCCGCGGAGCAACTAAGCCCGTGTGCCACAACTACCGAGCCTGCACTCTAGAGCCCGCGAGTCACAACTACTGAGCCCGTGTGCCACAACTACTGCGCTTGTGCTCTAGAGCTAGCAAGCCACAACTACTGAAGCCTGCGCGCCTAGAGCCCATGCTCCGCAACAAGAGAAGCCACTGCAATGAGAAGCCCGTGCACCACAACGAAGAGTAGCCCCCGCTCGCCGCAACTAGAGAAAGCCACGTGCAGCAACAAAGGCTCAACTTAGCCAAATATAAATTAAAAAAAACACACTTATATAAAAAAAAAAGTTAATGAAGTAATGCAGTTGTTTTATTTCGACCTGTAATTAATAAGGAATTGCCAGACTCCTAAGTCTGAATGATCTCAGATCATTTGGTATTAAAGGAAAGCGATGGACCTATGCTTTTCAGTAGTTACTGTACTAAACCATTAAACTGTACTTAAGAGACTTGAGATAATTTCTAAATTTCTCAGGAATAAATGTATTGGTAGCTCAGGCGTGGGCTTCGGTAGCTGAGGCATGGGGAAGCTGTGCCCCAGGACAGACTCAGGCCCTGGCTCCCCTTCACGTACACCGGGCACTAGTCCAGAACCAGGACATGCTGTGGCGTGGGCATCTGGGTGAGGAGGTGCCAGTGCACCACGGATCGTGCGCTGGTTCTCTTCAGCACGTGGCATGGAGGACCTCTGTGGGGCTGCTTCAGGGACAAGGGGTGGAAGTGACTCTGTGTCATTCTGAGACTTAGAAGGATTCCGCATTTGTTATACTCGAATATAATGTATACTGCGGAGTACGTTATGTTAAATACTATATATTTTACGTACTGTATGTTGTGATTGTATTCATACTGTTCCTTACGTATGCTATATAAATACATAGTATGTAATTATCTACTATACTATCATTTTATGTATATGGTAGAAATGTATATTTGTATTTTTTAATTTAGAGAATTGTTTTAAAAACATTATTAGTATTTTATATATGCTTACTGCTTTTAGTTAACAAGTTTGTTTTACATGTTGTCATTCTCACAACGAAGTCAGTGAAGAGTGGATGGGATGGAGGGCAGGGCATCTTCTCCTTATTTTTAAAGGAAACTGAGGCCCACACTCTTCTGAGGTAGGACTGCTTGCTGCAGGCCCTGCGATTTCCAGCGGCATCAGCTCGGCTGATCCCAGACATTTCCACTGCTCTTCTTCCTAACTGCCTGCTACAGGGACCTCGTATACTTTCAGTGAAATAACAGCGCTCTACCTCTCAGAATGGTCTTTGTTATAAGCACAGGATGCTGAGTACTGGTGAACGTTGCCCTGCTACCACCATGACTCACCTCTTTTGTGGCTTCCAGTGGGGTGTTTGCCCTCTTCTTTATCTTTGCCCCTGTGATTTTTAAGGTCCTGTGTCCTGCAGTAGTGCCCTGTGCGTGGTCGGGCCGGTATGTGGACACCCAGATCCATGGGACGTAATGACAGGCGCAGGTTTGGCCCCGCTGCGTGTCAGGGCCTCCCGAGGCCGACACCGGGGAGTCGGGGCGGGTTGGGTGGAGAGGCAGAGAGACGGAGACCACCTCACGGTGGGGAGGGCCCCCCAGGGTCCCCCCTGCCCCCCTCCCCACCCCCCGCCCCCACCAATCCTCGACCTGTCTTGCTTCCCTCTAGACCTGTCTTCCCGGGTCCTTCCTTTCTGCACGTCCTCTTCTGCCGCTCTTAGCTAGCACTCGATGTAGAATTTAAATATAGTATTCTTCACTCATGGTTACGGTTTTATTCATTTCTTCTTAGTGAAAATAATGGAATGTTTAATATTTCTTCCTAAGACAAACCCTGAAAACATGGTACTAATCTTTCACTTATATAGCTTGTGAGAAGTATTTTTTGACACAGTAAAAAAAAACGTTTCTTCTTTTTTTCTTTTTTTATAAATTTATTCATTTATTTATTTTATTTTTGGCTGCACTGGGTCTTCGTTGCTGCGCGCGGGCTTTCTCTAGTTGTGGTGAGTGGGGGCTACTCTTTGTTGCTGTGCACGGGCTTCTCATTGCGGTGGCTTCTCCTGTTGCGGAGCACGGGCTCTAGGCACATGGGCTTCAGTAGTTGTGGCTCGTGGGCTCTAGGCGCACGGGCTTCAGTAGTTGTGGCGCACGGGCTTAGTTGCTCCGCAGCACGTGGGATCTTCCCGGACCAGGGCTCGAACCCGCGTCCCCTGCATCGGCAGGCGGATTCTTAACCACTGCGCCACCAGGGAAGTCCCCAGTTCTTCTTTTGCATCAGAAATATATTACTGTTTTGGATTCTTCTGTACCTTCATTAGAGTTAGAATGACTTGACCTTTTTACAGCCACTGATTTCAGAGCATACAAAATACACTTTAATGTTTTTTTCTTTAATTTAGAAAATGATTAATACCTAAAAGAAAAATATCTTTTCAAAAGCAGATCATTTGACTCTCTTATTTAATAAGCACGGCACTTGCCATGTGGTAGATGCTATTCTAAGCACTTTTTCAGATGTTACCTGCTTCGGTTTCACTTCGCCTTGGTGACAACCTCAGAGGTAGATACTGTGTGCGTCTCACTGCGGACGAGGAAGCAGGCTGGCGAGGCCTGGTCCCCGCGGCCGCTGGTAGCACAGGCAGAGGGGCTGGAGTGTCTGACTGCTCTGTGTTTATTCCTTAAAAAAAGCAATAATGACTTTCAGGAAGAAAGGCAGGAGAAAGAGTGTGAAGTTTATAGGTATTCAAATGGTATCCGACTATGTTAATAATGTTTAAAGAGACTGAAGAGAATGGCTTTTGGTGGAAATACCTTCTTGACAGTAAGTACAGTGAGCAAGTTGTAAGTGCTGCGGTTAAAATAAGATTATCCTGGATCATTTTGGAATTTCAGTGCACTGGTAGGTCGTTTATGTGGGACATTTTGAAATATGGTGATATTGCCCGTCTTGTTCTGGTCTGATTACATTTTTAACATACCAGACTTTTAATTTTTGTTTTTTATTATTGGGTGATGCTGTTTTTAATTAGGTACAGTGATTAGATCAAGTGATTTTTAACTACATGAAAGTGATTTATATGTGTGTTTTAATGTTATTTCTCTTTTAAGGCAACAAATGCCCTTCCCTGTGGCTGAGAGACCTGGTCCAGAAGGAAGGCGTTTCCGTCCTCGTAAGCGCGTTTGAGGGGGGAGGCGCCTGCAGTCCGCCCGCCGGCATCCTCGCCCAGCCCACCCTCCTCCAGCCACACGGGCCGTTCAGCCTGCGTGCCGCGCTGCAGTGGATGGACGCGCTGCTGGCCGCGCTGGAGTGCTACAACACCTTCCTGGGCGCAGGGACGCTGGGTGCCGCCCAGCTCCTGGGTGGGTGGAGCCTCCCTGGGCCAGCACCGTGGGGCTCTGCCCGGGACCATGCCGGGGCCAAGATGGGTGGGGTTTTGGTTGGACAGGATCACAGGGTGTCATTTCTTCAGCTCTGCCTGCGTCTCCGAGCTCACAGTGAGGGTGGGGGGACTCCCTGCCCGGAGTCTGTGCTGCTTCCTTGCCCTGTTCACAGGTTCTCAGTGACCCTTACGTAAAGTAAGGGTCACTGAGAAAACCTTCTGAGGTTTTCCTGAGGCCCTCTGATCCTGTGCCACGTCTCTGTGTAGTGGCTCTTTAGTTTTCTTGCATCTTTCTGTCCCTGGAGCTTCTCTGTTGTAGTGCAGTAGTGACGGTGTTGTTTGCAAAGGACGTCAGGCGGGTGGGATGTGAGTGCTGGGCAGGCTCTGTCCCCCCGGGGACCCCGGTGGCCCACGCGGACAGGCGCTGGCTCTGGGAGTGGCGTCCCCCGGGAAGGAGCGCCTGGAGCCGGCTGTCGCCTGACGGCTGCGCTCTCTGCTTCAAGGTTCTCGGAGCGGCTGGTTGAGTCTTCTGGCGGTTCTCCTGGATGCCCTCCCATGGGCGTAGCCTCAGACTTGCCCTCAGAACGGGATGTGCTCTTAACATGATGGTTTGTGTGGGGTGGGGGTGGGGTGCTCCATTCCAGCTGGGGCGGCGTCTGACCAGAGGGCCTGCCGTTCTCTCCGCAGGCCTGTCAGAGGTGACGGGGTTGGGAGGAGTCAGACACGGCCCCTGGCCTGCTGGGTTCAGGGTACCTGGCGTTTGAGAATGCAGTTCTGAACACATTTTCTCCCAATTCTTTAAATACATAATGACCTGTCAGTTGGCAGTTTGATCGCCTTCCTTAAATCTAAGGAGAACAAAGACCTGGAAGCCATCACCCTAGAGAACCTAACCAGCCTCCACCTTTGTTCACTCCCTTGGCTTGTGCACCGTTGTTGTCACATGTCCCCTGCCTTTACCTCAGAACGGTGAGCTGTGCTCGGATTGCGGAGCGGAGAACAGCGTGTCCGTCCTTTGTGTGGCGGAGCGTGTCTCACACTCGCGAGTTTGGGGAGAAACCCATTTGGGAGTTGATCAGAAATTGATCCCATAAAACGCCAGTCACAGCCTCCGGCTTAAAGGCCACTGCCATGGCGTGTCTCTCCGTTGCCCTCTGAAGGACATTTAGGTTGTTTCTATTTTTTTATTATTAAAAACAATGCTAAAATTAACATCCTCAAAGCACATCTTTGCAATTCTGCCATTATTTCCCGAGGATAAAATTTCAGTGCTGGATCAAAGCATATGAGCTTTTAAACCTTTGATAGAAATTGGTGTGCACGTTTTTTTAAGCTTTTAGTATGATTTGGCAAATAGCCCTTCAAAAAGATCATGTTAATTTATGGTCCCACAGTAGTGTTTGAGAGCCAAGACCTAACCTTCCGTAGGTGTGTTCTTACTGTACGAGTCTGCAGTTGAGTTCTGTTCGGGTGGTGTTTTGAGATGAGAAGAAATAAGTGCCGTTTTATTCGGCTTTTATTAAAACCTTTAAAATTTTGACTGAAAGTATATCACACCTGTACTTAAAGACAGAACTTTACATTAATCTTAGTGGGTTTAGAAGGAAGCGTATGTTAACATTTTAATACAATTTTTTCTAGGTGCTGAAACACAGTCTTCACTTTGGAAAGCAGTGGCTTTCTTCTTAGAAAGCATTGCTCTGCATGATATTACGGCTGCAGAAAAGTGCTTTGGTGCCGGGGCCGCAGGTGACAGACCCAGCCCACAGGAGGGAGAAAGATACAATTACAGCAAATGCACGGTGGTGGTCCGGGTCCTGGAGTTCTCCACAACGCTGCTTGGCACCTCCCCTGACAGCTGGAAGGTAGGCCCGCCCGCTGCCCTGGTCAAGGGGCCTGTGCTTGGCTACCCGCTATGGTGGTTCTGGCCTTCTTAGAACTTTCCCTTGCTATAGGAGTTGTCTCTTCTTGAAAGTAATGATAAAACTCTGCGTGTACTTCAGATTCTCACTGTGCAAATAAAAGACACAGTTTTTCTAGATGTTTATTGGCTACTGTGTTTTATGCTGTGATCAAGCATCTGCCTGACGAAATGCGCATCAGCCGACATCTGTAAATGTGTCTGTGAGGCTGAGACCCGCACCCCCTCAGTGCCTGCTCAGCGCCTACTGTGCGCCAGGCCCCGCCTCTGCCAGGGCTGGAAGCGCAAGGCGCCGCCCTGTGAAGGCTTCTGGGGCACCTCCGGGCCGCCTGTCCACGTGTGGTCCACGGTTGCTCTCCCGCCGTGATGGCAGTCAGGTCCACGCGGCGGAGACCTGGGGACCGCAGAGCCTGAACTGTGTGCTGCCTGAGCCCCGCCCCATCCCTCCCGCTTGCTGGGCCGTCCACTGCGGTGAACGCCCCGACGCTGACCGATGGGTGTGTCTGTGCAGCTCCTCGGGAAGGATTCGTGCAGCGCAGACCTTACGAAGCTCCTGGTGAGAACTCTGTGTGCGCCCTCGAGCGTGGGCTTCAACGTCGGGGACTTCCTGGTGATGGACCACCTCCCCAGTGTGTGCGTGGGCCTGCTGAGGGCCCTGAAGACGTCCCCGCACCGCGCTGCGCTGGAGGCGTGCCTCAGGGAGGAGGTCACGGCATGGAGGTGGGGCTTCCGGGGCGGCCTCGGGGCGGGGTGGGGGTGAGGGCAGGGCGCAGAGGCCCCTCCACGGCTTAGCCCTCAGGGCAGCAGGCGGCCTGCGGGTGGCCCCGAGACGTCCCTGCGGCGCTGGCACGCACCCTAGTTTGCTTAACCGGGGTTTGCTGTCCAGGACCTGGCGGTGGACTGGGGCACCGGGAAGCTAGTAAATGCATTGCAGCAGGACGCACACCGTCTTCAGTGTCCTGGAACGTCGTGAGGCCGGCACTCACCTGGTTTCCTTTTGTTTTCCCTGCACGGCCAGCATTGAGGAGCTCTGCACTGTTGACCTTTATGGCCTGGACGCTCACGTTCATAGGGCCAAGCTGGCGTCTGTCGTGTCGGCTTGCAAGCAGCTTCACAGGGCTGGCTTTCTGCATGTTGTAGCACCATCGCAGGTAACCGTGCCAGTTTGTTTTACATTTCTCTTAGCTCATTATGCCAGTTTGTCGATTTATTTATAGCCTTTTTAAAATATCCCTTATGTACAGAGCATGCCGAGATAGGAATTAGAGAGATACTTGCTCCAGACTTGGCAGTGTTGCCTAGAGTGTAAATATGACAGTAAGTGTAAAAGTTTATAAATGTAAAATGAAAATAAAGGACACTTGAATATTTCCAGCACCTTCTGAAGACCTTTAGGCACTAACTGCTATTGTGCCTGTGTGGCCAGGAGCCAGAGGCGAGTGAAAATGTCCCTGACAGTTGGTAGGCAGTGGTCAGTGTTGGTGAACCTGGATTTGTATTAATGGAAGGTGTGAGATTGCGTTTTTCTATGTCATACCTCACTGTTTGGGTATTTCAGTGTTGCTTTACTCTAGTCTGCAGATGAGCAGCATTCTCTCGGCACAAAGCTTCTCTCACTGGTTTATAAAAGCATCGCACCTGGAGTCGAAGGGCAGTGCCTGCCCTCACTGGACCCCAGCTGCAAGCGGCTCGCCAATGGACTTCTGGAGTTGGCCTTTGCTTGTGGAGGACTGGTAGGAAAAACAGCTGCGTGCACGTGTGCTGTCCCAGTGACGTCAGGCGTCACTCACTTGCAGCGTCTCTGAAAACGGGAATTTAGCTGGGTAACTTCTTAGCTGCACAAGGACTTTAACTGATTTACGTGAGATGACTTTCTAAAAGTTTTTTTAAAATTTTTAATATAAAAGGAGTAGAATGACCTTCTTAAGCTGAAGTTTTGTCTATCCCAGTTTACTTCCAAAAGGCCTTCAGGCAGAGAGCAATTTGTGACTGCAAAGCCGACCTGTGTTGACACAGTGGCCTCTGCTTCCCCCATCCTTGGCGACTCTTCAGAGGCTGAGGTGGGAGAGGCCCTGGAGGAGCGTCCCAGACGCCCCACAAAGCGCTCATGGCCTTCTGAGCTGTGCAAGGCTGGCCTCAGACAGTCTCTCTAGCTGTGGTTCCCCCGTCCACCCCCTCCCCTTCTCGGGCCCCTCTGTCCAGTCAGTGCAAACAGCCCTCACCCTTCCTAGACTCTCCCCTCAGAGCAGCAGCCACGAGAGTCTGTGGAACACTGGGAGACACGTGAGTCAGGGGAAGAGTTCTCACCCAAAGCAAAACCTGGAAAGTGGAGCCATGCTGAATGTCTACAGTTAGACCAACCCGGGCCTCCCAGGACCAGGCCCCTGTAGACTCTGTGTTCTCCGCTGTCAGAGTTAACAGCCGCCCAGGGAGTCGTGTGCCACAGCCCTTCTCGTTTCCTCTTTGCAGTGTGAGCACCTGGTGGGTCTTCTCCTGGACACGGCGGTGGTGTCCATGCCATCCTCAGGAGGGTCCCAGAGGAACATCATCAGCTTCTCTCACGGACAGTACTTCTACAGCTTGTTCTCAGAAACAATCAACACTGAACTGTTGAAAAATCTAGATGTTGCTGTATTGGAGCTCATGAAGTCATCTGTGGATAATCCCAAAATGGTAATGGATTTTTCCTTTTAATAAAGTATATTTTCTTTAGTAATGCTTATAAAAGGGTTGCCATATGCCTGAAATAATACAGCAATAAAACAAAGTGAGGGACTTCCCTGCTGGTCCAGTGGTTAAGACTTCGCATTCAGATGCAGGGGGGTACGGGTTCCATCCCTGAAAGGCCAGCCTGCCTTTTCGGCCCCACCGGCCGCGGCTGGTCCTGATGTGCCGCAGTCCTCCCCGGTCACGGCTTCCGTGGTCTCGCGGCTGAGGCCTCACTTCCCACGTGTTCCTGCTCTGGTCCCTTCGCACCCTCAGAGTGAACCTGTGCAGATCAGTATTTGTTTTTAATAAATTTATTTATTTATTTATTTTTGGCTGCGTTGGGTCTTCATTGCTGCACGCGGGCTTTCTCTAGTTGTGGCGAGCGGGGGCTACTCTTTGTTGCGGTGCGCGGGCTTCTCATTGCGGTGGCCTCTCTTGTTGCAGAGCCTGGGCTCTAGGCGCGCGGGCTTCAGTAGTTGTGGTGCGCGGGCTCCGGTAGTTGTGGCACACGGGCTCCAGAGCGCAGGCTGAGTAGTTGTGGCGCGCGGACTTAGTTGCTCCGCGGCATGTGGGATCTTCCCGGACCAGGGCTCGAACCCGTGTCCCCTGCATTGGCAGGCGGATTCTTAACCACTGCGCCAAGGAATTCCAGATGAGTATTTAATGTATAGTTGACTTGTTTGCTAAACACAAAATTTTGAACTTTAACCTGGTCGGTAGACAATCAAAAATTGTTAACTGTTGGAATGATCATTCTAAGGGAGAGGCATAATTTCCTGCTGAGTTAATAAGCTTTTATTCCAAGCAGTGCTAGTTGTCTCTTGTAGGGGAAGATTTTGTGGTAGATTGCACTAGAAATTTGTATTTTTAGAAGTTAGAAATAAAATTGCAGTAGACCCACAACACTCAGGAAATAACAGCATTTCGAGCTTGTAAACTATTCAGACTTAACGGGGACGAAACCATACTCATTTATCTCCACCTCCTCCCTAGATCCCTCTAAAGTGATAGAAGCAAGGTTGTTGTTTGGTTTTTTGTTTTCTTGAAAGCACAGTCTTAAAGGATACAGAAAAGGAGAAAAGACAAGAGTGACAACATTTTGGAAGCTAGAAAGCAAAAGGACAAGCAGTGACAGACTTCAGAGTACGAGAAAGCTGCAGTGGGGCCTTGGTGTGCAGGCGGTGGGATTGGGTGACTGTTAGCCAGCTCCTGCGGGCTCGCCCTGTCCTTGGGGGGCGCAGGAGGCTGGAGGCGCAGACCCTCTTGGCTGGGGGACCCTGGGCGTAGTTAAGGGTAAAGATACCTTTTTTCTAAAGAAACACCTTTAGTGAAGATTAGAATCACAGTATATAACCCAAGTATTTCTTTAAGCAACATAGTGAAGTTTGAAATGCTTTGAACCATAGCAAAAGCACTGTACTACTCCACTGGTGAGAATTCCACTTTGTACTTTTATCCCCACGTTTAACGTTAGTTCCTCAATTCTTCTGATCTTGGTTTCCCACCGATTTTTTTTTGAACAGCCAAAGTGTTTCTGGTGTATGCTGTATTTTTGTGTTTTGCCCATTTTTCTCTTGGGATGTATTTTCTTATTAATTTGTAAAATTTTTGTATACTAAGTGTAGCAGACCTCTGTCTGTCATGTATGCAGAAGGTCCTTTTTCCTACTGACCATTTGTCTTTCTCAGTTGGAGTGTTTATTCCATACAGAAGTATTTGATTTTTTTATAGTTAAAGAAGATACCAGTCTTCTTTTCAGTTGCTCTGTTTTTCATGTCATACTTAGAAAGGCTTTCTCCATCCCAATATTATCTTTAAAATCTATCTGCCCATGTTTTCTCCTGTTACTTTTATAGTTTCTTTTTTAAACAAATGTAAGTAATGCAAACAGCACTGTAGAAATGATATTTTTTCCTAAATAGATATATACTGGACAAACATTCATTCACAAATGCATATTTTCCTCATTAATTCAAGTTTCTAACTTTTTCAGATCCGAATCTATACAAATTTAGGTCGGAGGTTGTTTAATTTGTTACTTACCTATCTATTTTTCAGCCAGTACCACACTTTTAATTTCAGCAATTGTAAGATACACTTTAATATCTGGTAAGGCAGTGTTCCTTCGTAGTTTTTTTGTGTTTTAGAATTCTTAAAGCTATACTTGCACATTTTCTTTAAAGTGAAATTTAGAATCATTTTGCCAAGTTTCCTACAGCCCTCTCCACAACATACAGGGATTTTGAGTGGTGATACAATGTGTATAGAGCATATTTAAACCAAGTTGACCTCTTTAAAAAAAATTAAGCCACGTTTTCTATAGTATGTCTCTCAATTTATTCAAACATTTATTCATGTTCTCAAATCTTTTTGAGAACTATTGTGTATTCATACTATTATGTAGAATGTTATAATTGTATATTGATATTGTATGCTGTATCTTCACTAAATTTTTAGATTAGTTTTAACAGTTTTTTGGTAGAGCCTTGAGGGTTTTCTATGTATCATATCATCTCCAGATAGAGACTGTTTTGCTTTTTCTGAGTGAAAGGATACCTTTTATTTCGTTTTCTTGTCTGACTGCTGTGACTGGAACTTCCAATATTACGTTGAATGCAAGTGGCGAGAGTGGGCATCCTAGTCTTTTCCCTGATCTCAGAGGAAGTGCTCACAGCTTTCCACTACTGAGTATGATGTTAGCTGTGGACTTGTCATATATGGCCTTTATTATGCTGAATATAGATGCAAAAATCCTCAACAAAATACTAGCAAACAGAATCCCTCTATACCCATTTGTTGAGAGTTTTTTATCATGAATGGATGTTGAGTTTCGGCATATGCTTTTTCTGCATCTGTTGAGATGATCAGATGATTTTTATCCTTTATTTTGTTAATGAGGTGTATCACCTTGATTGATTTGCAGATACTGAACCATCCTTGCATACCTGGAATAAATCCCACTTGATCATGGTGTGTGATCCTTTTAATGTATTACTGAATTTGGTTTGCTAATATTTTGTTGAGGATATTTGCATCTGTGTTCCTCAGGGATATTTCCCTGTAATTTTCTTTTCTTGAGGTGTCCTCGTCTGGTTTTGGTATCAGGGTGACGCTGGCCATGTAAAATGAGTTTGAAAGTGCTTCCTCCGTGCCCCCCTCTCCCCACCCCCCCAACTTCTTTGGCAGAATTTGAGAAGGTGTTAGTTCTTCTTTGATTGTTTGGTAGAATTCACTATTGAAGCCATGTGATTCTGGACTTCTGTTTGTTGGGATGTTTTGATTACTGATTCAATCTCCTTACTAGTTCAGATTATTTCTCAATGATTCAGTCTTGGTAGGTTGTATGTTTCTAGGAATTTATTTGTTTCTTCCAGGTTGTCCAGTTTGTTGGTGTATATAATTGTTCCTAGTGGTCTTTTTTATGGTCCTTTGTGATGTAAGGATACCTTCTGGGGAATTAAGTGAAAGCCTGTCCAAGTTCTGAACCTTGAGGCTTTAGGCCATTTTCTTCAGTTTGGCTCTCAGAACACAGTCAGCTAGATATACCCTCAGGCAGGATTTCAGACTGTTCTGAAAAGCCTGAGAGAAATTCAAGATACCGTTATCCCAGCCCAGCCAGATCGGCTTCCAGTGGTCTTCACTGCTGGTGAGCCCCGCCCAGTGCTCACGCATCTGTCAGTTCCTCAGTGGGTCCCGACCACCATGAAGCACCAGGCGCTCGAGGAAAGGGCTTCCGAAAGGACAGGCAGGGAAAAAGCACTAGAAACGGAGATTATTCAGGGAGATGGGGATGTAAAAAGAAACTTCAGAGAGGTGAGAGAAGATACTGTGTCCATGAAACAAGAATCGCTATTGAGAAAGAACATCAGAGAACAAGAAAGAAAATTTGTGAATTAAACATAGGCATCACAAAGAATGCCTATGTGGCATTAAGAATGAAGTGGATTTGGAAGATAAAATTCAGGAACGCTCATGGAGAGTAGAGTAAGGTTACAAATCAGAAAATGGAGAAACGATGAGGAAACTTGGAATCTATCTACAAGGTCCAGCTCCATGGCCTCTGCCCCTGACAGAGGACGAGCCAAGTAGAGGCTTCATGGATAACGTTTCAGGAATGACCATTCTGAGTTCCAGATGGAAAAGGCCGTCGACTGTCCAGTGCATTGTATGGAAACAGCTCCACACGGAGCAGACTTCTTGAAAATTTGAAACCTTGGGGGTTCCCCAGGAGAGAAGATCCTGAAAAGTTTCTATAAGAGAAAAAACCCAAAGGTCTTTCAAAAGGATCAGGAACCTGGATGACGCTTGTCTTTGCAACAGCGGAGTGCAGCCTGGGAGACATTGAGCCAGATTCCTTGCACAGTTTCGGAAAGAATACTTCCCACCTGAGTGGGAGGGATTATTGATTATGAGTGAGAGCCGAGTGCAGGTGTTTCAGGGGTGCCAGGTCCCCGTGGGGTCTGTGTCCTGTGCTCCTCTCGCTGGGAAGCTGCGGGGGGAAGTTCTCCGCCGAGATGGGGCAGAAGCCAGGAAGAAGGAGGGCGCAGGGTCCAGAAAGCTTGCCGGCGAGTCTCCCGGGGGCGGGGGGTGACCTCCACTCAAGACCCGGACCGGTGTCCCTGACCCTCCCGAGACGGCGCCCCAAGGATGGCTCACAGCCTCCCTGATGCGTTTGCACGTCTAGAGGAGACGTAGTGAATTTGGGAGGGTTTGATGACAACAGTGACAGTCATACATTGAGAGAGCTAAGGGGGCCGCTGGGGCACTGTCCCTCTGCCAGGCGAACGTCCACGTACAACTGTCTGTACAGTCGGCCCTCGTGTCCACGGATCCCCCTCCTGCAGCCCGCGCGGCGCTGTACTGCGCGTTTCCACGTTAAGTGCACCCATGCAGTTCAAACCCGAGTTGTTGAAGCGTCAGGTACTTACTTCAGGGAGATCAAAATGTTATGTGAGGAAGGAAATGTGTGCTGGTCCTCAGCTCGGATCATCTGTGAGCGGAGCTACCTGCCACCACGGCAGGAATATTGAATTAACCTAACCGAGTTTAGGAGATCACTGTTGGGAAGGCAGTAGGACAGGAGATGTGCATGTACCTCCCTGTGCCCTTGCGTGCCCGTGTCTGTGTGTCCCTGCGTGCGTGTGCATGTGTGTGTTTCCCGCTGTGTGTCCCTGTGTGCATGTGTGTGTGTGTCCCTGTGTCCCTCTGTACGTGTGCCTGTGTGTGTGTCCATGTATGAGTGCATCTGGTGGTGATGGTGACCAGAGAGAGCTGATTTCCCCTGCCATGGAGAATGGCCCCGACCAAGAAAACAATAGATAGCAGTTTAAGCATTATTTCATAAAGGGGACCACTGTATGCCTTTGTGGGAAAACTTACATGTTAAAGTGCTGTTTTCAGGTATGAGGAGTTGTGAAGTAAACAGCTATTCTAGGAATAGCATCTTCATTTTCCAAGAATAGCTTTGAAAAATGACAGTGAATTCTGTTGCATGTCTGTCAGCCTTGATGGTAAGAGTTTTTCTTGCTTCACCCCGCGCTGTCTCAGGTGAGTGCCGTTCTGAATGGTCTGTTGGATCAGAGCTTCCGGGACCGAGCCAGTCAGAAGCACCAAGGTCTGAAACTGGTGGGTACCATCCTGCAGAGCTGGAGGAGCTTCGGCCCGTGGTGGGCCAGGGACGCTGCCCCGGACAGTAAACTGGCCGTGCTGACCTTACTGGCAAAAATTCTGCAGGTATTTTGAGAGACCTTGGAAATGCAGTTGTGTCTGTTGCTTGCGTCTTTAAAAATTTGATGGAGGTTTCTTGAAAAGCTCATTGGTTTGACAAAAAATAACTTGGACAATTGCTGATTCCCTTATATTTTATACTTTTCTATTATTTTACATGATTATCTTTTATTCTCATTTTCATTTCTTATTCTTTATCTTCTCAGTGTAGCTTTACGTGCATTGTCTTAGCGGATAGTTTTAAAATATTTCAGAACAGGAATTGTTGAAATGCTGTTGGCGCCCAAGAACAAATGTATAGGTCATTTCTGAAATTTAAAAAACTGAAAAAATGTATTAAAGGAAATTAGAGGCATAATGTAGAAATGTGTTTTCATTTTCCCTCCTTTAGATTGATTCATCTGTATCTTTTAATACAAATCACAGTGCATTCCCAGAAGTTTTTACAACATATGTTAGTCTACTTGCTGATCCGAATTTGGGTCTACATTTAAAGGTAAGTGGTTAAAAAGATTTTTTTCAGATTATGTTCTCCATTTTTTTTTCCTGTTCTGTATTTTTGTGTATTTGTGATATTTTCTGTTTTCTTACTATGGGAAATTTCAGACATACTCAGAAGCAGAGGGACCAGCACAGTGACCCCCGGGTACCCGTCACCGGCTTCTGTGGCCCTCAGTCATCTTTCTGTTAATTAATAACAGAAAATATCTTGCTTACTTTTAGGGTCAAGAACTTAACAGATTTTGTAATTTTAAAGTCCTGTAATAATTAGGTTTTACACTCCAGTAAAGTCTGGCCTTCATGAAAGCCATCGTTGTAGTGGAACATGAGGGTATTTCTTTGGAATTTTCTGCTCTGTGTGATTAATCAGGTTTCACATGTCTCAACACGAGGAGGTCTGGGAACCGACCTGCTGCCCAAGGGAGGAAGGAAGCACACTGAGTGCCCTGGAGCCCTGAGTTCCGCAGTCGCCCCGTAGGGTATTCACGATAGTCTTCCCTCACAGAACTCAGGCAGCGCACTTCTAGTACAGGCTGCGTTTGCAGAGGAGATCCACACGCAGAGTCGGGCTGCCCTGTCCTGTGCTCACACGGGACAGCCCTGGCTCAGCCCGCGAGCCCGAGAGTGGAAGCCGAGGGCCGGGACGCGTCCCGCTGGTGGGTTGGATGCCGCCAAGGAGGTGTCCTGAAGTGGGCACGGCGTCCACGCGTGTGGTGCTTGCTCGGCTCCGTCTTCAGAAAGCAGCCGTTGCGCTCGCTGCGCGGAATCCCGAAGCCAGTCTCATGTTGCGCTCGCTCTGCAGGGCCAGGCTGTGACTCTGCTCCCTTTCTTCGCCGATCTCACTGGAGGCCACCTGCAGGAGCTGAAGCACGTTCTCGGGAAGCTCATTGTTTCTAACTTCCCTATGAAGTCTGAAGAGTTTCCCCCGGGGACCCTGCGGTACAACAACTACGCGGACTGTGTGAGGAAGGTTAGTGTTTAGCAGTAGCAACTAAGATTAAGCCCTGCTGGTTCCCTGTTACATTTCTTGGTGAAAAGAAGTAAGTGAAATATTCAGAGTCAGAGAGTGTTCACACTTTAAGGATTCATTTTAACTCATTTTGAAAGCTTGTTGTCTGGAGGCTGATGCGTATCTGAATCCTTTGGGGCTGATTTTTCCCCCATTTAAAAATTGTGGAATATTTTACGTGTAATGTATACGCTTTGAAGAATAATACCGAAGAGAGCTAAGAAATAGAATATCACCTATATGGTGCAGTTTCTGAAGTTTAGTTGACTAGTGGTCATCTGAGAAATATCTAGTGGTTATCACTTAGTTAATGTACAGCGTAAGTTCCCGAAACACCGGGGGCTTAGCCAAGGAGCTAGGTTCTCTCCCTCCTGTACAGTTCTAGATTCTCTACAGGGACCCCGTCTCCTTTACCTTCTTCTCTGTCGTCCCCTGCACGTAGCCTCTACCTTGTCCAGGTTGGCTGATCCAGCTCCTGTCTTGTCCCTTCTAGCCAGCAGGAAGGAGGAGAGGGCAGGAGAGAGCATCCCTTTCCTTTAAGGGCTTAATCCAGACCTTGCACGTATTAATTCTGCTGATACCCGACTCGCCACATACACGCGAGCGAGACTGTGAATGTTCTTATTGTGGGCAGCAGTGTACTCGGCTAAAACTCAGGGGCCAGCCAGTAGGAAAAACGAGAGAATCGCCATTGGAGGGAGGGTGGGTGGTGGTCGCCCATACTCATGATGGACTGAGCCCTGGGCTCAGGAATAATGAAGACAGTGTCTTTGTTTTCAAGGAGCTTATAGTAAAGCAAGGAAGAAACGATGATTAAAACACACTGTATAAGTGCCAGGGTAGAGATACACGTACTCTCCAAGGATGGCTGCACCAGTGTATCCCATCCCGCATGTTTTTATGGTGTGACTTTCCGTCACATGGGGAAACAAGAGACGTCATCTGTTTTGAGCAACGTGGTCGGATTTGTCTCCTGTTGCGTATGGGTTGTCCTGGAAGGTCCACTAGTAACGAGAAAATAATACGGTGGAAGTGATGCTTGTGATTCTAAGTCTAGCCTTCAGAGGTTTCCAGCTCATTCCTGGGTCTCTGGTCTGTGGGACCCAGTCACCATACCATACAGAAGCCAAGCAGCCCCACGGAAAGGCCGTCTACAAACCACCCATCCACACGGATTCTCTCCGCCCCATCCTGATATGATTGTTTTCTTTCAAGCCTACAGAGAAGTTGGAAGAATAGTAAACAAGCATCCACATAACCGTCTCTTGTATTCAGCAGTTAACTTTTTGTCATATTTGCTTTGTGTGTGTGTGTGTGTGTGTGTTTTGGCTGAAACACTTGTGAGTTAGCTGCAGACATCCTGGTGCTTCACTCCTGAATGTTTCAGCAGCAGTTCCTGAGAGGCAGGCACCACGCTGTTACCAGGCCCAAGAAAATTCTCGCTGCTCTCAGACCCTGTGCTGTTTCGTCCACGGTCACGTTTCTCCAGATGTCCCTGTGTTTGGCTGGATTTTTCAAACCAGGATCTAATTAACGATTGGCTCGAATGTCATGTCTCTGGTGTCTTTAAATCTAGGACTACTTCACCCCCATCCCTTTTATTTCTCTGCGACATTGGGTTTTGGAAGTAACCCTAACACGTCTCTTGGATGCTGTCCCATTTGTCTGATTGCTTCCTTGAGGTGCGTTTTGGCTTTCCTCACCCTCTGTGTTTCCTCTAAACTGGAAGTTAGGCTTCAAGCTTGGCTGTGAGATTCAGGCTAACCTTTCTGGCAACAGCCCCACACCTGGAGGCAGGTGTCGTGCACGTCCCCTTGTGAGCGACCTCGCATCTGGTGGCCTGGGTGACGTGGTAACCTCCTCATTTCTCTGTCGGGTGGTGTGTTCTTTCTGCACCGTCATGCCAGTGCCATCTGAGTTTCCTGCTCCCCCGCGGTCTGCCAGCAGATGGTTGTCATGTCCACAAAGGTTCTGAGTAGATCTTTAGTACTTTCCCTTAACGTAAATGCAAGTGCAGACAGTCGCGGCACCTTTGAAGACAGCTTCCAGTCTAAGAAAGATGTAAACCAACAGGAGAAAGGAACTCAGAGGGAACAGAGACAAGGTGAGTTAAGAAGGTCGAAGAGACTGTTCAGAGCAGCTGCAGAGAGGAGAGACAGTGTATCAGGTGCGTGAGCTAGGACAAGAAGGCGCTCTTGGAAATTCAATACACACGAGCAAAACTAAAAACCTTCACCAAATGGAAGGTGAGCTTGCAGCTGTCTCCTAGAGAGCAGAGCAAAGGGGCAAGGAGATGGAAGATGGGAGGTGAGATGAGAACACTGGACCCACAGCCTGGAGTGTGTGTGCTGTGCAGTGAGGCTGGTGTGAAGGGCGCATGCTGCCGCCCCCAGAGGGCCCGGAGTCGGGGAGAGGCCTCGTGGAGGTGAAGAGAGGACCCCAGACACGGTTAGAGGAAGAATATCTGCAAAACTTTGAGAGAATCAAAACTCAAATATTTAACGAACATTGTTATATGCCAGGCATTCCATAGCTGCAAAAATGACATATATTAGCATTTGTTAATCTTTGTGAAATTGTTATAATTTGCTTTCCCTGTTTATTTGAACTGTCAAAAAAAATCCAACGCAATTATTATTATTATCATCATTATTATTGGTGTGTGTTTCTTCTCTAGCTTCTGGATGCGTTGGAGTTATCTCAGAGTCCCGTGTTGTTGGAGTTGATGACAGAAATGCTTTGTCGGGAACAGCAGCATGTTTTGGAAGAATTATTTCAATCCACTTTCAGGAAGGTAGCTGGAAAGTAAGTCATTCCGAGTCTGGGATTCCAGGAACCATGTGTGTCTCATTTCTGTGGGAGGTTATCATCTCTGTTCTTGCAAACGATGAGTGCATTATTTCAGTAGATGCAGATAAATTTTTGACAGAATCCAGCGCTCATTTACTCATTGATGATAAAACTTGCAAAAGGTCATCTATGAAAAACCAATAGCCAACAAAATATTTAATAGTGAAAGGCTGAATTTTCCTCCAAAGTTGGGAACAAGGCGAGGACGTCGTTCTTTTCTATCCAACATAGTCCTGGAGGTCCTAGCCATTGCAGCCAGGCAAGCAAAAGAAATAAAAGGCAGTCAACTTGGAAAGAAAGAAGTAAAACTGTTTTTACTCACAGATGGCACGAGGTAGAGAATCCTAAAGATCTACAAGAAAGTATGAGAACCAGTAAACAATTACAGAAAATTTGTCGGATTCAGGATACATATTCTAATGTCATTGGTGGTTCTGTTTATGAACAGAGAACATTTGACACTATAATTACAAATGTAATACCGTTCATGATAGCACCAAAAAGAATAAAACACTTGGGAATAAATTTAACACAAGAAGCACAAGACTTGTACACCAAAAATTACAACCTGTTGCTGAAGGAAATTAAAAAATTAAAGATCTAAATAGATGGAGAGATAGTCCATGCTTGTGAGTTGGAAGATTCAATATTGTTAACATGGCAGTTCTATTCAAATTGCTAGATTTAATGCACTCCATATCCAGATTCCAGCAAGCCTCATTTTTTGGGTACAGGAATTGACTAGCAGTTCCTAATGTTTATAGGGAAATGCAAAGTACCCCTTAACAGCCAAAACAATTTTGAAAAAGAGAGACAAAATTGGAGTATTTTTCACATCCCAGTTCTAAAACTTACTCCAATGCTACAGTTGTCTCTGTGAAAATTAGTTAATATTTTTCATTTTTAGAACTTTTAAAAACAAAACAGAAGTAAATTTCAATCAGTGGCAGTTGTTATTCTTTTTTATGTTCAAACTGTCCCATCTGTGGCAGTGGGAGTCCATGGCGGCCGGCTCCTAGGTTCTTGGGCAGCCTTCCTTAGTCTCTGATGTCTTTTATGTGTCTTCTGGCTCAGCAGATCACCTCAGGCTCACCTTGACCCAGAGTCAAGCCGTTTCTCTAGAGAGCCCTGTGAAACGGCACTTAGAGACCACAGGCTGGGTCCTCAGTGAACTTAGTGCTACTGGGTTATAGCACTACTACCGGTTAGTGCTGTACTGAGGAATAGTTTTGTTTGTTTTAAGGAAAAGAAAAATATCCTGATACTTTCCTTTCAATCTTAACATTATGGGTTTTTTATTACTTTTATTATTTTTCCCTTACATTGTAGATTTTAATTTTTTTCTGTTCAGTGTTGTTTTGTTTTTGTTTTTTTTTTTGTTTTTTTTAATAAATTATTTTATTTTATTTATTTATTTTTGGCTGTGTTCTGTCTTCGTTGCTGTGCATGGGCTTTCTCTAGTTGCGGTGAGCGGGGGCTGCTCTTCATTGTGGTGCGCGGGCTTCTCATTGCGGTGGCTTCTTGTTGCGGAGCACGGGCTCTAGGCGCGGGGTCTTCAGTAGTTGTGGCGCAGGGGCTCAGTCGCTCCGTGGCATGTGGGATCTTCCCGGACCGGGGCTCGAACCCATGTTCCCCTGCATTGGCAGACGGATTCTTAACCACTGCGCCACCAGAGAAGCCCCAGTGTTGTTTTTAATAACATTTCACCAGTATTTAATTGCTTTATCCTATAATACACATAAAATATTTTCAAAACTAACACTACCAGTATTACTGCTAAGAATAATTATAGCTGGATGAAGTTAAAATTTTTAATTTTATTTATAATTTATTTAGAATATATTCTCTGAGGATATACAGTCAAATTTTGTGTTCCAGAATCACTTGAGAGTGTTTTTCAATGTGCAGTTATTATACCAATTCATTAGGTATGCTTTAATTCATTTTCAGATCTTAGAAGTTTTTTTTTTTTTTTTGACCTAATTTTCTTATTGAATATGTAAAATACATACGTGATTTGAACGTTAGAAGTACGTAATGCGCTACATTCAGGAGCCTTGCTTCTGTCTCTTCCCTGTCCTATCGTCTTCTGCCCTTTCACCTTTTTTTCTACTTCATGTTTTCTACAGATCACACTAAATCAGCACGTAGAGATCTTCTGCTTTCCTTTTTTTTTTTTTTAAACAACTGTGTAATTATTCACTGTGTGGAAGTACCAAGTATTTTGAAGCAGCCCCTACTGGTGGGCTTTTGGTCAGTCTTTTTGCTGATAAGAATAATGGCATAGTGAATAGCCCTGTGCACATGTCATGTTGTATTTTGCCAGTGTAGCTTTGGAGTGGATTTGTAAATGTGAGTGAAAAGGTAAATGCATTTGTGACTTTGCTAGATATCACCACATCCCCTTTTGGGGCTGTATTATTTGCATTCCTGCCAGCAGTGGATGAAAGTGCGTTTCATCACAGTCTTGCCAATAGACTATATTGTCAAACATTTGGATTTTTTCCAGCGTTAATAGGTGAGAAAGGATTTCTCAGTGTTGCTCTAATTTGTATTTCTTTTATTGTGAGTAAAATGGAACATATATTCATATATTTAATGCTCATTTGCATTTATTTTTCAGTAAACCATCTGTTGGCCCATTTATGCTCTTTTCCTTTGCCTCCTCTTTCCTTTAGCTTTCTGTGTAAGGGCTGTGCATCTCCACTGTGCTCAAAGCAGGATGCTCCTTGAGAGAACTGAAATCTAGGACAGTGTCCAGATGAATATTGCAGAGCCCATGTAGATCTAGTGGTGTCCTGCAACCTCAAATTTTTGTGACTGAATTACCTTCAAATCCAGTATTTTTGCTCTGGGTCATAGCTAACTTCTGAGCATCGAGATTTTAGAACTGGAAATGATTTTAATGATCATTCAGTCCTAACCTCTTATTTTTATAGGCGGGGAAGCTAACGCTATTCTTAATTAGTAGATTTGTAGACGGAATCGTATAGGTGATCATTCATATACCGTATTACCCAGATGAGAAAACAAAAGGCCAGCTGAATCATCTCTGCCTGGGAAGTAGGAGTGGTGGTTCATTACTGAGGAAGAGGCTGGAATTGTCTGATGGGGATTCATGAGTCTCAGGCTCTGGGATACATGATGGTGTCGAGGCTGAGTCTCTTCCAGAGCCTTCCAGAAAGACCATATTGAAAGTAAAAGAAAAAAGTTCTTTTTCCTAATGCCTAAATAGGCATGAGGATTTCTGGGGATGAGTAAAATAACATGACTTACGTACAAATGCTTCTTGTATTTCCTGGTTTTTATACATATAATCTTTAAAGGTATTTTTCTAATTCATAGTCATTGGCATTTACTTTGCTTGTAATGTAGTAGGCCGTCATGAAATATTTGTTTCAAGCCTGAATGTGCATGTCATTTTCTTTTTTTCTTAGGAGTCCATGTGCAACACAGTTAGGCCTTCTGGATAGTGTGCACGGGATGTTCAGGAGGGATGACCTGCTTCCCAGCGTCACCCGCCAGGCGGCTGTGGACCGAGTCCTCCTCACTCTGCTGTGGCACTGTGACCTGAATGCTTTGAGGGACTTCTTCTGCAAAGTTGTGGTGGACGCCATTGATGTGTTGAAGTCCAGATTTATAAAGGTATCATGGTCTGTGATTAAATTGAACGTTAATAAGAGCTGACAGACCTCCGTGGTCAGTGTCGTTAGAAACTGCCATGTGTTCAGTCAGGGGCGTCTGTAGCTCAAGGAGCGTCCCCTCCATGTCCTGATCTCAGCCTGCAGGCATGTGGTGTCTGCGTTAGTTTCCTCAGGCTGCTGTCACAAAGGACCGCAGATGAGGCTGAGAACCACAGGCCTTTATTTCCTCATAGCTCTGGAGACCAGAGGTCAGAAACCGCCTCCTGGGGCTGCACTCGCTGCGGAGGTTCTGGGGAGAGGACGGCCCTCACTCTGCCAGCCTCTGGAGCCACCAGCGTCCCTCGGCTTGTGGCCACATGGCTCCTCCCGGTGCTTCTCTGCTCGCTTGGCTTCGTCCTCCTCCTCCTCCTCTTCTTTTTTAAAAAATCCGCTGTTTTTCTTCTTTTATTGAAGTGTAGTTGACTTACAATGTTGTGTTAGTTTCAGGTGTACACCAAAGTGATTCAGTTATACACGTACATGTGTCTGTTCTTTTTCAAATTCTTTTCCATTATGGTTTATTACAAGGTACTGAATGTTTCCTGTGCTATACAGTAGGTCCTTGTTGTTTATCTGTTTTATGTATAGTGGTTTGTATCTGCTAATCCCAAACTCCTAATTTATCGGCTCTGCCTCCCCTCCCCCTTGGTAACCACAAGTCTGTTCTCTATGTCTGTGAGTCTGTTTCTGTTTAGTAGATAAGTTCATTTGCGTCATATTTCAGATTCCACATATAAGTGATACATATGGTGTTTGTCTCTCTCTGTCTGACTTCACTCAGTATGATCATGTCCAGGTCCATCCATGTTGCTGCAAATGGCATTACTTCATTCTTTTCTTGGCTGAGTAGTATTCCCTCGTATCTGTGCACCACGGCTTCAGCTTCTTTATCCACTCCTCTGTCGACGGACATTCAGGTGCTTCCAGCTTCCTCAGTTCTGTCTAATCTCTCTCTGCCTCCTGCCTGTAAATATTGCATTCTGGGCCCACTTGGATAATCTTCTCAGGGTCCTTCGCTTCACTTCATCTGTCTCATCCCTTCTGTTATACAAGGTAACAGTCACAGGTCTGAGGCATTGGAATGTGGGTATCTTTTTGGGGCTGTTATTCAGCCTGACACAGTCTAAACCCATTACGACATCGACTTTTAAGTCCAAAAGCTCATCTAAATATTATTAGCACAAAGTCCCAAATCTCATCATCTAAATCATACAAACCACATATGGGTGGGTTTTGGGTATGATCCATCTTGGGACCAAACTCTGTCCGTTTGTGGACCTGTGAAACTAGAAAACAGATTATTTGCTTCCAGAACACAGTGGTGGGACAGGCATAGGATGATAATTACAGACATTCCTGTTCCAAACAGGAGAAAATGGAAGGAAGGAGTCTGTTTTTCAAAGCAGTTTTAAAACCTGGCTGGGCAAGTCCATTAGGTTTCAGGACCCGGGAGTAATGCTCTGTGGCCTGGCGTTCTGCCTTCTGGGCCAAAGACTCCATCCTTGGAGTCATTCTGCTTTGTTCTTGAAGGTTAGCATTTGTTTGCAGCTGAGTAGTTGTGTCTGTTTCTTGCCTGTAGAATTTTGGGAGTACAACATCCTTTTTTCCATTTCATTTTGTCTCTGTCCCTTTCAGTTCAGCTGGTATAACATTCTCAGAAACCTTCTGTCTCCCTCGTGCTCATCCTGGAGATTCCCTCCGTGAGACAGGGGAGTCCCTTCCCTGTGCGCGGCTGCTGTGAAGCGGTTGAGCGCAGCCGTGAGCCACAGGCGTCGTTTCTTCAGCCATACCCTCAGTCTTCTCGCCAAAGCGTGCTTTCCTAACAGCCAGTCTCCTGACGTCAGTGTCTTCTACAGTCTGGATGGGCTGAGAATTTCCCAAATCATCAAGTTCTGGTTCTTTTTGCTTAACAGTTTTTGTCTCAAGTTAATTTCTCGCACCTCACGTTCTGCTGTAAGCAGCAAAGAAGCAGCCAGGCAGTGTAGTCTCCAGCACATTTACTTGGAAATCCTCTCAGCTCAGCATTCAAGTGCGTAGCCTGCGAGTCCTGCTTTCTGCACAACTTCAGAACACTGCTCAGCTAAGTTTTCTTGTTAGCCGCCTAACAAGGATCCTCTGTCCTCCAGTTTCCAAAAATCTGGTGCTTCCTTCCTTTTGAGACCTCACCAGCAACTACTTTAATGTCCATATTTCTAATAAAAATATGTTTATGATGACGGGCATTCCCTAAGACAACACTGGCTTTCTGTTCACTTCCTTCTGGGTCCTCGCCAGCAGTGCCTTTAACGTCGATATTTCCTAACAGTGCTCTCTACAGGGCAAGCTAGGCCTTTTCTGTCATGCATGGCAAAAATTTTTTCTACCTCTACCCTCTGTTCAATTCCAAAGCCACTTAAGGTATTTTTTTCATTTGTTACAGTAGCGCTCCAACTTTTGGTACCAAAATGTGTCTTAGTTTCCTTAACCTGCCGTAATAAATTATCATAAGCTTGGTGGCCCAGAACAAAAGTTTATCCTCTCACAGCCTTGGAGGCCAGAAGTCCCAAATGAGTTTCACTGAGGTGAAGTCAGTATTTGCTGCCACACTAAATAGAACACATCAATACTTACATCCACGTTTTAGCTCTTGGGCTACCTCTTGTTGAAGTGGTTTAACATCTTTGTTAAAATTACTTTCAATGTAAAGGGCGTTGAGTATTAAATTTGATTTATTCAGTAAAATATTTTTCCTGTTATCTTTTCTTAGCTGAATGAATCTTCCTTTGATACTCAAATCACCAAGAAGATGGGCTACTATAAGATGCTCGATGTGATGTACTCTCGTCTTCCGAAAGACGATGTTCACTCCAAGGGATCTAAAATCAATCAAGCGTTCCACGGCTCGTGTGTCACAGAAGGAAATGAACTTACAAAGACCCTTATTAAGTAAGGTTTTACTTAATTTCGGATTGTATTTAACTTGTTAATATTTTTGATACATATATCTTTACGCATGTATATAACGTGAATAAATGTTTAAACACTGAATTTTTAGTTTTCCTATGTACAGACTACTTAGATGGACTTTAATTCAGCATGTTATTGGGTAACGTTTTATCCTATACACATCTTCTATACAGAGTAAAGCTCTTTTTCTTTTACTGTTTTTTCCTACTATTTTTTCTCCCTCAATAGCTTGATATGTTTTTAGTGGTATGATTTACAGTAAGGAGGGATTTAGTGTATTTTATTTTTTCTATCATTTGAAATTAAAGGAGTGTTAAATACTTCTAAGCAGACGTTTTATAAAGCACAGAGTAGTCAGATACGTTTTCTCTGAAGCCGGCCTTCTGGTGAGGTTCCTCTTAGTGTTGGACACCGATGTGCCAGGTCTCTGCAGACTCACCTCTAGCTCCTCTGACCCTCTCCTCACGTGTCCTCCTCAGTGGATGACGTCGTCACCACGAGCGTCCTGGGGGTCGTGTTATTTTTCCTTCTGAACCTCTTCAACCTCGGCACACACCCTGCCGGCCCCAGAGCTGGTGGATTGGTGTCCGCGGGGCTCCTGGCACCAGTGGCTCGTGTGGCACTGGGGTTGCTGGTGAAGCGCCGCAGGGGCCTCCTGCGTGATGGGTCTCCTCGCCCCGAGGCCTGCCGCTCTCAGCCCCGCTGCCAGAGTGACCGTCCGTGTGTTACAGGAACCCGACTGTTTTGTTTCCCAGCCTGAAGCCCTTCAGAGGGACCGCGTCCTAGTAGCAGGGGCCGGCAGGCTTCTCCCCTCGAGGGCTGGGCGGTAACCGCTGCGGCTTCCTGGGCCCCGTGGAGCGGCCGGCAGCAGCGTAGATGAGGGGGGGCCGTGTCCGGACCGCACCGTGCTCGCGTGCTCGCGTGCTCACGGGGGCTGGCCGCAGCCGGCAGGGCGAGACCGCGCTCCTGGGTGTGGCTGGCAGCCGCCCACCCCTGCCTCCGCCGCTGCTGCCCCCCCACGCCCGCGCGGTGCCCGCATGGTGCCCGCGTGCCGCTTCCCCAGGGTCGGTTCAGGCCCGGCCTGGTGGAGCCCTTCCTGCCCCTCAGGCTGGGCCGCCGCCCGCCCGGCTTGTTGCCGCCCCCGTAGGTGTGGGTGTGGGCGCCCGTGGGGCCGGCTCACCCCGCTGGATGGACTGACGCCCGCCCGGCCGCCCACAGGCTGTGCTACGATGCCTTCACGGAGAACATGGCGGGGGAGGCCCAGCTGCTGGAGCGCAGGCGGCTGTACCACTGTGCCGCCTACAACTGCGCCATCGCCGCCATCCGCTGTGTCTTCACCGAGCTCAAGTTTTACCAGGGCTTCCTGTTCAGTGAGAAGCCGGAGAAGGTAGGCCCCTCCCGGCTGCCGGCCGGGCTGCCCGGGCGCTGCGCCCCCCGGGCCGCGGTGGCTGTGCTCCTCCAGCCCTGCGTGCGGACGCGGAGGGCGGGGCCCTGGGGTGGCGTCAGCGCCCGGCGTCTCCGCCCGGCGCTCAGGCGTCTTCACGTGGGGCTTTGCGTTCACAGAACTTGCTCATTTTTGAAAATCTGATAGACCTGAAGCGCTGCTACACGTTTCCCATAGAAGTGGAGGTGAGTGAAATTTTTCGTGGTGTTTCCAGGCTACGAACACTTAGCACTTAGCACACTTATGCTTATAGAGAAACACACTCATCGCGCTGAACGTTAACTGCCCAGTCCTCAAGTCCGCTGTGAGCTGTCAACACTGGCAGCTTCTTACAGTTTGACCCGAGATACGATCTCAGGCAACTACAAAACGGTGGTCATGACTCGGGTTTTCCCTCAACTTGTGAAGGAGAGAAAGTGCCACTGAAAGGAGCTCTTAGGACACATCCCTGAAGTTGTTTTCTGAAGTTCCTCTGGTCAGTGAAGTTGAGATCCACCCCGATGCAGGGTTAGGCCCTGGGGGCCCTGGTGGGAGGCTCGGCGCATCACGGGCGCCGGGAGCACACGTCTTGGGGGGAAGATGCTCTGGCAGAGGAGCCGAGCTCAGCGGAGGCCGGGGGGCTGCAGCCTTCCGCAGCCCGGCGGGCGGGGGGCTGGGCAGAGCGAGCGGGGGCTGGGGGGCTGCAGCCTTCCGCAGCCCAGCGGGCGGGGGGCTGGAGGGCGGGCGGGCGCTCTGGCCTCCACCCCTCGTAGTCTGCCTGGTGGCTCACAGGTCCAGGCCAGTGCTTGCTTCCCGCCTTGAGCCCTTTTGGAACAAGACTGGAAAGTTTCTTCTAGGCCTGTGTTCAAAGAACTAAAGACATGAAATAATAAACACCCACGTCCATTAAGCCTTCAGACACTTACTGTGCATTACTTGTGGATTCCGCCACGGCCGTGAGGCGCTGTGACCTGTCGTGACTTTACAGTCCAGGGAGCTGAGGCTCATAAGTGCAGACGACGGGTCCCCAGGCCTGTGGCTGGAGGGGTGCAGCCCACGTGGGTCCCAGAGCCCGAGGGGGGCACCAGCTCCTGGCACCCGGCGGGGGGGGGGGCCTTCCTGAAGGGCGCCCGCCTGTCTTTGTGGGGGGTTTTCAGTGCTTTTAAGTTTGGTTAAAGTTTTTGCTTAAAAGTTAATATTTGCCAGATTGCTACTAAAATAGAAAATATGTGACCACGATTCTAAAAAGTCTTCAATTGTTTGTTTTTGCCTAACAGGTTCCTATGGAAAGAAAGAAGAGGTACATTGAAATTAGGAGAGAAGCCAGGGAAGCAGCTAATGGGGACTCAGGTAGGACGTTTTCAAAATGATGAGAAAGATTCCAGTAGTTGGTATTTGTTATATAAGTAGACAATACTTTAAATACCCCAACGTTGGAACTGAATTTGAAAATTTTTATTTTCAAGTGGCAAATGGAATTGTACTTTGAAAGAAATGCAGTTAGTTAAACTTTAACAGCACAGAAACATCTCAAGTTGGCCAGAGGGGGCTCAGATGTGGTATGCTTTTTTAACAAAAGCAAGATTGGCCTGCATTTATTTGCTTGTTTTCGGATTATGTTTGGGTGTTATTTAGATACTTTCAGAACCCTGTGTGACAATACAGCCCCATCCTGCCACTCCTCTCCTGCAAACCTCCCATCGGCTCCCACCTCCCCGCTATACCCCTGTCTGCTCCCTGCGCCCCAGGGCGTTTGCTGTGATGTTCCCCCAGGCGGACTAATCTCGGCCCCAGAGGCCAGCATGGCCCCTTCCTCTGAAGGAAGTTCTCCTAGCCTCCCTGTTTAGAATCAACTCTCTCTCCCTCCACACGCTCCTGGTTTCAATTTTTTGCTTAATTATCTTCATAGCTTTTTTTTCTTCTTCTTGATTTGAGGATAAAATTTGGGCCAGTTTTCTGAGTTCCTTAGATACTTTGAAGTAGCTGTTTTTCAGTGGCATCTCTTGCAGCGTTTATGTTAGGCTGTATGGGCAGAGTGTACATCATCAGAATTTTCAGTGCAAGAAGTTCTGTTAGCGTCACATCCAAAAATTGGATCTAGTTCAACTTCACGCCTTTGTTTGCGACAAAGAGTAACTGCTCAGTGGGGACAGAGTGCGAGGAGGTCCCCCCAGGCCCTTTTTGCTTTGTGGACCCGGGTGGTGAGTGAGAACCACGGGTTTGATGAACGCCTTTCTTTGGTGCAGGTAGCCGGGTATCGCTTGAGCGTAGAGAAACCCATTTCTTACTAGTTTGAGTAAATGTAGTTTCTTCTCTTTTTGCTTCAGGCGGCCCGTGTTATATGTCTTCCTTGTCATATCTGGCAGACAGTAGCCTGAGTGAGGAAATGAGTCAGTTCGACTTCTGCACTGGAGTTCAGAGCTACTCGTATGGCTCCCAAGACCCTCAGTCCACCGCCGGCCGTTTCTGGAGACGGGTGATTACCGAATGCTGTAGTCTGGGAGGGAAAGGGAGCCTCGGGGCGGTGGGGCCCCAGCCTCTCGTCCTGGGGTGCAGCGTCTGACCCCGCCGGCATGCAGGGCAGGTTCACGTTAGCCGGGCTCCTCCCGCGGTCAGGTCAGTGTTTGCATCAGAGCCGCGGGAGGGTGAGGCCCTCCCGAGAGAGCTGACCGCGCTGGCTCACTGTTGTCCCCCGCCGCGGGGAGGGGTGTGTGCTGTCAGCGTCCCGGCCTGAGCGGAAACTCCTCCCTGAAGGGCGGGCTCTGGCGACGGGCAGGGGGTGCACTGGGTCTGACAGCTGCTTTGAGGGGTTGAGCTCAGTCTCTCTTCTGGGGTCCAGCAGCTCACGGGGTCGTCCACAGCTCACAGAGCCGCTTTCCCGGCACAGCACTCCGTTTCTAGCTTGGGCTGACCTCACGCTGGTCGTTCTTTCAGAGAGAACCCTCCCCCCCCCGCCCCCCCCCCGCCCCCCCCGCCCCGTCCCAGCTCTGCAGGCGGCCCGAGGCGGTGGCTCTGGCCGCCCGCGTGCTGAGTGGGCCCAGGTACGGCCGCCCGTGGCCACGCGCTCCCTTCCCGCCTCTCCGGGGGCCTTGCTGGGAGCGCCTGTCTCTCTCGTCTCCCGTGACCCTGGTTGTGTGTCGGTTACTGTTCGGTGCCGAGTGAGCCTGCTGTCACCAACCCGTGACACCCCACCTCTCTCTTCTGCCCCAGTTTGTAGACGTTACCCATCGCCTGGGGCCAAACACCACGGGCACGGCGGTTGTGAGAGGAGTGTGTGTCCAGGGCTGTCCATCTTGGGAGGTGGCGCTCTGGAGTGGTTGCTGCCACCAGGGCCGACGGAAGGACGGGATTCACTGGGGCCGCCTTTATTCCTCTCTCTGCGCACTCCCCACAAGCCCTTAGAAGCCCAGGCTGACCTGTATCCAAAGCTGTGCTCTCAGCGTTTCTTAAGCTGTCCTTTCCTGGAAGCGATCTGTGCTAGGAACCACCCAGATCAGCTGTGTGTGTGTGAACTACACCATACATGTGTGTAGAACCTCAGTGCAGCATCACACTTACAAAATGATTATTCCTGCTCTTTTTTCTTAAAAAGGATCAAGAATGTTTTAAAAGTTTTGTTCTATTATTGATTGAAATTTTAGGGCAAATTAAGGAGTTTACAAAGTTTTTCAAAGTACTGAGAAAAATAGGTAAAAATTTATTCTATAATTCTACTTCAGTAGCTCTACTTTCTACATAAAGTGGCAACTAAGAATGACGCAGGCTGTGGCTCTCAAGATGTAGAGGGTCTGGGCCCGCCGGGACGCACACGTCTGAACTTTGTCCGAAGCAGCCGGTGTCTGCAGTGACACCCTGACCTGAGTGCGACCCTGGAGGAGAGCCGTGCGGCTGGGGGCGAGGGGATGGGATACTTCTCGAGGAGACGTGAGGTCCCCTGTGTGTGAGCCATTTGACCCGGAGACGCTGAGCGCTCTCCTCTGGGCCGCCATCTCACCGGCCTCTCCCTCCCCAGGAACGTCCAGACCCCGAGGTCCCAGGCGACGTGCTGGAGCTGGAGATGGACGAGCTAAATCGGCACGAGTGCATGGCCCCCATGGCGGCGCTGGTCCGGCACATGCAGAGGCTGCAGGCCGCTCGGCCAGGAGAGGTGCCTGGGCTGGGCCGGGGCTGCGGTGTGGGTTCACAGGCGCGCTGATCTTCCCGGTCTCGCTCACCGCCACTCGCCCCCGTCACGCTGAGAGCGAGCAGTTCACATCGAAGACTAAACCGGATTCCATCTCAGACACATGTGATGTCTTGTCACTCGTCTCCTGCCCTGTCATTGTTGTCTCGTAGTGTCAAAATATGAAGCTGTTTTGTTCCGCTTCCTTACTGAAGTAATTTTGAGTGTATTATTTCAGGGTTCAGTGCCAAGAAGTCTTCCTCCATGGATGAAATTTCTTCACGACAAACTAGGAAATCCATCAGTATCATTAAATATCCGTCTCTTCTTAGCCAAGCTTGTTATTAATACAGAGGAAGTAAGTAATTTATGATTTCTTTAAAAATTCTTTGCAATTACATGCATCTACTTAAAAAAAAAAAAACCCACAGTGAAGAAAGATGTACAGGGTCAGAGCGTGGCGTTATGCTCTGAATCAGTTCGCCGACTTGTGTTCTTTGTGCAGCATCGTTCTTCTGTCATTTTCTTGTAAAACACGTAAATTAACTTCTTCAGAGTTAGAAGTGACCTGTGTTAGGAAGTATACGTGTTGGCAGTTTTCTTATGGCTGCCAGCCTTCCTGGTTTACGGCAGCAAAGAAAGTGGGGAAAGATTCCTTCGTTGCTGTGTTTATCCGTCGGAGAGGGGGCTGGGCAAAGGCAGAGGGAGCCTCCGAAGGGGGCTGGGAGGAGGGCCCTCCCAGGCAGCAGACGGCAGGCCCCTCAAGGCCCTCGAGCGGAGAAGAGGCCTGGCCTGGGACTGCAGCAGGGCCCCTTCCTCGGGGTCACACTTGATTTCTAGCTGCTGGGGCTCAGACAACAGAAACCACGACCCTGTTTGCGCTGGAGCCAGAAGCCCGAGGCCAGGGTGTCGGCCGGGTGGTTCCTGCTGAAGCTGTGACTGGGCCTCTCCCAGCTGCTGTGGGCCGCGGGCATTTGTTGGCCTGTGGATGGTCTTCTCTCTCAGTGTACACACCTGTCTCATGTGTAAAGATTTCCCTTTTAACAAGGACACTGTTACTCAGGGTTAAGGCCCACCCTAATGACTTTCTTTTTAACTCGACGCTCTTCCAAGACCCCGTTTCTAAATAGGGTCACATGTACAGGTACAGGGAGTTAGGAGGACCTCAGCATCCTTTTGGGGCTCACAGTTCAGCCCACGATACTTGGGGCTCACATCTGATTTCCCGCTGGTGTTGCTGTGGGTGCTGGCTTGCTGGCTGGCAGACGGGAGCTGGCGTCTGGTGTCTGGTTCGATAAGGGGGCTGCTGAGCTGTGCGCACGCGTGTGGCATGAGGTGCCTCTGGAATCACTGCAGGTGGCCCTGCAGCGTCGCACATGCCCAGAGCTCGGGAACGGCGGGGGCCCATTGTGCTGTGGAGCGAAAGATGAGAACTTGTGTTTACAGCTGTTTTTAAGACTTGAGCCTTGAATTTATCCTCTTCTTACAGTTTAATAATATAGTAAAGAAGTTTATGTTTAAAATTTATAAATACACCAGTAGACATACGTGGAGAGTGTAAACTTTTTTTTAACCTATGGGGTACATGATCAAAAAAGATTTGTGACCACACAGATTTAAGCTGTGAGAGTAGATGAGAAAACATTTGGAAAAAGAAGGTGGCAGAGGGGAAAAAGGTTGATAGTCTGAGTTACATTTCAGTCTGCAGTTTCTGAAATAGATTAAATGGAATTTAGTGTTTGGAGATGCTTTGGATTTCAGAGATCTTGGGCATGTTTAGTCTGTAGTAGAATGACTTCTACAGCATGGGAAGACATGAAAAAGCAATTAGCCTCGTGCACCTAATTTTTATATTCTCCTTTTTAATTTACCCTATGCATTTGCATCCGGTAAAAGTAGGATCCTCCAGGGCTGCACGTTGCTCAGATGGGGAGAGCTTGGTGTAGAATGCCTTCGTTTTTATTTCTCCGAGCGTAGGTGTGGCAGAAGGGTTTTAAGCAAAGAGCAGATCAGTCAGAACCCGTTTCCTTTGCGCTGTGGTTTCAGGGCCCATGAGGAAAGACTTCAGCTGAGAATCTAATCGAATTACGCAGCGTAGTTGTTGGCATTCACATCTGTTTTGAATTTAGCTCGAGTCGTAAACATAGAATGGTGTTCCTGAACTCACATCTTGGTTACTCAGGGCATTCCTGTGACATGTGACCTTTGAACTCTCGCCTAGGTCTTCCGGCCTCACGCGAAGCACTGGATCGGCCCCCTGCTGCAGCTGGTGGTCTCCGAAAACAGCGTTGGGGGCGGGATCCACTACATGGTGGTGGAGATCGTGGCCACGGTTCTCTCGTGGACGGGAGTAGCGACTCCTGTGGTGAGAGCAGATGCGTCTTTGGCGCCCGCTCCCTGAGCAGCGCTGGATGTGGTCCCGGCCCCTGTCCGTCCTCAGTGTTTCCAGCCGGGATCGTGCCCGTCTGTGCTGCTGCTCTCCCGGGCGGCCTCGTTTGACTGCCTCAGTTCTGTCTTGTTGGGTCTGCTTTCGTTAATTCCTCCAGCCTTGCTTTTAGTTTTAAGCTATCAGGTGTTTGTGCTGTTTTGCTTATTGCTTTAACTTGCTAGGAGCTTGGAAACTGATCACTGGTTAATTAAAAGTACGTGTAAAATAAACGTCTGTAGACCCTGAGCGTGAGGTTCTGAAAACGTCTCCTCTGACTGAGGTTATGAGCCTCTGGCATTCGTCTTGCCAGCCTCCCTACTCCCAGAGTGTGACGGTGGCCTGTGATGGCTGAGATTGCTAAGGAAGTGCCCCTGGAGAAGGGCACCGGCCAGTCCTGACGCAGGGTGGGTCTGTGTGCTGGAGCTCTGCCCTCTGGCTTAAAGATGTCAGCACTAATAGTGTCCAGAGTTCTCGTGGAAAGATGTCCTGGGACGGCCCTTATTCAACGTAATATGTGTCCACGGAGCTGTCCCACGTGTTTGTGTCGGGATGTGCCCGTCCCGTTTTGCAGCTAACCAAGTCTAACTGAGGAGCCGTTGGAAGAGCTTGGTTCAGATGTCAGGCGTTCAGCTGGGCTAGGAGAGTGAGCTGCCAGGTGTCAGGGTAACTGATTAGAGCAACAGCCAAGGTGAACGTCACAGTGAACCTTTCACCACGCGTTGCAGTAGTCTGAGCAAGAGGCTGAAACCAGAGGAAGCGCGTCTTCCCTGCCCCCGACACCCATTCCGTGTACCCCATGGAACAGCCTCCCGGTCGAGGGTCAGGGGGCCGGCGCAGATGTGGGTGTCATCTCATGGTAGAGGGAGCCCCAACGGAAAGGCTCCAGCAGTTTGGTGGGACCCTGGGGTTGGGAGGAACGCAGTGGGGGGGGGGGGGCGTCTTCAGGGTCCCCTCCCTCCCCGTAGGGAGGTCCCGGCAGAGGCCCTGGGGAGGGTCCGAGGGTCTGGCGGGGGCAGGGGTGCTGCAGGGCCCCGGCGGCCTCTCCGCCCGCTGGGTGGAGGCCCGCTAGGTGAAGCCTTCGTGTTGCAGCCGCACAGGTGGCTTTTAACCCGGAGGCAGACTCCCCGTTGAATGCCCACTTTCTTTTATAAATGGACTTTCGGGTCAAAAAATGCTTTCCCAGAGTGCAGTGCTACGTATTTACATAGAATTTCTATACCTTTTTAGGGGGTCCCCAAAGATGAAGTGTTAGCAAATCGATTGCTTCATTTTCTAATGAAACACGTTTTTCATCAAAAAAGAGCTGTGTTTCGACATAACCTTGAAATTATAAAGACGCTTGTTGAGTGCTGGAAGGATTGTTTATCCATCCCTTACAGGTATAAATTTACTAGATTTTGCAGTGTCGTTTAAAGATCTTTTACACCTAGCACGTTGTGCGCAATGATTACAGTGAAAATTACTTGAACGGGTAGAAGGAGGAATGTGATCTGTGGTGGAATGTACTGGTGAGGTGGACTGTTGCCGCTAATGAATGCAGGCTCCGCGTTCCTTACTAGAAGCACCTCTGGGCGGCCATCGTCTGCAGGTGTGGGGTTTGCCCTGCCCTTCACTGCCCCCCCCCCCCCAGGGGTGATTCCTGCCAGGCACAACCTGGGGCAAACTAGAACTGCCAAAAGGTTTTACTATCAACCGAGGGGGGATTAGGACCAGTAATCAGATTGTAAGAAAAGTAGCGGTGCCTGTGTTGCAAAGGCAGAGTAACCTGGGTGTGAACAAAGAGGGCGGGAAAAGGAGAAGTATTTCTTACCCTGAAAATTAGCCATAGAAAGTTTTGTGTTTGTCTTCCGGCTTCTTATGTATGACAAGTTACACTGTTCCTTTATGCTCTCATTTCAGGTTAATGTTTGAAAAGTTTTCCAGCACAGATCCTAATTCTAAAGACAATTCCATAGGAATTCAGTTATTAGGCATTGTAATGGCCAATGACTTACCTCCATACGACGCAAAATGCGGCATAGAAAGTGTGAAGTAAGTATCGTGTTTTCGCTTCGTTTCTTTTTTTGGTCGAAGTGTACCTGAATCGGACTGGAGACTGGAATATGGTTTAATTTTGATAAATTTAAGGACTAGAACCCATGTTAAAAGTATTTCGAAGAAATATGTTAGTGGAGTGAATGAGGGAAGTGAGTTTTTAAAAATGAGTGTAGTTTTTTCACGTAGTTTTGGCGGACAAGGTGTTAGCTATTTTTGTTATTTTCTAAAGTGACATTTTCACCCTTTATTCCTGAAAGCAACATGAGCTCTGGAGAGCAGTCACTTCAGGGTCATGACCATGAAGCAGGTGGCCGGGCCCTGCTGCCCTTCGCTGTGTCTCTGCCACAGCTGCAGCCTCCGGCGCCTCATCACCCGGGGGGGTCCACGTGGAGGGGCTTAAAGCAGGACAGTGCTGACTTCACAGAGAGGAGCTGGGGCCCACGCAGAGCCGGCTGCTTGGTCAAGTTCACGCCTGCCGACGTTTCCCGTCTCTTTGGAAGCTCTTGCTATCTCGCTGGTCCTCCAGGGTCAGCCTCTGTGGCACCGGGGGCGCCGGGCGCCTGGTGTCACGGCTGGACGTGCGGCCCAACACAGGGTCAACGGGAAGTGGTTAACTTTTGGACAAGTGACTTCTCTGAGCTCACGTCCTGCTGTCATGAGGCTGGGAGCATCCCCCCCACCCCCGAGTCTCTGCATGTCCTTCTCCTGTGGTATAGACGCCTTTAACGGGGTCAGATCTCAGGTCGCAGCTGATTTCACTGCAGGCCCTGCAGGCCGAGCCTCCACAGCTGTGTCAGAGGTTCTGCGTGTCTGCACCTGGAGCCGCACAGGTGGTCTGGGCCCTGTTCAGGTGCCATTCATCTCTGGGCCTGGGGAGTAAAGTCGTGATACGCTTCTGTCAGTCAATGGGATGGGTGGTTTTATGCTTATTTACTTTCTACATTTGTCGTAGGTACTTCCAACCTTTGGTCAATAACATGTCCTTTGTCAAATATAAAGAGGTGTATGCGGCAGCAGCAGAAGTTCTGGGACTTATTCTTCGATATCTAACCGGGAGAGAAAAGGTGAGTGTGCTGTGCGCTTTATATAAATACTTCTGTTTCAGCTTTGACTTGACGTGGCTCTTGTTACTTGTAGCCCCTACACTAGGAAACCAAAGTGGGCATTCTGGAGTTATTACTATTTTACTCTCTTTCCTACTATATACAGTGCTCAGTTTTTTAAAAAGACGTGATTTTTTTTTTTTCCAGACTCTTGGAAACTTGGCAAATATGTAAAGGTGGTAACTTTCTTTTTATTGTAAAAATCAGGATATGAGTATGTAAGCAGCTTTCACTCCTCTGAACTTGGCCTTAGGAGTCCCTTTTGGAGAAACTGTCCTGGTAGAGCCTTGCTGTGGTTCAGGCGAAGTAAACGGGTAGAGCCCTCCGCTTGTACTTTTGGACGTAATGTAGCTGTTGGATAGGAGAGGGCTTCTCAGGGAAGGGCTCTCCATCTCTGCCCTGCCCACTCTGCACGACTGTGAGAAGGGCCTGGTCACGTCTCTAAGCACGGCACGCATTCTCCATAAGTTATCATTAAGACATGCGTAGAACCGCGTGGGCCATGTATGGAAATGGCAGGCTGTAACTTACTACCGTGTGGCTGTTCCCTGTGGCTTAGCATGCTGGGGCCTGCAGAGCTGGTCCCCCACCGTGACAAGACGCCGGGTTGCAGCCTGCCCAGGACGGCACGCTGGACCAGTCCTCGGCCCTTTGTCACTGCTTGCAGGACACTCTCTGCCCTCTCCTGCGCTGCCGTGTCTTCTCCCCCAGCCTCACGGCTTGAGAACTGCCTGTGCGTGGTCCCCAAGTTCCTGTCTCCGGTCCCCTCCCCTCCTGCAAGGAAGCAGGGCGAGGAGCGGCTTGGGAGAAGCCAGGGGATCCTGAGGGCACCAAGGCCGCCCACAGTATACTGGACCCCTGCCCATTTCACCAGTAAGGCATTTATTTGGATTTAGAACATTTAGCAAAATTAAATTAAGCTAAGAAGAAATAGAGCCCCCGCCCCCCCCCCCCCCCAAGAAAATCAAACTTCACTTATAATTTGTTTTCGGGACTGCTAGCTATTTTTGTAAAATAAAAACGTATTCAAATTCACAATCTTGTAACGATACGATTCTAATGTCCTTTAGTGGTGGGTTTCAATTTACATAATACGCTTAATTTTCACCGTGGGTGGAGCGCATTACGGCACAGCCCAGGCTTCATCTCTCTTGACTTAAATTTCAACTTAATGGGAATGATAAACCCTCTCGTTCTGCATAGTTCTTTTCTGAATATAAAATGGCATTGATTTAGTGTAGAGCTTTGGAAAGCAGAGTGGAACACAGAAGTAGGGGTCACTCGTGTTCTGACCACTGACCAGCCTGGCCCCTGGACCGTGGGCTCCGGTCCCGATCACCCCTCGTGCTCCCTCGTTGTCCCGTGCCGTCAGGGTCCCGTGTTCTGTGGCTGGGCACTTGCTCCCTGGTGGGCACAGGCTCTGGGGGAGCGGCCCAGAGGCCGCCGGGGACCTGTGGCAGGGGAAGGCAGGTGCAGGGGGATGGGCAGGGCGCATGCAGATCGAGTTCTCTGAAGCTGGTTTGACCAGAGGCGTGAACACTAAGCACCATTGAGCTTCTCGAGTGACTTGCTGGCAGCGTTCTGGTGTCAGAAGGAAGTATAATCTTGATTGTTCTGACGCCTGGGGTGTGGCCACAGCCCCCGAGCCTCTGGAGGTGCCCAGTGCTCAGAGCCCCCCCCCGGGGCCTCCACCTTGTGACGCTGTACTTAACCGAAGTTCCCACCTGGCGTGTATTTGAGACAGAGCTTAATCTTCCAGACGCTGGAGGAGTCTGTGTGTGAACTGGTGGTAAAGCAGTTGCAGCGGCATCAGCACGCAGCGGAGGACAAATTTATCGTGTGCTTGAACAGAGCCGCCAAGAACTTCCCTCCTCTTGCCGACAGGTGGGGGTCAGCGCCGCCTCCCTGCTCCTGCCCGGGGGGGTGGATGGGGGCGGTGGTGGGGGTCGGCGCCACCTCTGCTCACCGGCCTTGCCCGCTGCCTAGGTTCATGAGCTCTGTGCTTCTCCTGCTGCCGCGGGCCCACGGCGTGATGAAGACGCTCTGCCTGGAGGTGGTGCTGTGTCGTGCAGACGAGAGGGCGGACCTGTACCTGCAGTTAGAGAGCAGGGGTTTCGCGCAGCTCATGAGGCACAGGTGAGAGGGTCCTTGGATGCAGCTGGCTCGTAAAACGTCCCTTTGCTCAGCTGTTGCCTCCACTCAAGGCGCTTTTAGGTTGTCGCGAGGTGAGTGTGTGTTCCCTCTGCGTCTGCGTCTTTTCTCGTCTTGCCTGTGTGCACGTTTTTACACAGTGATGAACTGTGTCGTTGTGTCCTGATTTTCTCTGTTCAGTGCTTACTAAGTATCTGCTGTGTAGAGAGCATTCAGCTGGCGCTTACTTAAGGAGGAAGACACACGAGGAAGCAGGTGTGCACCCGGTCCGGACCGAGGCTGCGCTTAACCCCCTGCTTGACGTGCCAGTGCCTGACTAGCACTTGAAGTCATTTTTTAAAGTCGTAACATCCTTTCTGTTTAGCTTATTTTGTTTGACATTGCCAGGTTTTTAAAAATGAACTTTTTATTTTGGAATAATTTTATTTTTACGGAAAAGGTAAAAGATAGTACGTAGGATTCCCACACACCTTTCACCCAGGTTCCCCGTCTTACATAATCACGGTGAGTTTGTCAAAACCAAGAAGTTAACATTAGTACATTTCTGTTAACAAGACTGGACTTTATTTGGATTCACCAGTTTCCTCACTGACGTCCTTTTTCTATTCTAGGATCCAGGCAAGATACCACGTTGTTAATTTACTTTTAATAATCTAGCCCGCGATAATTATTTTCAAGAACGTAATTTTTATATAAGTGTAGTATTACCTATAATGTCATATTTTGAAATGCAGAACAGCACAAAAAAGAAAAAGGTACCTGTCATATCTGAAAGTCTAGTAATAACAACTGTCGAATTTGTGTGTTTTTAAAACTCCCTCTTACCGTAGAGATGACGAGAGACAGAAAGTGTGTTTGGACATAATTTACAAGCTGATGGCAAGACTGAAGCCCGTGGAGCTCCGGGGACTCCTGAGCCCTGTGGCGGAGTTCCTGTCTCACCCCTCCGCTCTGTGCCGGGAGCAGATGTACAACATCCTCATGTGGGTTCACGACAACTACCGGTGAGCTCCTCTCTGACGGTTTACGGCGCTGTCTTCGGGGGACCGTTTGGGTGCCTTTAGCAGTCTGGAACGATTAAGATGAATGATAAAGCATTTAAAAATATGTCATTAATAATTGAAACAAGTTTAGTGTATTGAAATATATCCTTACCTTAATTGATTTTGTGTTACCTGTGGGAAATATTCAGAGCGTGGTATTATGGGTTGAGTTGGAAGTGTAACTTGTTTCCATAGTTATCCCTTTACAGTCTGACAAGATTAAGGAAAGGGGCTGCTGGGATGTTTCCTCCTTTGGGGCTGCGACCACGCCACTCCTCGTGGGGCCTCTGCGGCCCTGTTCCCCCAGCCGCACCGAGGGCCTGCGTCAGGGGGCAGGCGCCGGAGGGCAGGTGGAAGTTCGCGGGAAGAGGCAGGTTTTGTTACTTCAGTTCTGGACGGTGCTCTTGGGGTTGAACAAAAGCAACAGAAGGAGCATTAATGGGTTTGTCATTTTGTTTTCTCAGCGATCCAGAGAGTCAGGCAGATGATGACTCCCAGGAAGTATTCAAGTTGGCGAAAGACGTGTTGATCCAAGGATTGACCGACGAGAATCCCGGCCTTCAGTATGTGCCCCCTCCTGCAACAGCTGGGCTGGGCGGGCACACTCAGGGGGTCTCTTTCTTGGCCAGTGTGGGGTCTTTCAGAGGCGTTGGAAGCACATTTGCAGTATCAGCGTTTTCTCTGCCTCCTGCTTCCATAATGTGTAATAAAAATGTATTTCAAATCACATTAAGACCTAAAAATCCTGACACGTTACTTTAACATAAAAGCCTTGAAAAAGTGGTGTGGGTTCACACTCTCTCTGCTGTGCCGTGACGTACAGCATTTCAAGATGAGAAGTCTGTAATAAAAAGTGGGTTATTGTTTCCCGTTTAACCCAGAGTGAGAGCTCACTATACGTGTCAGTATCGGATGACATGTTTGAAACCTTGGAAATTGGAGGATGCTACAGTGTAATCGCACATGGAGAGAGAAGGACAGTTGTTCTCCCCGAGGGCTAATTACGTTGCATTGCATTGCGTAAGGAGCAGTGTAGACTTTCTCGTACGAGTCTGTATATCAACTAACTTTTAATTGTGCTGGAATTTTTAATTCATTAAGCTTTTAAAAATTGTATTTGGATTTCTTAAACATTCACAAATTATAAAGCCTAATCTGGTTTTTAACCAGAATAGTTTGAATATTTTATATTCATATTATGTTTTGAATATTTTATGGCACTAACTTTTGGAGTGAATTGTCTTATTAGCAAGGCAACGAAGGACTATATATGTAATTTCTTTCAATGTTTTCTCAGTTTCAAAATATCTAATGTTGTATTCTCATCTTTGAAAACTTCCCAGGTAAGAGAGATGAGAATAACATCACCTAGTTTCTCACCTCTTGCTAAATATGCTAACATTTTGGAATATTTCTCCCCTTCAGCGCATACATTGTAAGTCAGCTTACCCTGTTGACACAGCTTTGCGTATGGTTGTCCTGCGTTGAGCTCTGGGCGGGGGAGGAGATGCCTTCCCTGCCGGGCACACGTACAGGCCTCCTTCTCTTCTTTCCTCTCTGCCCTTCAGATTAATGATTCGGAACTTCTGGAGCCACGAAACTAGGTTGCCGTCAAACACCTTGGACCGCTTGCTGGCCCTAAATTCCTTATATTCTCCTAAGATAGAAGTGCACTTCTTAAGTTTAGCGACAGACTTTCTGCTTGAAATGACCAGCATGAGCCCCGACTTCCGCAGCCCCGTGTTTGAGCACCCTCTGTCGGAGTGTGAGTTTCAGGTGAGCTCTCACCCCTGTGATCTGAGCTTTCCCTGCCTGTTGCTCAGCAGACATTGTCCACTGGTGTTAAACGCCATTCTTTTTTCTTTAATTGAGGTATAAATGACGTATGGCATTGGATTAGTTTCAGGTGTACGAGGTAATGATTCGGTATTCATACATATTACAAAGTCGTCACCGCAATAAATCCAGTTAACATCCGTCACCTCCCAGTTACACGTTTTCTTCTTGTGGTGAGAACTTGCAAGCTCTGCTCTCTCAGCAGCTTTCAGATACGCAGCACCGTGTGTTGTTAACAGTAGTCACCAGGTGTGCATTGCACCCCAGGACTGACTTCTTTTATAACTGGAGGTTTGTGTCTTTTGACCCCCTTCACCCATTTCTCCCACCCCCTACCCCTCGCCACCACCAGTCTGTTCTCTGTTTCTGTAAGCTTGGTTTGTTTTTTGTTCCAGATTCTACATATGAATAAGACCATACAGTATTTGTCTTTCTCTCTGACTTACTTCATGTAGTCTTCAAGGTCCATCCATGTTGTTGGCAAATGGCAGGATGTCATTCTTTTTCAGAGCTGAGCAGTATTCCATTGTGTGTGTGCGTGTGCGTGTGTATGTACACCACATCTTCTTTATCCATTCATCTGTCGATGGACCCTTAGGTTGTTCCCATGTCTAGGCTATTGTAAATAGTGCTGCTATGAACATTAGGGTGCCTTTATCTTTTTTTTTTTTTTCACTGCATTGGGTCTTTGTTGCTGCGCGCGGGCTTTCTCTAGTTGTGGCGAGAGGGGGCTGCTCTTCGTTGCGGTGCACGGGCTTCTCGTTGCGGTGGTTTCTCTTGTTGCGGAGCACGGGCTCTAGGCCCGCAGGCTTCAGTAGTTGTGGCGCGTGGGCTCAGTAGCTGTGGCTCGCGGGCTTAGTTGCTCCGTGGCATGTGGGATCTTCCAGGACCAGGGCTCGAACCCATGTCCCGTGCATTGGCAAGCAGATTCTTAACCACTGCGCCACCAGGGAAGTCCCAGGGTGCCTGTATCTTTTTAAATTAGTGTTTTCGTTCTCTTTGGATAAATATGCAGGCGTGGAATTGCTGGATCGTATGGTAGTTGTATTGTTAGTTTCCTGAGGAACCTCCGCACTGTTTTCCACAGTGGCTGCACCAGCTTACAGCCCCAGCAGAGGTGCACAGGGTTCCCTTCTGATGACAGACATCCTGACAGGTGCGAGGTGATGTCTCGCTGCGGTTTGGTTGGCGTCTGTCTCCCTGACGACCAGGGTGCTGGCTTCCTGATTTTATGTGGAACCCACGCACGTTCTTCCTGCGACGCCCGCCTGTGCGCCACCCTGCACGCGGCACACCCTCGTCCCTTCAGCCGCCACGGAGCTGTTCCTCTCTCCCCTCCCGCCACCCCCGTAGATGCCCGTTGGCGCCTCGGCCGGCAGCCCCGGCGGCGATTTGCACGTTGACTCAGAGCTCCTGGAGCAGAGCCCGCCCTGCCAGCCCCGTGTGCCCAGCGCCTGGTGGTCTGGGCGCCGGGTGGGGGCGGGGTGCTCAGAGGAGCCGAGGCGTTTCCCGAGGGGGGAGTGAGCCTCTGGGTGCTGAGTGCTGAGGAGGGGAGAAGGGTCTTGCCCTCCCCAGTACTGATGGGTTTGTTTAGTTGGCAGATAACTGTTCTGTTAAAACTCAGTTTGAAAAGATGCTATAGCTACTTCCCACAGAGACACATGAAGTTATAGTACGCATGTGCTGATGGGACTATTAGATTTTAAATAAAACACGTGAGTGCTGCCGAGAAGGGCCCCTGCTTCATCTGAACCTCTCATGTGCAGGCGTATTCTATTGATCCCGACTGGCGCTGTCGGAGCACGGTCCTCACGCCGATGTTCCTGGAGACCCAGGCCTCCCAGAGCGCGCTCCAGACCCGGACACAGGATGGGCCCCTCTCGGCTCGGCGGGCGCTGGCCGGGCAGGTCCGGGCCACCCAGCAGCAGCTCGACTTCACACCCACACAGAGTGCAGGTGACGCGTCCGCCGCGGGGCGCCGGCTGTCGGGGCAGCAGGGCCCCCCCAGGAGACGTGAAGGAGGAGGGGGGCTGAGTTCCTGGAGGGCGGACTCGGGGGGTGGGCGGGGGCAGGAGTCCTGTGGGGACAGTCCTGGGGGTGGAGGTGGGCACGGCCGCTCAGCCAGCAGGCATGCTGGGCCCTTAGAAGCGTGGAGTCCGATGGGCGTCCTGTGTCCACCACGGCGAAGAAAGGGAAGAAAAGGGTTATTTCTGATTGGAGAAAGCAGGAAAAGTCTTAGTACGTGTATGTTTTGGTTTCGTTTAGTGCATTACATTTAAAACCCCTTATTACCTCAGAAGCAAAGCAGAGCTAAACCAACTTCATCTACTGTGTTTGTAGTTCATTAAACTTTTCTTTCTCAAATGAGTCAGCTGTTTCCTTTGATCAGCAAAGTACAAGCTGTAGAGTGAAATCCCCAAGTCGTTTTATGTAAATACTTCAGTGTTTTTCCTGTATGTGATTTCTTCACATTCGATTGGTTCTAGAAGTAGGAGTGATTTGGACAGTTAGTGTGGAACTTTTATGACACTGATGCTAGAAATCGTGGACCTTAGTACCTTGTCGCAGACGCAAAGTATCGTTCTTAGGAGCAGGTGACGTGTCTCCCGCTTCTCACGTTGAGGACGCGGGAGTCCGCCGCCCGGGTCTTCCCGCGGGGACCTGGCCGGCTCCCGTCCCGGTCGCTGCTGCCAGGCGGCGGCCCCTGCTCTCGAGCGGCGTGTCCCCGGCGTGTCCCCGCTGCCCTGACGCGCCTGTCACGCCTGTTTGCAGGGGGAAGAGGCTCCTTCCACTGGCTGACGGGGGGCAGCATCGACCCGCTGGGGGACGGCTCGGCCCCCACCACCGAGTCCTCATCCTCGTCCTCGTCCTCGTCCTTGCTGTTTGCCCACAAGAGGCCTGAGGGGTTGCGCGGGGCAGCCCCGAAGTCAGTGGGACCCGACTTCGGGAAGAAAAGGCTGGGCCTCCCAGGGGACGAGGTGGATAACGGAGCGAAAGGTAGGCGGTCGCCGAGGTGTGTTGAAACGCCCGCCTCCGTGCGCCTGTGGCCGTCCCCGCGTCCCGGCGCCTGCGTGGAGCCCAGCACGGTGGGAGCACGGTTCGGGGTCCAGAAAGCGGTTGAGTAAAGTGGGCTCAGCCCCGTCACTCAGTGACTTTCTGGAAGTTTAGGGGTCACGAGAGGAGGTCGGATGGGGAGGCTGAGCCTCCGAGGGTTGAGGTCCGGGTGGGGTGGAGACGGGTCAGACCAGGCCTGGGCGGCGGGGAGTGAGGACACAGACGGCCAGCTCGGGGCCGGGGTGGGGCAGGTAAGGAGGCTGGCGGGGCGGGGCGGGGCGGGGGCTCAGGTGGGGAGCCAGCAGACAGGCCAGCCGCCCCCAGACTCGCGGGAAGCGATGGCATCCGCCGTCGGCCAGGTCTCTGGTGCGGCTTCCGCAGCTCCGGTCGGCGTTTTTTTGTTTTGTTTTGTTTTGTTTCGTTTTGTTTTGTTTTGTTTTGTTTTTTCGGTCGGCGTTTTTATTGCCCCTTTCCTTTGGGTCTCAGTCACTCTCTCTGGCTCTGCGTCCCCGGCCCTCGCCCACCCCGCACCCACTCGAGGGAAGCGCCTGCCCTAACGCTGGGCTCACCCACGTTGCCTGAGCAGTTCACGCCTGAGCTTGGGTCACGTGGGCCTGTTTTCCTTTCTTGTGCAATCATTTTTCCTGGGCGTTAATGGCTATTTTCTTTCTTTCTTTTTTTTTTTATTGAAGTGTAGTTGATTCACAGTGTTGCACCAATCTCTGCTGTACGGCACAGTGACTCGGTTACACACACAGAGATGTTCTTTTTTTATATTCTTTTCCATCATGGTCTATCACACGGTATTGAGTGTATGACTATTTTCTTTTCTTTTTTTTTTTTTTACTTCTACCAACTTTATTTGCCAGGTGTCAGCCATTCAGGTTTCTAGACCAACAGACTTCTTTTTATATTTATATAATTATGAAATATTTTAGATATAGACAAAATAAAAATAATATATTTGACATCCGTATACCCACAACCAGGCTTTACCAAATTTAACTTTTGCCACAATTATTTCAGTTAAAAAAAAACCCCTAAACAAAAACTCTCCCAAATTGTATTTCACTCCCCTCCATAACCTTCCCAGAGGTAATCTTCTATCCTGAATTTTGTGTAGATCATTTCCACAGATAATTTATGTACTTTTATTCATAGCTTATATTCATAAAAATAGTAAGGCATTGCTGTGCATGTTTTATAAAATATTATAAAATGTTTTTATTTTCTACATGCACACTTTTTGTTCAATATTGTTTATCCATATTGATACACATAGCACAAGTTTATTTTAAATCATTTCATAGGACTCAGTAGAATGAATATACAAGAGGCTATCTGTCAATATTCTGTTAATAGACATTTAGAGTTTTTTATTTTTCTTTTCTTTTTTTCCCCTTTCCTTTTTTTTTCTTTTTTTCTTTTTTTCTTTTAGCTCATTATTTCAAACAAAGTTACAGGAGCAGCTTCTTGTGCACATGACTGTTTTCTTTAGATGTTTGGCTTTCTACGTATTTGTCCCCTAGTTTCCTCTGAGGTGCACAGCTGTTGTCTGTGTGAAATCTCCCTTGAGCCTCCGAGTGCCGCGTCCAGGCTGCTGGCCCCGGACTGTCCTTCCTCGGCCTGGTCCTCCTTTCTGGGGGGCACCTCCCCGGAGACCTTCCAGGGTAGGGGTCAGCGCGGCGGCTCTTGTGACGCGATGCTCGTCACTGCTCTGCAGGCACTGGTGCTTGTGGGGACAGAGCTCCGGACTCTGAGGAGCCTGCTGTGGCCTCGTCATGGTCCTTTGTGAGGACAGGGTCTTTACTCTGGGGATGCTCTCAGGATCTTCTCTTTAGATCCAGTTTTAGGAAACGTCACAAAAGGGTCCTTAGGTGCAGGTCTGTCTTAGTCCATTTTCCTGGGCTTGAGGAAGGCCCTTTCAGGCTGCTAACTCCTGTTTTCCGGTTCTGGAATATTTTTGCTTGGGTGGTTTTGTTTGTTTGTTTTGTTTTTGTTTTTCATTGCTCTAGACATTTTTATTTTATTTATTTTTTAAAAAATTTATTGAAGTATAGTTGATTTACAGCGTTGCGTTAATTTCTACCGTACAGCAAAGTGATTCAGTTACGCGTATATATGTATATATGTTCTTTTTCGTGTTCTTTTCCGTTCGGAAGAGGGTTCCCTCCTCTCCCGTGGATGATTTTGTTGATGATTTCCAAGTGTCGGTTTTCTCTTTTTGGGATTCTGTTTGGCTATCAGACCTAAAGGATTATCCTTCTAATTTTCTGTTTTCACCCTTTTTTAAAAATACATTTATTTCATTTATTTATTTATTTTTAAATTTTGGCCGCATCAGGTCTTAGTTGTGGCACGTGGGACGTTGAGGCACGTGGGATCTCTTGTTGAGGCATGTGGGCTTAGTTGCCCCGCGGCACGTGGAATCTTAGTTCCCCGACCAGGGGTCGAACCCACGTCCCCTGCCTTGGAAGGTGGATTCTTTACCACTGGACCACTAGGGAAGTCCCTGTTTTTACCCTTTTTGTTCTCTGTTCTGGGACATGTCTTTAACCTTATCTTGTAACCTGTGCTTTCAAGTGATGACACCCTGTTTTTAGTTTCCATGAGCCTTTTTGGTCTCTGAACATCCCATCGGTCCACTGCTGCAATATCTACTCTGCTCTTTGTGATAAATGATCATTTTTTGAATTTCTTTCCTAGACGGCCTGCTTTCAGCTTTTGCTGTTTTGCTGTAGTTTGGTTCTGTTTTTCCTATTTGAAGCTATCCTCAAGCGACTGGTGACTTTCAGCTTTTTGCTGTGTTCCAGCCAGGGCGATAAACAGCGCCTGGAGTGGTAGCTGCATGCTGGGTGTGTGCTGACTGGCCTCCACCATGGCGCGGAAGCCCCCCTTGTGTGCTGGTTGGTCCCCTAGAGGCTAGATCTCCACCTTCCTGCCTGCAGGCCCAGGGGTTCCGGGAGTCCTCACGGCCCCCGGGGTTTCTGCCCCAGCCTCGCGTCCCCGAGCCCCCTCTGCTGTCCTCGGGTGCTGTCTGGCCTCTGCCGGTTCTCTCCGCACGGCTCTCGACCTGCACCGAGGTGGCACGACTTTCTGTTCGCCGGCTTCCCGAAGTGGTCAGCAGTTTCCTATGCGGGCTTTGTTTTGAGAACAAAACTAAGGGGAGGTAAAAGATGGAGCTAAGAGACAGCCTTGCTTCTGTGTCAGGGATTCTGGGGAGGAGGACAAAGTCGGCCACGAATAACCAGCCTGTTTTCTGTTCTTCAGGTCCAGACAGTCGGGCAGAAATACTGCGATTACGCAGACGGTTTCTAAAGGACCGAGAAAAACTGAGTTTGATTTATGCCAGGAAAGGTGTTGCTGAGCAAAAGCGAGAGAAGGTTTGTATCTGTTTTCTAGCATTTGATCAGAAGTAGCTGTTTTCTGTCAGAGGACGTGGGCCGAGGATACAAGCTCCCTGTCAGTCTAGAGGTCTAGAGCCCGACTGTGGCGGCAGCCCGCTGGGGGTCCCCTGAGCTGCTCCGGTCCGCCCTCCCCTCGGGGGCTGCTCTCTCTGGACAGACGGGCTTTCTCCACGTGGTGGAGATGGGACCGCCCATCCCCCTGGGGTCCTGCCTCCCAGCTTCAGCCCCTCTCGACGCCGAGGCCGGAGCCCTGACCCAGCTCGGGACCAGCAAGCTGCTGGGAGCAGGGGGTGCACTGCTGGCGGTGCCACGGGGGTGGGCGAGGAGGACGGCCGGCGCTGAGCTGCCCGCTGCAGCCACACGTGTGGCCCGAACTGGCGGCTGGACGTTCCTCAAAATGTGGACGTGACGGGAGAGTGTGTGTAGCCCTGGCTCCGGTGTGAGATACAGATCAGTGAGGATGACCAGCTGTTACAGGGCCAGATTGTGAGTGAAAACCCTGTCTTGTTCTAATTCAGCTTAAACCCTCAAACTCTTAACTTCCAAATTTGAGCGTGAGGTGGTCGAATGGTTCCCCTGGATCTCCTGTGGAAAGAAAACGTGCTTTTTGTCTCCCTCTCGTCCCTGTAACTATGACAACCAGTACAACTAATGCAACACTTCAGGCCTCTCGCCAGCCCCATTCCACTGGAAGTGTTTGAGCTGCGAGCCCCGAGTTCAGCCTGAATCCTGCCTGGGCTTCCTGGGGAGCCAGGAGCGGGCTTGGGGGCGGAGGCACTGGGCTGATCCCCGAGGGTCTCAGGGAGAGGGCGGGGATGGCCCGTGCTCCGTGTTGGGCATGCTTGCCAGCTGGGGGCGTGTCACCTGAGTGCTTGCTGGCAGAGCTGTGGTCCGGTGCGTACAGCAGACAGAAGGCAGGGGCAGCGCCGGAAACTAACCAGGAGATGAGCACGCTGGGGAGCCTGTTAAAGAGGCCGGGGTGGGGGGCTCCGCAGAGACGGTCCCTGCGGAGGGAGCGGCTGCAGAGGTGCATTCCCGGCAGCGTCGCACGGGCCCCGCGTGGAGAGAGCAGGGCCGGCGGGGGGGGCTCATCGCGAGGTTTGTCCTAAGAGCAACAAAACGGAAACGCAGCCTCTCGTTTATGGCTTTAAAAAGTTTTAAATCAAGTTCTCTGATTTCAGAGAAACTCAGATTTCTCTGTAATAAATATTTAAATAATCTTCGCTGCTCATCTGACAGTGATTTTTGTTGCGGATTTTTCATTTGCCAGACTGGTAAAGCGTAGTGACTAAACCGTCTTGGTTAGAAATTGTCATTGATTCACTTTTTTTTTGAAAGAGTTTTCTGATGAGGACCATTTTTAAAGTCTTTATTGAATTCGTTACAGTATTGCTTCTGTTTTATGTTTTGGTTTTTTGGCCACGAGGCATGTGGGACCAGGGATCGAACCTGCACCCCCTGCATTGGAAGGCAAAGTCTTAACCGCTGGACCGCCAGGGAAGTCCCTGATTCACTTTTCTGTTAGCGGTGGGCGCTGACAGTTTCATAGCTCACACGCTACTGGTATTCTTAACTGAGAATTCTAATCCTCCTCCATTGCTAACGACCCTAGGAGATGAAGAGTGAGTTAAAAATGAAGCACGAGGCCCACGTCGTCCTGTACAGAAGTTACCGTCGCGGAGACCTTCCCGACATCCAGATCCCGCACAGCAGCCTGGTCGCCCCCTTGCAGGCTGTGGCCCAGGTCGGTGCTGGAACCCGCCTCGTGCTCGCAGGGCTGCCTCTGTGCGGGGCAGAGGTGCTGATTTGTCCCACACGGTGGGCTCAGTGAAGGGCCTTGTCCTGAATCGTGGCTCTGCCACTGCCTGGCTCCGGGAGACCCTGACACAGGGTCCCATCGAGACACTTTGCTCTGGGCCCAGTGTCTCTGTGTGCCAGTCACACACTGAGTCTGTTTTTCTCACCAGTAATGTCAGTGGGAATGAAACAGTGTATAAGTTGCTAAGTCACTTAAATCATCGATTATACAAAATCCTCTTTTGGGGGAGGATCAAGAGAGTGTCAGTGGGACCAGTATCCTTCTCTGGTAATTCTCTTACTAGCCGAGGACTGGGAATATTTTTCTCAGTCATTAGGGGATAAGTGTATTGGGAGTGAATGAAGTTTTCTCGCTGAATTCTCTGACAAAAACAGGATATTTATCCCTTGAAAGTCTGATTAAGGTTTCTTTGATATTAATTGAAGTAATGTTTAAGATCGAAGGGTATCATATATATCGTGTAATATATGATTATGCTAGGTACTGAAACACGATGCCTTATATTTTACTGGACTTAAGTGGCAGTACTAATGTCGATTATAGTAATAGATTCTGTCTGTGTAGCCCATTACTGCTTGGTAAGATTTTTATTTAATCTAAATAATTATAGAGTGACAGGAATTTGCAAAAATAGCCCAAGTCCCGTGTCCCCTCCCCCACCTTCCCTCCGTGGGGACGGCTCATGTCACCGGAGCACCTGAGTGAGCCCCCAGTGTGCTGACCAGGTCGCAGACGCGCGAGTCCCACCACTTCCCCTGCGGCACTGTTGTGTGTGTGTGTGAGATTCTGGGCCGCTTGTCCCACCTGCAGATTCACGTGTAGAGGAAGGAATTTGTACACAAGAGTCAGTGGGTGTAGACGTGGAAGCCCCCTGACAGACTAAGTGGACCCCACGTAGCAGAGTGAGAGGCCCACCTGGCAGTAACCGTCTCCGTGGAGTGTAACAACGGGCGATATTTATTTTCTTCTTGTTTCCTGATGCGTATTTTCTAAAATTTTATATAAGAACCACTATGACTTTTTATAAGACAAATACATTACCTAAAATAAAGTAATGAACAACATAAAATAAAGAAAAATCAAATTATACTTTTTATTCAGACACAGCTTTATCAAACAAAATAATTTTAAAATTTTATTTATTCTTGCTTTCGTGCCTTCATTTTAAAAATGTAGACGCTGCCTGCCGGGAGCCGTTCTCAGCGCTGGGGTCTGTGCCCGGGGACAGCGGGAGGGACGGGCTGTGTCCGTCAGCCTGGCCACTCACCATGCGGGACGGAGGCGGCTGCTGCTGGCGCCAAGGGATTAAATGGCCACGGTGACGGGGCTCTGGCCTGTCATCTAAGCTCAGGGCCATTTTCCAATGTCTCCAGGCTGCTGGCAGTCCCCAGGGACAGCCCTGTGTCCCCCTGGCCTGGGGCAGGGACCCGCAGGCCCAGACTCACGCAGGACTTGAGCCAGCTTCTGAGTCTGTATCTCTGGGTCCGGAATCCGTGCCATCGTGCCTCTTATAAGACATGTGTCAAACAGATGCGTTGGGTTAAGTTCCGAGTCCTCCCCGTCGACGGCTGCGGCTGTCGGCGTGGAGCTGGGACGTGCGGTGGCTGCGTGGGCAGCGGGTTGTGTGTTCGGGCTCGGCTCCGGTGCTGTGGGTGAGTCACCCGGGCTGTCCTCCTCCGGAATGTCCTACAGAGGGATCCGCTCATCGCGAAGCAGCTCTTCAGCAGCCTGTGCTCCGGGATCCTCAAGGAGCTGGACAAGCACAGGACCGCGTCTGAGAGGCGTGGCGCCACCCAGAAGCTGCTGCAGGACTTCACTCACTTGCTCAGCACCACCGTCCTCTTCTTCCCGCCGTTCGTGTCCTGCATCCAGGTGAGGCCGCACGCGCACCTCTCCCGCCCTTCACACGGCGGCGAAATCTAGCGACTCCGTTGGCTTCTCAGTTGAAACGAGGGTTTTAACAGAGCAGATGTCCTGTGATGGGGCCGCTTCTTCCCAGACGGTTAGACGCAATTTATTTGTATTAAAAAAAAAATCTTACATATGACGGAATAATGAAATCAAACTTGATGTAAAATTGTTCAGGTCTTGAACCCGCCAGTCCCCTCGGTGCTCTGCTTACAGCTGCGCGTCGAGCGGCACCCAGCCCTCCTGCCGGCCTCTCGGGACGTGGATGCAACCCGTGCCTGGCTGTGGGCAGGGGACGGAGGCAGAGGCGGGCTCGAGTCAGGCGGTAAACAGGCAGAGGTGGAAGGGCACGAGGGCCGAGGGATGCAGAAGCCTGGGGCGGTGCAGGCGGAGGAGAGGCAGGTCGGCAGGCCGCCTCTCGGCCGGGGTGGGCTGTGCGCCGTCACGGGCACTGCGAGGCCGCCCTCAGAGAAGGCTTCGAAGGCTGTGCTCTTCGAGCAGAGAACTAGTGTAGACGTGCTTTTGTAAGCACTGAACACACGCACTGGAAGATTACTCTTTCATGTAAGAAATGTTTTCTGTGCCATTCAAACCGTGGATCGTTACAAAAGTCCCTAATAGAAGATCCTTTGGATTCATCTCAGTATTTTTGTAGCTAGTTTCCTCCCTGGAGTAATTTAAAAATTACATTCTTTAGTGTTGTTTATCAGTAGCTTTGGTTTGCACACTGATAGGGTAATAATTCCTGGAGATGAAATACTTAGTATTCTTACTTTGTACTTTTTTTTTTTTTAATAGCTACTTTATTTATTTATTTATTTATTTTATTTTTGGCTGTGTTGGGTCTTCGGTTCGTGCGAGGGCTTTCTCTAGTTGCGGCAAGCGGGGGCCACTCTTCATCGCGGTGCGCGGGCCTTTCACTATCGCGGCCCCTCCCGCTGCGGGGCACAGGCTCCAGACGCGCAGGCTCAGCAGCTGTGGCTCACGGGCCCAGCTGCTCCGCGGCATGTGGGATCCTCCCAGACCAGGGCTCGAACCCGTGTCCCCTGCACTAGCAGGCAGACTCCCAACCACTGCGCCACCAGGGAAGCCCACTTTGTACTTTTTTGATGTAGCGTGAAGCTGTTAATACAGTTTCTTTTTATATACTCTATTTTTATTGGTTCATAATTTACAAGTAGAATTCCTCCATTGGTTTTCTCCTGGTGATGCCAAAGACAAGGCTTGAGAAATTATATTGAATCAGCCAGTATTTCAAAATAAGTTTCTCTTTACATTGTATCCCAAAGTGATTTTTTTTTTTAAAGATTTAATTTTATTTATTTTTGGCTGCGTTGGGTCTTCGTTGCTGCGCGCGGGCTTTCTCTAGTTGCGGCGAGTGGGGAGCTACTCTTGGTTGAGGTGCGCGGGCTTCTCATTGCGGTGGCTTCTCTTGTTGCGGAGCACGGGCTCTAGGTGCGCGGGCTTCAGTAGTTGTGGCGCGTGGGCTCAGTAGTTGTGGCGTGCAGGCTTCTCATTGCAGTGACTTCTCTTGTTGCAGAGCACAGGCTGTAGGCGTGCAGGCTTCAGTAGTTGCAGCACGCAGGCCCTAGAGCACACAGGCTTCAGTAGTTGCGGCTCACAGGCTCTAGAGCACAGGCTCAGTACTTGTGGCACACGGGCTTAGTTGCTCCGCGGCATGTGGGATCTTCTCGGACCAGGGCTCGAACCCGTGTCCCCTGCATTGGCAGGCGGATTTTTAACCACTGCGCCACCAGGGAAGTCCTGCTATGTTGTGAATGGAAATAGAATTTTATTTGGATTTTCTTTCCTGTACCACTAGTTCCTGCTAAGATTGACAAGCATTTTTGTTTGTTTGCTTGCTTTGGAGAATCTGTGTTCTTCCAAGACCCCTGGCGTTCAGTGCAAGTTGGCTCGGTGGTAGCTGGTCAGTCTCAGTGAGGGTTCTGGGCCCAGCAGCTTGGCGGGGCGGGGGGTGGGGGTGCCCTTCCGGATGTCCGTGCAGACGCGGGTCTTCTCTTGTCATGAGATGCTGTCCTACTAGTCATACTGTTCTCTATGTTGGTTTGGGGCTCATTTTTCGTTATTTTTGCGTATACAGAACTCTCAAATTGAGAGTTCCAAAGTAAAGGTCAACATGATAATTCCCGAAGCCGTCCATTCCGTGTTGCTGAGCACGTGAGCCCCCGGGTGGGGAGACGTGGGGAGGCTGCCGGGTAGGAGGGGTGAGCGCACCTACTCTGCGGTGACTGGCTGTGAGATCTTTGTGTCTCAGACGCTCTCCTCGTTTCCTCGGTGTACGTTCCGGGGAACTGCGGTTGTGGTCTGGACATAGAGCAAGTGTGTAAAACCCTCACTGTCCACTAGCGGTTTTGTTGCTTTAAATTAATCCTGGATTGGAAGTGCACAGTAAGAAGAGACCATTTCCCCCTCTGAGCAAGTGGGGAGCTTAACAGAACCACACAGAGGAGCTTGTGGTCTCCCGACCGCGAGCGTCACACCTTTGTGCTCAGCAGGGCGGGGTGCTCGCTGGCAGAGGTGTCTGGGGAGCCGTGGGCTAGCGGGCCGCCGCGTCTGTCTTCGCAGGAGGTCAGCTGCCGGCACGCCGACCTGCTGAGCCTGGACCCGGCCGTGGTCAGCGGCGCCGGCCTGGCGGGCCTGCAGCAGCCGGGGGCCATCCACCTGCTGGAGGAAGCGCTGTTGCACCTGCTGCCCCAGGAGCCGCCCGCCAAGCGCCCTCGGGGCAGGCCTGGCCTCCCCGCCGCCATCGGCAGATGGATGGAGCTCGCCAGGTAAGCCCGGGCCCCGACCCCGCTGGGGCCGAGGCCGATACATCTGGTACAGTTACTTTGTTTACTTGGGAAAAACAAATTCTGTCTCGGTCACGTGAGGCTTTATCATAAGAAAGCCAGTGCCTAATTCTGAGGATGCTGGATTCGGGTGAAATTTGACTTGCGCTTCTTTTCTGTAACACTGGTTTTTAGATCTTCGGGTTCTGGGCGTAAGAGTGGAAGTGAGGGGGGGGGGTTCTTGCCTTGCCGCTGTTGTGTGGTCGCTCCTGTCTCTCTGAACTGAGCGCCGTGGTGGGTAGCGAGGCGCTGCGTCGGGTGCCGAGAGCGGCACAGCGCGGGTTAGACCCCGCGGGCGGCGCGGGCGGCACCCTGGGCGGGAGGAAGGGCCTCTGCGGGGGCTGCTTCTGCCCGCGGGCGTCCTTACCCTCTTGTGTCTGGCGTGGCCATGGGCAGTAGTGATGCCTTGTGCGCTTGGGAGTTTCAGGGGGCAGAGTCTCGGGTCTTGGGTGTTGTCTGGATAAATAAAGCACACAGCTTTTAAGGGCCTGAACTTTTAAACATTTTTTTTTCTAGCTTTATTAATGCTTCCTCACACTTTTTTTTTTTTTTTAATTTATTTATTTATCTATTTATTTATTTATTTATGGCTGTGTTGGGTCTTCGTTTCTGTGCGAGGGCTTTCTCCAGTTGCGGCAAGTTGGGGCCACTCTTCATCGCGGTGCGCGGGCCTCTCACTATCGCGGCCTCTCTTGTTGCCGAGCACAGGCTCCAGACGCGCAAGCTCAGTAATTGTGGCTCATGGGCCCAGTTGCTCCGCAGCATGTGGGATCTTCCCAGACCAGGGCTCGAACCCGTGTCCCCTGCATTGGCAGGCAGATTCTCAACCACTGCGCCACCAGGGAAGCCCTCCTCACACTTTTTATATTATGTTTGTGCATTCCTTTCAAACAGAATTTTTTAAAATATTTATTTATTTTTAATTGTTCATTTGGCTGTGCCGGGTCTTCGTTGTGGTGTGCGGGATCTTTAGTTGTGGCATGCGAACTCTTAGTTGCGGCATGCATGTGGGATCTAGTTCCCGGACCAGGGATCGAATCCGGGCCCCGTGCGTTGGGAGTGCGGGGTCTTTGCCACTGGACCACCAGGGAAGTCCCACGTCATTGTTTTGACCACGGTACAGCGTATGTGGTCCAGGGACCGGGGGCCAGTGTAGGGTGGACCTGAGGCTGGTGTGTTTTCTGAATTCCTGGAAAATGCTTGTAGCTTCGTCTCCTCTTGGACTCCTGGGCTGTGGGCTATTTTCCCACCTCCCTACCTCTGCCTCTGATTTGTTACCTTTAACTCCCCATGAGCAGGGCAGTAAGAGAGCTATAGCTATTAGATTTTTTTGGTCTAAATTTGGAGTCAGTGGGCTCTGAAAGAGAACCCGTGGGGCTTTTTTGATGTAATAAACACATGAAATTTCATACCCAGGGAAGCACCAAATTCAGGAAGACCAGGAGGGAAGTGGTCCTCAGCTTGGTGGTCAGGCGACTGCAGGGTTAGGAAGAGAGGACATTTGATTTGTGTGGAGACTCAAAAGGTGGGAAAAAGTCTCTAGGAAGAAGGGAACGAACTTACTGAACACTTGAGACTGCCTTAAAGGGGGAGCTTGGCTGACAGACCAGCAGGTTTGTGTTAACGTCAGAGATGAATGCTCTAGCCCATGTTCAGGCTGTCAGTAGAATCGAGAAGGCCATAGAACATGGAGTAAAACGTGGCATCTCTAGGACCAGGACTAATTTACCTGCTTTGGGGTTCTTGACTACATTCCAAGTTTTAGGGCTAGACAAGGATTCCAAATAGGTTACCACAGATAAGAGCAGTGTCTCAGCGATGAATTAACACAGAACAGCCTCATTTAATGAGTCAGCTTACGCATTGTAAACCTATAATTTTCAGATTTTACTTTAAATGCGCTGTAGAATAACTTCTGCCTTTTGTACGGCTAAAGTAGTAAAACTTAATGGTAACTTCAGAATTTTTAAGATTTTATATTTTTACCAAACAAGAATAATGTATCTTTTTTGGTTAATTATAACGTATGACATCTTGATTTAATATTTCATTAGAGTAAAGACTTTAAATACTGGGGCATTCATTGATTTGGACTTTTTTTTTTTTTTTTTTTGGTTTGTTTTATAGGCTGTACAGGTCGATTGGAGAGTATGACACCCTCCGTGGTATTTTCAGCAGTGAGATAGGAACAAAGCAGGTCACACAGGACGCGTTATTAGCAGAAGCGAGAAGTGATTATTCTGAAGCTGCACGGCTGTATAACGAGGTAAAGTTGATCTCTAGCAAGTATGTTAGTTGCTTAAACACTTTTGTTCTCTGAATGGAAAAATAGTTAGCTTTAGAATTTAGAGCTTCAAATATTTCAGCTTTATTCCTTAGAATTTACACAAAGTAGTATCAGAAAATGGTTTCATAATAACCGAATGTGAGCTAAGTATTGTTGTTATCTCTTAACTCTTTTTAAGAAAACATCACTTAATAAAAGAAGACATTTTTTACCAAGTACGATAAAATTGTAAGATGTTACTTCAGTATCTGGTATTATTATGTAATTTCTATTTGAGTAGATTGTTTTCATTCAGTAAGTAAAAAATTTATAAAGAGGTAGGTAAGAGCTGGTTTTGGGAAGATGACTGAAGTTCAGGTTTGTGTTTGAGCTTCCAGTGGCCGAGTGTGGGTGTGTAGCAGGTACATGCTTGGAGTTCAGGTCTGTGGCCTGTGCGAGAGATCCAGGTGGTGGAATCTTCTGCAATTTTCTGTAAATGTCTTATTTTCTAATTTTCGTTCTAAGAACTCTGTAAGTAGTAAATAATCTACAGTATTTACATCAAATTATGGGTCATTTAAAGTCTTCAGCTTATTCACTGGCTTCATTGTTAAGTTTCCCAGAGAAGTGGTTCCCTCTTGGCTGGGGTTTTTAATACTCATTTGACTGTTAGATTCCACTCAAGTTACTCTGTTTTCCCTTTTTTCTCCCCTTGTCATAAATCTGAAAATGGTTGTTCTTAGTACGAATGTTACACAACCTATAGTGCAAATGTTTTCATCTGTACTGTTCCCAACTTTGTAAAATCATCTTACCAGGCCCTCAATAAACAAGAGTGGGCAGACGGTGAGCCCACGGAAGCCGAGAAGGACTTTTGGGAACTTGCATCCCTCGAGTGTTACAACCAGCTTGCCGAATGGAAGTCGCTGGCGTACTGCTCCACGGCCAGCGCTGACGGCGAGGGTGCCCCAGATCTCAGCAGGATGTGGAGTGAACCCTTCTACCAGGTGTGTGGAGTCATTTCTGAGGTCACGGAAGTAAGTGTTTTAGATGGTCAGGTGTGCTCTCATTAGGCAAGTTGTTTAAAAGTGTCCAAAACCAGGGCAGTGGTTGTGCAGCATTAGGGTGTTTATACGGCCTGACACCCCCCAGGCTGCATAGCACTGTTGAACCGCTCGCCGCTCGTAGCTCAGCCTTGCAGAAGAAGCGGGTGCCTCTGAAAACGAGCGTCAGCATCCGCGGTGTGGCCGCCGGGAGAGCGTCTCCTGTCGTGTCTGCGCGGCGCTGCAGTCGCACTGGGCCTGCCTGGCCCGTCCGCACTGCTGTCCTCGGCCGTGCCTGGAGGCCCCTCACTTTGCACCAGACGTCCAGTTGTCTTTCAGCTACAAGTAGTTCCCATTTTCTGTAGACCGTGTTCTTATGTATTTTGTGGTTATAAAATGAGCCGTTTTAGATGAACTTGTTTTAAAATTTGTAGCCTTAGGTGCTTTAAAATTTGAAGCATTAAGCACCATCACTTTGGCACCTGGACCTATAAAATGACACCAGAGATGCCGTGGTGATGAGATTCTCGCTCCTCAGGAGACCTGCCTGCCACACATGATCCGCAGCAGGCTCAAGTCCCTGCTCCGTGGGGAGGGCGACCAGGCCCTGCTGACCTTCGTGGACGAGGCGGTGACCTCGGAGCTGCGGAGGGCCCTGCTCGAGCTCCGCTACAGCCAGGAGCTGAGTCTCCTCTACCTCCTGCAAGATGACATCGACAGGGCCGAGTATTACATCAGAAACTGCATTCAGATGTTTTTGCAGGTAATATGACATCCCAGCCGGGAATGTGCCATCTCTGTGACCTTTTCTGACATCGGTAAACTCCCGGGTGAGAATCACAGCAGCAGGTTCCCCCGACCGACCGCGTGACGGGCCCGCCCTCCTCGCGTCCTGGTTCCCCTGAGGCCTGTGCACACCGGCCTTGGTCCTGGAGCCTTTTAGTCCCTTTCTCTGTTTTAGAAAGTTCCACGTTTTGTGTCCCCTTGGGGTTTTCTTTCTCTCACTGTGGACGAGCACCTGAGAGCAGGCCCCGCCAGCCCCGGCTCTGTGTTCTTCCTTTGGTGTCGGCTTGTTCTGTTGTTACAGCCGTGTCTTGTGTGGAGTCTGTAAACATTTGTCGTTGCCATATATGGACCTTCACTGTCTTTATTCTACTTTTCAAATGTGTTTGAGGTTGAGTAGTACACCTGAAGTTTATCGAAGAAGAAAAATTGGCTTCTGTAATTGGCAGTTTTACATTACAGGATGTTGTGATTTTTAAGAATTGGTGGCAAATAGAGGCAACGGTACCCAATTGTATTGCTTTTATTGATTTTGTTGAACTGAAATGCAATTGAAAACCTAAATTAAAAAAGAAAATTAGACCATTTGTTAATTGCTCCTCTGACCTAATTGTTAACCACTCTGAGACGCCATGTGTAACTGATGCGTTTGTAGGGCAGCTGCTGTTTCATGTTGAGAACTGTGTTAAAATCTAATGCAGTGAATTGACTTGTAACCAGTGCTAACTAACTTCTTTCCAGAATTATTCTAGTATTGATGTCCTTTTACACAGAAGTAGACTCACCAAATTGCAGTCTGTGCAGACTTTCATAGAGATTCAGGAGTTCATCAGCTTTATTAGCAAACAAGGTAATGTTCAATTTATACCTACCTTTTTTTTCTTTTATAATTGCGGAAGAGTTTTGGCTTCTGATCTTTTTGCCTAGCGATAGTACATGTTTCCTACTGTATGGGTTAGAAACTGCCTTGAGTTTATTCTACAAATGTATATATTTGGGATTGTTGAAGTAAGTGTTTAACATGGTCAAGCGAGATTCTGGGCACTGGGGAAGCTTCCAAGGAGTAGTGGTCTGACACATGGCACCCGCAGAGGCAGAGGCAGGTCCAGGGCCCCGTGAGAAACTGGGGTGACAGCACCTGGCCGGCAGGACCCCGAGTTGGGCGTGGTTGGAAGAGAGGGGCTCGCAGAAGGCAGGCCTGACCCTGAGGTGCCAGAGTTTCTGTCCTGGGTGCCAGCTGGTAAGGTGTGGCCGAGGGCGGCAATGCCCGGACCTGGAAGGCCTTTCTGCCGCCGACGAGGAGGTTTTATCCTGGTGCTGATGGGAGGCCACGCAGAGTCAGAGGTAACGTCTTGACTGTAAATCTGAATTTCAGTTTTGTAGGCTTTTCGGAGTACTAATAAGAATTGGTATTCAGAACTATCTACCTAGCTGTTCTCTGTTTTAAATTTGGAGAATGATGTTTCAAGTACATATTATTAATGATGTATTATCCCAGGAGCTATGCTGATCTCTTTTCTCTGTGTTACCTAGTTTTTATAACAGCCTTATGAGATGTAGATCCTTTCTCCCCGTTTTATAGGGCATCAGAGATTAAATAACTTGCCTAAGCTAATACATGAAGGATCCAGATTTTGAGCTCAGGGCTGTGATTTAAGCTGAAAGAAAACCAAAGCTTTAAACATTAGCAGTGTGAAATTTAAATTTCCTGAGGATTATCGTGAATCCCTTTCCCGAAGCCCTCGAGGCCAGGTCGTTCGGGGGTTATCAGCGGCAACCTTGTGTGCATACTGGGTTGGGCCTCGTGTGCAGTGGCCCGTCAGCCCACGACTGATGGCTGTCCACCGCCCGGGCGGGTGTCCCCACGAGTGGCGTAAACAGACTGTAAGTTGCCCTGTGATCATTCAGATCAGATTTTGCAAACAGGAAAATTGGCTGCAACTCTGTGAAAAACATGTCAGTTTTCAGTGCTTTTTAGATTTTGGAATCGTGGATGGAGGATTGTGGACCTGTGCTAAATGTAAAAATTGTGTATGTTTATTTCCTCATCTTCCCTCTGTGGCCCGAAGAAATTGAGTTTTAATGCCAGAATATTTAAAATATGGTAGCTTTTGCTCCTGTTGTGAAAGATAAGACAAAACATTTAAATTTGGACAAGAAATTTGACAGCTGCACTTTGTAAGGTGGTCTGGTCACTGAGCCATGGACATAGTCACACTCTGATATTATTTTTAGGCAATATGTCATCTCACCTTCCCCTTAAGAGGCTTCTAAAAACCTGGACAAGTAGATATCCGGATGCTAAAATGGACCCCATGAACGTCTGGGATGACGTCATCACGAATCGGTGAGATGTTGAGCCTTCTGAGTTGAATGTCGATTCTTTTTTGAAGTTGCCAGAATAGCTTTTCTCCCAAACTGTGGTGTAGACAAATGTGGGGTCTGAGCCTCGTGGGCCAATTTCCACTGAGGTTGTTCTGACAGTACTCTCCGTGCGTCTTTGTCCCCTGGTCCATTCCGTGCTGGGCGGTGAGAGAAGGCAGGGGCGTCCCCTCTGCTCCTGTCTCAGGGCTGAATGTGGGCGAGTGACATGGCAGCAAAGAAGATACTGCTTAACGACTTCTTCTTATTCTGTTATTATAACCTGGATTTTTGACACTCCCACCTCCTACCTCCCAGCTCTGTTACGTGCTGTATTCATCACTTCGCCGGGTCTGAGATTCTTTTCCTCACCTGTAACGGCCCTGGGTAATCCTAGGCAGGTATTAACCATATGTGTCGGAGAAGAGGTAATAGAGCCAGAGCGGTTGTGAGTTATTTTATTCAAAAACACACAGTCAGTAGGACTGAAGGACTGTGACCCCACGTTTGGCGTTCTTGCCGTTGGACCCTGTTTCTCTCTGATACTACAGCTTTTTAAAATTTTACTTTTTATACGTTTTATTTTTCAAACTTTTTTTACTTTTTATCTTGAGACAAGTTCTTACTTATAAGAAAGGTTACAAGAAAGGTAGAACTCTCCTGTGTACCTTTTACCCAGATACACTTTTTTTTTTTTTTTTTTTAACATTTTTTAACATGTGGCCGCGTTAGCATTTTTTTCTTTCTCTCCACATACATATATTTATTTTCGGAACCATTTGAGGGTAAGTTGCATACGTCTATTTCTTTACCTCTGTTTGTATCGGTGTACCTTTCCTAAGAAAAAGAGTATATTCTTAGAACCACAGTACAGTAGTAACTTCTCTGTTTTCATTTTAATCTACAGCCTCAATTTCAGTTTTGTCCGTTGTCCCATTAACGTCCTTTAAGGCAATTTGTCTTTTAAGACAGGATCCAGTGCAGAGTCATGTACACATTTAGTTGATGTATCTTTTTGGTCTCCCCTAATCTGGAACAGTTCCTCAGCCATCTTTCATGACACTGACACTTCTGAGGAATTTTCTTCTGTTTGGGTTTGGCTGTGTAGCCTCATGATTATCTTCAGGTGAAATACCCATAGCCAGAATACCACTTAAGTGGAGTATTCGTCCTGTGGTATCACATCTGGAAGCACAGAGTGTCCACCTGCCTTTTACTGGTGGTAGCAGTGTTGATTGCCTGGTTAATACTGTGTCTGGTCTTTCTGGTGTACAAGGCCTGTTTTTTCCTCTGCAACTAACAAGCAATGTGGGAGATGCTTTGAGACATGCCTGTATCCTGTTTCTGATGAGACCTACTCCTCCGTGTTCTGTGTCTGTGGATGACTTTAGCCCAGACCAGCCTTGTGCCGGGTCTTACTTGCGGCAGGTGGGCTCCTTAGTTGTGGCTCACCGGCTCCTTAGTTGCAGCATGCGTGTGGGATCTAGTTCCCTGACCAGGGATCAAACCTGAGCCCCCTGCATTGGGAGCACGGGGTCTTAACCACTGTGCCACCAGGCAAGTCCCTCCAGGTTCATCTTGCAAAATTATCCTCCTCTGTTTCCTTCTAGAAATGTTGTAGTTTTAGTTCTTACATTTAGGCCTGTGATCCAGTGGAAGATAATTCTTGTAGATGGTATGAGGTAGGGATACATGTTCACTTTTTCCATATGGCTATCTAGTTGTCTAGTCCCATTGGTTCAGAAGTCTTACTTTGTATCACTGAATTGCCTCGGCACCTTTTCTGAAAATCAGTGACGGTTATGTCTGTGGGTCTGTTTTTGAATGCTCTGTTCTGTTCCTTGATTTATATGCATATCTTTTCACAATATCAAACTGTCTTCATTACTGATGCTTTATAGTAAGTCTTAAGTCAGATAGGGTGAGTTCTCCAACTTCGTTTTATGAAAACTGCTTTGTTTATTTTATGTTGCTTACATTTATATATACATTTTAGTATCTGCTTATCAATTTCTACCAGAGAAAAAAGAAAAAAAGAAAAACAGAGGTTGGGATTTTGTTGACTCTAGATCAACTTTGGGAATTGCTGTCTTAACAGTGTAGAGTTCTCCAATTCATGAATGTGGTATGTCTCTCTGTTTATTTAGGTCCTCTTTAATTTCAAAGATTTGTATTTTTTCCATCTGGAGATCTTAGCTGTCTTTTGTTAGATTTGCTCCTAAGTATGTATGGTTTTTTCAGCACTGTTGTAAATGGAGGGGTTTTTTTCATTGTATTTTCTGGTTATTTGCTGTTCATATACTGATTTTCTGAAAGTTTTGTTTTATCATGAATGGTGTTGAATTTTGTCAAATGCTTTTTCTGCATCTATTTAATTGGTCATGTTGTTTTTCTGCTTTATTGTGTGTGTGTCTGTTAGGTCCATTTTGTCTATGGTATTGTTCAAATCTGCTATTTCCTTATTGATTTTCTGTCTGGATGATCTGTCCATTGTTGACAGTGGTATTAAAACCCCCAACTATTATTGTATTGCTGTTTATTTCTCCTTTTAGTTCTATTAGTATTTGCTTTATATACTTAGGTGCTTCATTGTTGGGTGCATAAATATTTACAATCGTTGTATTTTCTTGACAGATTGGCAATTGGCCCCTTTATCATCATGTAATTGACCTTCCTTGTATCTTTTTACCATTGTTAGCTTAAAATCTATTTTGTCTGGTATAGTATAGCTACCCCTGCTTTTTTAGGTTACCATTTGCTTGAAATATCTCTCCCACCCTTGACTCTTGTCAGTGTGTCTTCAGAGCGAAAGTGAGTGTATTGTAGGCAGCATATCGTTGGAGATCTTTTTTTTTTTTTCTGGCCGTGCCTCCTGGCTTGTGGGATCTTTGTTCCCTGACCAGGGATTGAACCTGGGCTACAGCAGTGAAAGTGTCAGGGGTCCTAACCACTGGACCACGAGGTAACTCCCTGGATCTTGTTTTTTTTAATCACTTGGAGAATCTAAACCATTTACATTTGAAGTAATTATCAGTAGGTAAGGCTTACTGTTGCCATTTTGTTAATTGTTCTCTGACAGTTTTGTGGGTTCATTACCCCTTGTTGCTTATCCTGTTCTCTTTTTGTGTGATTTGATGGATGACTTTTTGTATGGTGTGCTTTGACTTCTTTATCGTGATCTTTTGTGTAACTACTACAGTTTTTTCCTTTGTGTTTACCACAAGACTTACATAAACTATCTTGTAACACCTGATTTTAAGCTGATAACAACTTAACTGTGATAACATTCTTAAACTTTATGCTTTTGTGTCCTCATCCCTCTTACATTTTAGGTTATTGATGTTACAGTTTACATATTTTTATATCATGCATCCAATACCAGATTATTGAAGTTATGGTTATATTTAATACATTTGTTTTTTAAGTTTTAAACTAGAGTTGTCAGTGAATTACATACCACCACTGCCATGTTAGAGAATTTGACTTTGGTTTTATATTTACCATTACCAGTGAGTTATATGCTAACTTCGCATGTTTCTGGGATGTTAATTAGCATCACAGTTCTGCTTGAAGAACTCCCTTTAGCTTTCTTGTAAGGCAGGCAGGTCTAGTAATGGACTCCCTCAGCTTTTGTTTCTCTCTTCTTCATTTCTGAAGGAGAGCTTTTGCCAGATACAGTATTCTTGGTTGACAGTTCTTTTTTTCTTTCAATATTTTGAAGGTATCACCCCATTCTCTCCTGTCCTGAAATGTTTCTTTTGAGGACTTCGCCTATAGTCTTACTGGGTGGGGGGTGGGGGGTGGAGGGTGGGAGGGTTCCCTTGTGTGACGTGTCGCCTTTCTCTTGCTGCTTCCAAAAGTCTTTGTCTTGGACCTTGGACACTTCAGTTGTAATGTGTCTCGGTGTACCCCTATTTGGATTCAACCTACTTGGGCTCTTTTTTTTTTCCCCCTCCAAATATTTATTTATTTATTTGGTTGCACCGGGTCTTAGTTGCAGCAGGTGAGCTCCTTAGTTGCGGCAGGCAGGCTCCTTAGTTACGGCAGGCAGGCTTCTTAGTTGCAGCTCGAGGGCTCCTTAGTTGCAGCACGTGGGCTCCTTAGTTGTGGCTCGCGGGCTCCTTAGTTGTGGCACGCGAACTCTTAATTGCTGCATGCATGTGGGACCTAGTTCCCTGACCAGGGATCGAACCCCGGCCCCCTGCATCGTTGGGGTCTTTTGGGAGTCAAGGATCTGGGTGTCCATTTCTCTCTTCAGGTGAGGGAAGTTTTCAACCATTATTGCTTTAAATGCACTTTGTCTTTTTCTTTATCTCCTCTCCTTCTGGGATTTTTATAATGGGTGTGTTGTTTCTCTTATGCTCTGCTACACTCTTTTTCGTTCTGTTTTCTTTTGCTCCCCTGACTGGATAATTTCGTTGAATCTGCCGCATGGTCGAATCTGCTTTTGAAGCTCTCTGTTGAATTCTTCAGTTCCAGGATTTCTGTTTTTGTTTTTTTTGATGGTTTTTGTCTTTTTGTTAAACTTCTCGTTTTGTTCATGCATTGTTTTCCTAATTTCACTTAGTTGTCTGTGCTTTCTTGTAGTTCACTAACTTCTTTAAGTGGATTATTCTGAATTCTTGCCCGACAGTTCATAGATCTCCATTTCTTTAGGGTCCGGCATGGAGCTTTATTAGTTTCCTTTGGTGGCATCATGGTTAGCTGATTTTTCGTGATCCTTGGTTCATTATGTTGGTATCTACGCATCTGAGTAAATGGTCTTGTTCAGACTTTGCGGAGCTAGTCTTTCACCAGTCAGCTCAGCCTGGGGCCCTGGACGTGTCAGCTGGTAGCTTCCTTGGGCAGGTGGGGCCTGCTGTTGTGTATTTGGGGTGGGGCTGCTGCCTGAGCTCTGAGCTTGGGGGGTCGGGGTGCCGCTGGCCCAGGACAGCTGGGTAGGACGGGGGTCCTGCCGCAGCGCAGCTGGAGGGTGGCTCTGTGTCGCCTGCCTTCTCTGGTCAGGCTTCCTAGGTGGTGGACTGGGTGCCACGCGCAGCAGTAGGTGGGGCACCGCCCCGGGGGGTCGGGGGAGGCAGCCAAGCTGGCCCAGGGCCAGCATAACTCATCGCCTGGGGACCCAGATCAGTCGAGACCTCACAGCGAATTCCCTGGCTAGGCAGGCCACCGGCTTGACTCTGCAGACGGGAAGGGAGGGGCTCCAGCACCACTGTCACTGGGCTGTGGGATTTCCCACGTGCTCTGGCGAGCTTCCCCGGCTAGGCGAGCTGAAGGCTCTTCGGCAAGTTGGTTTCCCTGCCCGTGCGCGAGGGGCCACCACGCAGGCCCCCGGCTGGCCAGACTCTTGTTTGGGAACCAAATGGAACAGAACCGTGAGCCAAGCTCCCTGGCCCGCTGGGCCAGTGTCCCGGCTCTGTGCACCGGCAGGCGCTCTGACCACGTGCTGCTGGGAGCAGGGTGTGCCGGTCAGGTGGGTGGGGCTGTGAATTAGCTCCCTGCCCAGGCAGAGGGCAGAACACGCTCCAGGCCCGCAAGGCTCGTTGTTTGGGCCCTGAATCGGGCAGACGCACGCCCTGCCCAGCTCCCTGGTCAGACCGGGCCGCCGTGTCGCCTCAGGCACGCGAAGCCACCGGTTAGGATTTCTGCTCGGGCTCTGCTGGGACTGCCTGGCAGGATCCCAGCCCTGGTGGCTGTAAGCCCCACCCCGTCTTCTGTCATACCCTGAGCCCCGCGATGGGAGCCCGGGAGGTGAGACCCACAGCCCTGGGCTTTCCTCTTCCCGCTGGAGAAACCGTAGGCTCGGGGGCCCCGGTTGCGGTCCCAGTGCGGCTGCTTCTCGCACCCTTCAAGTGGAGTCCCTCGCAGTCCCCGGGGTGTGGGGCTGTTTACGCCTCATCCCCGTGTTGTGGGGTTTTCCCAGTGCTGTCTCGTCCTTGAATGTTGTTGGTTGGTTTTCCTGTGAGGGGGACCGAGGTCGAGAACGACCTGTGTCACGATCTGGATGATGTCACTCATCTTTGCTGTTTGTGGTGTGGTGACATCACTTGTCTTTGCTGTGTTCATGATGTAATATGTTGCTTTTTAAAAAAAATTTATTTATTTTTGGCTGTGTTGGGTCTTTGTTGCTGCGCGCAGGCTTTCTCTAGTTGCGGCGAGCGGGGGCTACTCTTTGTTGCGGTGCACGGGCTTCTCATTGTGGTGGCTTCTCTTGTTGCGGAGCACGGGCTCTAGGCGCGCAGGCTTCAGTAGTTGTGGCTCGCGGGCTCAGTAGTTGTGGCTCGCGGGCTCTAGAGCGCAGGCTCAGTAGTTGTGGCGCACGGTTTTTGATCCATGAAATAGTTAGAAGTGAGTTTTCTGTGTCTCTTATTTATTGATTTCTGAATTAACTCCTTGTGGTTATAAACACACACTGTATGGTTTCAGCCTTTTTAAATTTATTGAGACTTTTTTTATGACCAAGCGTATGGTCTACATTAGTAAATATACCATGCGCACTTGAAAATCCTGTATATTCTGCAGTTCTTGGACATAATGTTTATAATTTTCATTTAGATAGAGGTGGTCAATTGTGTTTTTCAGATCTTCCATGTCTTTAGTGATTTTTTTGTTTAGTTCCATCTGCTGCTGAGATTGGGATTTCAAAACCTCCTACTGTGATTGTGGAATTGTCTGTTTTGCCTTTTAATTCTGTTTTTACTCATTGTATTTTGAACTGAGTTATTAGGCACATACGTGTTGATAATTGCTGTGTCTTCCTGATGAAATGTGCATTGTAGCTTATGTTGCAGTAAAGACATATTGACACGTGTGTACTTCATATATGTATATATATATATATGAAGCAACAGTGAAAATATTAACAGATAATATGTTTTTGCTTTAAATGGTCTAACATGATTCAGAACTTACAAGGAACAGTCTTATATACTCACCATTTCTTTTCTTTCTTTCCTTCTCTCTCTCTCTTTCTTTTTTCCTTTCCTTTCCTTTTTTATTTCGGGGGGGGGCACGCTGCATGGCATGTGGGATCTCAGTTCCCCGACCAGGATGGAACCCGCGCCCCTTGCAGTGGTAGGCGGAGTCTTAACCCCTGGACCCCCAGGGACGTCCCCGCACTCACCAGTTTTGATGCTCATCATTTGTTCCTAAAGATCCAAGTTTTCCTCTAATATTTCCCTTCAGCTGAAGATTTTCCTTCCGCAGTTCTTGGAATTCAGGTCTGCCTGTGATGAATTCTCTTGCTTTTCCTTTGTCTGAGGTGTCTTTATTTCACTTCATGCCTGAAGAATATTTTCTCGGGGTATAGAATACTGGGGGATCATTTGTCCTCTATGTTTCCGAAGGGAAAGTCATGCTTGTTCATATGGTTGTTCCCCAATATGTAATGTGTCATATTTGGGGGCTGGTGTCAAGATTGTTTTTTTTTTTTATTGTTGGTTATCAGCAGTTTAATTATGATGTGTCTACGTATGGTTTTCTTTGAATTTATCCAGTTTGAGCTTCACCAAGCTTCTTGAATCTGTACATATAATATGTCACCAAATTCGGGAAATTTTCTGTTATTCTTTTTTCAAGTATTTTTTTTGCCCCAATTTTTCTCTGTTTGTGGGATGCCAATTACACATGTATTAGACCTTCTGACATTGTCCCACAGGTTCACTTTTATTCAATCTTTTTTCTCTTTATTCTTCAGATTAGATCATTTCTATTGATCTGTCTTCAAACTCACTGTTGTTTCCTCTTTTAAGCCTGTCTAGTGAATGTTTTATTTCGGGTACTTTTCAGTAAAATTTCTATTTGGCTCTTTCTACACTCCCTCTCTGCTGAGATACCTGCTTTTTCATTTATTCCATGTGTATTTTTCTTGACCTCTTAGAGGTAGTTAGAATAGCTGTTTAAAGGTCCTTGTATGACCTTTGCAACCTATTGGTCGTCTCAGAGTCGACATCTGCTTACTGTCCTTTTCACTGAAAACAGGCACATTTTCTTGGTTCTTTGGATTTCAGTGAATTTTGGCTTGTGTCCTAGAAAGTGTGCAGACTGAGCTCCTTTACAGCTCCCAGGGGACGTGGGCTGTTCTGCCCCTGCAGCAGCCGGCCCCTTAGACTTGCACCTGGGCTCTCGCTTTCTGCAGGCTCAGGTCTCAGTTCAGCTCTCAAGTCAGTCCTGCACACGCGCCCGTCGCGGGGTGGCCATGGCCCACGCTGCTTCCTGTGCAGAGCTAGAGGCTCCCTTCTCTGCTCTGTCCCCTGCAGGGTGCCCTCTGCAGCCTTTGGTTCCTCCAGGCACAGTACAACAGGGCTTGCTTCTTTCAGAGTCTTCGTACTCAGGCTGCCACACTCCACGTCGTGGTTGTCCTTGTGGCAGAACTGGGAGAAGACAGAGAAAAGCAGGACACTCACCGCAGTGGCAGAACCTTCTCCTGGTTTCCGCGTCCTTGAAGGCGGCCGTCTTTTACTTACCCTCAGACCCCTGGGTGGTTGTGATTGCATGCTACCCCGTTTCTAGCCGTCACCAGCAGAAGGGCGGCTGCGGCACCTCCTGCGGCCTCACCAGAGCCAGGGCTCTGTCACTTTTACCAAGGTGGCTCTTTCCGGGCTCCTTCCTCCGAGGGCTGACACAAGAGCATGCCGGGTACCACCTTTGTTTCACCTGTGCCCTCCCTCTGGGACTTCCTGGCTACTCTGCCGCGTGGAGTGGAACGCACTCTTCTCGGTGGTGATGGCGTGTCCTCCTCACCTGCTGCCCCCCTTTCTGGGAGCCCAGGCCCTCGTTCACACTGCAGGGTGACATTCCTGTTCACGCGTTGCTTCTCCAGGTGTTTACCCAGCACCCAGGGTCCACCACCTTCGCTTGTTTAGCTCTTGGGAAGAGGGCACTTGTGTGGTGGTCATGGGGTCAGGAGCACAGGAGCAGAGCCGTGGCTGGGGAGGCTGCATGTTGGGAAAAACTGAAAAAAATAAGCAAGAGAGATGTGAGACTTGCTAGTTTATCTGGCCACAGTGTTTCTAAGAAAATTGAAATTAGTCCGCAGATGCACAGAAAGTTAGTTGATTATTAATTGGGGTGAATTTTGTATGTTCAGGTCCTTTGTCCATGTTACTGACAATGAAAATAATGAAAGTAAAATCATGGGAACCAAGTCAAATATGTAAATTATGATACAAATAAGAATAACCTTCTGACCGTACACGTGATACAGCCACTGTTCTCAGTGGTTATAGCCTGTCTGCTGCTATGTGATGAAGACCTTAGATTTGGAGATAAAAGGAGAAAAATGGTTTTGACTCAACACAGGGTGTGCTGTCCATTTGTTAAGAGAGCAGGTTGTGAGTGTTAATACTTTACTTTGTGGAGGCAGAAGCAGTAGATGCTGTCTGGAAAATTGTGTTGAAATATCCTCAGTGATCTTCCAAGAGCTGGTTAATTAAAATGGGGGTTAAGTCCAGTTCTGAGAGTGTACATTTATAGTCTAAAAAATGAGCAAAATTTTAACAACTGTTAGCATTTCTGTCTGAATGCTATCCAGCAGCTTCCTGAATGTCAGAGATTTCTTTTATGAGTCCGGCATTAATTCTTATTTTTCTTTGTTTCATGTAGATGTTTCTTTCTCAGCAAAATAGAGGAGAAGCTCCCTCTCCTTCCGGACGACGGTGGTGTGAGTGAGGATGCGGACGGGGTGGGCGTGGAGGCCGTGGAGGAGGACGCCCGGTCTCTGATCGCGAGCTGCAGGTTCTCCATGAGGCTGCGGATGGTGGAGAGCGCGCGGAAGCAGGTGGGCGCGCCCGGGCCACAGACGCTCCGGAACTGGCGTTCTTTAAACTTAGCTTTTCTTTAAAATCTGAAGCTTAGGGATAGTTGAGGAGTTAGTTTTGTTTTTTTTTTTTTTCTCTCTATAAGGAAGTACACTTGAAGAAATACTTAAACTTTTCCAGAAAGCCTCTAAAGTTTTATTATACACTTGTTAATCACTTCAAAATGATTATTTTCTGCTTTACTTATAAAGAAAATAAATCTCATACAGATTTTCTGTTGTTTAACAAAATGAATACTTGCCAGGTAGTTAACAAATTATATTTAGGTTTAGTTTGTGGAAATCTGTCATTTGATAATAAGATCCTTTCTTGATAGAAGTGCAGTTTGCTTAAAAGTCGCATATAGGCATTTCAACTGTATTAAATTATATTTTTCATGTAATTAAATCATATTTGGATATACTAGGGGAGCTTGCTGTTTTAATGACCCTATATTGATTGCTATTATAAAGCAAGGAATATTATTCTAGTACAAATAATTAATATTTCTGTTTTGTGGGTTTAAAGGCTCATTTATAGGTTTTTCCTTGAGATGGGTCTTGCATCAGGAATTTTTCTATTTCCAGTAACAGCAGCCTAAGTGAATAAAGGAAGTAACTGTGTCAGTTCCCTGCACTCAGTGCTGGAGGAGCTGGCCTTCCGACGCTCTCAGCCTCCACCGAGGAGGCCCTGCCCTCTCGCCTGGCCTCCCCAGGCTTCTCCCCCTGAAGTTGTGGCTGCTCTGGAGGCCCTGCCCCCTCCCCACTGAGCCGTTCTGGAATCAGGTGGTGTCTTCCCTCACTATTTCCTGCAGAGAAAAAGGAGATGCTTTTTTTCCAGAAGGCCCTGGCCATTTCGCCCTCCATCCCCTTAGCTCTGGGTGCAGCGGGGAGTGGCCGTGGTCCGGGGCACATGGCCGAGGCGGTGCGTGTGGCCTCTCAGCAGGAAGTGGGGGGCACATCCCAGGAGGGCGTACAGTGGGTGCGCCCCACTTCTGGGGGCAGGGCACAAGGAGAGGGGGCAGGAAGCCTCCATGGAGGGCCTCGGAGGCGTTTGGGGATGGTAGGAGAGGAAGGTACTGAGATACATTTAAACAAAATCCCAAAGGGAGAAACCGGGCATCGTGGCGGCTGCTGTGGGCGGAGGGCTTGTCTCGTGGTGCTGGGTTGAGGTGGACTGTGGAGCGTGTGGCCCAGAACCAGGGACTGGCGACCAGGAGGCCATCGAAGGCCTTGGACGTGCTGGTGGGATGAGAACTGTGTGAAAGGTACACTCTTCGACGCAGATACAACAAGGCCAGAGACCGCAGGAATGACGGGGGTGACGGGACTTCCGGCCTGAGTGGCTGGAAGGGTCGTAACAAGGACTCACGGGACTGAAGTCAGTGTCCTCGAAGCTCAGCAGAGACTTAGACGTAAAAGATGTCCCCACACAGCCAACTAAGTAAAGAACAGAGAAATCGTGCATTAAACCTAAAAACTTCTGTGCCTCGAACGGCACACTCGAGAAAGTGAAGAGACAACCCGTATGACGGGAGGAAATATTTGGAAATCATGTATCTGGTAAGGGTCTGCTTATCCAGAATACATAAATAACTCTTCACAACCGAACAACAGAAAGTCCAACAAACCAGCGAGAAAACAGGCAAAGGATCTGAATAGACATTTCTCACAAGAAGACACACAAGTGGCCAGTACGCACATGAAAAGACACTCAGGGGACTTCCCTGGCGGTCCACTGGTTAGGACTCCGCACTTCCACTGCAGGGGGCACGGGTTCGATCCCTGGTTGGGGAACTAAGATCCCGCAAGCCGTGTCGCATGGCGAAAGAAAGAAAGAAAGGGAGAGAGAGAGAGAAAGAAGGAAAGAAAAGACACTCAGCACCACGAGTCATCAGGAGGATGTAGGTCAGACCAGAGCGAGGTCCCGCTGCACACCCACGGGACGGCTGGAGTAGAGGGGCGGCCCTCCGTGCAGGGAGGGGAGCGGTGCACCCACCGTGGAAATCAGTCTGGCAGCTCCTCCAAAAGCCAGAGGGTTACCATTTGACCCAGCAGTTCCCCTCCTCGGTATATACCCAAGAGAAATGAAAACTTAACGTCCACACAGAAATGTGTATACAGATTCTTTATGTTCATTGAAATTAGAAAAAAGAGCATTATTCAAAATAGCCAAAAGGTGGCAACAACCTGGAAGTTTATCAGTAGATAAATAGATAAATAAACTGTGGTTATCCATGCAGTAGCATGTTACTCAGCCACAGCAAGGAGTGGAGTTCTGCTACACACCACCAGACACAGAATCAGAACGCATCTCCTGACTCCCTCGATAGGAAGTGTACAGAATAGGCAGACCCGGGGCAGAAGGCTGTGGTCGCTGGGGGCTGGGGGCGGGGAGCAAACGCCTGTGGATGGAGGGTTTCTTGGCGGACGACAGAGTCCTGGAATCAGACGGCAGCGATGGGCTCCCCGCTGCGTGAGTGTCCTGGAGACCCTGGACTGTGGATCTGGCCCGGCGATAAAGCCAAGGTGATGGGTCACTGAAGGCCAGTGAGAAGCTCCTCTTGTACAGTGACTTGACTTCTCATTATCCTCCTGTGTCATCTTTCTGCTTTCTCTCTTCTGCCGTGCAGAATAATTTCTCGCTTGCCTTGAAACTGCTGAAGGAGCTGCACAGAGAGTCAAAGACACGGGAGGACTGGCTCGTGAGGTGGGTGCAGAGCTACTGCCGGCTGAGCCACAGCCGGGCCCGGGCCCAGCGCCGGCCCGAGCAGCTCTGCGCGATGCTGAGGACGGTGTCCCTGCTGGGTACGAGGCTCTTCTCCCCCCACAGTTGGTGTTGTGGCTGCGTGTCTTCTCACAGTATTCTTTGTGCTGCTTTATCTGACAGTTGGGAATTCAATTTTGTAAAACTTTTATTAAATATTTATCAAACATGTGGAGCCAAGGTACTGTGTATCTTAGTAATACTACTGAATATGACTTTTGGAGCTTTTATTTCTTCATCTGTAGACTAAAGTTGAAGTTTAAAATGTTCTGTTTAAGACTTAGCCAAATTTTGGGTGTAATAGTTTAATTATTTTGAAAACTTTATGTTTACATACAAGAACTGCCTAAAAAAATTAACCACGAAAGCCTTTTTCCTCCTCAGTTCTTCTGTCTGTGATGACGTGGCCTGTAAGGCTGAGGGGGAACCCCGTGTGTGGGTCCCGGGTCTCGTGTGCACATCCCAGGTGCACGGCAGGGCTTTCCCGCGGCCTCCCGCCTGGTCCCGAGCCCGAGTCTTGAGCAGGCTGGGGAAGCACTTTCCACGTTGATCCCAGGATCAGAAAATGATCCTATGACTGCGCAACTATTTTTTGTAGGCTTTTCTGGGGGAGCGATGGGGGGAGGAGGTTGAGTTTGCTGCCATTAAGATGACAGTTAGTTCTCGTGGTAATAACTGGCTGTCGTTGGTCACAGCCTTGTGAAGTCAGCGTCTCCTGGATGAGCAGGTGGTGTGGGTGCAGGGCTTGCTGGGTGACGGCCCTTTCTCTTCTCGGCCTCTGCACGCTGTGGGCTTGCCCAGAGCCACACGGCCGGACATACTATTCGACCTTGGACTGCGGTGGTCTCTGTTGCTTGATCAGCTGCAGGGGACAGCGTCAGTTTAAAAATCTGGGTTACTGATGTACATGCACGAATGCGTTAGAAAGCGCCCTTTCTGCTCTCTGTAACACAAAGAAGTGCTTGGACAAAATGCAGAAGGGTGATGCTTGAGTGAAAGTTTACGTGGCATTTTGATTGTTGAGCTCGGTGGACTGGTCGCTGCTGACAGAGAACACGTTCCATTAACGTGAGTGAGTTCAGGAGGTTCTCGCACCAGCGGCTGAAGTCAGTTTCTTACACCTTCAAGATTTCTTTTACTTTCTTAATAGAAAACAACCTTTGAACACTATGAATATCTTCTTTTTAACTTACGTCACTCAGTTCTCAAAAAATCGTGTGTGTGCGTGTGTGTAATCCAGCAGGTGAGAACACGTCAAGCTACTTGAGCAGAAACGTTGCGGCTTCCCGTGACCATAACGTTCTCGTGGGCACAACGTACAGGATCATGGCCGACGCTCTCAGCAGCGAGCCCCCCTGCCTCGCTGGGATCGAGGAGAGCAAGGCCAGGAGCGTCGTGGAGCTCTCGGGATCCAGTTCAGAGGATGCAGAGCAGGTAGTGACGCTGGGAGCCTGAGCTCTTCGTGTCGTGTGTTTGTCTCGACCGCGCAGGCTCCGCTACACAAAAGAAACGACAAGTCTCGCTTTGTGTTTTTAAGACATATTTGACAGTTACACGCAGTCAGGTTTCTTATTGGAAAAATGACATACTCCCTGAGTTTCCTGTTTATTTGAATGACACCCTTCTTTTAGTGTTAATAACGAGAAGTCTGTGTTGGATTGATGTGGACGGTTCTCCCGTGAATTTTGTTAGTGGAATCTCACCACCAGTCTCCATTCAGACACCCCGCTAGCTTGTGGGAAGAATCAGCTTTTCTGCTTTTTTATGTAGCACCTGCTTTGTTGGCGTTTCTCAGGTGGTTCTGTATGTTCGTGAGTTCCCACGTGCTCCCCGCGTCACTTGTGTCCCCAGCCTCCAGCCCTTCCTGAGCCCTGCCCCGCGTTGGTTTTCAGGTGCCGGGGTGGCGCGGGGCTGGCGTCTCTTTCCCAGTCCAGGCGGACCTGGCTCTGCCCTCGAGTGGCTTTCTGTTTACCGGTGGCTGACGGGTCCCGGGGGGGCAGAGTCTTCAGGAAGCTTGGTCCCGCTCACAGCCTGCCGGGGTCTCTGCCTTCCAGGTTGCGGCAGGCCTGTACCAGAGAGCATTCCAGCACCTTTCCGAGGCCGTGCGGACGGCGGCACAGGAGGAGGCCGGGCGCCCGGCGTGGGGCCAGGAGCCTGCGCACGGGCTGGTGGCGGCTTGCCTGGCGCTGGTGGAGTTCTGTGACCAGCGGCTCCGCAAGCAGGAGGAGGGCCCCCCCGGTGAGCCCCGCGCGTGCCAGCCGGAGACGTAGGGCCTTGCAGGTCCCGTGGTCTCCTGTGTGTTTTTCAATGGCATGTGTTCTGAGAGACGGCTTGTCTGTTTAAGAGGCAGTGACGTGGCCACGCCCCATGGCTGGCGTGGGGCCGGAGTTGGGCGTCTCTGTCCCCTCCCTCCGTCTGCTTCCCTGACGCGTGTCTGACCAGCTCCTGCGGCCGCCCCTCGTGTTCCAGCCCAGGAAGCAAACTGCTTCACCCGGTAGCAGAGGTCAGCGTCGGAGAGGAGCTCTTACACGCGGTCCGAGACCGTGTGCTGAGCTGCAGTAGTTGTTAGAAAGGAAGCCTGGGGGAGAGCAGCCGGCGCTGAGTCTGCCACTCGTGTCTGTGTGTGGGTAGTGACCACATGTCTCCTCTCCTGTCCCCGGTAGTCCTGGACGCTGCAGAGCTGCACACGTATCCAGCCCTCGTGGTGGACAAAATGCTGAAAGCTCTGAAGTTACACTCGAGCGAGGCCCGGCTGAAGTTCCCCAGACTCCTCCAGATTGTCGAGCAGTATCCAGAGGAGACCCTGAGCCTGATGACCAGAGAGGTCGGTGTCTTCCTTCTAGCAAAGGGGACTTGACCGGACTAACGGATGTGCTGTGTGGGGCGCGTGTGTTCATGGCTTTTCCTAACCACCGAGCTTTGCTCCATCCCAACAACATATGTCATTTAAAACCGTGTAAGCGAGTGTTCCCACGCACCCACTTTCCTCTGTGGGTGTTGACACGAAGGCCGCATCTGAACAAGGACCGGGACGGGAGGAGGTGAGTCCCGCGCCCCGGAGCGGGCTGCCCCTCAGGGCTGGGCTGCGTCTGTGCGTCCGGGGGCCTTACGCTCAGGTCGCTGTTCGGCAGCGAGGCAAGGGGGACGTTTCAGGTGCCATCCCCCCACGCTCCACGTCTCGGGAACCCCCAGGGCTCCTGCCCCACGTCCCGCTTGCCTGCGCTCACCCCGTGCCGGCCTCTCCACTGGGGCCGCGGCAGGGAAAAAGGGGAGGGTTATCAGAAAGGCTCCTTAGCGACTTCTGTGGATGTTTAACTGGAAGGCGGGGCCAAGCTTTGAGTCGATGCCGTGATAGTTGAGAAAGGGCACACGGCAGGTCTGTAGACGGTGCTGGTCGCCGAGCCGCAGTCAGTTCTCTGTGCGCTTGGACGGCTAAGGGTTTTCAGTGGGTCCTACACAGGAGATTAAAGTCAGTTCGGTATGAAATGCAGTACACATGCATTTTCCTCAAAGATAAGTAAAGAAATATTTCAGTAAGTTATGGTTTTGTTTTTCCCCCAAATCATACTTGTATACAATAAAAATAACATTTTGAATTTGTGTGGAAATGAACGGAGTGGTGGGTCGATGTTGTCATGACCCTTGAGATGGGCAGCTGGCCTTGCACTGAGGGCCCCCAAGCCTCCTGTGCTTCCTGGCTTTATACCAGCATTCCAAGCACAGCGGAGTTTATCTTGAAATAAACACCTGGAAAAGCATTAGAGGAAAACCTGAGCAAAATTTGAAAATGGTCTTGGAGTTAAGAGACAAAATCCAGGAGCTATAGAGGAAAATAATTCGACGCTTCTATCATTAAAAAAATGCCACATACAAAGTTAAAAAAAAAACTGGGAGAAAAATATTTGCAACACATACCGGAGACGGAGAGCAGGCGTCTCCACTGTCCACAACAAACAGACTCGTAGCAACGGGCGACACACATGCGGTTAAAGCACATAATGCAGGTAAACGCTGACTGCGTAGCCTCACTAACGATGAGACATGCAAATTAAAATTAGATATCTTTCACTTCTCGGATTGAAAATAGATTTTTTAAATTGTCAGAGTGACAGTAGATTTTAAAAATTGATTGCGTCCAGTGTCGAAAAGGATTTTGTAAAGTAGTTGATCTCTACTACACTTTTAGAAGTGGAAATTTGAAAAATCTTCTTGGAGGGAAATTTAGCAAAGCTTTTTACAGTTGTTAACGTTCACGTTAAAAGTAAAAAGGAATTTAGGAACTCATTTAGGAATTTCTCCTATGGGTATATAGCACAAGTACAAAGACATAAACATATAGGGTTGTGCATTGTAGTAGTATCTGGATAGCAAAAATTGCAAATACCCTAAAAGTTCATTATAGAGCACTTGTGAAATGAAGTGGAATATGGTACAGCTGTTAAAAGGAATGAGGTAGATCTAAGAAAAACCAGCAACAGCAAGTTTCCTCCGATTCCATTCTTCTGAAGAAAGGGTCCACGTGTACACGCCCTGAAAAGGCCCGGAAGAATCGATGGTTCCCAGTGGGTCGGAACCGAGAGGGCTGAGAAGACTTTCTGTCAACACGTCTGTCTGTTTTTATACTGACGGTAGCAAATACAGCTATACTTGGATGTTGGACACTCAGTACTTCTGTAAGGGAAGAACGTTGCATGTTTCACTCTTTACTAAGTCCCGGCTCTCTGTTTCAGATGTCTTCCATTCCTTGCTGGCAGTTCATCGGCTGGATCGGCCACATGGTGGCCCTGCTGGACAAGGAGGAGGGGGTCGCCGTCCAGCGCACCGTGGCGGACATCGCCGACCACTACCCGCAGGCCATCGTGTACCCGTTCACAATAAGCAGTGAAAGCTATTCCTTCAGAGACACTTCTGCTGGCCATAAGAGCAAGGACTTTGTGGCCAGGTGACACAAGAAGAATTAGGTCCATCCAACACTGAAAGGCTATCAAAACGTCTGTGGTCAGAGCAGACACAGGGACGGTTACGTGTGTCCTCAGATGAATTAGGGCTGCCGTGGAGGGCAGCAGGCCTGGATGTCTGTCTGTTGGGTGCGTCTGCCCTGGTGTGTCATTGGCTGTAGAGTTTATTTCCTTTTGTAAACACAGTTCATCTTAAAATGTTATTCGTGAGACGGTTATGCTAACCATTAGTAATCTGTTGGTTGAGACGGACTAGATGAGATGCTTTTTGGAATCAGTTCCTGAAATTGTTCTGTAATTTAAAATCTCTGGGAAGCCCCCCCTTCTTCATCAGGAGTCAGTGAACTGCCCGCGTGTCGCCCTTTCTGCTTCTTCAGTTGATTTGTAAGTGAGGACAGCTGCCAGAGCGGCAGCAGTGTTTTACTTCGGAAAGAATTCTTGGTAAACGCACGGCATTTTAGTTGCCCTTCTCTGTCAGGAGCTGATTTGCCTCATTATTTAGAGCGTTTTGCTTCCGAGGGACAAGGCTGGGGGGCACAGACCTCGTCCCGGCTCGCTGATGGGCTGGCCGTGCGCCCACCCACCCTGTGATGCCCTCCTGTGTCTCAGCAGAGGCAGCTGCAGCGTGATCGGTTCCTTAGAAAGAAAGAAAGGAAAGAGAAATGTTGAAAGTTTGTTGAGAAGGGGGCCTTTTAACTTTAGATTGTGTGCGCCAAAATGTTGAGGATTTGCTTTCACCTCATCTCTTGATACGGGACACACTTTGTGCTTCATCTGTTTTGGAGATAATTTTTAAATTGCTCCTTCCCTAGACTATGTAGTTGGTTATGTATTGTTTTATATATAAATATAATTATATATACATAAAAATTTTAGGCCTTGATCTTTGGAAGATGTTTGATTGAGCACCTAAACCTGGTAATTTTTTGTAGGATTAAAGCTAAGTTAGATCGAGAAGGAGTGGTTCAGGACTTCATTAACGCCCTGGAGCAGCTCTCCAGCCCTGAGATGCTCTTTAAGGTAGCGTTAACTGCTTCCCACACGTAAGACACGGGCTCAGTGCAACCTGCCTGCAGTCCAGCTTGACGTGTCTTTCTTTCTGCACAGGACTGGACGGAGGACATCAAGCTTGAACTAGAAAAGAACCCCGTAAATAAGAAGAACATTGAGAGGATGTATGAGAGAATGTACGCAGCCTTGGGAGACCCACAGGCTCCGGGTGTCGGGAGTTTTCGAAGGAGGTTTATCGAGGTACGGGGCGGGGCGGCAGCCGCTTGGTGATTACAGAGTCATTGTGAAGACGAGGGCTTCTATTTGCTGGTTTGTTAATACTTCTGGTTTTAAAATGTCGTTGAATTTGTAAACTTTCCTTAGATCTTTGTCTTTCTGTGAGATATTGATGGCGTATTTTTAGGTCAGATAGTGGCAAGTGGGGCACAGGTAAAACCTCAGGGTTTCTATTACATTCTGTTCTTCATGGCCAGATTCTTAGATATGAAGGTTATGTGTAGTTTAATGTTTTTAATTCTCAGAGTGATTTGGGTATCAGACCAGGAAAACGTTTGTATTTGCCGCAGGTTGTAACCATTTGTGAGCACTTAGCTCTGTCCAAGGCTCCGAGAGCTCACGGGGCCTCCTGACAGGTGCTGTGTGGACAGAGCTGTGGCGTCAGCGTGAGCTCTGGTTTCAAAGTTGCTCCAGACTTGGAAGGGAGAGAATGCACGCCGTGCTCCCCGCCTGCCCCCCCGACCCCAGTCTTGCCCCTCCCCCCCCCCCCGGGACGGGGGTGGGCCTCCTCCCTCCGCTGCCTAAAGCACCCTAAAGCACCTGTGTGCGCCTCTCCTGCATTTGTCACGCCGAGTTCGTTTTGACAATTTGGTGAAACCGCTTCTGTTCACGAAACCTCAAGAAGCTTTAGAGCGTGCAGGAGCCCGGGAGCTCACCAGTCGCGCGTCTCTGGTGCGGAGGAGCGTCTTTGTCCCTTGCCGGTGTACCAAGTGCTTCAGTGAGACGTAGGTCGCGTGGCCTGCCGCGCGTGCGGTCACAGTGTGCGGCGCCCGAGGGTTCGCTGTATTCCCGCCGCTCCCCAGAGCAGCCCCGTCCCCGCCCCTCCCTGCCCTGCCAGCCCCTGGGGGCTCGCCGGCCCGACCTTCCGTGTGGACGAGTCCCGCGGGGCCCGGCGTCTCTCGCTCGGCGGCGCGCGTGCTGCAGCCCGTGTCGGTGCCTGCCCTCTGCGTGCTGGCGGTTGCTCCGCGGCCTGTGTGTCCCGCGTCCGCTGAGCGGCGCTCCCGTGCAGTAGGCGCAGGGACTCCGGGCGCCGTCCTGAGTCGGGCTCGGGGGCGGGGCTGACTGCGCGCACCTCTGCCCGCGGAGCCCAGCGCAGGCGTCTCTGTCTGGATGCGCGGGCGGGGCGGTTCTGATCTCCAGAGCGAGGGCTGGGGGAGTCGTCCCTACTTCGGGGAGTTTCCGTTAATGGTCTGAATGTGGGAACAGACAGGACTACCTGCTGCCTGATGTGGCCCCGGGCTGTGTCTCAAGTGACAGTAAACCCTAAACCTCGGCACGTACTGCATTTTATGACACGCGTTCGACCCCACGTCCTATCCGGTCGGCCTCACAGCACTGCTGCCCAGTGACTGCAGCTCCCCGGCGGGAAACCCACGTCCCGAGAAGGTACTGAAGGGCGGCGGGCCCGCGGCCACAGCAGGAGCCGTCTGCGGGAAGGCGCTTGCGTCCGCCCTGTCCCCAGCTGGGGCCGCACCAGCCTCTGCCGTCACGGTGCAGGAGCAGCCCCGGCGGGCGGCGGGCGGGCAGCAGGGATGGCGGCCTCAACAGGGTTGACGTGTGAGATCGGCCAGGGTCTGGGGCTCGCCAGGTCTTGTTCTGAGCCACGCCGCTTGTGCTAAGCCTGCGGCGGGCGGGCCCAGGGCCGACCGAGAGGGCGGCAGAGGGGTCGCCGTGAGCTTCCCGCGGAGGGGGTGGGGGCCTGCCCGTCGGCCCTGCCCTGGAAACCGCAGCCTGGCGGGCTGTGTCCCGGCCAAGCTCAGCCCACCGCCCAGCAGGGCCGAGCCCCGCAGAAAGCTCCCCGCAGCTGCAGCCGTGGTTTGTCCGGAGCTTGCTTCCTAGTACCTGGGACAGTCCATCCAGAACTTTCTGCTTCGTATCAAATCAGCACATAATTTGCGTCGGTTAATTAAAATATTAATCCACTAAAACAGAACTGCCTCAGGTTTCACTCTAGGGGGCCCTTAGGGGCATTATGCCATTTGGATCAGTGTTGGTGCTGGTTATGCTGGGAAATGCGGACTGATCTTTCCCTGCATTCTAGGAATTGCAGATTGTTTCTATACTTCTAGTCCAGTTATAGATCAAGGAAGAACTGTGTTTTATATATGTTAGTTTTCCTGTAGTGGATTGTCTAAAACAGAGCTTATATTTCATTTATACCAGGCTCATGATGTGGGGTTAGTTCTACATTTGGGAAAACATTTCTAATTAAAGATGATCAGGTGAACCTTGACAACTATTAGGTCACCGTTAGTAATACTCTTGAGTTTTGTTTTTTGTTTTTTTAATTTTGATATCAGGATTATAATTTAAATATTTGAATAGAAACTAATACAAAGGATGATTTGACATATTCCAAGATAAGGAACTTCTAATAATAACTGCTTCTAGAAATACAGCTTACCCAAATGCTATTTATACCGGTTCTTGATCCAAAATAATGGCTTGAAAGACCCTCACTAAGGGAGAGTGTTTTTTTCTTATGTTTTTCTCTTTGCTCCGAGGAAGAACTTTGAGCTGTTCATTTTTTTTAAATTTATTTATTTATTTATTTTTGGCTGTGTTGGGTCTTCGTTGCTGCACGTGGCCTTTCTCTAGTTGTGGCGAGCGGGGGCTACTTTTAGTTGCAGTGCGCGGGCTTCTCATTGCAGTGGCTTCTCTTGTTGTGGAGCACGGGCTCAGTAGTTGTGGCTTGTGGGCTCTAGAGCGCAGGCTCAGTAGTTGTGGTGCACGGGCTTAGTTGCTCTGCGGCATATGGTATCTTCCCGGACCAGGGCTCGAACACGTGTCCCCTGCATTGGCAGGCAGATTCTTAACCACTGCACCAGGGAAGTCCCTGGGCTGTTCATTTCTATTGAATTATGTCCTTTATTTTGTACTTTGTTCCTAATTACTCCCATTGTCATGATGGTGCAGATCAGCAGCTGTACAACGGACGCAGAGGTTAAAGGATTTTCCCAAGTGTTTAAAGCCCTTATTAAGAATTTATGCCCAGAAGTCACCGCTGACTGTCATCCTTTCCATCTTCTCAAAGGGGCACAAAGACAAAAACAAAAGGCAGGCTGCTGTGCTTTAAGACTGTTGAAACATTCAAGGAGAGTGAAACTATCAATTAAAAGCATAGAAAAAAAACCAATACAACTTGAGCGCCTGTTTATTATAAAGATTCGTGAGCCTAGAACTTTTTCAGAAGTTCAACTAAACATTAATCTTTAAGGTAAATTATCATTAATTGCAGGCTTTTGGGAAAGAATTTGATACTCACTTTGGGAGAGGAGGCTCTAAGCTCCCTGGCATGAAGCTCCAGGACTTCTGCACCGTCACCAGCTCGCTGCTCGGGAGGATGAGCAGGGGCTCGAAGGCACCGGGGAACCTGAAGGAGCTCTCGCCCTGGATGAGCAGCTTCAGGGCCGAATTCCTGAGGGATGCGCTCGAGGTTCCTGGTGAGTTAATAACCTCGGGGGCGGCGGAGGCAGCAGGGTGCTTTGAGGAGAGTCGTGCCGGAGCGGGGACTTCTGATTCTAAGATGGTGAAATCGGGATCTTGACGGTTTTCTTTTTTTAAAAAGAATTTTAAATTCCACCTACTTTTCATCATTAGGAAAATCTGTAATTACTATGAATAGTACGCTTACTAAATGTCTAGTGATATTCCCGGTGAAGACAAGTGCTCAGACGTCCACCTACTAATAACGGTAGCTGGTCATGTCCTCTGAACCTACCCACGCATTGCCCCTGAATAACTTTTCTTCAGAAATAAAATACAGGCAACCTCAGAGATGCTGCGGGTTCAGTTCCAGACCACCGCAGCAGAACAAATTAAAGCAGGTGGTTTCCCAGTGCGCATAAAAGTTATGTCTACAGTATACTGTAGTCCGTTAACGTGCGGTAGCATCGTATCTTCAAAGCAATGTACGTACCTGAATTAAAAAACACTTTATTGCTAGAAAATGCTAACCGTCTCCTGACAACTCAGGGTTGCCACAGACCTTCCATTTGTAAGAACCGCAGCATCTGAGAAGTGCAGTAAAACGCGGTGTGCCTGCACACTGCTTTGTGGGGTGTGCGCTGGTCCCACCTAAAGCGGCGAGCTGATGGCACACGACGTGCCGGCAGGAGGGACGCTCGTGGCACCGAGGACCCGCCCTGTCTTCACCGTGGGATTTGCCAGACCAAGTGTTTCACTGTGGTCGCTTAGGTCCTTATTCCAGTGGGGAGAAAGGCATTCGGAGGAACACTTTCCTTTGTTATTATTAACAGCTGCGCATCACATACCATGCGTTTCAAGAAAACCACCGAAAATGGAGCCTCCTGACATGCAGCTTGACTCTGCTGGCAACAGCACAGGTGCTCGCCCGGGGCGCTGCCGTCCCTGTTCGCCTTTGTCTGCGCCACCCGAATGGGAAGCGTGTCCGCTAGCCTGTCAAGCCGAGAAACGGCAGCGTTTGAAAGAACGCGTCCAGTGAAAACTTTGCGTTAAAGCTTCTCTCCTGTTAGACCAGGGGGTGTGCTTTACGTGCAGGGTGCAGCCTCTGAGTCAGGCTTCTGTGGTTTGTCCCAGGTCAGTACGACGGCAGAGGGAAGCCGGTGCCCGAGTACCACGCCCACATCGCCGGCTTCGACGAGCGGGTAGGTGCTGGGCGTCAGCCAGCTCCTCAGGTTCGAGGAGAGACGGTTCACTCCCCATGCTGGTCTCAAGTGCACGGGGTTCTCTGAGGGTTGTGTTGCAGGTTTTCTGATGGGAATTTACTGACCTTAATATAATGTTTCCAGTCTTTCAACATCAGTCATGTTTAAGGACCTAGTAAACTCGAAGAATAAACTGTGTGTGTGTGTGTGTGTGTGTGTGTGTGTGTGTGTGTCTGTTTCAAACGTACGAGTCTTAAGTGCCTGTAGCAAGTGGGCATGTCGTGTGTGGCTTGTTCCTGAGGACGCATGTTTATAAGCACTTAACTTGTCACTGGGAACCTGGCACCTCTTGGCACTGCAGCCGGGCGGGAACAGGGGCCGGGAGACTCGGTGCCCTCGCTTGTCCTTTGCTCTGTTGCCCGCCTGTGTCCCTGGAGGGCGTGCCCCAGGCCTCGCCCCCCCTCTGGTGATGAGACCCGGGCCCACCTCGGTCTCTCAGCTGCGCCCGAAAATGCTGCTTCCTTTGACCTTTGAAGGTGCGAGTGATGCCCTCGCTCAGGAGACCGACGCGCATCGTGGTCCGCGGGCACGACGAGCGGGAGTACCCCTTCCTGGTGAAGGGCGGGGAGGACCTGCGGCAGGACCAGCGCGTCCTCCAGCTGCTCCAGGTCATGAACGGGCTGCTTGCCCGCGACGCTGCCTGTGGCCAGCGGGGCCTGCAGGTGACGACCTACCGCGTGGTGCCCATGACCTCCAGGTGCGCAGGGCCCCCTGCGGGCGATGGGGACGCGGGGTCACAGGACCGGAAGCGCCTGCTTGGTTTTGGGGAAGGGGAGGGGGCGTCCCGTGACGGTTGGGGTTCTAGGTGTCATGGGACAGAGGCCAACAGCCCAGACGCTGCTCAGCCCGTGATGTTCATCCTCGTGGAGAGAGTGAGGGAAGAACTGTGTTCGAGAGAAGCGAGGGCAGGGGTGTTCATGACTGTTCTCTCCTTCCAGGTTGGGGCTAATTGAATGGATCGAAAGCACCTGCACCTTGAAGGAGCTCCTTCTGAGCAGCATGTCACGGGAGGAGAAGGCGGCCTACACCAGGTGACCTGGGGTCCCAGGGCCCTGCCCCGGCCCTGCCCGGCCACCACAGCTCACAGGTCACCTCCCCGGGCGGGGCTCCTCCACCCTGCCTCCAGGGACCTGAATTTTCAGGCCCTTTCATTGGCGCCCTTGGCCGCAGCCTGGCCTGTACTTTAATCTGCCACTTGATGGGTGAACAAAGGAAATGGAGTCCAGGGTTCTAAACAGTAGTTGCATATATTTTATTACAATTTTTTAAAAAGGATTAACTTTGGGGAAAAAAAGAAGACTCTCTGAAGAAAATAAAAAGTAAGGTTAGCAGCTGACATTTAATTATACATTTTCTGTGGCACTATTCTCAGTTCTTAATGTGTATGAAGTCATTTATTTCTTACAAAAACCAACAAGGTGAGTATTGTTGTCACCTCTCTACAGACGAGGCAGCTGAGGCCGGAGAGGTGAGGCTACCCCAGCATGTAGGGGGTGCAGGTGGGTGCGTAGTTCCAGGTCATGATACAGGGGCTTTCTATTTTTCTTTATCCTTTTTTATTTTCCAGGTTTCCTATGATGAACATGTTATTTTTCAATCAGGAAGTTTTTTAAAAAAATTTGTTCCTTGTTTCTGTAAAGAAAAATAAGGACAGCATGGCGTACCGCCGTTTTGAAGCAGGGGTTGGCACGTTTGGGGGACCAGCGTTAGGCTGGCGGGCGAGGCGACGGTCATCAGTAGCCTCAGGGCCCACGCCTCCTCGCTGGACCCCGCTCCTCCCTGAGAGCACCTGCGTGGGGGCGGCGTTCTCCTCGGGCACACTCTTACTCCTGGGTGAGAGCTGCTACGCAGGGCAGTGTTGAGCAACGTCTAATTCCGTTCATTTGAGTCTTCTGCCTGAAGTTGTCCCTGCTGCCACGAGTCCCCCCCTCGCTTGTGCTTGTGCTGACGCACAGGGGGCCCGAGCCACTCGCACAGGCGGCCTTCCCGGTTCCCACGGCCCCCGCCCCCCGCCCCCCGCTTGTGAGGTGGGAGAGTGTGAAAGGCATCTGGCAAACATAGGTGTCCAAGGAGTATAAAGTGCTTTTCACATATGGAATTGCAGACAGTACTTCCCACTACCTTTTTAAAACAAGGCACTTCCAGCCCCCATTCCTAAGATCATTGCTGTTTTTTTGTTAATTTACATGTTGCAGTTTTCCAATCTAAAGACTTTTATCCAGTTGAAACTAGGAGAGAAGTTAGATGGAAATGGAGTGGTCTCTTTGTGAAATTAACTTAGTAGCATCTCAGAAAAGATTCACCTTATTAAGGGATTTAACTACTAAGTAACATGTTGTGAAGTTGTTCTATCTTTAGTGATTATTATTATTTTTTTTTTAAGGAAAACTTGTTAAAACTTTTGGTGCAAACCCAAGAGTGGGTAAACGTACAAGTAACAGTGTCTCGACCTGTCCACACACTGCCTTTGCCTGGGAAGCGTTACTGAAAACAAGCTTTTCAAATTCAATTCAAATCCATCATCATTTAAGAAGATAACTTTTTGGCACTTACTATGGATTTTGTCTGTGTCTGCATACTGGAAATGGTTAAAAAAAAAACAACATGGCAGTGTTTAATGACAAAAGCAGACAGGCTGTCTTCAACAAGTAGCTTGTGGTCATTTTGTTTCTTTAGTGACGTACCTGCTTTAAACAAGTTGCATGTGGTGCTGTCCTGCTGCGAGGGGTCCCGCCCAGGGTCAGGCGTGTGGGACCATATGCCTGCATCGTCAGCCCATCATGTTCCTGTGTGTGAAGTGGGACATTTATTGTATCTGGTGGTTCTACGCCTGAACTTTTGCACAGGGGATAGCCGTGGTTCTTGAGGAGTGATTAAGAATGGATAACGGTGTGTTGAAATCCTAGACCCAGAGCAGCAGAGTTCAGTGTTAATATTCAATATGATTCAAGTCGTGTTTATTCTCCCCGACTCTTCACTCCTTTTCAGTGAATTCCTGGTGATGTTTGCCTCTGAAATCAGTGACCCTAGACATCCTCCTAATGCTGATTCTCTTTCCCTACTTGTTAGTGACCCCCGGGCACCAGCGTCTGAGTATAGAGATTGGCTGAGGAGGATGTCGGGAAGGTGTGACCCCGGGGCCTACGCGCTCATGTTCAAGTATGTGTTGTACCGACCAGTTCGTTCTTCTCAAGGTTGCGTATTCACTTTTGTTTCTGAGAAAGCTTTGCCTCAGATCGTCAAAATCTAGTTATCTGGTATTCGAGCTTCACTATAACAAAGAGCTTTAAATTTCAAGTCGTGAGAAGCTCTAATCAGACATTTCCCATTATTAAATCATAGGGAGGCCAGTCGCACTGAGACAGTCACATCTTTTAGAAGAAGAGAGAGTCAAGTGCCGGCCTATCTCCTAAAGTAAGAGTGTTTCCGACTTTGCTCACGGGGGCTGGGGGGTGGGGGCGGGGGCAGAGGCCACACGACTGTGCCCCTGCAGGCGGGCCTTCCTGAAGATGAGCACCGGCCCCGAGGCCTTCCTGGCTCTCCGCAGCCACTTTGCCAGCTCCCACGCACTCCTGTGCATCAGCCACTGGATCCTGGGCATCGGAGACAGGCATCTGAACAACTTGATGGTGAGCTTGGAGACGGGCGGCGTGATTGGGATCGACTTCGGACATGCGTTCGGATCAGCCACCCAGGTGAGTGTGCCCTTCTCTGCTCTGGGCTGGAGTTGCCCTTGGGCTTCGCGACCCCTCTGGAAACAGTCGGTTTGCATGGTCGTTGAAGTTGTCATTCTTGGGGAGAGGGAAAATCTCAGCTTTGTTTCAGCCTTGTGCAGACAGGTTGTGGAAGGTGTGCTGATAGATTAATTAGGTAATCAGAGCTAAGAGAAACGTGTTCCTGTAGAAAGGTCGGAGGTTCTATGAAGCCCCGTCATGAAAACATCCTGCGGGGATGTGAAGCACACCCTCCCTGACATCAAGCTCCGAGTCTCCGTCTCCGTGGCTGTGTCATTGCTCCTGGGCACAGTGACTTCACATCTGTGTGGCAGGAGCTGGTGTGCTCCCCACGCGTGAGCGACAGCCATGGAAGGGCCCTCCCTCGCGTCCACTGCTTCTCACACGTCCTTTTCTCTGTAGTTTCTGCCGGTCCCTGAGCTGATGCCTTTCCGTCTGACTCGCCAGTTTATCACCCTGATGCTACCACTGAAAGAAACGGGGCTCGTGGGCAGCACCATGGTGTGTGCGCTGAGGGCTTTCCGCTCGCGCCCAGACCTGCTCACCACTGCCATGGACGTGTTTGTGAAGGAGCCGTCCTTTGACTGGAAGGTGCGGTGGTCTCTTCGCACTTTGTGCCTTTGTTACAGCATGCCTGTGATTGACCCGCATCTCCTGTTAGCTGGTGGGAATGTGTCATGTTGTGTTTACTAAAATACTTACTGTTTTGTACAGCACTTTCTCAGAATGAACATTTGGGATCATTTGGCTTGGCTTGAAAATCAGATGAGACGTTCCTTTTATTTGTAGGAAACTGACTTGAGAGTATTTTTAACCCTTTGGTGATGGTGGGTTTGGTTTCTCTGAGACAAGTTTTAGTTTAAAATCCGTTCCACACAAGGTCTTCCTTGATCATAAAGACAGATAGTGCTTTCTTAAATCTCAAGGGTTCTTCACGATACTGCCCCCCAAAAGGGAGCATAGCAATGGTACCCTCCACAGGGAGGGATGCGTTAAGCCTAAGGGTAAGACCCTCACGGTCGTGGTCACTGTTATTTGTGCTGCCGTGAGAGTTTGCATAAAAAGCTGCGGCGCCCTCCCCAGTTAGAGATTCTGTTTAAGATCATTACTTGTTGAATCTGTGTGAATGGGATCATATATACTGTTAAGCAGAGAAAAAAAATCATGTTCCTTTCCTTTAGAATTTTGAACAGAAAATGCTAAGAAAAGGAGGATCATGGATTCAAGAAGTAAATGTAACTGAAAAAAACTGGTATCCCCGGCAGAAGATACATCACGCTAAGAGAAAGTTAGCAGGTGCCAATCCAGCAGTTATTACCTGGTAAGACGTTATTTGTGGAAGAAACAAGCACACGCCAACACGCTGGCATTTCGGAAGAATCACTGAACACCATATGTTTATCCTCGGCCAGTGGTGTCGGCACTGACAGATGGAGGGCCATGGCCTGAGGAGGCCGGCCTCTCCACCGCCCTGCGAGGTCCTAACTCTGGAGCCCCTCCCAGGCTGCCTGGGGCCCCTGCACCGCATTCCTACACTGTTGCCTGAATATCTTTACCTGCACGAGGAGGTTTAGGTTTTAAACTTGCTCTTGTCCTTTTTCAGGACAGATGGGACCTGGGTGGCACAGCCCCGAGGGGCGGAGAGCACAGTGGCGGCTCACTAACCAGTGTGCAGATGGGGTCACCTTTAACTTCGCTTTCGCGTCTTTCTGGTTGAGGTCTAAAACAAACAGGAATGTGTAGAAATGATTCACAAGAAGGAAAAAAAGTTGGACTTTCCCATTAATTAACAGTAAAAGGCTGTCTGTGGTCAGTTGTTTTTTGACAAAGGTGCCAAGACCATTCGGTGGTCTTTCCAACAAATGGCAAAGGAATGAGGGTGGAGCCTCCACCTCCCACCACATACAAAGTTAATTCAAAGTGGATCAAAGACCTAACTGTAAGAGCTAAAGCTATAAAATACTTAGGAAGAAACACAGGGGTAAATCTTTAGGACCTGGGATTTGGCAGTGACATTTGGCACTCTTAAGTATAACAGTAAAAGCACAAACAAGAAAAGGAAGAAACAGATAAATTCATCAAAATTGAAAACTTTTGTGCTTACCCTCAGGAAAATAAAAATACAGAATGGGAGAAAACATTTGAAAGTCATACAGCTGCTAAGGGACTTGTGTATAGAATACATAAAAGACTTATAGCTGAATAATAAAAAGACCACCCAATTAAAAAATGACCAAAGTACCTGAACAGACATTGCTCTAAAGAAGATACACAAATGGCCAATAAGCACATGGAAAGATGCTGACCATCATTAGTCATCAGATAAAGGGAAGTGGATTCCACTTCACACCCACTAGGATTGTTGGAATCAAAAAATGGAATATAGCGAGTTGTTGGTGAGGGCTGGAGAAGTCGGAGCCCTCGGGTGTTCCTGCTGGGAAGGTAAAATGGTGCAGCCACTCTGGGGAGGTGCGGCAGTTCCTCAAAGAGTTAGACGTGGGGTACCGTAGGGCCCCACGTTCCATTCCGGGTACTGACCCAAGCGAAGTAAAAGTGAGTCCACACAAACACGTGAAGACAGGCGTGCCCAGCATCCATCATGTTCTGTTTTCCTGCAGATCGAATCTCTTGGCTTTAAGGTCATGAGCAACAGAAAATATTCTGCGTGGTGAGAGGGAACGTCTGGTTTGGACAGGAAAAATAATGCGTGGTTTGTGTCTTCATGTTTGTTTAATCTTTTTTCCAGTGATGAGTTACTTCTGGGCCATGAGAAGGTGCCTGCCTTTGAGCATTACATCGCTGTAGCACAAGGAAGCAGGGATCACAACATTCGTGCCCAGGAGCCAGGCAGTGGACTTTCAGAAGAGGCCCAGGTGAAGTGCTTGCTTGACCAGGCAACAGACCCCAACATCCTCGGCAGAACTTGGGAAGGGTGGGAGCCCTGGATGTGAGGTCCCGGGGAGTCAGCAGAGCAAGGGCATGCGTGTGGAGAGAGTGTCCTGAACTTCGATCCAAGCAATCAGTGGGCTCATCATCCCGAAGCACCGGAGTTGTGTGGCGAGTTTAATCAAGGTTGTGATGAAGACGTGAATGCTGGCGTGGGTGAGTGGCTAGGCCGTAATCAAAGGTTAGGTCAGAGTCAGAATGGATGTAGAAGGACAGGCTCGTGCAAGCACCGAACCAAGACCGTAGCAGACCGCGAGTGCTCTGAGCGGACCGGGAGCTGTGGTGGTTCACTGTGCACCTGAGCGTTCTGCGACCGTGCCTGACGGCGCCGTGGAAGTCACACCCAGAAGACTTTGTCCCGGAGGCTTTGTGAGAGTCATATTAGCAGCACAGGAATAAGAACAGGTCAGGCTATGATTATGGCTTATTATATTTAGAAATGATTGTACTTGACGTTTTAGGATATTTTTGTAGGTTTTTTCCTTTCACATTTTTCTCTTCTAGTTTTGACATTTTACGATAGAACTGTTCTCTAGAAGAGAAAGTATTTAGGAGAGAGAAAAACCTTGGTCTTAGCACTCACTTTTGCTACTCTGATCACAACGGGAAGGTGGACGAAAGAGCTTTGCATCCCAGACTCAGGAAAGCTTCAGAAATTCCAAGTATGAAAGTAGGGATAGCACTAAGCATTCCAGTTCTAGGAAAATAAAAGAAATCCCTGTTTGAAATGAACCCTTATTTGGAGATAAAACATGCATTCTAGAGCGGCCAGATCAAGTTACAGAAACAGCTTCCTCTCCACTCAGAGAGCCTCTGTCCCCACCCCAGTCGTCCCCACCTGGAGCCGATTTCAGGTTGGCTTTGAGCTTTTTGTTACTGTTTTTTCAAACATTTCTAGTTAGAAACTCTTGTATGATTTTAGGAAATAGTAAATCTTAAGACTAAGGAACATTAAAAGTTTTTTTCCTGAAGTAGTATATAGCTTTTATGCAGTTTCACAAGCAAACATTTCATCTTATAATTATTTCATTCTATTACTTGACAAACTTATTCTGATAGATACAGGTTGAATGCATTATGGCATTAATAAAAAACGTTTATGGGGACTTCCCCAGTGGTCCAGTGGTTAAGATTCCATGCTTCCACTGCACGGGGCGCAGGTTCGATCCCTGGTCGGGGAACTGAGACATCCAGCATGCTGCGCAGCGTGGCTGAAACATTTAAAGAAAAAAAACCAAAACATTCCAAGTTCCCTTAGGACGGGACGCCTTCACATAGCTTCTAATCGACAAAATAAAATCGTGGGGAAAGAGTAAAGATGTAAACTTTAAACACTTTCTAAAATAAAAATTATTCCATCAACTTGCAAGAATTTTTGAAGTGATGTTTATTAACTAATGACCAGTAACTTCCACTAAGATAGATATTTTTGAACTTTGGAATATTGTCTGTATATTAAAGTGACAACACAGCTGTGGGGGTTGTACTTACTCTCTTTGAACATCATGAAATTGAAGAATTTAAGGACTGGCTTTTTAAAAAAGCAAAGGCCATTGGGATTTTGATAGGGATTGCACTGAATCTGTAGATTGCTTCAGGTAGTTTTGCTATTTAACAATATTAAGGCTTCCAGTCCATGAACACAGTGTCTTTCCTTTTATTTGTCTTTCTTCCAGCAGTGTTTTGTAATTTTTACTAGTTTTTGATGTTTCTACTTTTTGGTTTCCTTGTTTAAATTTATTCTGAGGTATTTTATTCTTTTGGATGCTGCTGTGTATTTGTAGATATTATGTATTTACACAGTTTCCCAGTTTCCTTTTCGGATTGTCATCGCTGGTGTAGAGGAACACAACTGCCTTTGTGTGGTGATCTTTTCTCTTGAAACTTTGCTGGATTAATTTATTAGCTCTAGTACTTATTTTGCGTATCCTTGGGACTTTTCATATATAGGATCATGTTGTCTGTGATAGAGAGAGCTTTACTTCTGCTTTTCCAATTTGAATATCTTTTCTTTTTTCTTGCCTGATTGCTCTGGCTAGCACATCCAGTACAGTGTTGAGTAGCAGGGGTGAAAGTGGGCGTCCTTGTCTTGTTTCTGATCTCAGGGGAACGTTTTCATCTTTCACCAGTGAGTATGATGTCATCTGTGGGTTTTCAGCAATGTCCTTTGTCATGCTGAGGAAGTTCCCTTCTAGTCTTAGTTTGCTGTGTGTTTTGATTGTGAAATGGTGTTGAATTTTGTCAAATACTTTTTTGCATTAGTTGAGATGAACCTGTGTTTTTTCTCCTTTGTCTATTAAAGTTGTATATTACAACAATTGATACTAGATTTTTTAAAAAATTTATTTTATTTTACTTATTTTTGGCTGCGTTGGGTCTTCGTTGCTGCACACGGGCTATTCTCTGGTTGTGGTGAGCGGGGGCTACTCTTTGTTGCAGAGCATGGGCTCTAGGCGCGTGGGCTTCAGTAGTTGTGGCACGTGGGCTCAGTAGTTGTGGCTCGCGGGCTCTAGAGCGCAGGCTCAGTAGTTGTGGCGCACAGGCTTAGTTGCTCCACGGCATGTGGGATCTTTCCAGGCCAGGGCTCGAACCCGCATCCCCTGCATTGGCAGGCGGATTCTTAACCACTGTGCCACCAGGGAAGCCCGATACTAGATGTTGAATCACCCTTGCAGTGCTGGGACAAATCCCACCTGGCCATGGTGAGAAATCCTTTTACTCTGAGGTTGGATTCCATTTCCTAGTATTTTGTTGAGGATTTTTGCGTCAGTGTCCATAAAGGTTATTAGTCTGTAATTCTCTTATGGAGCCTCTGTCTGGCTTTGGTATCAGGGTAATGCTGGGTTCATAGAACGAGTTTGGGAGTGTTCCCTTCTCTGGTATTTTCTGGAAGAGTTTGAGAAGGATTGGTGTTAATTCTTCTTTCAGGGTTTGGTACAATTCACCAGTAAAGCCATCCTTTTCTTTTGGGGAGGTTTTTTCTATTCCTGATGAAGTCTCTTGTTGCAGATCTCTTCAGATTTTCTGTTTCTTAAGTCAGTTTTGGTAATTTATGTTTCTAGGAACTTTTGATAAGTTGGCATTTTTATTTCTGTATAGTAGATGATGTTCCCACTTTCATTTTTTTTTTAAAGGTAAAGCTATTTTAATTTTATTTATTTATTTATTTATTTATGGCTGTGTTGGGTCTCCATTCCTGTGCAAGGGCTTTCTCCAGTTGCAGCAAGCGGGGGCCACTCTTCATCGCGGTGCGCGGGCCTCTCACTATCGTGGCCTCTCCTGTTGCGGAGCACAGGCTCCAGACGCGCAGGCTCAGTAATTGTGGCTCACGGGCCTAGCCGCTCCGCGGCATGCGGGATCCTCCCAGACCAGGGCCCGAACCCGCGTCCCCTGCACTGGCAGGCAGACTCTCAACCACTGCGCCACCAGGGAAGCCCCCACTTTCATTTTTGATATTAGTTATTTGAGTTTTTTTTTTTTTTTTTCTGAATCAGTCTGGAAAGAGGTGTGTCAATTTTGTTGAGCTCTTCGAAGAACCAGTGTTTGGTTTTGTTGCATCTCTTTTTCTGTGCTGTTTTATCTGTGCTTCTCATCTTGACTGTTTTCTCAGTTTACTGGTATTGAGTTGAGTTTGCTCTTCCTTTCCTTAGTTCCTAAAGGTGTAGCATTAGGTTACTCATTTGCAATCTTTCTTTTTTAATGTAGGCACTAAAGTGTGATGAAATGAAATTTATATTTTAAGGCAGGACGAGAAAGATTTAAAAATTCTCCCTCTGTGTTTGTCCGGGTCTCCTCCCTCCCCCCCTAATGTGCAGTGTGCGTCTCATTACACATTAACCAGAGCTCCTCAAAGGCGGAGCGGCCACTCAACCACAAAGATCACTTTTTCCTTTCCTTCTGACGCTAGCAGTGTTAACTTCTTGAAAGAACAGCGTTCTTTCCCAGCTCTGTAGGGGGTCATGGTGACATGCTGCTCCTTTGTACGTGCTTACCTGGACTATGTATTGTGGTGAAGCTTCTATAAAATACCAGTATGTCATTTTTATATACATGATCCTTTGTCTCAAAAATGTCTGACTGTGCCTTGGATTTCTAAACAGGCAGAACAGTTCTCAAAATCCTCAGTTCGGCTTGAATAAAGTTCCCTTTTTTCTTTCTTCATTTGATTGTTAATTGAATTTTTGTCAACAAGTCTGACCATTGTTTTTGCTACATTCCTTAAGTTTTGGTATACTGTGTTTTTGTTTTCCTTTGTCTCAAAGTGTTTTCTAATTTTCCTCGTGATTTCATTTTTGATTTGGTTGTTTTAAGACTATGTTGTTTAATTTCCACATATTTGGAATCTTTCACTTTTCCTTCTTTATGGATCTCTAGCTTTATTGCATTTGGTTAGAGAAGATACTTCGTAAGATGTTAATCTTTTTTCGTGTATGGAGACTTGTTTGGTGGCCTAACCTGTGGTCTGTCCTGGAGAACGTTCCGGTGCACTGAGAGCGGTGTGCTCTGCGGTCGTGGCTGGAGTGTTCTGTGTGGGTCTGTTAGGTCTGGCTGGTGGGTGGGGTTCGAGTCCTCTGTTTCCTTATTCTCCTGTCTAGATGTTCTGTGTGCCCATTATTGCAATTGGGGTGTTGAGGTCTCCAGCTGTTAATTGTAGGTCTCTTTCTCCCTTCAGTTCTGTCAAGGTTTGCTTCCTATATTTTGGGGGGGGGGCCTGCTGTTTGGTGTGTGTATCTTTATAATTGTGATGTCTTTTTGATGGAGTGACTTTGTTATCAGTATATAATGCCCCTCTTTGGTCTCTTGTAACGAGTTTTTACTTAGAGTCTATTTCCGGATACTAGTAGCCATGCTGGCTTTCTTTTTTTGTTTTGTTTTCATTTTATTTTATTATTTTTTAAAACATCTTTATTAGAGTATAATTGCTTTACAGTGGTGTGTTTGTTAGTTTCTGCTTTATAACAAAGTGAATCAGCTATACATATCATGCCAGCTTTCTACTGGTTATTAATGCATGGAAAATATGTTTCCATACTTTCAATCTGTTTGTGACTTTGGCTCTAAAATGAGTCACTTGTAGATAGTATATAATTGGCTTATGCTTTTATAATCCATTTTGCCAATACCTCTGGTGAATTTAATCTACTCAAATATAAAGCGACTTCTAAATTAGGGAGTACCTATTTCTATCTTATTTCCATTTATTTTCTACGAGTTTCATCTTTTTCCCCCAATTTCTTCCAAAACTGTTTTCTTTTGTGTTTGATTTGGTTTTGCTAATGTATCATTTCAGTTCCCACCTTGTTTCCTTTCTGTGTGTTTTTAAGTTTTTTCTTAGTGGTTATTCTGATGACTACAATTAACATCCTGAATTGATGACAGTATAGTTTGAATCGATACTTGGTTTCAACAGCTCTCAAAAACCCTGCTCCTATACAGCTCTGTCCTCTCCCCCACTTTATGCTGTTATTGTTGCCATCACAAATTACATCTTAGAATACTGTATCCCCATTAACATTAGGTTTATAGTTACAGTTTTATGCACTTGTCTTTTAAGTCATATAAATAAAAAGAGGAGTAACACACCAAGATTTATTTATATAGTTACCTTTACCATTGTTTCTTCGTAAGCCTTGTAATTTTTTGTTGAACACCGGACATTCTGAATACCATAACCCAGTAACTCTGGAAATCACTTTTTCCTCCCTCCCCAGGGTTTGCTGTTGTTTCTCGAGGGCTGCAGTTGTTCACTTTTTAAATGGCTTTTAGAAACTCTTTTCGGAAAGAGTGTACTCCTTGTCGTGTGTGATCGACAGAATCTCTGTTCCACCGTTTCAGCGGTGAGCCAATGACAGAGATTTCCTTAAACACCCAGCACCAAAAAGATCTCCTCCCACACTCTGCAGGTTGGTTTTGGGCTGCTCCTTCAGCGCTCAGCGGGGCTGCCTGCAACTCCCCTCCAGCTTTCACCTTGGAGCCCAAGGAGTGGTGCAAGTCTCAGTGTTGTCAGTTCTCTTCTGAGCTCGTGTCAGGGTTTGGCGTGCAAATGCACTAGGGAGCCCTTTGAAGCCCTTATTCCCCCAAGGACCCTCCTCCATAGCCTCCTCCCATCTCGGTTGCTGGTTCTGTCTGCTGCTTGCCCCATCTGCCCATGGATAGCATGGGTAGTCTTCAAATGCTTTTGATTCGTGCCTCCTGGAAGTGGCCGGAGCTGAAAGAGCAAAGCAAAGGGAAGGCTCTGTCCCAGCCCCTCAGGTCACTACCAGACAGGTCAAATGCACAACCACAGCTTTAGAAGCGTAAGGTCCATATGGCCATCCCCATCCCTTGTGCCCAGAACCGGCAAGCCACGCCAGGAGCATGGTCACTGCTGGAAGCTGGGAGGTGGGGTGGCAGGCAAGTTCAGAACAGTGCTACAGCACTCACCGAGTTTTCCCAGCATCTTTCCCCTGGTTTCTGTAAGTATCTGATTTGAGTCCAGCATTCCAAAGAAGTTGATTCTGCCATTATTTTGCCACCTTATTGATAGCTTCAGTGGCGGTACTAATTCTCAGAGAGCCCTACTCTGCCATTCTCCATGACATCGCGCAGATGATCTTCTTTGACTCATGGTTGTCAGGAACTTCTAGAGTTCCTGTGTGTAACTACTATTTGCAGATCCCTGGGCAAGGCACAAACATGCACTGTATGAGAGGCCAACCACAAGGACTTTCCAACTGAGAAGGGAAGGTAATATTTGTATATAAAGATCCGCAATGTACAGTGAGAAAAACAGCACCTCAAGGGCGCTAGGAAAAGGCTGCCTGTGACCAGGCCCAGAGGGTCAGGAGTTACTATCTGGAATAACTCGCTTAAACAGCACTGCTTGATACCCACTTTGTGCAGTGATGGAAATGTTCTAAATCTGTTCAATATGGCAGCCACATGTGGCCATCAAGCCCTTTAGATGTGGCTAATGTGACTGAACACCTGAATTTTAAGTTATTTAAATTATAGTTGATTCTTGTTACTCACCTTAGTGATGTTCTGTAACGTCAACACAGACACTGAACTGGCGAATACTGAACCAGTGCTCCAGGGGGAAATAATTTAGATTATTGGGGGCCTCTGGTCACAATAGTTTCATCGACTGATCAGTATATAACCTTGTTTTATGTGTCGTGCTATGTATTACATTCCTAGGACTGACTGACTTTATAACTGGAAGTTTGTACCTTTTGACCACTCACCCATTTTGCCCATCCCTCGATCCCCACCTCTGACAACCACAAATCTGTGTTTGACCTATGAGTTTGTTTTGTTTCGTTTTACGTGCCACATATAAGTGAGGTCATACGGTTATTTGTCTTTCCACGTCTGACTTATTTCACTTAGTGTAATGCCCTCAAGGTCCATCCGTGTTGTCACAAATGGCAAGATTTCCTTTTTAATAGCTGAATAATATTCATACACACAATTTCCCCTGCTATCCGAAAGTAGAGGTTCCTGTGAAAACTTTCCTAAGCAAAATGGTATAAAGAGAAGAGCATCCCCCGGTTTTCCGAAGTTCAAATTATGCCACTTTTACAAAAGTCCTACATTAGTACCTGTTTTCACTAACCAAAAGAAATCCAAAGAAGATTTTCGCCTTTATGAAAAAAGCCATTACTGTACTGATGTTAAGTCTTTTGTAAAAGCAAAGTGGTATAATGCAGACTTTTGGGAAGCAGGGAGCACCTGTACCACTTCTTCTTTATCCATCTGTCCACTGATGGACATTCCATGTGTTGGCTATTGTAAGTAATGCTACGATAAACACGGGGGTGTGCACATCTTTCCAAGTGAACGTTTTATTTCCTTTTAATAACTACCCAGAATTGAATTGCTGGATCGTATGGTCGTTCTGTTTTTAGTTATTTGAGGAACCTCCACACTGTTTTCCACAGCGGCTGCACCAGTTTACATTCCCACCAGCCGTGCACGAGGGTTCCCTCTGCAATACAACTTTAAATTGTATTGTTTGTTCTTTTGCTGTTGAATTGTATGAGTTCGTTACATATTTTGGATGTTAGCCCCTGATCAAATATATAATTTGCAAATAATTTCTCCCATTTGGGAGGTTGCCTCTTTTTTTGGTGATGCTTTCCTTTGCTGTGCAGAGGCTTTTTAGTTTAATGTAGTTCCACTTGTTTATTTTTGCTTTTGTCGCTAAATCCAAGACTGCTGTCAAGGAGCTTACCATCTATGTTTTCTTTTAAGTGTTTTACGGTTTTAGGTCTTAATATTTGAGTATTCAATCTACTTCAAGTTAATTTTTGTGAGTGGCATAAGATAGGTGTCCAGTTTCATTTTTCTCATGTGTTTGTTAACTACTTTTCTCAACACTATTGTTGAAAAGACTTTGCTTTTCCCATTGGACATTCTCGGCTCCCTTATCAAATATTAGTTGACCATATATGTGGGGGGTTAATTCTGAGGTCGCTATTCTGCTCCACTGGTCTGTGTGTCTCTTTTTATGCCAGTCCCATAGTGTTTTACTTACTATTGCTTTCTAGTACACTTTGAAGTCAGGAAGTGTGATACATCTGGCTTTTTCCTTCTCATGACTGCTTTCACTATTTGGGGTCTTTTGTGGTTTCCTACAAATTTTAGGATCATCTTTTCCTTTTTCTGTGAAAAATGCCATTGAGATTTGTATAGAGATTGCATTGAATGAATGGATGGCTTTGGGTACCATGGAAATTCTAATGATATTAACTCTTGTGAATGATGAACATAGGATGTCCCTCCACTTGTTTGTGTCTTCTTCGGTTTCTTTCAGCAAAGTTATAGTTTTCACTGTACATCTTTCACTTCCTTGGTTAAATTTACTCCTAGGCATTTTATTGTTTTTGATGTTTCATTCTCAGTGTATAGAAATGAAGCTTATTTCTATGTATTGATTTTTATATCTTGCAAATTTACTGAATTCATTTATTATATCAATAGTTTCTAAAGTTGAGTTTGTGGGATTTTTTAACAGGTAAGATTATATCACCTGCAAACAGTGATAATTTTGCTGTTCTCTTTCAGATTTGGATAGCTTTTCTTGGTCTTGCTTGATTCCTCTAGCTAGGACTGCTAGTAGTGTGTTGAACAATTTGTGAGAGTGAATACCCTTGTCTTGTTACTGATCTTAGAGTAACGGCTTTGATTTTTTTTAATTCATTGAGCATAATTTTAGCTGTGGGTTTATTGCATATGGCTTTTGTTAGGTTGAGGTATTTTCCTTCTGCCCCCAATATGCTGAAGCTTTTTACTATTATAAAAAGATGCTATATTTTGTTAAGTGCGTTATCTACCTCTGTTGAGACGATCGCGTGACTGTTACCTTTCATTCTGTTAATGCGGTTTTATCACATTTATTGATTTGTGTATGTTGAACCAGCCCTGTATCCTAGGGAAAACTCTCACTCGATCATGCTTTATAACCCTTTTAATAAGTTCTTGAATTTGGTTTGCTAATATTTTGTTGAGGAATTTTGCATCTGTGTTCATCAGGAATATTAGTCTAGAGTTCTCTTTTCTTGAAGTGTCCTTATCTGGCTATGGTATCAGAGCAATGCTGGCCTCGTAGAATGTGTTTGAAAGTGCTCCCTGCGCTTCAGATTTTCAGAAGCGTTTGAGAATGGTAGGTGTTAATTCTTCACTAAACGTTTGGTAGAATTCTCCAATGAAACCATCTGGTCCTGGTGTTTTTTCTGTATTGGGAGATTTCTGATTACTCATACAAGCTCCTTACTCACTATTGGCTTGTTCAGACTTTTTCTTTTTGGTTCACTCTTGATAAGTTGAATCAATCTAGGAACTTACCCATTTCTTCTAGGTTGCCCAATTTGTTGGTGTATACTTGTTTTTAGTAGTCCCTTATGATCCTGTGTATTTCTTTAGTGTCCATTGGAATTTCTTCTCTTACATTTCTGATTTTGAGTCTTCTCCCTTTTTTCTTAGTTTCACTTAGGGTTTGTCAATTTTGTTTTTCTTTTTGGAAAACCAGCCCTTATTGTTATTGATCTTTTCTATCATTTTACTGGTTACTATTTCTTTTATTTTGGCTGTAATCTTTATTATTTCCTTCCTTCTGCTAACTTTGCACTTAATTTATTCTTTTTCTAGTTCTTTAAGGTATAAAAGTTGTACTGTTTATTAGTGATCTTAAAGTGTTAATATATGCATTTTAAACTAAACTTCCCTCACTGAACTGCTTTTGCAGTGCCCCATAGGTTTGGGTATGCTGTGTTTCCATTTTCATTTGTTTTGAGATAATCTTTGTTCAGGAGTGTGGTTTAGTTTCTACATATTTCTAGATTTTTCAGCTTTTCTCATGTTTTCGATTTCTAGTTTCATACCATGGTGGTCAGAAAACATACTTCGTATGATTTCAGTCATCATAGATTTTCTAAGACTTGTTTTATGCCCTGTCACATGATCTGTCCTTGAGAGGGTACCATGTGCCATTGATAAGAATGTATCCTGCTGCTGTTGGATGGAATATTCTATAAGTATCTATTAGGTCCATTTGGTTTAATGTTTGGTTCAAGTCCATCATTTCCTTGTTGACTTTCTTTCTGGGTCATCTATCCTTTGTTCAAAGTGTGGTATTGAGGTCTCCTACGATTATTGTATTATTGTCTGGTTTCCCTTCATTTCTGTTAGTATTTGCTTAACATATTCAGGTCCTCCCATGCTGGGTGCATATATACTTTATACTTATGATTGTTATATCTACTTGATGGATTGATCTCTTTACAGCATTTATAATGATGACCTTCTTTGATTCTTGCTACCATTTTTGTCATAAAGTAAGTGTGTTTTGTCTGATAAGAGTATAGATACCCTTGTTTTCTTTTGGTTTCCACTTGCACAGAATACTTTTTCCTGTCCTGTCACTTTGAGTCTACGTGCATCCTGAAGGCTCAAGTGGGTCTCTTGTAGGCAGCATATAGTTGGGTCTTTTTAAAAATATATCCAGCCACTCGGTGCCTTTTGATTGGTGAGTTCAACCCATTTGCATTTAGAGTATTTGTTGATATGTAAGGACTTAACTCCTGCCACCTTAACATTTGCTTTCTGGTTGATTTGTATTTCTGTTGCTTCTCTCCTGGCGCCCGCCCCGCCCCCCCCCCCCCACAACCCCGCCCTGTCTCTGCCTACCTTTGTAAATTTGTTATTCTCTGTGGTGGTATATTCTGTTTCCCCTTTCTTCCTTTGTCTTTTATGGTTACCATGGGGCCTACATAAAACATCTCAGAGGTAGAACAGTACACTTTAAGCTGATACCAATGACTGGAATCAAGATGCTGAACTAGGAGGACACAGAGCTCCCCTCCCGTCGTGAACACATCAAAAATACGTCTGCATGTGGAACAACTATCACTTAAAACCAGCTGGAGACTGGCAGAAAGACTCCTGTGCAACCCGAGTCTGTAAGAAAGATCCACATGGATTCTTCAGGGGGGAAGGGCAGAGAAGTGATCAGGTGAAGACCTCTGCCCGTGGGAGGGGACTCCTCAGAGGAAAAGGGAGATTTACTCGGGCAGACACCCTCCCTGGGGAGTGAGAAGTTGGAGCCACATATTGGGTGCCCAGCCCTGGGGTCCGACAAAAGGAAGACGAGCCTCCTTGGCTGGTTGGAAGGCTGTGGGAAGCCTGGACCCTGCTGGCAAGGAGTGCGTGAATGTTTACTGGCTCCCAAAGCTGGGCAGAGAGGGCAGACGACTGAAATGGCACTGCTGGCTGACTGGCTTCCCGTGACCAACCCAGTGTGCACCCCAGCCTGAGCCAAGCTAACACCCCGGCGCCATTTGCCTTGTGTTGCAGCTCCACAGTGGAGTGAGAGCTGCCATGACCAAGGAGGACGCCTGGCCACAAACTGCTGTGGTGGCTCAAACCCTAAGTGGCACCTGAGAAGGGAAGGGGCAGCCATTACCGGCAATTGCACAAGGCAGTGCATCAGACGCAGGCCAGGTCTCTGACGGCAGCCAGACCACACACCCCATGCCCTGACCCGTGCCAAACGCCTCCCCCCCAACCAGCCCCTCTTAGTCCAGCACTGGTCCCCTCCGGGACTGAGGGTACCAGTACTGGGAGGGGAAAGAGCACTCAGTGGGAACTGAGCCAGTTCAGGCCTCACCTCACACCTGGCTCTGGCTCCAGCGCCTCCGTCTCAAGCCCCACCACCTACCAGATTGATAGCTGCTCGCACACCCTGAGCGAGTACGTGGCTTGCGTTCCAGTCCAATTCAGCTCTCCCACCAAAGCCACTGGACACACACAGACCGTACCAGGGGCGCTGCCCACGTAAAGACACCTCTTCAGGACTGCTGCAGGTGACTGTTTCACCTAATTTAACAGAGACAGAGAAAGATGAGCAAAATGAGCAGAGGAATTTTCTCAACTGAAAGAGCAAGAATTCAACGCATCAGGAACAAGAATGCTAACAGAGATGAGTTCAAGATGGCAGAGGAGAAGGACGTGCACTCACTGTCTCTCACGAGAGCACCAGAATCACAACTAACTGCTGAACAGTCATCGACAGGAAGATGAACTCACCAAAAAAGATACCCCACATCCAAAGACAAAGGAGAAGCCGCAATGAGACGGTAGGAGGGGCGCAATCACAGCAAAATCAAATCCCATAACTGCTGGATGGGCAACTCAAAAACTGGAGAACACTTATACCACAGAAGTCCACCCAGTGGAGTGAAGGTTCTGAGCCCCACGTCAGGCTTCCCAATCTGGGGGTCCAGCACCAGGAGGAGGATTTCCCAGATAATCAGACTTAGAAGGCTAGCGGGATTTGATTGCAGGACTTCAGCAGGACTGAGGGAAACAGACTCCACTCGTGAAGGGCACACACAAAGTAGTGTGTGCATCGGGACCCCAGGGGAAGGAGCAGTGACCCTGTAGGAGACTGAACCAGACCTACCTGCAAGTGTTGGAGGGTCTCCTGCAGAGGCGGGGGGGGGGGGGTGGCTGTGGCTCACCGTGGGGACAAGGCCACTGGCAGCACAAGTTCTGGGAACTACTCCTTGGTGTGAGCCCTCCCAGAGTCCGCCATTAGCCCCACCAAAAAGCCTGTAGGCTCCAGTGCTGGGTCACCTCAGGCCAAACAACCAACAGGGCGGGAACTCAGCCCCACCCATCAGCAGACAGGTGGATTAAAGTTTTACTGAGCTCTGCCCACCAGAGCAACCCCCAGCTCTACCTATCACCAGCCCCTCCCATCAGGAAGCTTGCACAAGCCTCTTAGAGAGCATCATCCACCAGAGGGCAAACAGCAGAAGCAAGAAGAACTACAATCCTCCAGCCTGTGGAACGAAAACCACATTCACAGAAAGACAGACAAGATAAAAAGGCAGAGGACTATATACCAGATGAAAGAACAAGCTAAAACACCAGAAAAACAACTAAATGAAGTGGAGCTAGGCATCCTTCCAGAAAAAGAATTCAGAATAATGATAGTGAAGGTGATCCAGGACCTCGGAAAAAGAATGGAGGCAAAGATGGAGAAGATGCAAGAAATGTTTAACAAAGACCTAGAAGAATTAAAGAACAAACGAAGAGGAACAATACAACAACGGAAATGAAAAATATACTAGAAGGAATCAATAGCAGACTAACTGAGGCAGAAGAAAGGATAAGTGACCTGGAAGACAGAATGGTGGAAATCACTGCCGCAGAACAGAGAAAAAAGAATGAGAAGGAATGACAGCCTGAGAGACCTCTAGGACAACAATAAACGTACCGATATTCACATTATAGGGGTTCCAGAGGAGGAGAGAGAGAGAGAGAGAAAGAACCTGAGAAAATATTTGAAGAGATTATAGTCGAAAACTTCCCTAACTTGGGAAAGGAAAAAGCCACCCAAGTCCAGGAAGCGCAGAGAGTCCCAGGCAGGACTAACCCAAAGAGAAACATGCTGAGACACACAGTAATCAGATTGACAAGAATTAAAGACAAAGAAAAATTATTAAAAGCAACAAGGGGAAAACGACAAATAACATACAAGGGAAGTCCCATAAGGTTACCGCCTGATTTCTCAGCAGAAACTCTACAAGCCAGAAGGGAGTGGCAGGATACATTTAAAGTGATGAAAGGGAAGAACCTACAACCAAGATTACTCGGCAGTGATTTCATTCAAATTTGATGGAGAAATCAGAAGCTTTACAGACAAGCAAAAGCTAAAAGAATTCAGCATCACCAAACCAGCTCTACAACAAATGCTAAAGGAACTTCTCTAAGTGGGAAACACAAGAGAAGAAAAGGACCTACAAAAACAAACCCAAAACAATGAAGAAAATGGTAATAGGAACATACATATCGATAATTACCTTAAGTGTGAATGGATTAAATGCTCCAACCAAAAGACACAGGCTTGCTGAATGGATACAAAAACAAGACCCATATATATGCTGTCTACAAGAGACCCACATCAGACCTAGGGACACATACAGACTGAACGTGAGGGTATGGAAAAAGATATTCCAGGCAAACGGACATCAAAAGAAAGCTGGAGTAGGAATACTCATATCAGATAAAATAGACTTCAAAATAAGGAATGTTACAAGAGACGAGGAAGGACACTACATAATGATCAAGGGATCAATCCAAGAAGAAAACATAACAATTATAAATATATATGCACCCAACATAGGAGCACCTCAATACATAAAGCAAATGCTAACAGCTATAAAAGAGAAAATCGACAGTAACACAGTAATAGTGGGTGACTTTAACACCTCACTTACACCAATGGACAGAAAATTAATAAGGAAACACAAGCTTTAAATGACACAACAGACCAGATAGATTTAATTGATATTTATAGGGCAGTCTATCCAAAACCAGCAGATTACACTTTCTTCTCAAGTGCACAAGGAACATTCTCCAGGATAGATCACATCTTGTGCCAAAAATAAGCCTCGATGAATTTAAGAAAATTGAAATAATATCAAGCATCTTTTCTGACCACAGTGCTATGAGATTAGTAATCAATTACAGGGGAAAAAAAACATAAAAAACACAAACACATGGAGGCTGAACAATATGTTACTAAATAACCAAGAAATCACTGAAGAAATCAAAGAGAAAATCAAAAAATACCTAGAGACAAATGACAATGGAAACATGGCAACCCAAAACCTATGGGATGCAACAAAAGCAGTTCTAAGAGGGAAGTTTATAGCAATACAAGCCTACCTCAAGAAACAAGAAAAATCTCATTAACAATCTAACATTACACCTAAAGGAAGTAGGGAAAGAACAAATAAAACCCAAAGTTAGTAGAAGGAAAGAAATCATAAAGATCAGAGCAGAAATACATGAAATAGAAACAAAACAATAGCAAAGACCAATAAAACTAAAAGCTGGTTCTTTGAGAAGATAAAGTTGATAAACCTTTAGCCAGACTCATCAAGAAGAAGAGGGAGAGGACTCATCAATAAAATTACAAAGGAAAAAGGAGAAGTTACAACAGACACCGCAGAAATACAAAGCATCCTAAGAGACTACTATGAGCAACTCTATGCCAATAAAATGGACAACCTGGAAGAAATGGACAAATCCTTAGGAAGGTATAACCTTCCAAGACTGAACGAGGAAGAAATAGAAAATATGAACAGACCAATCACAAGTAATGAAGGTGAAACTGTGATTAAAGATCTTCCAACAAACAAAAGTTCAGGACCAGATGGCTTCACAGGTGAATTCTAGCAAACATTTAGAGAAGAGCTAACACCCATCCTTCTCAAACTCTTCCAAAAAATTGCAGAGGAAGGAACACTCCCAAACTCATTCTACGAGGCCACCATCACCCCGATACCAAAGCCAGATAAAGATACTACAAGAAAAGAAAATTACAGACCAGTATCACCGATGAATATAGATGCAAAAATCCTCAACAAAATACTAGCAAACAGAATCCAACAACACATTAAAAGGATCATACACCATGATCAAGTGGAATTTATCCCAGGGAGGCAAGGATTCTTCAATATACTCAATCAATGTGATACATCATATCAACAAATTGAAGAATAAAAACCATATGATCATCTCAGTAGATGCGGGAAAAGCTTGTAACAAAATTCAACACCCATTTACGATAAAAACTCTCCAGAAAGTGGGCACAGAGGGAACCTACCTCAACATAATAAAGGCCACACACGACAAACCCACAGCAAACATCATTCTCAATGGTGAAAAACTGAAAGCATTTCCTCTAAGATCAGGAACAAGACAAGGATGTCCACTCTCGCCACTCTTATTCAACATAGTTTTGGAAGTCCTAGCCACGGCAATCAGAGAAGAAAAAGAAATGAAAAGAATCCAAATTGGAAAAGAAGAAGTAAAACTGTCACTGTTTGCAGATGACATGATTTTATACGTAGAGAGTCCTAAAGATGCCACCAGAAAACTAGTAGAGCTAATCAATGAATTTGGTAAAGTTGCAGGATACAAAATTAATGCACAGAAATCTCTTGCATCCCTATACACTAACAACGAAAGATCAGATAGGGAAATTAAGGAAACAATCCTATTCACCATTGCAACAAAAAGAATAAAATACCTAGGAATAAACCTACCTAAGGAGGTAAAAGACCTGTACTCAGAAAACTGTAAGACACTGATGAAAGAAATCAAAGATGACACGGGTGGAGAGATATACCATGTTCTTGGATTGGAAGAATCAATATTGTGAAAATGACTATACTACCCACAGCAATCTACAGATTCAGTGCAATCCCTATCAAATTATCAATGGCTTTTTTTTTTTTTTTAACAGAACTACAACAAAAAAAATCTTAAAATTTGTATGGAGACACAAGAGACCCCGAATAACCAAAGCAGTCTTGAGGGGAAAAAACGGAGCTGGAAGAATAAGACTTCCTAACTTCAGACTATACTACAAAGCTACAGTAATCAAGACAATATGGTACTGGCACAAAAACAGAAATACAGATCAATGGAACAGGATAGAAAGCCCAGAGATACACCCACACACCTATGGTCAACTAATCTATGACAGAGGAGACAAGGATATACAAAGGAGAAAAGACAGCCTCTTGTATAAGTGGTGCTGGGAAAACTGCAAGATCTTTTTTGACCCACCTCCTAGAGTAATGGATATAAAACCAAAAATAGACAAATGGTACCTAATGAAGCTTAAAATCTTTTCCACAGCAAAGGAAACTATAAACAAGAGAAAAAGACAGCCCTAAGAACGGGAGAAAATATCTGCAAACGAATCAACGGACAAAGCATTAACCTCCAAAGTATATACACAGCTCATGAAGCTCAATATTAAAAAAACAAACATCCCAATTAAAAAAAATGGGCAGAAGACCTAAATAGAGATTTCTCCAAAGACATACACATGGCCAAGAGGCACATGAAAAGCTGCTCAATGCCACTAATTATTAGAGAAATGCAAATGAAAACTACAGTGAGGTATCACCTCACACCAGTTAGAATGGGCATCATCAGAAAATCTACAAACAACAAATGCTGGAGAGGGTGTGGAGAAAAGGGAACCCTCTTGCACTGTTGGTGGGAATGTAAATTGATACAGCCACTATGGAGAACAGTATGGAGGTTCCTTAAAAAACTAAAAATAGAACTACCATATGACACAGCAATCCCACTACTGGGCATATACCCAGGGAAAACCATAATTCAAAAAGACACATGCATGCCAATGTTCACTGCAGCAGTATTTACAATAGTCGGGTCATGGAAGCAACCTAACTGCCCATCGACGGCAAATGGATAAGAAAGTTGTGGTACGTATATACAATGGAATATTACTCAGCCCTAAAAAGGAACGAAATTGGGTCATTTGTAGAGATGTGGATGGACCTAGAGACTGTCATACAGAGTGAAGTAAGTAAGTCAGAAAGAGCAAAACAAATACTGTATAGGATCACATATATGTGGAATCTAGAAAAATGGTACAGATGAACCGGTTTGCAAGGCAGAAATAGAGACACAGATGTAGAGAACAAACGTATGGACACCAAGGGGGGAAAGCGGGGTGGGTGTGGTGGTGGGATGAACTGGGAGATTGGGATTGACATATATACACTAGTATGTATAAAACAGAAAACCAATAAAAAAAAAGAATGCTAACTGAATTAGGAAAAAGAAGAGATGAACACAATTTTAAGGAACTAGAAAATCATTTTAAAAAATGAGAAATTAGGGCTTCCCTGGTGGCGCAGTGGTTGAGAGTCTGCCTGCCAATGCAGGGGACACGGGTTTGAGCCCTGGTCTGGGAGGATCCCACATGCCGCGGAGCAACTGGGGCCCGTGAGCCACAATTACTGAGCCTGCGCGTCTGGAGCTTGTGCACCGCAGCAAGAGAGGCCGCGATAGTGAGAGGCCCGTGCACCGCGATGAAGAGTGGCCCCCGCTTGCCGCAACTGGAGAAAGCCTTCGCACAGAAACGAAGACCCAACACAGCCATAAATGAATGAATAAATAAATAAATTTGTTTAAAAAAAATGAGAAATTAATAATTCAATAACTAAAAGGAAAAACAGAAGGAATAAACAGCAGATTAAGTGATACCAAAGAATGCATAAGTGAGCTGGAAGATGGAAATAACCCAATTAGAACAACAAGAAGAAAAACTTGAAAGGGACTTTGGGATAACATCAAGTGTTTCCAACATTCACATTATACAGGTCACACCCCTGAAGGAGGAGCGAGAGATAGAAGGGGGTCAAAAATGCACTTAATAAAATCATGGCTGAAAACTTCACAAGCCTGAGAAATGAAACATAATCAGTTATGGGAAGCACAGTGCATTTCAAATAAGATAAACACAAATAGATTGATGCAAAGACGTATCATAATTGAAATGGAATAAGTTAGAGAAATCTAAAGGCAGCAAGAGAAAAAGAGTCATATACAAGGGAACCACCATAAGGCTATCAGCTAATTTTTCTGCAGAAACTGCAGCCAGGAGGGAATGGCATGATATATTTAAAGTGCTGAAAGGGAAAAACCTGCAACCTAGGATAATCTACCCAGCAACATTATCATTTAGAACAGAAGGAGAGATAAAGCACTTCCCAGAGAAGCAGAAACTTAAAAAGTTCACCAATACTAAGCAACCCTAAAAGAAACGTTAAAGGGTCTTCTCTAAGTGGGAAAGAAAAGGCTATATATAACAAGAGTAAGTATCTATAGGAAAGGAAAAATCCCACTAGTGAAGGCAAATATATATTACAGGCTGAGGATCAACCACTTAACTAAGCTAGTACAAAGATTAAAAGACAAAAACTTGTAAAATCAAGTATAACTACAATAATCAGTAAAGAGATAAAAAAGAAGATGTAAAATATGGCATCAAAAACACAAAGTGTTGGGACTTCCCTGGTGGTCCAGGGGTAAAGAATCCGCTTACAATGCAGGAGATGCGGGTTTGATCCCTGGTCAGGGAATTAAGATCCCACATGCCGCTGTGCAACTAAGCCCGTGTGCCACAACTACTGAGCTCGCACGCCTCAACTAGAGCCCACATGCCACAAACTACAGAACCCACGTGCTCTGGAGCCCGCACGTCACAACTACAGAGCTAATGCACCCTGCAGCCAGCACACCACGACTAGAGAGAGAAAACCTGCACCCTACAACTAGAGAGAAGCCCGTACACCACAACAAAGAGCCCGTGCGCCGCGCGAAAGACCCCACATGCCTCAGTGAAGATCCCACGTGCTGCAACTAAGACCTGACACAGCCAAAAATAAAAATATAATAAATAAATAAAAAATAATTCTTAAAAAAACCCCAAAAACAATGTGTGGGGGAAGGATGTAAAAAATGTAGATGTTTTAGAATGCGTATGAACTTTAAAAGGACTACCTGTTTAAAATAAGTAAGTATAGTTATAGGTCAACATATATGGACCCCACGGTAAGTACAAACCAAAAAAACTACAGTAGAGGGAATGGCTGAGATGGCAGAGTACAAAGACTCTGAGCTCACCTCCTCTCAGGAGCACTCCAGAATCACAACTATCTGCAGAACCATAATTCAAAAAGAGTCATGTACCACAATGTTCACTGCAGCACTATTTACAACAGCCAGGACATGGAAGCTACCAAAGTGTCCATCGACAGATGAATGGATAAAGATGTGGGGCATTATATACAATGGAATATTACTCAGCAATAAAAAGAAATGAAATTGAGTTATTTGTAATGAGGTGGATGGACCCCAGAGTCTGTCATACAGAGTGAAGTAAGTCAGAAAGAGAAAAACAAATACCGTATGCTAACTAACACATATATATAGAATCCTAAAAAAAAAAAAAAAAAGTTTCTGAAGAACCTAGGGGCAGGACAGAAATAAAGATGCATATGTAGAGAATGGATTTGAGGAAACGGGGAGGGGGAAGGGGAAGCTGGGACGAAGTGAGAGCGTGGCATGGACATATATACACTACCAAATGTAAAATAGATAGCTGGTGGGAAGCAGCCGCATAGCACAGGGAGATCAGCTCAGTGCTTTGTGACCACCTAGAGAGGTGGGATAGGGAGGGTGGGAGGGAGACGCAAGAGGGAGGGGATACAGGGATATATGTATATGTATAGCTGATTCACTCTGTTATAAAGCAGAAAGTAACACACCATTGTAAAGCAATTATACTCCAATAAAAATATTTTTTTAAAAAAGAAAACAGAAAAGATCAATAAACTAAAAGCTGGTTCTCTGAAAAAATAAACAAAATTCATAAACCTTTGGCCAGACTCATCAAGAAAAAAAGGGAGAGGGACCAAATCAATAAAATCAGAAATGAAAATGAGAAATTACAATTGACACCACAGAAATAGAAAGGATCGTAAGAGACTACTATGAGCAAATATACGGCAATAAAATGGACAACCCAGAATTGACAAATTCTCCCAAGACTGAACCAGGAAGAAATAGAAAATACGAACAGACCAATCACAAGTACTGAAATTGAAACTGTGATCTAAAAACTCTCAACAGGGACTTCCCTGGTGGCCCAGTGGTTAAGAATCCACCTGTTAACGCAGGGGACGCGGGTTCGATCCCTCATCCGGGAAGAGCCCACATGCCGCGGAGCAACTAAGCCCGTGCGCCACAACTATTGAGCCTGTGGTCTAGAGCCCGTGAGCCACAACTACTAAAGCCCACACACCCTAGAGCCCAGGTGCCACAACTAATGAAGCTCATGCACTCTAGGGCCCACGTGCCGCAACCACTGAGCCCGCATGCTGAAACTACTGAAGCCCGTGCGCCTAGAGCCCATGCTCCACAAGAGAAGCCACCACAATGAAAAGCCTGCACACTGCAACGAACAGTAGCCCCCACTCGCCACAACTAGAGAAAGCCCTAGCACAGCAACAAAGACCCAATGCAGTCAAAAAAAATAAATTTAAGAAAATGAATAAATAAAAAATAAAAACTCCCAACAAATAAAAGTCCAGGACCAGATGGCTTCACAGGCAAATTCTACCAAACATTTAGAGAAGAGTTAACACCTATCCTTCTGAAACTATACCGAACAATTGCAGAGGAAGAAACACTTCCGAACTCATTCTATGAGGCCACCATCACCCTGACACCAAAACCAGACAAAGGCATCACAAAACCAGTATCACTGATGAACACAGATGCAAAAATTCTCAACAAAATACCAGCAAACCATATTCAACAATATATTAAAAAGATCATACACCATGATCAAGTGGGATTTATTCCAGGGATACGAGGATTTTTCGATATTCACAAATCAACGTGATATACCACGTTAACAAATAGAAGAATAAAAACCATATGATCATCTCAATAGATGCATAAAAAGATTTTGATAAAATTCAACACCCATTTATGACAAAACTCTCCAGAAAGCGGGCATAGAGGGAACCTACCTCAACATAATAAAGGCCATATATGACAAACCCACAGTTAACATCATACTCAACTATGAGAATATGAAAGCATTCCCTCTAAGATGAGGAACAAGACAAGGATGCCCACTCTCACCACTTTCATTCAACATAGTTTGGAAGTCCTACCCACCACAATCAGAGAAGAAAACGAAAATAAAGGATCCAAATAGGAAAGGAAGAAGCAAAACTGTCACTGTTTGCTAATGACACAATGCTATACATAGAAAATCCTAAAGATGCCACCAGAAAGCTACTAGAGCTCACCAAAGAATCTGGTAAAGTGACAGGATACAAAATAAATATATGGAAATCTGTTACAGTTCTATACACTAACAATGAAATCTCAGAGAAATTAAAGAAACAATCCCATTTACCATCACATCAAAAAGAATAAAATACTTAGGAATAAACCTACCTAAGGAGGCAAAAGGCATATAATCTGAAAAGTAAGACATTGATGAAAGAATCTGATGATGACATAAACAGATGGAAAGATGTACCTTGTTCTCAGATTGGAAGAATCAGTATTGTTAAAATGACCATACTACCCAAGGCAATCTACAGATTCAGCACCATTTCTATCAAAATACCAATGAGCTGTGGCAGGGCTGACAGGTGTGCCTGAGAGGCTGAATCCACTTCACAGGAGTAACAGGCTGGGAAGGCAAATTGCTCCTCCTTGTGTTTTATTACTGGGAACATGAGCAAGTGTATGGTAGGTTGGACACCTGACTCACAGAATCAAATAACTGTTTTCAGCTCTGGCTACTTTGTAATCTGGGGGATCTGTCTCTTAAATTCCAGAGGCTGAAGTGAATGCAGAATTTTCTACCCATCACAGTAGATTTTTTGTAAAATACACAGGCTTTAGCAGTGCCAAGGATGTGTGACCCTAATACCCAGGGGCTTTATTCTTTTGGCCCTCATATTTCCTTTTACAAAAAAAAAAATACTGGAAATCAGGTTTATCTGAAAAGCCTATATTTGTAACCTCACTATTGTCATCTGACACAAAACACATGAGAACATATCATACAGTTAAAATTATTCCTGAGCCAGAAGATGAAAAGTATCTAATCTGATAGTTGAGAATCATCACCTGAAGAGGGCGCTAAAGTCACAATTTCCCTCCTCTTGACACTGGCACTGCTCCAAAACATTTTCACTGTTCCAGACTTTCATTTGGAGTACTGTTGTTGCCCCATATCTTGCACCATATGAAGCATCTGGAAGTGGTCCCTCGTGAGGACTGAGGTATGGCCCCTTTGTGTTATGAATGAGCCGGCCCAATGTCTTAACCCCGACAGTGTACCACAGCTAGAGCACGTCCAGCCTCCTGAATTTCTGAAGGATGGATGTGTTTAGAAAGTCCACATGAAGTGCTGCATTTGAACAACTCAACAAAGCTCAACATAGCAACGTCCTCATAAACACGAGTGAATCCAAGACTCCGACGTTTTTAAGGAATACTTTCTTATTTGACTGCTTCCTTTAGACAGTTCTCAGAACACCACAGGCTAAAGATTCCTAACAATGAGAAATCATGACCAACTTTGTATTTATCTCGGATAAATTAATAGTAGAGTTAGGAAAAGACAGTAAGTGGAGATATTCAAGAAATGACTGTGAACAACTGCTGTCACAGAAGCTAAACTTTAAATTGTTTTATTGTATTTTTAATAGCCTTTCACTTGCCGTTAAACATCATAACTAATCTCTACTTTGTTGGTCTATGACCTCTCCTTTCTCTTTTTCAGTAAAAGGGAAGAAAACTCTTAAATCTAAATAAACATTATCATTACTAGTTAATACATTGAAAAAAGATGGGCGTAGCATCTCTTTCAAGCTCAATCCCAATTTGACATCTGAATCTACTAATCATCTCACTGAATTATTTTCATGAGAATCTGGTTCTCTGTGTATTTATTTTGCGTTCCCTGACTGGAGAGGGCTTTAGTAGTGTTTTTATGGCTTCCAAAATAGATATGTCTTTTCTCTGGGTGTGCATGAACCACACTCTACGTGTTCCTGGTTTTACCTTTAATGGATAATTAATCGTGTGACATCCACATCACGGCCCCTGAGTAATTCTAGCGTATTATGTCTGTCCTTCTACAAAACCTATTCAGTATCCCATGGTGCCGTCATCAGAAGTCACCTCTGGAATACCGTGGAGCTTGTGGAGCGTTTGGTGTTGGGAAGCAACGAAATGAGAAAGGATGTGGACAGAGACCAGGTCTGAACAGGGACGGTGATGTGAAAAATAGAACTGACCCGAAATGCCTGACCCAAATTGTAGGAAACGTTAACCAACAAAGCCAGTTCAGTCTTTTCCTGCATTTTACAACGTGAAGAGCTAGTAAGTTAACACCTTGTCAGAGCTGCTAGTATAAACCTTATCTTTCTGCTAAAGGGTACCTACCTCACTGCTTTGGATCCAAAGGCACTTCTTTTTGGAATACTGAACAGCATAAAAAAGAGCCTGCAACTAAAGACAGGACTAAAGTAAGACATCACCGCAAGATGGCACTGCTCTAGTGGACCTGGAAGCAGCGTCGGGGGCGCGGGGCTCACGGGCCGCTGAGCGTGGAGCTCCCGGGCGCTCGTGGGCTTTCCGGGGGCGCGGAGCTCTCGCGCGCTCGTGGTTCCCGGCTTCCCCCGGCCCCAGGCGCGCGGGGTTGGAAAGCGCCCCCCGGACCCGGCGGAACCCCGCGGGGCAGCGTCTCGAACCCCGCCATCCCCGCGATCGGGAAGCCGCGAGACCCTAATTCCCTGAAGCCACGGGGAAGCGCCCCAGGGCCCTAGTCCGCGCGCTGGCCCGGGTCCCGTTCTGGTTCCGCCCCGGCTCCGCGGGCGCGGAGGCCCCGACCCACCAGCAGGAAGGAGGAGGCGCGGCCGAGGGAGGGTCGTTCCCGGCAGCGCTGCGCGGGCCGGGCCGGCGGGCAGGAAGCACGGGGGAGGCGCGCGGGCGGGGGTCCCGCGGTCCGCAGCCGGGGCGGGGCGGGGCGTGCGCGTCAGTCCGGCTAGAAAAGGCGGCGCCCGGCCCGCCCGGGGACCGCGCTCGCCGTCGGCCCGACGCCGCCATGAGCGCCGCGCTCTTCAGCCTGGACGGCCCGGCGCGCGGCGCGCCCTGGACTGCGGAGCCCGCCGCCTTCTACGAGCCCGGCCGCGCGGGGAAGCTGGGTCGCGGAGCCGAGCCGGCCGCGCCCGCCATGTACGACGACGAGAGCGCTATCGACTTCAGCGCCTACATCGACTCCATGGCCGCCGTGCCCACCCTGGAGCTGTGCCACGACGAGCTCTTCGCCGACCTCTTCAACAGCAACCACAAGGCGGGCGCCCTGGAGCTGCTGCCCGGGGGCCCCGCGCGCCCCGCGGGCCCCGGCCCCGCGCCGCGACCGCTCAAGCGCGAGCCCGACTGGGGCGACGGCGACGCGCCTGGCTCGCTGCTGCCCGCGCAGGTGGCCGCGTGCGCGCAGACGGTGGTGAGCCTGGCGGCCGCCGCGCAGCCCACGCCGCCCGCGTCGCCCGAGCCGCCGCGCCGCAGCCCCGCGCCCCCAGCTCCCGGGGCGGCGCGCGACAAGGCAGCGGGTAAGCGGGGCCCGGACCGCGGCAGCCCCGAGTACCGGCAGCGGCGGGAGCGTAACAACATCGCCGTGCGCAAGAGCCGCGACAAGGCCAAGCGGCGCAACCAGGAGATGCAGCAGAAGCTGGTGGAGCTTTCGGCCGAGAACGAGAAGCTACAGCAGCGCGTGGAGCAGCTCACGCGGGACCTGGCCGGCCTGCGGCGCTTCTTCAAGCAGCTGCCCGGCGCGCCCTTCTTGCCCGGCGCGGGGGCGGCGGACGCGCGGTGACGCGGGGGGCGTGCGGGCTGCGGCCGCAGTGCCTGGAACCGCCGGGCCGGACCCCCGGGCTGGGCCGGGACTCGGACAGCTGCCGCGTGGACCCTAAGTTACTGTGACGGCAGCTTCTCTGCATCCTACGCCCGAGGAGGCAGCTAAGGTACATTCGTAAAAGAGACTTTTCGGACAAACCTTTGTACTGTAGATACGAGGAAAAGACTGAGCATGCTCACTTTTTTATACTGATTTTTACAGTATTTGTAAGAATAAAGGCGTGTTAGACCCACCTTGATTCCTGCGCTCGCGGCCCTCCGGACTGGCCGGGGAGGGCGCGTCTGGCTGGTGTGCGCCCCGGGGCCGGGTTCCTGGAAGACCGTCGCTTTGCTTCTCCGACAGGCCAAACTCCACCTGCGGACGTGCCGGTTAACTTGCTGAGCGAGACCCGCTCGGGTGGAAGGCGCCCCGGGAATGTGTCGGAAACCGGCCGGAGCGGGTCTCACCTCGAGTGGGGGGCAGGGAGAGGAGGGCTCAGGTTATCCGAAAACCAGTCCCACTCATCTTGGCTTTCATGGGATTTACTTTCACTTTCCTCAGTCCTGTAGACAGCCTCAAGTAGATTCTCAAAGTGCATAAGTACAGAAGTCATATAGGAGATGGAAAGGACGGTCACAAAGCTACTTAAAATCGGCTACCTTGCCGGTACTGGTAATGTTTCAAAACTTAATCTGGACGAATAAATAAAGCCGTTGCCTTTTCCCCATGAGAGTGGGTACTAGGCAGCCTTTCTTGGTCTTGGCTGCTACGTCTATATTATGTAATTCGTTAACCGTGGCCTGTCATGATTATACTGTCCTAAGGGAGGAAACGCAAAATCTTTAGTGTCCAGAGATAATTAATCCATGGTTTTACTTTTAACTCAGATCTCTGCCAACAAGGTGAACGATTACCCAGCTCTCCTGCGGCGGCGTAATCCTGCGCAGTGCCCGGCAGGACTAACCAGACCTGTCAGTCTCTCCGTAAGGAGCTATCATCAGGCCAGTCACTTTATCTACTTTATGGGAAACAGTTTTACCTCTGACATAGTTCCCCAGAACATTTTCCAAAAAATACTGAACTGCAGAACGCTTAGGCTGGACACTGCAGAACAGTAATATGACAATAGAGGACAAAGGTTTACACTCGGCAGGGTAATTCTTTGGGGAAATGTTAAAAGAAATATAAGAAAAACACGTTGAATCATTGTAAATTTTGAACACTTTAGAATTACAGTAGAACAAAATAACTTTTTCTACTATATTATTGTCTAAGGTAAATACAAAATGAAAACCTCAAGCTTATTTAAGCTCTATCGTGTTCCTAAATTTGCAGAAAGGCAATAAAAATATATATCATCGCAGAAAGAAGTACTTTGATTTACAGTTTACAAAGCCATTTTACTAACATTTGCCCCAGAACAATCGAAGTTCCACCTCAAGATCATAAAGTACATTCACTCTGCCTAGAGTTAACAAATAACTACCGAACCGCCACCACTCGCAGCCACTTTGTAAAGTTCACGGATCCTGCGGCTGCCAACGGTGTGCTGAAGAGGCTCCCCCCTCGCTCAGGAGTTCAACCTCTTCCAATCCCACGCAGGCCGGGCGGGTGGTGATGGACCGGACGAAACAGGTTATCGGCCCCACCTCCTTTCCGAGGACACTCCTCACCTCGTAACTCTGCAGGGATAAGAGGCAGGCTGGTTAAAGCAAACAGCCCTGGGCGTGCTGTTCCAATCGGCTCGGGACACCAAAGACAGAGAAGGCCCTTCCCTGGCCCATGACCCCTCTCCAGAGGAGAGAAGAGGCTGCAATAAAAGCGAAGGAAGGAACTGCTTTTTTCTGGTAGCCGAGTTAGTTTTTACACAAGAACATTAAAAATATGTGATCGATGTTTGTTAGTGGGTGCAAGAATGTGCATCTCCCAGCTGGCCGTCCTAGGAGAGAAACGGGGGGGGGGGGGGAAAGCACATGGGAAGGGCCGTGCCCTGCGTCCCAGCAGGAGGCACACATCACTGCTGCTGCATCCCACTTCCCCACTCGAGCAGCACTTCTGGTCAAAGGACTTCCTTTGCCCCAAACTTCCCTCCTTAACAGGATCCCATTTCTCCCAGAGGTACACTGAGCTAAACACCTCTTCCTATGCCACAGAGAACCTTGCCTTCACATTGTTGGATGACTATCTTAGGGAACTGGTTAATTGTGGGCAAGTTTCATTTCTACACAGGAATGTAGAGCCATGGGTGGCAGGGGCCCCAGCTGAGCGGGCTGGGAAGGTGTGCTGTGCCCTCCTGGTCTCCGTGGATCACACCTCAGAACACTTTATTTTGGGGGTGGGGCTGAAAATAAAGAGGGTTATTGGTCTTATCAGAGACTGAAGCCCTAGAAAGTCACATGTTCTTTCGGAAACTCCTTTGCTGCCACTTGCAGAGTAACGTCAGGGGTACCTCTCAGCCCTCCTCTGTGCCAGACACTTGACGGGCGTCTGTGGCGACTGAGCTCGCTGCTAACTCGCCCCTCCACCATTCGTGTCTTGGCAGAGGGGACTTGGAGGGGGTGGGCGGGTGTCAGACAACATGGCCAAAGCAGGCACGTCTGTAGCTCCTTGACAGGCGCCTCGCTGCCCTCCCCCTGGGTCCAGGCTGGTGGCCAACTGGCTTCTCGTGAACAGAGTGGGAGGGGAGGGGCACTGAGTGTGTCCCAGGCTCGGTCAGGACCGGGGCCCACCTTCTGCCCGGCTCGGGACCCAGACACATACTGCGAGGGCGTCCAGGCCGTGTGGGTGTCTGGCCAGAGCCCGGGAAGGTCCCAGCCGACAGGAGCACAGCGGCCAGCCGGGGACTGAAGGGCCTCCTGGGACACCAGCCCCGCTTTGGGGCACCAGCTGCTGCCCCGTGGAGCCTCGTCCAGACTGCAGGTCTGTGTGCAGAGTCCGTGTGGAAGCACCGAGCCTTGAGACGGCTCATTCTAAAGCAGTAAACGTCCAGATCGGTCTGGGATGTGGACGCTGCCCTAAAGCCAGCTCACCGCGGTGCCCGTCTTCCCGCCTACGAGACAGGCACGGCCTCCCCACCGTGGCTCGCAGGGGGCTGTGGCTTTCCTGGTGGCACGCCGGGTGAAGCGGGGCTGAGAGTCGCCGGTCCAGGCAGGCGGAGAGGGAGGGAGAGGATGCGACTGGACAGTGGGGAGGCCTCCCGCGGCCAAGATGTCAAGGTCACTCCCAGGGCTTCTATGGAGCCCACGACGGCAGGAAGGCGGCAGTGACGCCGGGGAGGGCAGTCCCCACCCAGGGCCGGGAGGACGCCGTGATGCTGGACGCGCTGTGTTGGCTCTGAGGGCTGCACCTGCGCGTGGGTGTGGGCCCAGGCGGCCGGGTACGAGCACGGGCCTCGGCGTTGGAAGAGAGTCCGCGGAAGCCCTCTTTTTAAAGTGTCAGGGTTGGCAGCTACAGTTTTCGATAATAACTGTATCGTTTATAAATGGACATTACACTATAGATACATTATATTTGGCGGAAGTTAAGACAGAGAAGTTAAAACAATCACAGCAGCAAACTCATATGTGCCGGTCATACGAACATGCGTGTGTGTGTAAAATGTGCCTCTATTTTAAAGGCACGTGTGTGTGCCGGACCGGAAGCGGCACGTTTTGTTCCGGGAATGGAGCCGCGGTTCTCGTGGAAAGTCCTCATCTGATTCTCTGGATTTTGGCGGATGTACCTTCTCACCCTGAAAACCGACAGAATCCAGAGGAGCCCTGTGGCCAGTGCCCCCGGGAGGTCTCTCCTGCAGGTAGGAAGGGAGGTGTCTGCTTCCCTCCAGGTCAGCGCAGAGCCTGAGAACCCACCGGGCGCAGGCCGGGGGGCGGTAGCGGGGGGTGAGGGGCTCGGCGCCCCCCAGTCCTACCGGCCTCGCCTCTGACAGCAGAGCAGCCATGCAGGATCACCGAGGCGCTCGCCGGCCGGGCCGCACGCCCGCCTCTTGCGTCTCTAGGAGCAGTGGGAGAGGAGTCGAGAAGTTTCCTGTGGGGGAGGTACAGCCTGCCTCCATCAGAAGCGATACGTGAATGCGGGTTCCTGCCAGGTCCCTGGACGGAGCAGATGGCTGAGGGCCACCCTCCTGGGAGCCGGGGGCCCAGGGGAGGCAGGCGCCTGAGTAACCGCAGGGCCGGCAGGTGCTCTGGGCGCCGTCCCCAGGCGTTCAGCCATGCGCTTTGCTGGGTTCGTTTTGCTGTGTTCTCCTTAAACAGGGCTCCCCCAGCACCCTCCAGAGGAACGTGTTCTCCGATGACCCGGATCTGCCGGCTTTAGTGCCTGTTTGCAGCCCCACCTTGGAACTTCCCACTCCATCGGCCTCACCTAAGTACCCACAGTCCCAGGAACCGCGGCCTCGCCACCCGTGAAACGCAGGACTCCACGAGAGCGCAACACACACAAGGCCCCTGCGGGCCCTACCCGGGCTGGCTGCCCTGCAGGTGGTGAGCAGAGCAACAGCCCCGCTCTGCGGGTGTCTCTGCATCCGGCAGGGAGCGTGCCGCGGGCCTGCCCCGACGCCTCCCCGGCAGCGTGGGCTGTGCCCACAGGGAGGCGGCACGAGGACAGCGGGGAGCACGGTGCCCGGCCCGTCACAAACGCTTACTTACTGTCACACACTCAGGCGCACCTGTCTATAGGCCCTCCTACAGCCTGGTCCAAACATCAATCCCCACCACGCAGCAGCCCCCGGACGAAGGTTTGCGCTGCGGGGGTCACCGAGTTGCTCTAAAGAGATGCGTGAGGCCAGGAATCAGAGCTGGAACCAGTCAGACCAGGGATCCTTAAAGGTTCTGTGCACAGATTTGTCCACATTCCAATTTACTCCAAACTCTGACATCCGGTGCACACGAAAGAGTGTTAAGGGCTGCTTCTCCCCCGACAGCCCAAGCCCAGGAGGGGCTGGGACAGGACTGGCAAGTGGCCGGGAGAGCAGCCTGGGAGCCTCCAAATTCGGGGTGGCATCAGAGCTGGCGTTTCGCTTTGGGAACCCATCAGAAAGTTCTGCAAATGTGAGCCCCCCCCCCCCCACAGCAGTCTCACGAGCTGGCCCATGTCTGCCACCTGGATGTGGACCCCAGCAGGGCACAGGCACAGCACTCTCTCCAGGCCTCCGCGATTCCACAGGCCACTTGCGGGGCTTTCAAATGGCTCTGACAAGGACAGACCTCTCTCGTTTATGAGGGCCAAAAGTAAGGTATGTGTGCTCAGGTGGTGCTTTCTTTGAGGAGCACGCCTCACACCTCTTTACAAAGCTCAGCACGGTAACAGGGCAGATCTGAGAAATAACAGTCAAGTTTCCAGGCACTCAGACTAGAGAATGCCCAGCAATTTAGAAAAATGTGCGTCTCAGGTAATTGTCCTATTAACGTGAAACCATGGCAGAAGGTTTAACTTGAAACCTCAAGACCGACTTACCATAATCAAAGCTGGGGGACAGATTCGTGTGTCTACTGCAACACCGATCAGAAAATAACCTCGATTCCAAAAGGGAAAGGATCTTGTTAGCAGACTCGGGCGTGAGTCAGAAGAGGAAACAGAAGGCCGAGCCGAGTCTCGGGAGAGTTCGGACTCTCAGCTCGCACATGGCACACGGAGGGCCCTTGCAGCCAAGGGACACGGGGGAGGAGAGTAAGGACACGCACCTGGGCTGGGCGCCCCGACTTACCCCGTCCTCGCAGGCGGCAAACCTCAGGAGCGAAGAGATACTGTGCTGCAGCAGCTGCAAGAACAGCCATGGGTGGGGTCAGGACCCCAACCCCGCTCACCAGGAACGACCCCCCGACCGAGAGCTGACGTGTGACTCTAAGCCACCAGCTTCCATCGCAGAGCCTTAAGTCAGGCAGGGGAGGGCTGCGGCCCTCGGGGGAGCCCTGCCCCTTTCCCAGGAAAAGAGCAGGAGACGCAGCCCCGGCCCGGCCGCGGGTGAAGGGGGCGCGCGGTAGGTGGACGCGGACGCACGAGCTCCCGCCGGGTCCTACCTTGACCCTCACTGTGCACTGGGGTCGCAAGGGGCAGTCCAGGAAGACCTGCAGGTGCCTTCTGAGGAGGGGAGAGGTGACCACGCGGGAGCAGTCCCCACAGGAGAAGGCGCCCCTGTTGTTTGGAAACAAGAAGGCACAGAGTGCGGGAGCCTGGTGGCGGGCAGACAGACAGACACTCCCTGCACGCGAGCGAGTGTCCGTCTGCCGTGTTAGAGGGGGGCTCAGAAACCCGGCTCCTGGAAGAGGCCCCAAGCAGCCTGGGCTCCGCGGTCGCAGCGCCCGGAGCGGGGGGCGCCCCCGGCCGAGCACGCAGCCAACAAGGGGAAGAGCCGGACCGGCACACCTGCTCCCACCATCAGTGTCTCTGCTCCTTCTTGCTTCCAAGGAAACCCTGTCCAGGCCACCACCTGAGGTGTCACGGAGCAGGAATGTGGTGACACGCCCTGTGCACGTGCCTCTGACAGTCACGGGGGGGCCAGAGGACGGGCTCCGAGGACGGGCCCCGGGGTGGGGGCCGGTAAGGCTGGCAGGGATGTCCGCTTGCAGAGGTCGGCTGTGCCGTCACCAAGTGCGTCTCACGTTCACGTTAGCCCCGAGTTCTTTTTCTCCCGCCTGATAACAAAGACGCTGAGGAAACCTGGCTCTTTTCTCTTTTAAGACAGGAAGAGCCTCGGGGAACAGCAGAACCCCAGTCGTGAGGAGAGAAAACACGGCGCCCGGCCTCCTCCTGCAGCTTGGCCGCTCCGTGTGCCCTGGGCCTGGCCCCTGGGGTCCCGGGCTGCCGCCGCCGCTGCCCCTACCTGTCTTCCGGCCTCCGTTCCAGTCTCTCACCGCCACACAGGTCACACGCAAGCCACGAGCAGGCGGTGCTCTCGTCCACGGCGACCACAGCGCCTAGGCCCAGGGAAGCAGAGCCGGGCTCAGAGGCGGCTCTGTCCCCCAACTTCTCTTTGCCCCTCAGGTCACAGACGGTAACATGAGGTGCCCCAGGTTTGCTTCTCATGTGTGAATTTATATAAATGTTCCTAAGCTTTTTATAATTTCCATTTATTGCACAAAATTACAACAAAGAGCAAGTCTTAAAGCTTAGGCATGTTACTACCTAACCGAGTATTTTCGTTTTTGCCTTTTTCCAACGTGCAGGTTCTGAGGCCGTGACAAGCACCCCATCCCTGCACCGTCTCTTCCTGCCCTTGGGCTGCTGCATGGCTGTCCCCTTAGGTCACGGTTCCCTCGGCCACTCTCCAGACTGGACACCAGGTCGCCAAAGTGCCCTAGCCCGAGGCGGTGGGCATTTGTCTACCTGGCTCCTTCTGTGCTGGACCCTTCTCTTAGGATGCGCTCGCGGAGTGGAGTTACTGCGTCCAAGCGCGTGAGCACAGAGATGGCGGAACCCCTTTCAGAGGCGCTTCCCACAGAATCTCCGACTCCTGCCGTCCACGCCCGCCCACTGCACTGACGCACACATGGAGTATTTGCCTCCCGGACAGTAGGGTGGAATTCCACAGCTTCGGTTCCACTTCTTTGATACGGAAAGAGAAATATTCTTATTGGCTTGTCAGTATCTCTTCTTATATGATTTCTCTGGTTCCCTCATTTCTTTTTTACTCCAACATTTGTGATTCATTTATTCAACAAAGAAATACATATACAATGCTCTTTAGTGTGGGATATACACATAGCACTTTGAACATAAGGGTAGATGCCACAATCTACACTTTAATGGACGCCACAGTCAGGCTGGAAAAGCAGATAAACAAATAACAAGTATAAAGATCATGAAATATGGGAGAAAATATCTGCAAAAGACACTCTGATAAAGGACTGCTATCCAAAATATATTAAGAACTTTTAAAACTCAACAATAAAGGGACTTCCCTGGTGGTCCAGTGGTTAAGAATCTGCTTTCCAATACAGGGGGCACGGGTTCGAGCCCTGGTTGGGAAACTAAGATCCCACATGCCGTGCAGCACAGGCCCCCCCCCCCAAAAAACAACAACAACAACAAAAAAACTCGACAATAAGAATCAGAATAACCTGATTAAAAATTGGGCCAAAGACTTTAACAGACAACTCACCAGAGGAGATACAGAGACGGCAGAAAAGCATGTGAAAAGATGTTCAGCATCATGTCTCGAGGGAAATGCAAATGAACTCAGCAATGAGACACCACGACGCACCTATGAGCAGGGCCGAAGCCCACACACTGACAGCACCAGATGCCGGGGAGGGTGCGGAGCAGCAGGGACTCTCACCGTTGCTGGTGGGGATGCAGATGGTGCAGCCACTTTGGAGGACAGTTTGGCAGTTTCTTACAAAATTAAACACAGTCTTACCATACAATCAAACAAGCACGCTCCTTGGTATTTACACAAAGGAGCTGAAAATGTATGTCCACATAAACACTGGCATGTGGATATTTACAGCAGCTTTATTCATAATTACCACAACATGGAAGCAACCAAGATGTCTGTCAGTAGGTGAATGGATACATAAGCTCTGGTTCATCTAGAAAGTGGAATGTTATTCAATGATTTTTAAAAAATGAGTTCTCAAGCCATGAAAAGACATGAAGGGACCTTAAATGCGTATTACTAAGTGAAAAAAGGCAAGCTCAAAAGGCTACACACTGTATGATTCCAACTATAGGACATTCTGGAAAAAGCAAAACTATACAGATGGTGAAGAGATCAGTGGTTTCCAGGTACTGAGCGGGAGAGAGGGCTGAAGAGGTGGAGCCCAGGGGATTTTAGGCCAGGGAAACTATTCTGTGTGATGCTGTAAGGATGGCTGCATGTCCTAAGTGTGTCTAAGTCCATAAAATGACACCACCAAGAGTGAACCCTGCTGTCAACTACGGACTCTGGATGACGATGGCGTGTTGATCAGGGTCATCAGCTATCCGGGGTGGGTGCTGACGGCGGGCGAGGCTGTGTGTATGGGGTGGGGGGATGCGGAAAAGCTCTGTACACTGTGCTCAGTTTTGCTGTGAACCTAAAACTGCTCTAAAAAAACCCCAGCTTATTAAAGAAAACCATGAAATAAGTGCTAAACTGAGAAATGGAAAAGACCCCTCAGGGGTGCAGAAGAGAGGCCTCTAGGCTGGCCTAAGTGTCAGGGGAGACTCCCCGAAAGAACGGACCTGAGGAGGGGCTGCAGGTGGGGAGAGGCACGGGCCCACTGTACCCTGAGGTGGGGCTGGAGGCCAAACGGGCAGAAAGAAGAGGCAGGTGAGACCGCTGTGAAGTCTGCAGGCTGGCAGGCCAGGACCATCCAGGGTCTTGCTGGGGATTCTAGACTTGGTCTTGGAAGGGATGAGAAGCCAGAAAGGAATTTTAAACGGGACTGAGTTGGTCTGATTTTCTTGGAATGTGAAGCATTGTACATACCATCAAGATTCACTGCAAATCACAGACCATCCTTGTTGAAAAGTGGTGAAATTAGACATTTGAAAAAAAGTAAGATGTGACCGAAGTTTCCAGAAAGATAGAAGAGTCATCCTTCACACTCTTGGAGCAAAGAATTTCATTCTCCACTAGAACAAACGTTAGGAGAAAATTTTATTTGTAGAGGATAAAACAGAAAGACGAGAACTAAGTAGGCCCAGTTTATCAAAATGCATTCGTGCAATGCATCCTTGAATGGCTTTTTAAAAATGAACATAATACAGCTTGATTTTAAAAAGGCTGCCCAGCTAATTTCACTGTTCTTGCACATCTAATCAAGACTGAGTCAAAGCAATGAGAAGTTAAGCCGATAAGAGCTTATGATACAGCCGAAGGCGCGTCTTCATCAATGTCAAGAGTCCAGGTTGCGGTGGGGGGGGGGCTCCCACCCTCCCACCCCAGGGCGTGTCAGCACAGAGGCTCACACAGTCCGTGACAGGTCTGCTAAATGAACTAAGAAAAAGAAGACTGCTACAAACCACAGTTCCCTTTACCCTAGAATATTTTGGGGTGTTAACAGCATTTACACTTACATGAGATTAAGCAATTTCCCTCCAATTAGGGAACAAGGCACGAGCTGAGGAAATACATTTCATCTGGGGTCTCCACACCACTGGCAATCCCTTCTGGCAACCCAGGGGACAGCTGGGAATTGTACTATTAACCTTTAGTATCTAGGACATTCACTTAAAGAAGCATCAGAAGGAAAACAACAACTGTTGTTAGGGTTTGAGAATTCTGGCAAATTGCTGCAATTTGCTGTTAAAAGCCTTTACATTCTTTGTCTCACTTACAGAAACCTCTTGTAATTAGGCTTGGGAAGGTGTATCACATGTTTATAAAAACGACTTAGTAAAAGGTCCTTCCTGAGGGTCCTGTTGGAGGCACTCGGGCCCGTCCTTTGTGGGCGGCCAGCTCTCTGCCACACTGTCCCCACCCTTCTTTCTGGCTGAAAGAAGTTGGGGCTCAGGACCTTCTTCTAGGTCGAGGTCGACACCCGGTTTGAGGACAGGACCCTGCCCCCTGCATAGCGCAGGGAAGATCACCGCCCACCAGCAAGCGGCAGATACAGAGTGTCAAGTGGGGCAAGGAAGATAAAACCAACTGCAAAACTGTCCCCAAAAACAGACTGGAAGGAAGTCCCTGCAGCTCTGGGAGCCGACTCTCGGGGAGGGAGGCCGTGGGGGCCATCACCTCCTGGAGACGTCTTCCTGGCAGGCGCTGCTGGCTCTCAGTGAGTGACTGACGCACAGGCCGCTCTCTGCGTCCGTCCCAGCTCTGCTCAGGGAACACGCTCACTGTCCTGCCAGGTCCAGGTGGCCGAGGGAGACCCTGAGGCCAGCTGAGAGCCCCGCCTGGGGCAGGCCGGGCAGAGCAGAGCACGGCTGAGGGGCTATCCTGGATTTGATGGAATCCAGTCTGGGCCAGCCCACGGCTGGCTGGGGGGCAGGGGGTCCCGTCCCTGTGTCCAGCTGGGAGCTGGTCCCTGCCTGGTCTCTGCCTTGGCCAGGGGCTCCTGTGTGGGAGGCTGGGCCCACCCCTGGTTTTTGCAGCTGGGCTTCGTCTTCTCTTAATCCCTAGTTAGCTGGGCCTTCTCGGAGGGTCTGGCTGCACTGTGGTAACAGCCTGTACACATCCACTGACCCACCTGCACGCCTGCAGGACAGCTTCCGAGAGACCCCCAGAGTGCTCAACGTTAAAACGGTAATGAAGGTAATGAAATGATATAGGTCAGAAATTGGACCTACGTGACGTAAAGGAAGGGCACTGGAAAAGGAATAAATGAGGGTAAAGGAAAATCTTTAACCTCTGTTGTTCTAAACTGATCTATAACAACGATGGGTTCAGTGTTATGCCTTGTGAGTAAGTGAAGTGAATGACAGCTGTTATAAGGGACTGAGGGAGAGACTGATAACGTGGCTACACCCTGAAGCAGGCAGTGTTATCTGAAAGTGGATTTGACTGGTTCTAAGTGTGCACTGCAAACTCTAGGGCAACTACTAAAACTTTTTTCTAGAAGTATAATTGACACCCTGAGAGAGAGGAGAAAATGGAATCATACAGAATGCTCAATTAAAATGAGAAAAGGCAGGGACTTCCCTGGCGTCCAGTGGTTAGGACCTGGCGCTTCCACTGCCGAGGGCCTGGGTTTGATCCCTGGTCGGGGAACTAAGATCCCACCTGGTGCAGCCAAGGGGGAAAAAAAAAAATGAGAAAAGGCAGGAAGAAAGTGGAAAACAAAAAAAGAAACAAGAGCAAGGAACAGAAAACAAATATACGTATGATAGATCTTAATCCAATGATAGAAATATTCACTTTAAATGTCAATGGTCTAAAATATAAGAAAGAGACTCTTAAGAGCGGACAAAAAACGTGAGCCATCTCTGTGGTGTCTACAAGAAATCTGCTTCAAACACAAAGACTCAAAGAGATGAAAAGCAAAGGGATAGAAAAAGTTATATTATGCTCATGCTAATAAGAGAAAACTAGAGAGCTACATTAATTTCAGACACAGCCGACTCTGGAGCAAGGAAAGTCATCAGGGATCGAGAGGGGCATTACCTCATGGGAAAGGGGTCTGTTCTCCTAGGAGACGTATCTGTCCTTAATGTGTGTCTGCCTAACAACAGGCTGCTAAAACCACGTGAAGCCAACTGACAGAACTGCGAGGAGAGAAACAGACCCATGGCTGTATTTTATATATTGTGTTTGGAGACTTCAAGTCCCCTTACCAGTGACCGACAGATCAACAGGCAGAAAATCATAAAGACATAGTTGAACTGAGTAGCACCATTCCCAGTTCTGACTGATGTTTACAGACGCCTCCATCCGACAAGAGAAGGACACACCTTCCTCTCAAGCTCTCATGGGACATTCATCCAGACAGACCACATTCTGGGCCACAAAACACACCTTAACACATTTAAAGGTATAAAAATCATACTAAATGTGCTCCTAAACCACAATGGAATTAAACAGAAATCAATAACAGAAAGATAACTGGAAAACCCCCAAATATTTGGAGATTAAACAATGCACTTCTAAATAACACGTGCGTCAAAGAAGAAATCTCGAGAAATTTGAAAATACCTTGAACTAAATGAAAACAAAAACACATCAAAACTTGTGGGGTGCAGCAAAAGCAGTGCTTAGAGAAGTTTACAGCACTAAATGTAAATATTAGAAAACATCTAAAATCGATAATCTAAGCTTTCATCTTAAGAAACAAGAAAAAGAGAAGTAAACTAAAACACAAAGTAAGGAGAAAATAAGCAGTAACAAAAATTAGAGCAGAAATCACTGACATTGAAAACAGGAAATCAATAGAAAAAAAATCAAGAAACCCAAAAGTTGGTTCTTTGAAAAGGTCAATAAAAATTAATAAACTTCTAGCTAGGATAACCAAGGATAAAAGAGAGAAGAAACAAATTATTTATATCAGAAATGAAAGAGGGGCCGTCATTACTGCTCCCGTGGATCAGTAATAAAAGGAGAATAAAGGAATGTCAGAAATAACTCTATGCACCCAAGTTCAATAACTTAGGTGAAATGGACCAATTCCTTGAAAGACACAATCTGCAAAAACTCCCACAAGAATTAACTAGTGATCTGAATAGGCTGAGACCTACAGGCACACCTCAGAGACACTGTGGGCTCGGATCCAGACCACTCACCACAATAAAGCGAACACTGCCATAAAGCTAGTCACATGAATTTGGGGGGTTCCCAGTGCATATAAGAGTTACGTCTACACTACACTGTAGTCTATTAAGTGTGCAATATATACATTATGTCTAAAAAAACCCACTTAATTAAAGAATACTTAATTGCTAAACTATGCTAACCATCATCTGAGCCTTCAGCAAGTCATAATGTTTTTGTAATAGTAGCATCAAACATCACTGACCACAGATCACCACAGCAAATATAATCATAATGAAAAAATCTGAAATATTGCACAAATTACCAAAACGTGACACCAAGACACAAAGTGAGCAAATGCTGTTGAAAAATAGCACTGATAGACTTGCTTGACACAGGGTTGCCACAAAACTTCAATGTGTGAAAAATGCACGATCTACCAAGCTCAATAAAACAAGGTAAGCCTATATTAAAGCAATTGAATCAATAATTCATAACCTTCCAAAACAGAAAGCACCAGGCCCAGATGGGTTCACGGATAAACTCTATCAAACATTTAAGGAAGGAATTAAACCAGTACTCTACAATTTCTTCCATGAAGATAGTAGCAGAAGGAATACTTCCTAACTCATCCTCTGAGGACAGCATTCACCTAGTACCGAATCCAGATGAAGACATTACATGAAAGGAAAACTACAGACCAATATCTCTCATGAACATAGTTACAAAAGTCCTTAACAAGATATTAGCAATCTAATCCAACTATATAAAAAAAAGGATTATACCATGACCAAATGGGATTTATTACAGGTTTACAAGGCTGGTTCAGTATTTTAAAAAATCAATTACTGTAATTTATCATATCAACAGACTAAAGAAAAATCATATGATCATATCAATAGATGCAGAAAAAGTGTTGGACAAAATCCGACACCCATTCATGATAAAAACTCTCAGTAGCCTAGGAAAAGAGGGGGTTTCCACAACTTGGTAAAGAACATTTACAAAAAACCTACAGACAGAATAAACTAACAAAGAAGTTATGTGATTTAGGAAAGAATGAATCGAACCTAAATGATTAATAGAAGGGAGGTCCAGGACAATAGCTGACAACAGAGCAACTAGTCAAGATTGGTTCAGAGGGACAGAAGGCTCCAGGAGGGAGATTACAAAGGAAAAGGATGACTCCAAAGACCTGTCACCGTTTTTGAGGACTTGGGAGAAAATGAGGGTGTAGGGCAGGCAGTGCTAGGAAAATAAAAGTCAACATAAAACTCCATGAAAAAAACCACAGAAGAAAGGAACTAGAGTGTGTAGACTAGTTTCCCGTTCAGCTAAAAATATTTATATAATCATAAAAATACCATTTTTAAAGATGTTTTTCATGTGGACCATTTTTAAAGTCTTTATTTAATTTGTTACAATACTGCTTCTGATTTATGTTTTGTTTTTTTGGCCGTGAGGCATGTGGGATCTTAGCTGCACAACCAGGGATTGAACCCAAACCCCTTGCACTGGAAGGCGAAGTCTTAACCACCAGACCACCAGGGAAGTCCCAAAATACCACTTATTGATTTTCATCTTTGAGGATCAACCTGTAGACAAAGTGCAAGGCTTTATAGCTACAGAACAGCATCAACCTTAGCAACACACAGAACCAACTGGAAGGGAAGGAAGAGAGCGGTAGGAGAAGAGCAGGGTTCTTTTCCTTCAATGTGTGGAATAAAGAGATTATCTTTAGCAGAAAAAACAACAAACAAAAAAACAAAACCACAAAACTACAGCTAACGTCATTACCTAATGGTGAGAAAGAAAGTTGATGCTTTCTCCTTAAGATCAGCAACAGGGCAAGGAAGTCCCCCCTCTCACCGCTTCTACGCAACCTGGTGCTGGGAGTCCCAGTTTATGCGAGAGGCCAGAAAAGGAAATAAAATGTATACAGGTTGGGAATGAAGAAAAACACTGTCCTGTCCACAGATGACAGTTTTCTCTGTAGAATACCCCAAAGAATCAACAACAAAAAATCAAGAACTACAAACATGTTTGTAGCTAGGTTGTAGGATACAAGGTTAAAATATGAAAGTCAATTGCTTTCCTATATACTAACAATAAACAAGGAAATCTGAAATTAAAAACACACAACACCATTTACATTAGCTAAAATAAATGAAATACTTAGGTATAAGTGTAGCAAAATATGTACAAGATCTATGTGAGGAAAACTACAAAACTCTGCTGAAAGAAATCAACGGTGAGATATTCCATGTTTACGTACAGGAAGACTCAACAGTGTTAAGATGTACATTTTTTCTAAGTTGCTCTACAGAGTCAACACAATCCCAATCAAAATCCCAGCAAGTTATTCTGTGGATACCAACAAACCGATTTTAAAGTTTATATGGAAGACAAAAAGACCTAGAATAGCCAAGACAATAATGAAGAACAACGCTGGAGGACTGACACACAACAGAGCTATCATAATCAGGACAGTGTTGTAACAGTGAAAGAACAAATAAATCAGTGCAACAGAATAGAGAGCCTAGAAATAGACCCACATAAATATAGTCGACTGATCTTTGACATTTCAACAGAGAAAGGACAGTCTTTTCAACAGTGACAGAACAACTGACAAACACATGGGAAAAAAATGAATCCAGAAAGACCTTACACCTTTCACAAAATTTAACTGAAAATGGATCATAGACTTAATTGTAAAATGCAAAACTATAAAACTTCTAGAAGAAAACAGGAGAAAATCTGGGTGACCCTGGATCAGACAACGAGTTTTTAGATACACCAAAAGCACAATTCATGAAAAATAAAAGTTGATGTTGGACTTCACTAAAATTAAAACTGGTCTGCAGACACTGTTAAGAAAATGAAGAGACAAGCCAAGGACAGGAAAAAATATTTGCAAAAGACCTATCTGACAAAGGACTGTTCCCCAAAATATATGAAAAAACTCTTAAAACTCAACAATAAGAAAATGAACAACCTGAATAAAAAATGGACCAAAGCCCTTCACAGACACCTCACCACAGAAGATATACAGATGGCAAATAAGCACATGAAAGACGCTCCACATCCCATGTGGTCAGGGAAACGCAAGCTAAAACAGCAATGAGGCACCATCACACACCTGTTAGAATGGCTGACAACCTACAGCCCTGAGAACACCAAACGCTGGTGAGGACGTGGAGCGCAGGGGATGTGACCTGTCACAGAGCTCTGCTCTGGGGGCACGAGGAGGACTGTGCCGGCCCAGCTCTCCCTCCACTGCCCAGGTGTCGCTCCACGGGTGGTGCTGGCCAGAGACCCTCCATCAACACTGCCCTTCTCCAGAGAGGCCCCAGTAGACACTGGATCTCTCACCGTGGGCCACACTTCCTGACGCTGCCCTTTGGTCACCTTGTCTGCACCGGGAGTGCCCAATCTCAGTCTCAGCTCTGTCCCCCTGAAGGGTTGCTTTCTATGGCGGGGGCACAGCTTCCTCCCAGATCTGCTGCTGCTCTCTAGTTACGATCATGGCCCACGCAAACCCACCCGAAGAATGGAAAACAGATGTCTGCCCAAAGGCCCTACGTGAATATTCACAGAGGCATGAATCGCAGTATCAAAAAAATGTGCATCAACTGATGAATGGATAAACAAAACAGGGTCTACCCATACGATGGAATATTCAGCCACAGAAAGGAATGCAGCCTGAGAAATGCCTCGAAAATGTCCTGCTGAGTGAAAGCAGCCAGAAACCAAGGAGCACAGAGCGCACGATTCACGCGCATGAGTGTCCATGAGGCTGAAGGTAGAGAAGCAGGAGCCGGGGGCTGGGCGGGGACAGGGCGTGACTGCTGACAGACGCAGGTTCCTCTCTGGGGCTAGTTAGTGGGCGTGTTGCACAACTGTGTGAACACACTAGAAACAGTGAGCTGTACACTTTAAAAGGGTGAGTTTCATCTCAATGACACTGGGATTGAAAACTAGACTGCCACTTTGTTTTCAAAGCCACTCAGATGACAAAAGCCAAGATGTAGACTAGGAGGTGGATGCACAGCCCTGTAAGTGGACCGACAGCCACTGAGTTTCTCACTCTGAAACGGTTAATGTTGTGTTCTGTAAAGCTCACTATAAATTTTTTTTTTTTAAATATTAGGGTCTTCAGAAAAATCGGGTCTTCTCTCTGTCCCTACAAGTGTCTACACATTCTCCTCTGCTTGTACGTCTGTGCTTCTTACTCCCTTGGCTGCAGGTAAGAGTGGGTCAGGTTCCAAACCCTCCTCAGGAAGCCAGCTCTTCAGGTGCATTTTCTCATAAAGTGGTGCTTCAGGTGGTGGCGATGCCTGCGGTCCCCTAAGGCCCAAGCGGGAGGGGTGGGGACTGTCACTTGGGGGCTGCTTCCTCACCCTTCCCTGCTCTGAGCCCGGGAGCAACCCTTCTCTGAGAGAGGTGAGGGGATGGGAGCCTCTCGGGGGCGGCTGGAAACCACAGGCTGTGGACAGGCTGCCCGAGTCTGCTCGAGTTTGGCCCTCTCGGCCTCCAGGCTCGCGACCACCCTCCCCCCTGCTCCTCCAAACAGCAGCGCAATCATCTTCCTGCCAACAGCCAGCCACGGCTTTGCACCACAGTCGGTCCGTGGTGCTGAAAGAATAGCTTCATTTAAGACAAAAATCTGACCATCCCACCTCGTTAACATGGCCGGGACAGCAGAACAGCACAGGGCCAGCCTGCCCACGACAGCCCCGCTCCGCCAGCACACGAAGCTCTCACGGCTGCCCGGCGTTTTCCATGTGCCCTCACCTGTCTGGAAGGCCTTTACCAACTCTGCCAGAGCAATCCCGAGGGCCCTGGCGCTCCACCCCTGCCGTCACTGCCCCCAGCCCCCAGCCCCCAGCCAGCCGCCCTCCGCCCGGCCCGGAGCAGGGAGCACTCAATGTCCGCCTTCGCCACCAGCTCCATTTACTCCTCAGCAAGGCTTTGGGGTCAGTCCTGTTACCCCTGTTGCAGAGATGAGGAAGTGGGGACCCGGACACAGGTGACAGAGCCTGCCTTCTTCAGGACCACCAGGCTGTAGCAGTTATGTTTCGGTACTAATGGTAAAAGGAAACGCAAAGAAGGGAAAATCCAAACGGCCTCAACACGACGAACACGTGCTCAATCTCACGAGCACACAGGGGCTGTGGGTTCAAGCACCAGTGGCATCACAGCTTTTGCTGTTCATAAAAACCACAGTGGCGTTCAGGAATCTAGTGGTCCAAGGGTGGAAGAGACAGGTCCTCAATGTTACTTCTGGAATTTCTGTACTTTTTGGAAATTAATTCAGCAAATTACTTTCACAGACATTCCTGCCCTCCATCCACATCTTGCTCCCCTGTACTGAATTTGTTACCCTACCTGTCAGTTTTCCTCCTGACTAATCCACCCGCAGATATACTTCCTTGCCCTGTTTCGCCCCCCACCCTGGGTGCTACCTGAGGCCGCAGCCCCTCCGGCCCCTCCAGATGCCCCTGCAGCCTCTTCCCAGATTCTGGCGCTTATCCACCTGCCCTGTCAGCAGCCTTTGTAAGCCCTGCTCTCCTCCTGCCCCCACCCTGCACCTGACCAGCCCCCTCCCCTGCCATCTCGGTTCAGGGCTCCTGTCCGTGCCTCCTAGAGGTGAGGTCCTGGCGACAGGCACTCGGAGCACTGCAGGCTGCCGTCCTGTATCTGGTCGCATCTTTGTCACGCATCCAATGTCAGGCACTCAACAAATACTCGATGAACAAATGAGCAAATGAATATAAGGTAAGTGTGATACTTAAGGAAATACAAATTACCTCTTCCATCAAAATCGACTACCCACCTTGGACGCTGCAAATGGAGTTGACCCGAGTGACAGAATCCAGCTCATCCAGCCTCACAGGGCTCGTCAGCTCCCAGGCACCAGAGGCCACGCCCAGCTGAGGCTTTGGAAGCAGGAGGACAGTTCGTCCAACACAAACAACCTGACCTGCCAACAGAGACACTTCAGATTATTGCAGCTCTGAGGTTTGAAACAAGCGAGTTCTCCTGCCAGTAGAGATGTGTCCTTTGCCAGCCTCCTGGGAGCTGGGGGGACTGGGGGAGCCAAGGGCACCACTGTGCGGTTCCCGTGTGTCCAGAGACACAGCACCGTGCAGAAAGGAAGCCCAAAGCCTTGTGCACTAAGCTGTAAGAGCACACAAACACTAGGTTCAAATTCCATTCATAAAGGCAAATTCTGCGTCATGCAAGTTATATACACTGAAAAATATACAGTCTACGCAGGATCCTACTTTGATTCCTGGAAAAAAGTACTGACTAATCTAAGCATACAGTTAGGTCTCTGTATCTGCAGGTTCTGCACCTGCAGATTCAAACTAGCATGGATTCAAACAACGGTGGATGGAAAATATTTGGGAAAAAAGTTCCAGAAAGCAAAATTTGAATTTGCTGCACACCGGCAAGTAGTTACACAGCACTGACATCGTGTTAGGTTTCGTAAGTGATCTGGAGAAGATTTAAAGTGTGGCAGGAGGGTTTCCCTGGTGGCGCAGTGGTTAAGAATCTGCCTGCCAATGCAGAGGACACGGGTTCGAGCTCTGGGCCGGGAAGATCCCACAAGCTGCAGAGCAACTAAGCCCATGGGTCACAACTACTGAGCCTACGCTCTAGAGCCCATGTGCTGCAACTACTGAGCCCATGTGCCACAACTACTAAAGCCCCTGCTCCACAAAGAGAAGCCACCACAATGAGAAGCCCGCGCACGGCAACAAAGAGTAGCCCCCGCTCGCCGCAACTAGAGAAAGCCCGCGCACAGCAACGAAGACCCAACGCAGCCAAAAATAAATAAATAAATTTATTAAAAAAAAAAATGTGGGAGGATGTGTGCAGCTCATATGCAGATACCACCATTTTACAGAAGGGACCTGAGCACCTGCAGGTCTTGGTGTCCGCAGAGGGGTGGATACTGAGAGATGAAAGCATGTGTTTAAATGTTCTAGCTTTTTATTTGTTTTAAAAAGTGATGCGCCAGGCACTGGCTTCAGGTGGCTTCTGCACCTGTAAAGTGTGACCCCAACAGACCACCCTTGAGTGACCACTGATACCTCCTGCTGCTGTGCCGGCACTGCATGCAGGGGTTTCTGGTTCTGTCCGTGTGGCCATCACAGGGGTCTTGTCCGCAGTGGACTTCGGGATGGGGCCTGCATTTCCGGAGCAACACAGAAGCATCAAGAACCCACAAAGCCATTTTCTGGCACCTCTGTCACCACATCAGGGCTGTCAGGAAGAGGAACGCGTACCTTGGTCTCGGAGAGCGTCCCTGAAGAAGAAGCTCTTGGAGGTGGCCTCGGAGAGCGCGTCCCGGACTTCCTGGCCCAGCACGCATGAGGGGGCCACGCGCACAGGCACGGTTCTGGGGAGGCCCGAGCCCTCACCCTGTGCTTGCAGAGTAGCGTCGGTCACCACCAGCCACACCTCCCTTGGCTCCAGAAGCAAACTGTTCACCTAGGATTCAAGGACACACTCAGGCTGTTACCTTAGTAGCTTTTCTTAGAGCCAAAATTATTTTTTAAAAGCAATAACCTTAGATGATTATTATTAACACTAACAATTTCTGATATCATTTCAATAAGTATTTCAAAACACGCAATAGCCTTTGCATGTCTTGGTCAGCAGCCCCCAGGACACGGCTGAGCCCTGTGAGCGCCCACCTCGCAGCTGGTTTACGGGCTCCTCTGCGGGGGAGACCCGCCCGTCCCTGGCTCCACTCTGCTCGCCCTCTGACCCACCAGGAGGCAGCCGTGCCCCTCCTCCCAACGCCATGTGTTCACACAGCTAGGGTGCGGATCAGCACACCGTCTTACCGGCAGCACACACACTCTGCTCTCCTGCTAGATGTAAGCTTCCCAGGGGTTAGGAATGGTCACGAACTGAATGCTTATGTCCCCCTCCGCTGCCTCTCCCCGCCCCACCAATTCATATGTTGGAGTCCTGCACTTCAACGCGGCGCGATGGTAATGGGAGATGGGGCCTCTGGGGGGTGACGAGGACACAATGGCACTCGCCATGAGGATCCAGTAGATGCAAATGGGGACGAGGATTTGGCTGGCAAGGCCCCCGTTAGGGGGCCAGCAGGGCTGGCCTGCGAGAACCTGGCTGGCACGAGGTTCAGCTGGTGCTGCTGGCGTGGATGGTGTGGTCAGGCTGAGGATCCACGTGGCGGTTGACACGACCGGGCGGAGGAGGTGACGGCACGGTCAGGAGCTGTGACTCGGGGGGGGAGGGGGAGCGCTCACGTGGTTGGGAGGGAGATTACATACAGGAAGTTAGAGAAAGTTACAGGGAGGGAGACGAGAGCCCTCGAGTTCCGGGACAGGTGCTGAATCTCTCTGAAGTGCCTACGAGCAAACAGGGAGTGGCTGTGACACGTGGCTGTCCAGCTCTGAGTTGAGGTCCAGTGGAGGCTCCTGCAGGACTGAGGGCCGAGAGCAGCCCTCCCCCGGCCTCGGCCCTCTGACTTGGGTGCCGCCCGGCGACCACAGGCTCCTCTCGACGGTGGAAGAAAGAGACCTTAGAAATGGCTGAGCTCCACCCTGAGGTTCCTACTTTCACCCCGAAAAGGAGGCTCCAGCTGCTTCTTCCTTTCTACAGCCTGCCTGTGTCAGAGAGGAGCCGACGGGCCTGGTCTGAGAACCGGGCGGGTCCCCCTGGCGGCTGCACGCCCGGCGCTTCACCAGGGGCTGCAGCCCCACCTGCACAAGGAACGGGCTGACCACCGCGTCAGCACAGAGTGCACACAGCTCAAGTTCAACAGTGTTTTTCTCTTTTGCTACTCCAGCAGTTTCTGAGAGAGATTATCCTTTAATAAGCTATGCAACACGTTTTGAGAAAGAGAGATGGATTACCTGTGGTCTTTGGTAAATCACTCTGGCATAGAAACTGCAACGGGTACAGGGGCCATCAGTCTGGAAAGGTATTGAAAACAGAGAGGAATGTCTCCCCAAGCTCACAGACACAGCAAAGTAACTGAGACCAGGGTACAAACAAAGACGCTACCTGGAGAATTTCTCTTAAGAAGCGGGGAATTGGAGGCTGGTAAAGCTTCGAAATAGAGTCTTCTTCAATTGCATCAATTTGTCCCAGGTTTGGATGAGCAGTGAGGATGTAACAGAAGCTAGGAGGAGGCAGATGAGTTTTTTCCTGTTCAAAATGAAGGCAAAAGTAGAACATGAATGTATTGTTAAAAGACTCAAATACACTATTAATATAAATCTACTCTTTAATAAAGACCTCTTTATTCACAGATGCAGGCTGTTTCTCTGGAAGGCTCTGTAAGAGATGGGTTATGTTGTTTCTCTCTGGAAACAAGCATAAGAACTTCTGTGCTTTTGAGTTTATTACCAATTCAAGATTTCATCTTAGAAGTTTATTCTTCAGAGTACACTGAAGACACCATTTAGAAACGTCTTCCCGGGAAGTAATCTAGAACTGGCATTCCTGACCACTAGGCTGCTGGTCTAGCACAGGACAGAGCCACCGTCTCGGCCTGTGCTAGGAAGTCAGCTACCACACAAGCAAGGTAGCCCCAATTCTCAGCTTGGGGAGCTAAAGCCCAAAGCAGCCGCTGCCAGCCTGCTGGACAGGGCTCAGGGCGGGGAGGAGGCACACATTTTCATCCGTCGATTTTGCTACCTGTGAGCAACTGACTACCATAAACAATGTGATGAGGAAGGAAAGGGAAATCCCTGGCTGAGCTGGTGGGTGAACCGATACCCATGGATTCTGTTTACTGAGTTTTTGCTCTAATTGGTGACTAAGTGTTGGTTCTACTACTCACTGGAAGGTGGCGGGGAAACCACCCGCTTCTTGTTCGGTGCGAGGCTGAGACCCTCAGTGCGCAGTGGCCCGTGACGATCGGGGTCGAGAGGCGTCGCGTAAAGTAACCTCAGGAGGCATGCATGCGGCACCGTGTGGAAGGCAGCCAGGCCCTAGCCTGTGAGCGAGGCGAGTGGGTCTGGATCTCTGTACCGGCTCCCACCCTCCCTCTGGACCTGGGCTTCTTGGGATGTGCACTGTGGGCTGGCACTGGCTCAGTGCCTGGTGGCCACAGAGCAGGTGCGATGGGGGGCGTGGGGTTGGGGGACGCTGCAGTGCTGGGCTTACCTCGAAGGCTGGCCCGTGGCCTGGTGCTTTCAGGGGCGCCACTGGAGGCCACATGGTGTCAATCAAACTGAAAAGCTCCGTCATCCTGGAAAAAGAAGAGATGGCCTGGTCAGTGAGCTGCTCACAGGCAGACCTGCTCCACAGACACCAGGCCAAATGCCAAGGAGCCGCCATTCAGGACGATGAAGTCAGGGGCACACAGACAGACAGACCTTGGAGCCTGACTGCACAAGGACAGGAAGGAGACTGTTCATTAAATTACGATGCATCTGATATACCTGGAGAAAACTCTCACTCTAAAAGATACATGCATCCCAACGTTCACAGCAGCACAACTTACAATAGCCAAGACATGGAAGCAACTTAAATGTCCATCGGCGGAGGACTGGATAAAGAAGTTGTGGTGCACACATACAATGGAATATTACTCAGCCGTAAAAAAGAATGAAATAATGCCATTTGCAGCACCGTGGATGGACCTAGAAATCAACATACTAAGTGAAGTAAGTCACAAACAGAAGGACAAATATCATATGATACCACTTATATGTGGAATGTAAAAAAATGATACAAATGAACTTATTTACAAAACAGAAATAGACTCACAGACATAGACAACAAACTTACGGTTACCAGAAGGGAAAGGGAGAGGCATAAATTAGGAGTTTGGGACTGACAGACACACACTACTATATATAAAATAAACAACAAGAACCTACGGTATAGCACAGGAAACTATATTCAGTATATTGTAGTAACTATAATGGAAAAGAATCTGAAAAAGAATATATACATATATGTACATGTATAACTGAATCACTTTGCTGTACACCTGAAACCCTGTAAATCAACTATACTTCAATAAAAAAACTATAAAAAATTATGAGGCAGCCACTGAAATGGTTACACAGAAAATATTTAAGGACACGGAAAGATATTCACAATACCCTGCTAAGTGAAAAGCAGACAACAAATTATAATGTCTCTCTCTCTCTAAAAGATTAAAAAAATGTTGTTAGTGGTTATCTGAGTAGAACTTAAAGGTGACGTTTATTTTCTTCCTTTGGTTTATGTATTTCCTATATTTTGCAAAACAAATATGTGTCACTCATAGAATAAAAAAGTTATCAATAAGTTATCTAAAATAAAGAATATAGCCAGACACAGAAAGACAAACAGCGTATGAGTCCACTTATATGAGGTCCCTACAGACAAATTCAGAGAGACAGACAGTAGTTGACAGAGGCTAGGGAGTTGGTGTTTCATGGGGACACAGCTTCACTTTGGGAAAATGAGAAAGTGCTGGAGGTGGATGGTGGTGACGGTTGCACAACAATGTGAATGTACTTAATGCTACTTAAAAATGGTTAAGGTGGAAAATTTTATGTAATGTACATTTTACCACAATCTTAAAAATCCTGTTTTAGTTGCAAAAAAAAATATACATCACAAAGACTTATTAGACTTTGCCTTAAGTTTCAACAATGTTTAATTAATTAATTAATTAATTAATTTTTATTTTTGGCGGCATTGGGTCTTCATTGTTGGGTCTTTGTTGCTGCACGTGGCTTTCTCTAGTTGCGGCGAGTGGGGGCTACTCTTCGTTGCGGTGCACAGGCTTCTCATTGCGGTGGCTTCTCTTGTTGCGGAGCATGGGCTCTAGGCGCGTGGGCTTCAGTAGTTGTGGCTCGCGGGCTCTAGAGCGCAGGCTCAGTAGTTGTGGCGCACGGGCTTAGTTGCTCCGTGGCATGTGGGATCTTCCCGGACCAGGGCTCGAACCCGTGTCCCCTGCATTGGCAGGTGGATTCTTAACCACTGCGCTACCAGGGAAGTCCCTTAACAATGTTTATATATAATAATGTTGTTTACTTTTTGAAAAGCTTGTGGCCTTAATAATTAATGTTACATATTCTTATTTCTCTCAACATTTAAGAGCAAGTACTATTTTAAGTGCTTAGGATCCAGCAGTTAACAAAGTCGAAACACTCAGAACTGAGAATGAGGGTCTCAGCATCACGGAGAACAAGACTCAAAGCTTCCCACAGTCTTTTAGCCCCTCACACCAAACACAACAGAAACGTGGCCTGCAGGGCGTGGCCTACAGCCAACACCAAGATTCTGGGTCCAAATCAAGCACAAAAGCGGTAAGCAAAGGGGGACACACGAGGGAAATTCACTCTCTCCGTCTCCTGACAGCAGCTGTTTGTGTGGGTGACTGGACAGGGCTGGGCGACCAGGGCCAGCTGAGGTTCAGAGGCAGCTGGCTGGACACCGGGTGGACGCCGGGGGCCCGCTGCGCCTCTCTCCCGGGCGTCGTCCACCCGCTCCTGCCCTGAACATCCTGCTTCTCTCCACACAGCTCCCTGAAGGACAGGCACCGAAGTGCCAGCCCACATGAGGGGCTGGAGACTCGGTGAACGAATAACCAGCACTCACACAGTCTCATACACACCCACACAACTTCTGAGAACCTGGCATAAACAGAGTCACGTGGTGCATGGCATGTCGAGTTGGCTTTCGTCATTCGGCACAACGTGCCTGAGATCCATGCAAGCTGCCGCGCCATCAGCAGCTCGTCCCTGTTTACTGCTGAGTGCCGTCCATGGCGTGGATGTGGCGCAGCTTGTTTACCATTCACCTTTGAGGAACATCTGGGTTGTTTCCAGTTTGTGGCTATTACAAACACTTGGGTACAGATTTTTGTGTGAATGCAGATATTTGTTTCTCTGGATAAATGCCCAGGAGTGCAGCTGCTTGGATAAGTATGTTCAGTTTTTAAAGGAACTGCCAGCTCTGCTCCTGGGGGGCCACACCACCTTACACGCCCACCTGCAACATAGGAGAAATGGTTTCTTCCCATCCTCACTGGCATCTGATGTTCTCACTGTTTTTCGTTTTAGTTTTTCATGTTTAGCTGCTTAGGAGCATGGTAATATCTCACCATGGTCTTGACGTGCTTTTTTCTTAAGGACAGTCATGTCGAACACCTTTCCGTGTGTTTATCTGCCGTGTGATGTCCTCTTTGGAAATGTCTCTTCATGTCCTTTGCCCATTTTCTAATTGGACTGCTTATGTGTGTGTGTGTGTTTACTGTTGAGTTTTGAGACTTCATTATATAGTCTACAATATAAGGTTTGCAAATATTTTCTCACGGTCTGTAGCTTGTCTTTTCATTCTCTTAAGACAATCTTTTGCAGAGTAAAAATTTTTAATTTTGATAAAGTCCAACTTACTGATTTTTCCTTTCATGGATCATGCTTTTGTTGTCACATCTTAGAACTCCTTACTCAACAAGTCCCAAAAGTTTTCTTTATAGTTTTATGTTTTATATTTAAACGTAAGATCTATTGTGAGGTGTGAGATTTAGGTTGAGATTAATTTTTTGCCCATATACGTCCAGTTAGTTGAAGACTATCCTTCCTCCACCAAATTGCTTTGTTTGCACCTTGGTCGGGAATCATTTGGCCATAACCCCACAGGCCGCTCCCCAAGCTCTCTCCACTGATCACAGTCATCCCTCCACCAATGCCGCAGTTTCTTGTAGCCATAAGTTTTGAAATCGGGTGTGATTCCTCCCACTTTATCCTTTTTTCAAAACTGTTTTATCTACTCTAGTTCCTTTGCATTTCCAGACAAAGCCAATCAGGAGCAGTATGCAGAGGGGAAGATGAGAGGGGTTGCCCCTGGAAAGAAGACTTCTGGTCTGCAATAGAAGAATGTTGAAGTGAAAACAAAAAAGAACAAACAGAAAACACCTGGAAATGGAGACGGTGGTAGTACGAGTGAGACACCTCAGTCTCCTCGCAAGAAAAGGGCCCGAGTAGCTTCTACTGTTGAAAATGAGGAAACATTCATGTACAGAGCTGAAGTTAAAGTAAAGATTCCTGAAGAACTAAAACCATGGCTTGGTGAAGACTGGGACTTAATTACCTGGCAAAAACAGCTCTTTTATCTTCCTGCCAAGAAGAATGTGGATTCCATTCTAGAGGATTCGGCAAATTACAAGAAATCTCGAGGAAACACAGAAAATAAGGAGTATGCTGCTCATGAAGCTGTGGCAGGGATCAAGGAATACTTCAATGTAATGTTGGGCACCCAGCCGCTCTGCGAACATGAGAGACCACAGTATGCTGAAATCCTCGCAAATCACCCTGATGCGCCATGTCCAAGGTGCGTGGAGCGCCACATCTACTGAGATTATTTGTACGTACTGGAGCAATGTTGGCCTATGCACCTCTGGATGAGAAAAGCCTTGCTTTATTACTGAATTACCTCCATGATTTCCTAGAATACCTGGCAAAGAACTCTGCAACTTTGTTTAGTGCCAGTGATTATGTAGTGGCTCCTCCTGAGTACGAGCGGAAAGCTGTGTGAGGTGCTTATACGCACTCGTGTTTGGATCTCTGTAAACACATTTTTGTTTCTTAGTCCTTCTCTTGTACAAATGATGTACTTTGGAAACGTTAGTGTATAACAGAAGTGATGTTTGTTTTCTGTTTGATTTTAAACAGAAAATAAAAGGGGTTACAGCTCTTTTCTTTTTTTTTTTTTTTCATTTCAAAGTTGCTACCAGAGAATTCAATGATGGACAACAGAGAGACGTGCCGTAGAGTGTTTTACTGCTTAGCTGACAAAGCTGCGCTTGAATGCTGGCGGTTCTATTCCTTTGACACCGTGCACTTTGATAACGTGTGTTAATGCTGTACGACAAAACGCCCTGATTCCCAGCGCCTAAGGTTCCGTTCAGTGTGTATAACTGAACACACTCGTCCATCTGTGCCCCCCTTCTTTACGGTGCTTACAGTGAAGGGCCCATCCTTTGCAAGTCATCCATGTTGCTCCTTAGGCATTTCATCTTTGCTCAGATTGTCAGAGAATGGTGGCTTGTTTCATGGTTTTTGTATTGGTGTCTAATCACGTTTTAACATGACAGACACAATGCATTGTGTAGCTACAGTTTTCTGGAAAAGTCAATATTTTAGAAATTGTTTTTCAGATCTTCAATAAATTTTTTCCTTAAATTTCAAAAAGAAAAAAAAAGTTTAGAATAGGCCTGGATATATCTACAGACATTTTTGCTGGGACTTTCATGGGTACTGCATCAAGCCTACACCTTCTTTTGGGGAGAACCAGCATCTTTACAACATTGAGTCTTCCACTCCATGAACGTGGCACACCTTTCCATTTATTTAGATCTTCTCTGATTTCTTTAATCAGTGTTTTGTAGTTTGCAGCATACAAGTCCTGACATGTTTTGTTAGATTTATACCTAAATACTCCTTTTTGGGCAACTGTAAATGCTGTATTTTTAATTTTGGTTTTCAAGGGTTCATTGCTAGTATATAGAAATGTGACTGATTTGTGAATGTTAATCTTGTATGCTGCTACTTTGCTGAACTGACTTACTAGTTTTAGGAATTTTTTTTTTTTTCTTCTGTAGATTCCTTGGGATTTTCGACATAGACCATCATGTCATCTGAAGTAGAGACAGTTTTATTTCTTCCTTTCTGTCTTTTTGCTTTTCCTTGTCTTATTGTGATGGTTAGTCTATTTAGTACTTTTAAAGTACCCTACCAGAATCTAACATTTAACTTCCACTTTTAAACACGCTGATATAGGAGAAAACTCTGAGAGGACGTCCAGGACAGCAAATACAATAAACAGCACGTGAAGAGCGTCAGGGTGTGATGCTGGCGGCAGAACGCTGGCAAAGCTGGATGAAGAGAACAAGGCTGACACTTAAAGGTCAAATTCACTGCCCTGTTCCCTCACGTGTAGACCGATTTCTCTCATTTCTTCCCTCTTCCTCCCCACCCCCCAGCCCGATGATGAAACTACTCAAAGAAAAGCTAGGCCAGGACAACAAAAACTACTAATCCAGGTGGACTTGCAGAGAAAAAACAAACACACCCCCTTGTCATTCTAGGCACATCTGCTTGAAGCTCAACGCCTGCTTTTACCAACTGGACTGGCCGTTTTGGTGACTTAAAAAAGTGGTAGAATACTACCGAGAGAGTCAGCCTTTTATTATCTATTTGCTAAGTCTGGGAATCTAAATTTCATATACTCTTTGTCTTCCATATAACCTTGTGAACAAATAATGGAAAAAGGATACCTTAATTTCCTCAAGAAACAGGTCATAATCTATCTGCCAACAGGCTTTTACTGCAGCTGGCTTTGCTAAATCTTAGACTTTCAGAAAAATTACCTAAAGATGAACTTTCCTAGTGGGCAAGGTGGGTAAACTTGAAAAGCGACCTTTGCGAAGGCAAGCGTGGCTGGTGACTGGACTGCCCTGGAGTGAGCGAGCGCCGCAGCTCCTTGGGGGGGCCAAGCACACTCCCCCAAAGCCAGTCCCTGTGGCCCAGTCCCCAGGGCCTCCGCTAGGGCTGGCTCAGCTCTTCCGTCTCTCCAAGGCAAAGGCCGCCTCTGAGTGTGACCAGCTGCTGCAAGTGTTAAGAGGTGCCTTCTCGCACATCTTCACTTGGGGAGACCCCCCCAGGAGAGACGGATGAGGATGGCTGCACCACACTCTTTGAATCTAACTGGACTGCTTGAGACTTGGGACCGCAACAGAGATGGCGGGTCAGCGGGAACACTGCTCCTCACGCCCCCAGGCCTCGGGGCTCCCGCTCCCACTCCCGCCCCCCATGCTTCTGGAGATGGGTGTTCGCTCTGGGGGGCCTGGAGCCCGCGGGGTGCAGAGCGGACGCCTTCATCTGCACTGCAGGTGAGCCCTGAAACCTCCTGGCCCTGTTGTGCTCCCTGCAGGACTCTGATTCTCCCACTTCTAAGCCTGCAGCGGCTGAGGGCGGTGGGAGCAGCGCAGGCTTTCTGGGAGGGTGCAGCAGCACGAGGTAGCTAGAAACAGCCAACCGTCTGGGATACATGCCTTCTACAGGCTGAGACACAAGCCTGGCTGGCTGAATACCTTGTTCATGCTGCAAAGGCATTTGGGTATTGATTAAAACAAAACAGGACAACATTTTCCAGCTCATTTGCAGTAAAAAAATTACAAATACAGAGCACTGTAGTTAACTTCAAAAACATTTTCTGATTTGTTGCTTTAATAATTACCAGCTCCCTAAGAGAGAAAAAAGTGTTGCAAAGATTAAGGGTTAGTACACAAATAGAGATACTTACCTGGAGCAAAGCTACTGATTTCTCAGAATGAGAAAACCCATTCTGTTGCCTGCATTTTGTTGTTTGTGGGATATTCTGGAAGCTGTAAAAATCTAAGTAGAAAATACACAAATGAGTCACACAGGGAGGGGACCGACTTGAGGCCATCTCTGAAAAATGTCTCACAAATTCAGCATAAGAGTCTGAAACGATGCCCACATTCAGGTGTCTCTCCTGGACGGACGAGAGCCCAGGTTTGCCCTCCAGGGAAAACAATCGAGCCGAGACCCCACATCAACTGCTGAATTTCTGGCTGAGAAAGGCAGCCTCTAACCCTTACCCCCGACGCTCTCCGTTGCTCTGACAAGAGGAAGAGGACCGGGGCTAGTCCTGGGGCAGCCACGGCAGGGCTGCCTGGCGCAAAGAAGAGGCCACGAGAACGGAGTGCGCCTGAGGACGACAGCAAGAGGAGTTTTAGAAACGTCACAGATAGACGGGGAAGGAGCAGGGGCTCTGGCCTCGCCACTATCCGGAAGGATGCTGAATGTACATGTTTCACACTGATTTTATAGACCGGCGCAGCCTCCCCGTACCGAGGGCGACGGCCAGTGTCGCCTGGAAGCAGGTCCCCGGCTGCAGCCCGTGGGGAGGAAGCAAGGCGGAGAGCTCTCCCTGAGCTCACCAGGTTGTTCCCCGACACGCCTGCTCACCGGGCCTGTTCTCTGTGTTATTTTAGAGTTATTTTTCCATCTGATACTGCCTCATCTAACTACTCCCAAATCTTCACCGGGTAATCTAAGACTGCCTGAATCACTTTCTTTTGGGTGTGGGTGGAGTGGAATTTGCTGCAGAAGATTTAAACCACAGTGGTGACGTCACCTCAGGATGGGATGCAACCTGTTCACCGAGTTAATTCGTCCTCAGAGAGCTCAGAATTTTTTTTTTTAAACCAAGCACTTAAATGTTCCTAAAATTTTTTCATGCAGTTGCTAATTTCTCTGTACCTACTGTTATGTAGTACTCATGGCTTTCTCATAAGACAGATTACCTGGAGATGGAATATTTCAGACCAGGGATTCTGAAAGTGGGGTCTGGAGACCCCTGGGTCTGTACGACCCTTTCAAGGGACCCGCAAGGCCAGAACTATGTCCTGAGACCTTCTTTTCCCTTCTCTCATGAGTGTACAGTGGAGTTTTCTAGAGGCTGCACTCTGTACGCTACAGGACGGACTGAATGCAGAGCAGAGACGACAACCCATCGTTCCCCGTTAGCCCAGACATTAAAGCGATCTGCAGGAAACATGAGATAAGGCTGCTCTTTTCACTAAGGTGGTCTCGGTTTAGAAAATATTTTTCATAAACATTCTGTTTATGTTATTATTTAATGGGTTTATTTTTAGGATTTTTAGGTGAACTAATAAATATTTAATTTTTTCCATTTTATTTTCTAATATAGTAATTATTGATCAATATAACCACATTAAAAAAATCTCCTTGGGGGTCTCAGTCATTTTGAAGAGTATTAACGGGTCCTGAGACCATGAAGTCTGGAAGTGATCTCTAACCCTCAGTGCCGCTCAAGATCCACTCTCTACCATCTACCTCCCTCCCTCCGTCTCCCTCTGTGCCCTCGACTGTCTTCCAGAAGGTAGCTTGTGTCACCCTACGTCCTTTTATGTCACCCTCATACACACACGAGACAACCTCGAATCAACTAAACAAACTTTTGCCTTGATACTGAAATGCATTTCCTTCAGAGGTTTGGCTGCCAGAGCAGACACTACCAGATGGCCCTGGAGATCATGAGCACACTGATAGGAGCCATGGCAACCTTGAGATCCTGAGGAGGTTAGATAATCAGCGACTAAACTACATCGTTATGCTGGTGAGATAGGGAAATGGGGCAGTCACTTTGGAAAACACTTTGGCATAGACCCAGCAATCCCCCTTCTAGCTATCTACCCAAGAGAACTGAAGACTTATGTCCATATGTGCATCATGAATGTTCATAGCAGTATTACTATTCATGACAGCCAGAAAGTAACATGGAAGCAACCCAAATGTGCATCAACTGATGAATGGATAAATAAGTCTGGTGTATCCATACAACAGAGTATCAGGCAGCCATAAAAAGGAGTGAAGTACTGACACGTGATACAACAAGGATGAACCTCGAAAACATGATGCTCGGTGGAAGAAGCCAGGATGGCTCCTTTGTACGAAGTGTTCAGTATACGCAAATTCACAGGACAGAGTGCAGGTTAGTGGCTGCCAGGGGCTGGAGGGTGGGGAGTGGCTGCTCATGGGGAAGGCGTCTCTTTTGGGGGTGATGACACTGCTTCTGAATGAGACAGTGATGGCATCACGTCGGTCGGGCATTCTGACCTCAGAGGCCACTCTCTGCTAAGAATATCCCATAAATACCTTAGAGATGTGGGGAATTACTAAACATTTTCCAAGCTTAGTTCAATGAATTTCAGGACAATATTTTTCAAATTTTATGCAACAGATAGAGAAACTGAAGAAAGGAAATTAAAGACACACAACTGAAATTAAGCCTTCTGTACTATTCCTTTGCTTAAATTTATTATATAACTATGAAAGATAAATTTGTAACTTTGGAAGTCCTCACATTTTGTAGGCTATCTGCTAGTAATATTAAAAAATGTCTTTCCTAATCTAGATTCTTTCCTCAAGATCTAGGATATAAAAATATTAACTAGCACAACTTTGTATTATAAAACAAGTTCTTTGCACATTTCTCTTCTGCCTCGGCAGGAAATGACACACACACACTCAGTTACAAGGGAAATAAGGAATTATTGCTGCATGCTGCTACCTGGAACTGCAGACAGTTCTTAGGCTGGTCTCATTCCCAGGTGGTCCTTATCATTTCAAAAGTGTCACATGATCTACTCACCAGTGTGGAAGCAGGAACACCCACGTTCCACATAAAATCTGTCAGCCCAGGTTTTCTGATAGATGCATATACTTTTTACCAAACGTTCTCACCAGTGTGCTCTGATACTTGAAACAAACCTGCCTCCTCACAGTCTATTCTATTACCATGGGTTCACATATGAAGTAGCCTCCCTTCATACACTCTTCCAAAGACAGCCTGCTGTTCCCGTTGGGAAAACTATAAGGAAAACCATGGAGGAAACCAGAGGACTGCAGTGATCTTGGGGGGATGGGGCGTCACCAGGAGGAGCACGCTGGGGGTGATGCCTGGACACCCAGCACATTTTTGTTCCTTGAATTTGGCGGTGGCTTCATGGGTGGCCCTACAGTCGTTCACTACGCTCTGCAACTGGGCATCGCCCATGCGTCTGTCGTGTTTCCCCATAAAGATCCGTAAAGAAGGAGACAGGTGCGCACACAATGACGTCTGTTGCTGGGAAGTGGCAGAAACTGAAAAGGGATACCCTTAAAGATACCAAAGGGAAAAGCAACCATTCTTCTTTGTTTACAGACATGCCTACGTTCACGAGAAAGATGTGGAATGAACACCAGTGGAGAGGGGAGTATTAAATTCCCTTTACTCTTTGTGTGACTTTTTACAGCAGCAACCAGTGAAAGCAGTGGCTATACTGCTACCTCCCTTGCACATAATGCTGAAATGCCTGATCACAGCATGAGATCCCGGTCCAGGTCCAGGGGCCTTCGGGACCATCCTCTCCACTGTCAGTGATTCTACGGAGAGGAGCAAATTCTCTTGCTTAAAAAAAAAAAAACAGGGCTTCCCTGGTGGCGCAGTGGTTGAGAATCTGCCTGCCGATGCAGGGGACACGGGTTCGAGCCCTGGTCTGGGAAGATCCCACATGCCGCGGAGCAACTAGGCCCGTGAGCCACAGTTACTGAGCCTGCACGTCTGGAGCCTGTGCTCCGCAACAAGAGAGGCCGCGATAGTGAGAGGCCTGCGCACCGCGATGAAGAGTGGTCCCCGCTTGCCACAACTAGAGAAAGCCCTCGCACAGAAACGGAGACCCAACACAGCCAAAAATAAATAAATAAATAATTCCCATTAAAAAAGAAAAAACAAAACAGTAATGAAAATGATCTTTCTTAAAAGTCATATTTTCATTAATAAGTGTCTAAGTAAACAGAAAAGACAAATGCTGAACTAAACCTGAGGCGCTCAGCGTGATGATTTACTAAGGATCTGATGCTCCTCCTGGTCACTCGAGATAATTCCAGCCCAGATGGCTCACTGCTGCTGTTTAACAAAAACAATGGAAAACACCAAGAATCTAACATCAACACCCCTGACAAGAAATGGTCCGACTTCTGACTTGAGGGCCGGGGATTGTGACTATAAAGCAAACGGGAAATTCACAGAAACGAATTCCCCTAAAACTGGAAGTAATCACGTGTGAGCTGTAGCCCCAAAGATGCAGCCGCTGGACTCCGACGGACCGGGCTCCAGGCCCACCTCACAGACGTGCAGCCAGGTTCTTACTTAGTCTCAGGAGCTACAGGGTCTTTATTTAACAACACAATAATCTGTTTTTCAATAAAGACTGATTTATTTTGTCTTGAATTTGGTGGTGGCATCACGGGTGATGCCTGTAGTGTACTGTAGTGAACAATGCCACCACCTAATCTGCCATCTAGTTGGAGAGTTGAAGGAAAGGAAAGAGGGGCTACAGTGACAGTGAAACTTCTTTTCTTTCCACTTCCGTGTCCCACATGAAAAGACAAGCATTTCACTGGCAAACTTATAAAGATTTAAGAGTGTTCTACCTATAATAAAAATGCGCCACAACAAAGAGCCCGAGCGCTGCAATGAAAGATCCCACATGCCTCAACTAAGAGCCAACGCAACCAAAAAAAAGGGCTTCCCTGGTGGCGCAGTGGTTGAGAGTCTGTCTGCCAGTGCAGGGGAGACGGGTTCTAAGCCCTGGTCTGGGAAGATCCCACATGCCGCGGAGCAGCTGGGGCCGTGAGCCACAATTACTGAGCCTGCATGTCTGGAGCCTGTGCTCCGCAACGAGAGGCCGCGATAATGAGAGGCCTGCGCACCGCGATGAAGAGCGGCCCCCACTTGCCACAACTAGAGAAAGCCCTCGCACAGAAACGAAGACCCAACACAGCCATAAATAAATAAATAAATAAATAAATAAATTTTAAAAAACTGTAATTTTTAAAAATGCGTAAGATTCTGCAAATTTGACAAGGCACTTAATGAAAGCATAATTAAGTATTTGCACTTCATATTTGAGATTAACAAGGAACACCCCACCTAGCTTCTGAATCACATGACCCAGGGCCCTCACAATAACGGCTACTGCCACAGGCTGTTACCCTGAGAGAGGGAGAGAAAGAACCGTACTGATGTGTGCCATGTTCAGAGCTGCAATCAGTCCTCAATGCTTACTTTCCAACCACGTGGCCCTAGGAGCTGGCTGGGGGCTGGGTGGCCTGACACACCACCTCCCAATTTTGAACAGAATAGCTCCACGTGGGTTTGTTATTAACACGGAGCTTCCTCTTTGGATTCTATTTTTTAAAAGTTCAAAAGTTTTAAAACTACTGGTCCCTTACTGGTAGGTAATTATGATTTTTGTGAGAACAGTGCAGGGAGAGGGGGAGTACTGAGATCTGTAAGAGAAGGAATGAATGAAAAAGGAAAAAAAAATCCTGCCCATTTGCTGAATTCGAGACTTACCGTGCTGCCAGGTAAATGCACTAGATGAATGACTAACCTGGAGGGACACGGAGCAGTTGCTTTTATATTCTTGTATCAGCTGACCTTCCTTCTGGTTTCTTTGATCCCTGTTTTAACTAAATCTCTCTGTACTTTTTAACTCCACTGGCTTCATTACCCATTCTCTCCCATTATTATCAGACAATTGACAAAGCCAGCAATTTCCAACTGGATTTATTTTCTTTCCTGGAAAAAAATGGAACACTTCCAACTCCTAGTTATCGTTCTTCTAAGTTACTCATCTTTCTCTTCCTGTTTTATTTGTAAAAACAAGACAAGAAAGACTTACATCAACGTGGGCCAGAGTTTTACTTTTTAGTTAATTAGAAAAGAGAAAGGAGGAGGAGGGAGGGAAGAACCACTGCTTCTGCGGTGTTTTAGGGTGTGCAGGGCCGCTTCCGTGTGCGAGCTCATCAAATCACCCAACCCCCGGGGGAGGCAGAGCTACTCTTCCAAGGCCCCCGCCTTCCCCTCTGCTGCCTCCGTTCAGTGACCAGCGACGCTCCCTCCAGAAGCTTTGGGTTTGCTTCTGAACAGCAAGTCCCCTCGCGTCAGCCAGGCCGACACAGCCAAATCACCCCAAGCGAACTGGGTTCTACTCTGTCCCCCAGTCACTGGGGGAAGGTGGTGGAGCAAGGGGGTAGACCTGAGCCACTTCTGAGATTTTGCTACTAAAAGAATTTTTATATGGCCAAGAACGACTGTGACAGTTTGCTTAGGTTCAGACTTCATCCTTTCTTAGTCAGGTTTTTACTGAATGCTCTGTTAACTGCTACGGAGGCTAAATAACACTTGGCTCCAGCGTGACAGTCTATTTTTGGTCAGAAGATAACAGGAATGACCTTACGGGTGGGAACGTGCTCTTCCATGGGTGTCTGCCTAGCAACCAGGCGAACCTACAAGTCACACCCTGAAGGCCTTCTCGGCGAAGCCCCACCCACTCCAGCAAAAACCTTCTTAGATTGTCAGTGCTTCCCCACTGGAAGGTCAGACTGAACTGTGACTTCATCCCTGCGTCCACACCCAGGTGCTGTGTTAACGAATGACTGATGGAGAGAGACATGCAAGGACCGGTCAGAGCAGAACTTCTTTACCTAACTGACGACAGGGTGAATTTATTTTTATTAGATAGTTTTTGAAGCACTGTTAGGGCAGTAATCTTGACAATAGTTAACGCTGGGCCTACACAGCTGAAACGACTCTTTCAGGAGGTCTGGGTTCTCTCTCCTCCTCTTCCTGTGATCGACCTGGTGGGTGTGTCAAGCCTTTTGTAATCGGCTGGCTTTCCCCTTTGTCAATGTCTCTGTCACTGATTAGGTAGACAGATATACAATAGTCTTCTTAAGGATTGTTCATTGAACAACAAAGATAATGACCGATTTAGAGAGGTGCCCAGTTTACTAAACATATGTCCTAATTTCCCCAAAATAACCCTTATGGTTAAGGTTAAATAATCGGCATTTTCTTTCTGAGCCCCTATTCCCTAGTTGGCTCTTTTTGAGATACGTGAAATTATGCCCAGATGTTCCATTTAGAAACTATTCTTCTCCAACTGGACTTATGAAACATTTGTAGTTGTTTTTATAACTCAGTGTAAACACTTTTTAGGCAGTCAGTTCATTCCCCCCCACCCCTTTAAGGACTGAGGTGAAATACACACAACATAAAATTAACCATTTTAAAGTGCACAGTTCAGTGGCATTTAGCACATGCACAATGTTGTCTAGCCCCAGAATGTCGCCATCACCCCATCTGACCCTGTGCCCGTCAGCAGTCACTCCCTGCTCCCCTCCTCCTGGCAACCACCAACCTGCGTCCTGTCACCATGGGTTTGTCTGTTCTGTTCGTTTCATATAAACGGGATCCTACAACGTGTGGCCTTTTGTGTGGGCTTCTTTCACTCAGCACCATGTTTCACACAGGTCAGTGCTTTGTTCTTTTCGGGCAGTTCTTTGAGCATCATTGGTTTCAGGATTTAGTACATTCTCTTTCAGTGACATTTTACTCTCCTGCCATTAACTTGGGTGGTGAACCTACCAGGAACAATTTTATTTTTCAAAATGATGAAAGAATTCTTAAGTATGTCCCTTAAAAGAGGATTTCCAACCACAGCAATGAGCAAAGAGATTCTGGACCTCAAACCCCAAGGGAATTATGTCTCTTTAAGAGGCAGCCTTTTTGAAGAGGGGAAATCAAAGGAAGGAAATTGCCATTGAAGTTTCTTTCCCCAGGAGAGCTCTCACCACTGCTTATTTCCTGTTAAAGGAGCAAATGAGATGATTCCTCAACAATGACCCTCACCCACACGCATTGACTTGTGCTGGACGATTCCTAAAAACTCCCTCTGCTGCACCGCCATGCACGTGGGTCACACAGGGTCTCCCAGGAGACCAACGCCCTGGTGTCCAAAGTCACAGCGGAGCCTGACCTCTGACCAGTCACCCTCACCTGTTGCAGGCCCTCCTCCATAACATGGGATCCCACCCTTGATAAAGTGCTTTCACAACAACCTCAGGCGTTACCCTTAGACTTATCAGTGAGGAGGACCCAGGGTCTTGACTCCAAGGTGCACAAGAGGCGTGGTCCTCACCCTGCACTGGACACTGGTCTCGGGACCAACTTAGTCTCTATTCTTCCAACTAAAATTAGCACCTATAATTACTGCTCAGAAAGTACAAGCGTACACATTCAAATCTTGTTGAGGAAAATCTAAGATGAACCCAAGCAAACAACGGATGTCCATTACACAAATACTTATTATGAGCCTCTCGAGTGCCAGGAATTGAGCCACATACAGGAAACACAATGGTGAGCGAGAAACGGAGCCTTATGATGGGCAGGCCAGCCTGAAACACTGGCCACGAGGCATTCTAATCCACAATGGTCTACACCATGCAGAGGGGCAAGCCCAGGTCTGTATGCCAGTAAGCCACTGGGACTCAGAGCTGAGCAGGTGGGACGTGGCGCAGGCCAGCTGGGGGAGCCATCCCAGGGCTCCTCAGACAACTGTTAACGTTTGCTTATTATTACTAAAATGTCACTCGAGTTTACATTACAATATACCCCTCTGGTGGGACACAGGTCGTGAGAATCCCACACAGCCCAGAGCACGGGACCCAAAGCAGCAGCTGCAAGAGACAAAGGCACCTGAGCGAGACCAGCCGTGAGGGCAGCGGGGGCTTGAGCACCCGGGAGAACGGGAGTGCTCTGCGCCCCCGGACCAGACCAACGGCCCTAAGGGCAGCGGGCTGGGGAGCAGCATGGGGGCTTCGAGGGCCTTCTGCTTCCTGACCACGGGGTTAGTTTGTAAGCATGCTGAGCTTGGCGTCTAATTTAAAGTTTATCAGTACTTAATCTGTTACCTTTAAAACAAAAGCTGGCATTTAAACAGTAACTATGAATCGGACCATTCTCTGAAATACACCCCCCTCGACGTGCCCAACCCCTCACTCTATCCTCAAAGCTGACCAGACGGACCCGCCCCAGGGGGTGAGTGGATGGCTAGATCAGGGGGCGTGTCCTCCCCCCCTCCTGTCCTCAGCCCCAGGCCCCTCCTGTTCTCTCCAGGGTTCCCAAATCTGAACCCGCCCTCTGAGCCTCGCAAAGCGGCTGCTCTGTAACTGGCACTCGCCGGTTGGTGTCTCTCAGGACCTCCCCCTGGCTCTCCTGCTGGTCCATGAGCTCTGGGAGAAAGGGGCTATTTTACACTTCTGGCATCACCACAGCTCCCAGGAGAGCGCCACCCACACCCCTGGCCCCCATAGCTACCGGAAGTTAAAAATCAGTGGTGATGCGTTCTTCCTTCTCCTGCCCTCAACTGCTGCAGAAGTTTCCAAATCTGCACCCCTGCCCAATCCCTCCTTCTATTTCAAATCTATTAAAAGTACAAGAGTAGAATAATCTTAACTCTATTTTCATTTTTATTACCTCTTCTTTTCTTCTCTCAAAAACTCCTAGGGGCCCCAATTTTCTCTTGGATCAATGCAGAATCCCTAAAAATAGGATTTAAGGCTTTGTCTAGCTGACTTTTTATTTCAGTATATGGTGGTTTGAGATAAATCCCAAAAATCTAGCACAGCAGCAACTAGCCAGGGGCATAGCACAAAGAGGTCCTAAATATTTAACGAACAAATGACTGAATTATACTTTCTCCTAATCCTACTTTTATGTCTTCACAGATAACATCTTACCAATTTGAGGGAAAGACCAGCCATTTAAGGCCCCATCACTTAAAGCAACAACCGCCCCGATCCCTGGGCAGGTCTAGTCTCCAGTTCAAAAGGAGGCAATTCATGGTCAAAGATCTTGTTAGTTGCTTCCCTGTCATTCTCAGCACTCGGATAGACCCCTCTGTATACGGTGAGTGCTGACTAAATGCTCTGCAACAGTCTTCTCCAGTACGTTACTCTTAAAGAGATCTAAATAAAATACTCACTTATACATGAATAATGTATTTTAGACAGATTAGTGGCTTTTGTTTTAACAAGTAGGGACATAAGTATTAGCAGGACTTTGAATTGAAAGAGGTTCCTCTCTCCCGCAAAAAATATGCTAACTATATTTTCCATACTTATAGGATTAAGATATTTCAGAAAATTTCTTTTTTTCCCCTCAGTATTACCCTATCACATAAAAATAAGAGCACATAATAATCAGCAATAAAAACATAAAGCTCATACACAGAACTAAGACACCAAAGTAAAGTGAGTTTTCAGCCTGTCTGACCTCTAAACTGTTGCAGAGGCCACCTGGGAGGACAAAGGTCAGGGGACACGCCTCAGCCTCTGGACAAACAGCCTGGAGTCCTCCAGGGACGCAGAGAGCCAGGGAGAGGCACATGCCTCAGCAGTGTTATTTTAAAATGGTCTTTTCCTTTACATCCAGGATATTTTTCTGACTCTTCTCACCCTAACGAGTCAGTATGGACACACAACTCCAAAAGGCGGTCAGAGAAATGCAACAGACATGACAGCTGTTTTCCTGCAACTCTTCCCAAGGCGGCAGGTGAACAGGCTGGGACGCCCTGCACAGGCCCAGCCCCAAGGCCGCCAGACCACCCAAAGTGCCACAGGGAGCAGTGATTTCCGTCACTGTGACTGTGGACCAGATGAGACCAGGGAGCTAAGATTTCAAAGGCTCCACGATCAGCCCGAATGTAAAACTATCTTCCAACTGGCCAAAAAGTAATTTTCTATATTAGATATTGGAATTATATAATTATAATTAATCATTTTAGCTTGAATTCTGGGAACTAAGTGTATTCCGTTAAGGTTTATGAGAAATATATTTTGTTAAGGTTTATGAGAGTTGCTATGAAACACAATAATTTGGGGGAAAAAAAAGAGACAATTTGTGTTTACTGAGCCGTGGATGGATGACTGACAGTGGATGATGTCACTAATAGGCAATTATAACATTCAGCATTCCAAAACTATTTAATAATTTGTTTTGAAGAGATACAGCTTCCAAAAGAACAAAAAGACAATCTTAATATTTATTTGGATAGTTGCATGCCAAAATAAAGTTAAATACATAGGATAAAGAAATCAATTCCAACCTAAAAAAGTATCCAATACTTAGTCAAATTTTAGTCCAACTTAAAAATGGAATGGGTTCCAAAAGTTTGTAAATGAATTATTCAGAATAGTCAGTGCATTTCCCAAGGAAAAAACATTTCCTATGGCAATGTTGTAGACAGTAGTAAGGCTTCCAGTGTAACCCACAAAAACCAGATTAAACATTAGGTACACATATGGCTGCATAGCATCATGGGAGCAAAGCATGTACGTTATAGAGCAAAGCCCCCGGACCCCTCCTGGCTCTGTCAGTCCCCAGGAGTATTTCCCTGGAGTTGGGTCCCGCAGTCGCCAGCAGGAAGTGCGTCCCCAGGAGTGGCCTGCAGGACACCAGGACACCTGCCAGCTGGAGGGGCTCCCCTGAGGCGCCCGAGATGGGGAGCCCCAGTACCCCGGCGTGCTCAGGTGCGAGGCTGGTGCCGAATGTACGTCGGGGAGGTCTACATGGCCCCGGTGGGGTTAATGCCGTCAGGCCAACGTCAGAGCAGCACCTCACTTACCACAACTACACACGGTCTTTCCAGATGCCTGTGATTCTGAAACTGAGGACTACATGGGGTTCAGCCTTCGAAATGATAAGGTTCATGGGACCCAATTAAGCTCTCCAAATACCTGGGCAGCTCCCTCCTTAATCCATACGGCAGTTACACCGTCATACAGCCTCCCTTCTGTAAGCAAAAGGACGCATTTGTTACGAGCCGAGCGTACGTGAATCAACGCAGGGCGCACAGGGGGTCTGTCCTTCAGGAAAACAGGGTCCCGGGTGGAGCCGCCACCCAGCCACACGGCGCCACGTGAGAGACAGATGCGGCACAGGCCGGGGCCGGGGAAAGCGGGCTGCTGCGGGTCACGAGACACGCCCTGCGGCGCTCACGGTTTAGACAGACCGCGGCTGGAAGGGGGTTTAGACAGACCGCGGCTGGAAGGGCCGGGCCGGTACGCAGCCCACTGCACTCGGAGCAGCCTATATGCCTAGGGGCTCCTCCCTCAGGCACTGCTACAAGCTCAGACGTTGCTCTAATTACAACAGGAGCATTGTGACAGCTAAAATTACACGCTATTTGAGGAAAGAGGCTACGATGAGAGAAACCCAAATTCACCGTTTACACTAATTCTCTATGGGACTGGATCGTTCCACTGAAAAGGTTTCTTCTGCTCCCTAATTCATAGATTAAGATGCTCACTGGAATGGAACAACCCACGCTGGGGCCAGACCTATGTACCACTGCCACCCAAAACAACATCTAGCGTGAGGAGCCGCGAAACTTGACAGAAAACACGCTTTCTTGCTATGGAAAACAAAAAACGTGACAAATTAAGAGTTTTGCTTAAAGCTTACAAAATGCCTTTTCACTAAATTATATTTTCATTTACATAAACTGACTCATGCAAAGCTGCCTTATTAGTATAGATAAGGAAGAATAAGGAAAAACTTCAGAATTAAAATACATATATATGACATTTTTAATCCTAATTTTAATAAAATTGTGAATCACTAAACCTGCATAATTATTATTATTATTTTTTAAAATATTTATTTATTTATTTATTTGGCTGTGCCAGGTCTTAGTTGCAGCATGTGGGATTTTTTTTTTTTTTTTTTTAAGTTTCAGCCTGTGGGATAGGTTGTTGCTGCATGTGGGATCTAGTTCCCTGACCAGGGATCGAACCCGGGCCCCTTGCATTGGGAGCGCAGCGTCTTAGCCACTGGACCACCAGGGAAGTCCCAAACCTGCATAATTATTTTTGTTGTCAATTATAATTTTTCTCCCATAAGTACTTTATGGGCTCCACCCAACTCCTGGCCTTGTCTTAGAGGCAGACTCTAGGATCCTAGTTTATTGTCTTTAAAGATGAAATTACAGATGTTACTGTAGCAAACTGGATGCTACTGTGGTGTCCTCACCTTCCTCTGGTGACCTTTTGCAGAACCTTCATTCCCGCCAGCCTGCAGGACTTGCCCTCCAACTCCCTGTCCTTCAGGACGGCGCCCTCCGAGTGCACTTCACTGAAGAGTCCGAGGGCATCTTGCACGAGAAGGCAGACTCTACAAAAAAGGATCCACATTTGCTCTTTTAGGAGACAGTGTTTGATTCAGTACAGAGACCAGAATTTCCTTCTCCTTCACTAGAAATCCACTGTAGAAATCTACTTCCATTTAAAACATTTCAAATTATGTTTTATCAAATACTAATATTCAAAGATATTAATAGGTATTCCTTGAAAATTATCACCAAAATGTTGCTAGCAATAACTTTTCTAAAATTTACTTCATCAGATCTATGGAGAAAAAAATATATTGAAATCACATACAATTATTACTATGTTCAATTCTTCTTGCAATATGATATTTTATACCCAAGAACACCAGGAAATATCCCTGACTGCTCGCCTGATACCCATATGGTTTCAGTCTGTTCAGGAGTGATATGTAGCAGGTGGTACCCAGAAGAATGTCCTATCTATCTTAAAGATATTAGTCTTAACATTTCCGTATGTGTGACATTATTTAATATGTTGTGGCTATAAGACATTTATATAGTACAAACTCCATTTCTCATGGTTGACTGGAAAAAGAAAATTTTACACAAAAAGTAGGGTTCTGTGGCTTATAATTAGGTCTGGATCAAACTAGTGAAAAGTTAGAATACTTCAAAATGAAGATGAACAATGGTGGCCTTTGGATTTTACAAAAATGAGGAGCTGAGTTGCCTAAAGTAGAAAAATTAATGTTCAATCCTACTGACTTAACCTCAGGATTTAAAGGTCAAAAAGAAAGTGTGATGTAAGTTATTTGTTTCTTCCAGAATTCTGAATATTGTCCCACTGCCTTCTAGTCTTCCACTGTTTCTAACGAGAAGTCCCTTGTTACACGAGGAGTCACTTTTCACTTGCTGCTTTCAAGACTTTATCTTTGGTTTTCAACATTTTGACTATGACGTATTTGGGTATGTCTCTTTTTAGGTTTATCCTACTACAAGTTCATAGAGTTTCTTGGATGTGTAAAGTTTTCCAGTCCAATTTGGGCCATTTTCAGCCACTATTACTCCAAATATCTTTTCTGTATCCTCCCCCACTCCCCTGCCCTTCTGGCGCTCCCATTACATGTGTATTGGTGCACTTAATGGTGTTCCACATTTCTGAGGTTCTTCATTCTTTTCTCCCCTTAGAATATTTATTCGTCATTTGTGAGATTTCCAGAATAGTGCAGAGATAATCATGGTATGTTTTAATTCTTCATAAAGACTGAGTTATTAAAAAGTCTTCACAAGCATTTTTTAATTGCTAAAATACTCTGCGGTCATCAATTTGAGATTAAGTTTTAACATCCTATTGAAATTACAATCCTCTTTTCTTGGGGAAGAGTTTTAAGTTTGACAAAGGGCTTACACATATGTAATGTGTCCCCAATCTGCATGTCATGTGCACAGGGGCTATGCTACTCTCTGTATGTTCCAATTTTGGTGTAAGTGCTGTCAAAGTGAGCACTTTTCATTCTGTCTTTCTCTCCTTCGGGCTGCACTAGCTCCATTATTCTAGATCCAAGTCCATGGATTCTCTCTTCTGCCAGCTCAAATCTACTGTTGAGCCTATCTAGTGAATTTTTCATATCAGTTATTATACTTTCCAACTCCAGAGTTTCCATTTGGTTCTTTCCAGTTTGCGTCTTTTTACGGATATCCTCCTTTTGATTAGACTCTGTCATCTACACACTGTAATCTGGAGACATGGTTCCCTCCGCTCTCTGAACGTATTTATAATGGCTGCTTTGAAATCTCTGTCTGCTGAGTCCAACATCTGGGCCCTTCAACAGCGGCTTCTGTCATCTGCTTTTTCCCTCATGTATGGGTCATGCTTCCCTGTTTCTCTGCAAACCATGCAATTTTTGGTTGACAACTGGGCATGCTGGATAGTAAATTGTGGCAACTCTGGATCCTGACTCCTCTCGCCAAGGGTTGATGATGTAGTTTACTCACTTGCACAGTGACCTGTCTGAACAGCTTTTCCCTGCAGGCTGCAGTCTCTGATGGTCCTGCTCAGACTGTCTTCTTGTTTTATCTTTTCACATGGCTACCTAGAGGCTGTCCCTAGGTCAGTGAAGCCACTGACTAGTGAAAGGTTGTGCCTGAGCCTCCTTAGCCAGTCAGACTTTTAATCTTTACCACTGGACATGTGTGTCCTGGAGGTTGATCTCATAGTTCAAGGAGTGCAGGTTTTTGCCCTCATCCCTCTCCTTTGGCCAGAGCTGATATTCCCCCTCCCTAATCACACCTGTGAAGGTGTGGCCTTGGGCAGGTCAGACGGCCAGACCTGTGTGCGATTTTAAAGCCTGGCTTCCCAGAGTTGCCCCTGGTTCAAAGCAGCCAACCGTTCATCGAGTGTGGTTGGAGGTGGTCCTGAGGCCTGCAGGGAAGTGAGACTCGCACCCCGACCCTCCCATGGGGGCCGTGAGTGCTCCTGACAGCACACCCTTCCCGTCTCTCAAGTTTGACTGTGATTCCAGGAGGGCTCTTGGCGGTCTCTCTTCCCTGATTCTCTCTGTTAAACTTTGCATTGCTCTGTCCTTTGCTTGTTGATAAAGAGTCAGGAAATTACAAGCACTCTCTGAACCGCTCTCCACCAAGATCCTCATTGTTTTCAACAACACTCTTGGGCATGGAATTCTCCCGCCATCTCATGCAGCCCTACAGAGCTCTTCTTCTTCGCCATAACCTGTCTCCCTCTGGGCACTGCCCCCTTTGCCCGGACTGACACCTCTGCTCTAGAGCGGGTGCTGGGGGGTGGTGGTGGCACTGGTCTTCTAGGTTAGCCTCTCCGCGTGGTGCATCTACCCTGTGGTGAGCTGGGGTAGGACAACTGGGCCAGTATTCTTGGCCCACCACACTTGGGGCTGAGCTTCTGCAACAGGGGCCTGAGGACAAGGGATGCTAGTGGGCAGCCCTCCTAGAGTGAAATGCGCCCTGGACTGGGAGTTGAGGGGAGGGGATTGTCTTCTTGACTGCACTCCCTGGAGTAAAGCCTCAGAGGAGTAGTGGCTGGTGGGGGGTGGGGTGGGTGGGTCAGGGCTCAAGGGCCACAGACTCACTGTTCTTACTGAGATTTATCAGATTTTCTTGATTCCACTGAAGGAATGTTTCCCCATTTGCTGTATGCCTTTAGGACAATTTCCAGAGGCTTCACATGATTGTTTTTTATAGCTTTCTCCAGTTAAAACGTTTGCGAAGGGGAGAATCCACTGTGTAAATAAAGATCCTCTGGATAGTTAGCATGTGCCGTGTAAGAAAATATAATGGCTCTTTAGCCATTATTTACAAGTTTTGAGAGTATTTGGAAACTCTTTGAGCTTGTAGACTTACGTGTGAGTTGTTCTTTTTTCCTTAAAAGACATCTTGATTTGCTTGAACACAAGAAATGAGCCAAATACAAAATTACTGGGTCAGACACAGAAGTGCTTGACGTAGCGAGGTCTAGAGGGCTGCAGAGCCGCAAAATCAGTGTCACAAGATTCTGAGTAACAGTGGCACATATGGGGTTGCCAATGTACCCCAAACAGTGCCCTGGCCTTGGGGGTGTCTATTTATGTGCTAAACACAGCAGGACTGCTGCGGGCCCAGGCCTGTGCAGGTGCCCTCTGAACCTCCCTAGGGAAAGGCCTGGCACAGGTAAACACACAATCACAGGCTGTGGGATTATAGGAGGGAAGTAACAGAGAGCCTGTGAGAAAGCACTGGGGTGGAATGGCCTGGCCAGGTGGTCAGGGAAGGTTCCCTACGAGAGGTGGTCTGTAAGCTGTGTCCTGAAGAAAAAGAAGCCCATCCTGCACAGGGGTGAAAGAAGCACACTTAGAGCAGACAGCACAGCACACACAGAACCTGGGATGGCAACGAGTTTTTCCATGTTTGAGAAAAGTTGAAAAAAGGCTGGAAAATAATACAAAAGAAAGAAAAAGAAGATAGAGGGAAAGTGGTAATAAGGGGAAAGACTATTTCCTATGTGGGTATTTCCATGCATTGCTCTTGATTTAAAATCAAAGTTATGTTTATGAAAAATTTAAAACTCGAGGCACTTGTAAAGGGGCGGGGATGGGGAACGGGGAGGAGGCAGGGGCATCTCCCTGGAGGGGCGCCTCTGGCATGGGCAAAGGCCTGTGCCGGGGGCTCCCTGCGTGTGGGTGGAGGGGCTGCCCGGGCCCAGTACAGCCAGCGCACCCGCCTCCTGCTGCAGGGCAGTCACGGGGGGCGCTAACAGGTGTTAGATCAGATGCCCCGTTTCAGAGAGACGACCGCTGGCACAGGGGGGAGGCTGGCTTGAACAGAGGACTTTCAGAGTGTCCTCAGTCCCAGTGTGAGCTCACTGCCCTAACGATGGACACAGTGGGCCTGCGAAGTGCTGCTCACAGGCTGAGTTCCACTGGCTGATGAGTTTCCTTTAGTTTATAAAGTGTTAAATTTTTTAAAAAAATTAGTAGCAAATATTAAAAATTAAGGGATTTTTATATAAAATCCGTTTCCTGTTTTCCTGCGAAGCCTGTGGCTCTGGCAGCACTGGGCGGGCCGACACGCATCGTCAGGCACCAGCCCGTCAGGCCATCCTGCGGGCCCCGCGCCGACCCCCAGCCGTCACACGCGTGCGTCCCGCTGGCCTCGGTCAGCAGGTGGGCCTGCGTGAGGGCAATATTTCAGGGCAGAGGCTGAAGCACACGGTCTTGGGGGATGGACGAGGGACCGGAAGAGTCTACCCTGGCCTAAGATCTCTAAGGAGTGAGTGGAGTGGAGAACGAAGCACAGCCTCGGGTACGGGCAGCCCAGACGTGGGTCTCACTGCAGAGCAGAGGAGCCAGGGAGTCCAAAGACCACTCACGCGACTTGAGCCGGGAGGTCAAGGACGGAGCCGGCCGACGCCGGACCTGGTGGAGGACAGGGCTGGCCGCAGGGCACGGAGGGCTGGGCCCGGCCCCGCTCCCCCACCAGCCAGCTCCTGGCGGACAGTCCTCCGGCGACACCGGGGCCGTCTGCGGACGCCACGCCCGTTACCTCGTCTGAGTCAGGCGAGATGGTCCCAGTGCCACACGGGAGGCGCTCAGGCCCCGCCCTGAGGCAGCAGTGTGGCCGAGCCCGGCAGGACACCCAGCCGACACGAGCACTGTCCCTGAGAATCCCTGAAATACTGGCTGAGCTGCAGCCTAGCCACATGGAGACGAGGAGACCCAACATTTCAAGATCATGTCAGGGGTCGGCGCTCACGAGATGGGGTCTCGACGCTGGGAAACAGGCTGGGTGCGTCCGTTCGCTCGCTCTCCGGCCAGGATGCCAAGGACACCCAGTGACACCACACCCCGGGCTGCTGGTGACGGGCAGCCTCGGGCTCTGGCTGCAGGTGACTTCCCACACACGCTGAACGCTGGTGCCGGGAATCCCACGCCTCGCCTGAGAGGGACACGCTGTCTTCAGAAGCGGTCAGCTTAGGTAAACGCTAGACCAGCACGGAGAGGATGTCTCCAGGGAGGAAGCGGGACGTTCGGGGTTCAGAGTAAGAGCCTCAGAACCACTTCGCTCCATGAGATAGAGTTTGCCGCTCAAACCTCTCGCGGTAACAGTCTGGCAGGCGAACACCACTTATATCAGATCAAAGTTCCACCCACGCCTAAAACACTGGCCGTCACCAAATAAAGCCCGCACCCACTTCCATGGTTTTCGGCACATGGTGCTGGGCGGCAGCGGCCTGGGAGGGGCTGCCTGGGCTCTGTGGCTGGGGGACGTGGCCAGCTGCTGGGAGCTTCGGCTCTGGAACCCTAAATCCAGGCAACTTTATCTGCTCGGCACCTAGCGAAGAGCCTGCACCTAATCTGCGCTCAGCGTCGTGGTTTCCTTCACCCACCAGGCAAATCCGCTCTGTTACAGACACACTTAACAGACAAGAAGGTGGTTTTCTCCCGTCACATCACTTGTCAGCTCTCCCGAGCCCGTAGGAGGTGTGTGCACCTTTGTAAAAGGGCTGATCTCCTGCGTGAAGGGGCTCAGAGGAACGTGCTTGAAGCAGCAGAGGGCCCACCGTCACCAACGTGACGTTGTCGCTCCTGACACCAGCTTGTGATCCGCCTCGTGGTGCCGTCCTCACCAGCCAGCTCCCCAGTTTCATGGTAAGTGAAGCTCCTCTCTGGGTAAAGCAATGGAGAATCACCAACACCTCGCGTGGCCCCAGAGCCCTCGGCTGCAGCGCCTCGACTCCGTGCATTTCTGAGCCACGAGGGCGAGGCTGGAAGAACTGACTAAACTGATGCCAAGTGAAACCACACTCCACAGCACATGCCCAGCAGCATACAACAATACAGATAAGAGGTGCATGGTTCCATCCGGCCACATCACGATGGAAGGATAAAGTCCACCATGCAGTTAATGTTTGTCTTTAAGAATACGCTTCCTTCCTGCTCTTACCAGCTGAACGCCCCATCAGGCTAGTGAAAGAACATCTTAAAAATTCTAAAAATGCGTGTATTGTTAGGCTGTGAAAGCACCAGAACAAAGCATAAGAAATACGGAAAACAAAACTGTTGATTCACAGAGGGGGTTTTAGTGAGACGATAATCCCTCTTTGAAGCTTTAAAAGCCCCTCCCCAACTTTTCAAAAATATTTACTTTCCCTCCTTTCATTCATTGGCTCAATATCATAGATACATAAGTTAAGAAAAGCAAGAGAGAAGCAGCGAACATGTGTATGTGTGTGCGTGTGTGTCTGTGAACGCTTGTGTTCCAAGAGAGAAGCAGACGAAGTGACATGTGGGATGTTTACACGAGTCATGGAAGCAGTTCTGAGCAGTCCACCAAGAATTCCCGGAATCGGAGTCAGGCCTGGCTGTTTTATTCTAGGTCAGTGTCAACTGAAGCAGCCTCTGAAGATCAACAAGGATCTTTCTCTCCATGTTATAGGCCCTTACTAAGACCTAATCTAAGGAAGAAACAGAAGAAATTAGAGGATGAAGTGAGAAAAAGCAGCAGGAGAGAGAGAAAGGGGAAGAGAGGCTGGGAGGGGAGTCTGGACCTGACCCCGAAGGGGAGGAGACGAAGAAGAGCAGGGAGCGTGGGGGGGGGGCAGGGCCTTTCCCAGCTCCAAGCCGCGTGCAGACGGGAAACCAGATACAGCAGGACACTGTGTCCTCCTGAAAAACAAGCAGACCGCGCTCCTAAAGTAAACAGCTAATCCTGCTGTTTATCTTTTTAACATGAGATGTTAGCAGGATGATCTCTACTGCACAGAAATGTGGTTTTTATTCATTTAAAAAATCATATTTTCTCTTCGCTAAAATACAAGTGTGACACGGAAACTTTCTAATACCAGTGAACAAGAAGGAATAACAGTCGTTCTTTGCTAAAACGAACTTAACTAAAGGATGGCAAGAAGCCTGAGAAAGGCCTTTTCCACACTTACACTTCCTCTTTATTTTTGGAAAATACTGCATTGCTGAAATTAACCAAACAACAAACCCTGCTGCAAGCGTGGTCTTTTAAGGAGGACACAAATAATGTGGACATAACTGTTGTGTCCTGCACTCGGACTGTGGATACCACTCCTGGAGATAAGACTTGACTGGGCCGAGACAAGTCAGAAGAGGACATTTTATACATTCATACAAGTTTGCCTCCAGAACAAGTTTTCAAAGATACATAGCTACTCTTACACATTTTTGTTAATTGAAATTTCGACGGAGGGAACTGTAGATTCACATACAGGTGTGAGACCCTCACACACTCTGCCCCTTTCCCCCAGTGGCACACTGTGCCCTGATCGACACAGTAAGACATCACACCAGACACCTCACAGCTGCAAGGCACCACCTGGTTCAGGTCTTACCCACCCCACTGGTGCTTGTATGTGTGTATGTGGTGCTATGAAATTTTATCACCTGTGGAGGATCCTGTATCCACCACCACAAGGACCCCTCAGGCTGCCTTTTATCACACACCTCCCTCTGTCTCCCTACCCTCCATCCCCAGCATCTAGAAGCCACTAATCTGTATTCCATTTCTAAATTTGGCTACTTTTGAAATGTTATAAAAATGGAATCATCTAGTATATGCTCTTTGGGTTTGAATTTTTTCCCTCAGCATAGTTCCCTGGAAATAATCAAGCTACTATGCCTTTTATTTTTATAACAGCTTAATTGAGACCTAATTTACATACCATAAAATTCATCCAAATAAAAATACTGTGGCAAAATACACATAAAATTTCCAATTTCACCATTTTAAAGTGTATAATTCGGTGGCATTAAGTACACACACATGTTCTGCAACCACCAGCACTATCTAGTCCCAGAATATTTCCCTAAAAGGAAACCCCAGCCTCTTATGCAGCCTCCCTGTTCTCCTCTCCCCCAAGTACCTGGCAACACACCGATCTACTTTCTGTCTCTACGGATTTGCCTGTTCTGAATATTTCACATAAGTGGAATCATGCACGTTGTGGCCTTTTGAGACTGGCTTCTTTTACTCAGCATAACATTTTCAAGTTGCATCCAAGTTGTAGCAGGTGCCAGTACTGCATTCTTGCTTGTTGCTGAATAATATTCCATTGTATGGATATGTCACATTTTGTTTATCCATCTACCAGGTGATGAACATTTGGGTTGTTTCCACGTTTTTGCATTTATGAATAATACTGCTATGAATGTCAGTGCAGAAGTTATGTAGATATATGTTTTCAATTTTCTTGGGTTTACACCTAGGAGTAGAATTGCTGGATCATGTGGTAATGTTATGTTTAGCTTTTCGAGGAACTGCCAGGCTGTTTTCCAAAGTGTCTGTACCATTTTACCAGCCAGTATGAGGGGCTCCAATTTCTCCAAATCCTTGTCGACACTTATTATTGTCTGTCTTTTTTATTACAGCCATCCTAGTGGTGTGAAGTGATAGCCGCTGTGGTTTTGATTTGCATTTCCCAGATGGCTAATGATGTTGATTACCAAGTGATTCGTGGCCATCTTCTTTGGAGAAGTGTCTATTCAAATCCTCTATTTTTTTTTAAATTTTTTAAAAAATTAATTAATTTATTTATGGCTGTTAGGTCTTCATTTCTGTGCGAGGGCTTTCTCTAGTTGTGGCAAGCGGGGGCCACTCTTCATCGCGGTGCACGGGCCTCTCACTATCGCGGCCTCTCTTGTTGCGGAGCACAGGCTACAGACACGCAGGCTCAGCAATTGCGGCTCACGGGCCCAGCTGCTCCGTGGCATGTGGGATCTTCCCAGACCAGGGCTCGAACCCGTGTCCCCTGCATTGGCAGGCAGACTCTCAACCACTGCGCCACCAGGGAAGCCCAAATCCTCTATTTTTTTATTTGGGTTATCTTTTTATATTGAGTTGTATTAGTTTTTATATATTCTGGATACAAGTCCCCTATCAGATATGTGATTTGCAAAAAGTTTCTCCTGTTCTCTGGCTCGTCTATTACTTTCTTGACAATGTCCTTTGAAGCACAGAAGCTTTTATTTTGATGAAGCCCCATTTATGGATTTTTCTTTTGTTATATGTGCTTTTGGTGCCATAGGTAAGAAACAATTACCTAATATATATGTTTAAGAAGATATTCCTATGTTTTCTTTTGAGTTTTATAGTTTTAGTTCTTAGGTTTAGGCCTATGATCTATTTTGAATTAATTCTCGTGTATGGTGTGAGGCAGCGGTCAACTTAACTCTTTTGAATGTGAATATCCAGTTGTCTCAGTGCCATCTGTTGGAATTATTCTTTCCCAGTTGAAATGTCTGTCTCCCTTGTCAAAAATCAGCTGACCATAAATATAAGGTATTATAAATTTTAAAAGAACATATACATCATGCCAGTGATATCTAAAAAAATAATGAAGTATATGAGTGTAGGTCTTAAAAAGAAAGGAAGAGTCTGAACTCACCAAAGGAGAGGATTTAATCAGAGTTTTGGTCTATCATTAGCAAAGAGTTGTGTAAATGCATCTATTCTTCCCAGGATATACAGACTAAAGTTGCTGCTATATTTATTTAGGCCCAATGAATACTGAGCAAGGGTAACTGGCCAGAATCTCCTCTAATCTAGTTCTATTACTTTACCATCAGTCCTGCAGAGGACTCCTAAAGCTCTGTGTCTTCTGGTCCAAACCCATGGCTCTTCCTGCGTGTTCCCTCTTTGTGTAACAGGGCCCCACCATTCTCCTGGTCACTCTCTTCCAAAACTTGAGAGTGATCTTTATTTCCTTTTTTCACATCCAGTTGCTGCAGCCAATCCATTTGCTCCATATTTATCTTTTTAACATCATCCGTCCTTCTCATTCCTGTTTTGCTATCTTGTTCTGCTTATTACATGGATTAGACAGGTGTTTCCCAACTGATCGCTTAACCTCATTCTTCCCTCTAGCCACTCCTGCAGGTTGCTGCTAAAGTGATCTTTCTTAAGGGACAGAGTTGGTCATGTCACTCAACTAGTCACGGGCCTTCCAGGCACCCCAGTGACTCCTGCGTGTCTCCAGATGCACGCATGTGTGAGTCCAAGACCAAGCTCCTGCAGCCTCAGCCCCACCTGAGACCTGGCTCCCATTACTTCCTCTAAACGAAGCTGATGTTCCCTACCACCCCACTTGTCTAAGGACGCTCATTTTTCAAAGTCAAACTCAAATTCCATTTCTTTCACGATTTTTCTCATTCCATAGTGTAAACACTTCTTCCTTTTTCTTTGTATGCAAAATGGTTTATATTTTGCCTTTATTTTAGTTTCTATCACATTCTACTCTATCTTATAAAAACTTGAGTAGATCTTTTCTCTCTCCTTTTTGACTGGAAGTTTCTTGAGGATGGGATCATACTTTTTATTCCCTATGTACCCATCGCAGCCCTTAGCTGTGCATTATAGATGATCAATATGTGCTTGGTGCACCACGTTGAATTAATTGATAGGCATTTATTCAGGCTTCATAGGAACAAAAGGTATAAGAAGTAGTTCCTACTCTTATGGACAAGAATCAGTATTAAAATGCTTTATACAGGTAATTTACAAGGTGAGATCTTTACCTTGCTACAAAGGATAGGAGTTTCAGTGTCCTGGACAAGTTCTAAATTAGAACAAGATAAACGAAGGGAAAAAGGGATCTTAGCTAAGAAAGTTTTTACTCAAAATGTGCCAAATCAACTGAGCAGCCCTGGGGAGAGTGTGGCCTTGTTTTCTCTCATTTATCCCCTAATCACTCTCAAACGAGGGTCATTTGGTGTTCCCACTTTTCCACGGCCATCCACCACCGCACCTGCACAGCCCAGGGTCTGTGACGGAGCGCACAGTAAGGAAGAAGGCGCCCAGGTGGGGCACGTCGTTGGGGAGTGCCGAGGTGCGTCACACAGCCTATGGCTTTCCCTGGATCGCCACATGGCATGTTGACCAACCAAGAGTGATCACAGCCTTTCTCAGCCAGGGCCCTCTGTGGGGGATGAAGCGCTGGCACTCTAAGGCTGCACCGAATGCAACAGATCCGACCCTCCTGTGCATCTAGGTGGCACTAGTTACGTGCAGACTTGGGAGGAAAGAGAAGAGTCTGGAATATCCTCAGGGTTCTGTGGTTCAAGTGAGGGAGCCAGCTGAGAGTCAATCAACCTGCATCGGGCCTCATGACGCAGCAGCAACAGCATTACTCATTCTTAGATGATGGGCTTCTGAGTCAGGGTTTCACACTAGAAGCTGACTAACTGGCCTAGAAACCAGTCCCGTCTAATGCAGCAGCTTGTAAATCATCTGTGTTTATGAAGCAGAGGTACATGTTCTACCTGCTCTGACCTTACCAAATAAAACACAAACTACCTCGGCAAAAGGCATCCATGAAAGGCTTTCTTCTTTTTCAAAGATCAATGTTGATTTTGTTAAGTTCTCAGTCCTAAGAACACAACATCCAAGACTGAGCAGCAGTAAATTGTTTTAGGATATTTGATAATGACATAATTTCAATTTCAAAGACTAAACCACATTCAGTTTACCATACTCGAGAGAGCAGACAAGGGATCACTTTCAGAAGACAACTTCATTTCAGAGAGAAGGAAGGTCCTCAGGTATGAATCTACCTCGTGGCAGGACTGTGTGCCACACCTGACTCTCCTCCCAGCCTCAGCGTCCCCCCTGGCGGGGCGCCAGGGCACCCACGGCCCAGTCCCACCCTCAGGAGCGCCCCTCATACGACTGTGCCGTCTCCACACACCAGCTCTCGCGCGTGGGCTAGCAGACGAGCGCCCTGAAAGTGCAGCGTGGTCCCCTCCCAGCTGGTGCTCTGCAGCCCACTTTCCTGTCGTCTTCGAGAAAGTACAGGCCTCACAATCTCAAATTTACTAAAAGTTCTAAATACGGTACAAAGCATTTTTTCTCCCTGAATCATCAGTGTCTTAGTGAAGTTCTAAATTAGAACAAGATAAATGAAGGGAAGGAGGGATCTTAGCCAAGAAAGTTTTTACTCAAAATGTGCCAAATCAATTCAGCAGCCCTGGGCAGACTGTTGTCTTGTTTCTCTCACTTATCCCCCAACTCACTCTCAAATGAGGGTCAATCCTACAAACAAGGACTTTCTCCTACATAAATAACCTATTTATGTAGGTTATTTGTCTATGTGATAAATAAATAGGTTATTTATGTATGTAATTCTCCTACATAAATAACCACTACACGGCCACAAAGGGGAGGAAATGAACACTGTCTACCCTCCTCCTAGCTCTCAGACCCGTTTGTGCTTCACTCGTTTGTGTCCATTGCGCCCTTTGCAGCAGAAGACAACTCAGAACTGCGTGCTGCATTTAGCTGCCATCCTCTCTAATCCTCTGCGATCCAGAAGGCTCCTTGGCTTCCTTGACTTTCATGACCTTGACATTCTCCAAGGACACAGGCCAGTAATTTTGTGGTATACAAACTCTCACTTGGGGTTTCTCTGATATTTTCTCATAATGAGATCCAGCTCATGTATTACTGGTAAGGATAACGGAGAAGTGGTGCTGTGTTCGTCTAAGCAGTTGGCATGCTATTTCAGTAGGTCCCATTAGTGACGATGTTCCGTTTTATTACTTAACTGAGGCAATGCCTGTCAGGCTTCTCAACCGTAAGTTACTTTTTCCTTTTGAAATTAAAAAAACATTGTGTGGGAGATACTTTCAAACCATGTAAATATCCTACTCCTTGTCAAATTTTCAATTCATTCATTTTTTAAATAACTCACAAATTCTCATACAATGGGTTCTAATCCATAACTATCATTTCGATGCTCAAATTGTCCCAGATTTGGCTGGTGGTGGCCTTTTTTCAAGCTGGCTCCTGTGTCTTTTGCTACGTCCCCATCACTGTTTGAGAACGTTCCTTCTTTCTGACATAACAAAATGTTCAAGGCGCATCTCATATTTTCTCCCATCCCAACCTGGAATCAGCCATTTCACCAAGGAGGCCTGGTTTCTTTCAGATATTTAAAAGCTAATATCTGGGTGCTAAACGTGCTCATTACTACTGGAGTGTCACTGTCCCAGGACCTCGCAGAAGACAGAGCCGGGGAGGGTACATGCACACCCTCTCACACGTTAGCACGCGTTCACTTGTTTTTTCATCCATGTATCCATCATGAAAACTGTGAGTCTACACATCAAAGAGTGCATTTTAGCTCTCTCTTTGTACATCTGTAACTCACGGTACCTCAAACTCAACACGTCTACAACAAAACCCACCATTTTCCTTGCTCTCTCCAAGTCTGTTAGCCTCTTCAATTTCCTGTCTCCTTTCATGGTACCACCAATTATTTTGGGGCCCAAACCACCGAATCCTTCTAAGATTCCTCCCTTTCCTCCACTCTCCACATCCTATCCTTCACACAGTCCTGCCCCTTCTACGTCTTGACTGATCAGGACACACCATCTCTTTATCCACAGCTTCCCTTGCTTCTCACATGGCATTTACAGGTACTTCCTCTTCCGACAAAACCTTCCAGAGGCTTTGAGTTGCACATAGAATAGAATCAAAGGTCCTGCCGGGACTTCCCTGGTGGTCCAGGGGGTAAGACTCCATACTCCCAATGCAGGGGGCCCGGGCTCAATCCCTGAGGAACTAGATTCCACATGCATGCCACAGCTAAGAGTCCACATGCTGCAAGTGAGAGTCTGCACGCCGCAACTAAACATGCCGCTACGAAGATCCCGTGTGCTGCAACTAAGACCCAGCGCAGCCAAACTAAATAAATAAAAAATAAAAACAACCTTATATATATTAAAAAAACATTAAAAAAAAAAGAAAAAAAGAATGAAAGGCCCTGCCATAGCTCTCCAGACCTTCTTGTGACCAGACCCTCGCCGGATCCGCCCGCCCAGACCTTCGTGCACTGGCCTCCCACGTCTGGCAAACACACAGCCTCATCTGCCTCACAGCCTTGCATGCGCACCCCTCTGCCTGGGACACTCTCCCCAAACACATCATGGCTTGTTCTCTCACCTCCTTTGGGATTTTCACTCAAATATTATCTTCTCAGCGAGGCTCTCCTCAATTCTTATGTAAAAGTAGCAACCGCTCGATCTTCACTATCCCTTTCCCAGGTTTACTTGAAGTCAGAACCACTATTACTTTCTTATATTGTATCTGTTTGCTGCCAGTCTTCTCCAATCTAATGTAAGTTCCACTGGTGCACAGACTTCCTCTTTTTTGGTCTTACGTATTGTTGTGTCCCTAACACCCAGAACGACGTGTGACAGAGGAGGCACGAAAATACTTGAACGAATGTTTCCACGTGGCCTTCTACGTTATGTTATGCAGCGGCTCGATATTATATCATGGAATATGTCATAATTAAATAATCCTCCGCATACTGAATATTGAGGTTGCTTCTATTTTTCCATTATTATAGGCATTGCTACTATGAAGAATAATGTGTGCATTTGTGATTGTTTTGTGTTTCTCATGAATTAAATTTCTAAGAATTATTGGGTCAAAGAATATATCTTCATTGCTATGTTATGTACTGCTTTCCAAAACAGTTGTAATGTTTAGAAATTCCAGGAGCAATAACTGTGTATAAAAAAGTCCTATTATTATCCTTATAATTAAAAATTTAAAAGTATACAGAGCTATGTGACAGTTTTCCTCCCCATTCTTGTCCTCCGTCCCCCTAGTTCACAGATAATGAACTGTTGTTTTTTACGTGTCCTTTCAGAGTTTCCCTCTCTCTCTCTCTCTCTCTCTATATATATATCTCCAAGGAACACAGCACATTTTAAACACCGCCCTGCTCCTTACTCTTTGTATTTAACCAAAATGTCGTAGATGTGTATCAGACCCCAGTGCTTCCTCATTCTTTTTTTTATAGCAGCACAGATAGACAGCTATGCAGTAAGTATCCCACTGTATGTGATTTAATTTTAACCCTCTAGTGCTGACCATTTAGGCTATTTCCACATTTGCTATCATAAACAACAGGGCAAAGAATAACCCTGTACTCCATACGTGTGCAGGTGTACCTGTAGGATATATTCCAAGGAGAGGAAGTGCTGTGTTAAAGACATAACATGCTTAAAACCCACGCTTTTGCTCAGGCACACCACGTGCACTCACACACACGCTCCCCACGGCCTCTCCACCCCGTGCAGCGACAACTGATTCTCCCTCCACCATTCAGAGCAAAGGCACATTTCCCCTCAGCCTCACCAAACAGACGTCACTCAAATTTTGGATTTCTGCAAATTTGATAAAAGTGTTAATCTGCATTTCTTTAATCATGAGACACAACATATTTTCATCTGCTTCTTGTTTTCTATGAACTGTGTGTTCATATCCTTTTGCTTCTTGGGTTGGAGGCTTTTTCTCTATTAACTTCTGTGCACACTTTATCAGAGAGACTGACGCTCTGTATTACAGATTACAAAGGCATGTTCCCAGTTTGCCATTTAACTTTTGACTTTACCATGCCATAGGATTTATTACTATTTTCTTTTGGGACCTTTGGATGTTAAGTCACAGTTAGAAAACTTCCACTTGAAGATAATTTTCCTGCGATTTCTTTTGAACTATTACAGTTTTAATTTTTATGTTTAAAATCTTTGCTCCATTTGTAATTTATCCTAGTGCGGGTTGAAAGAAACCGGCCCAGTTTTTTTCCCCAGATGACTTATCTATTGTCCTTACGCCATTTACTGTGTGGTTCACCTCTCCCCACTGCTTTGAGATATGTATATTATTTATGAAATTCCCGTATATATTTGGGATTTTCTCTTCTGTTTCATTGGTCTATCTGTTACATTAAAGGGGAAAACCCCTATAATTTTTTTTTTTTTTTTTTTTTTTTGCTGCACCGCGCATCAGGTGGGATCTTAGTTCCCCAACCAGGGATCGAACCCGCGCCCCCTGCAGTGGAAGCACAGAGCCTTAACTGCTGGACTGCCAGGGAAGTCCCCGAAAACCCCTTTACCTTTAGAAAGTGGCTTTCATTAATATCTGCTTCTAACAGCTAGCTGTTACCTATCATATGGTGTTTTTGTGAAGAATAAAGGAGACAGCTCCCTTCTGGGCACAGGGCCTTGGCTCTCATGTCCTCACCTCTCCTCCACTGCGAGCTCATATCCAGTTGGGTTTGTCCAGGCCAGTGTTTCACGGGCACCTTGATCTCAAGGACACACTGGAACTCTCGACTTCCACCCAGCGCCACCCAGCGCCGGGTCACCCGCCTCAGTAACCGAGCTGCCGTCAAACCAGCAGCCCCACCATTGTCCCTGACTCCCCTCCCGTCCATCATCGCACATCCAGCCGTCGGCACCTTTAAAACAGATCCTGAATCTCTCTACTTTTCACCACTTCCTCACCAGCACACTTGCCCAGACCACACCCTCCCCTGTCTGGATTCCTGAAATGGCCTTGTAACCCTCCTCGGGTTCCTGCTCTGCCACATCCCCTGTGACCGGGGGCAGCCAAAGCGCTCTCCTCTAAGCACAGATCAGGCCCACCCACCCCATGCCCGAACCCGGAAGCCCCCTGCCTCCTCAGGGCGGCTCCGCCGTCAGGGCCCTGGGGCTGCAGAGCCCAGCCATGCCAGGCCAGCTCCCTTTCTGCTTCCTGGGGCACAGGAAGCTTTTCAGGCCGGCTCCGCCTCTTCATTCAGGCCCCTCCTCCAAGGGCTCTCGCCTAGGCCTCCCGTGTCCTAGTCACTCCAGGTAACCTTGGCGCCCCACCCAGATTCCTCCGTACACAGCACGGTGTCACTTCCCACAGGGACAGCAAACAACTGTGAGCCCTTAACTCCAAAGAGGAGGGAAGCGACCTCGGCCTCCGCGCAGATCCACGCTGTGCTTGGCTGTGCTCTCACCCTCTTGCCAGCGGGTGGCCAGGGAGGCCAGCAGTGGAGGCTGTAATCCCCAGGGTCCTGGCTCCCTGGTGACCCCATGGCACTGGCTTAGCCATGACTCAGCGTTGGTGTTATCAGGAGTCACTGCCAAGGACCAGCCAGGACAGAATGAGGGTGGAGCCCACAGGTTCCAGAAATGTGAACTCCAGGGACAGTGTGCTCCGAGTTTAAACAATGTGATTAACAAGCGTCTGCATGTCACTATCATGAAGGACCCCCAAAAATTTATACAGTTGAATAAAACATATCATGGAAAAAACCAACCTTTCATAAACCGAAAGGACGTGTTAGGTATTGCTCCACCAGGCCATGACAGCATAGAGCTGAACGACTATCCCATTTGGGGTAGGAAGGAAAGTCTTTCCATTTCAAATAACACTCTTCATTATTAATGTTTTTGAATACACAGTTCAAAGTTTTTTCATGGCAAATGCTTTTTTTGTATATAATATACTAAATACACTTCAACTATGGAGTTGCAGCTTTCTCTAAAACAGAAGGTCACACTTATAGAAACATGGAGAATACCACATAAAGCAGAACAGGAAATAAAGGGTATTGTATCTAGTAATCATCTGCATATTAGTATTTTCCATCACAAGTAAGTAGATATGGGCTGCATGTGACTTGATAATGCACTCTGTTTAGGAGAAGTGCCCCACGGGTTGTGTACATAGTATCCACGTTTTAAGGCCTTTATAGACCTTGACAGCTATCTCTCTGTTAGATGCAGGCTGAGAAGACCAACACCGTGGCAGTTATTTTCACTGCAGGAGAACAAAGTAGAACAAATGAGAGTATTCTAGATTCGATATGCCAGATTCCTCATGTATGAAAATAAGATACATTCCAAGACCTTTATAATTTCCCAAATTACAAAGCCTGCGAATATTTGTACATCTTGCCTTCCACCAAATTACATTTTTTTTAGAGTTTTCCATGAACAGACTCACATATTCACAACTGCTTTTTCAACCTTCACTGAATTTCCTCTCTTATTAATAACCGTTTTCAAAATGAGAAAAGCATTAACATTTTACGAGAGTTACTGTTCGTGAGAGGTCTCGGAGGACGCAACAACGCTGCCCTGCCGGAGGTGCTGAGAGCGGTGGAGCAGGGGGCTGGCTCAGGGCACAGGGCCCTCCCCACGGTCACCGCTCACCACACCCGCGCAGGCCTGGGGGCCTCCTCAGCCAGGGCCACGGAAGCTAATCCGTGCGCGCACACGCCACGTAGGCCACAACGCCACGCTAAGCCCGACGCTGCCACGCAGACCTGCCACTGCTCTTACGCCCCAAAGGCTGTGGTCGTGTCGGATTTGATCTCCCCAGAGTACAGGCAGGTGTCCCATTTCTGTTCACCACTGAGCTAGACGCCGTTTAGGGAATTCATTCTTCCCACCCAGGTCCTGCACGTGCTGGGCTGGCAGAGGCTGAGACAGCCCCAGGGCTGGGAGTCCCCACTTCCGCGGTCCCTCCCCTGCAGGGTTAGTTTCTATCCCCCAGAAGCTAAACACTGACTAGCAGCTCTCAGCCACACGTGGCACCCACTCTGTCTGCTTTAGTGCCGCCACATTTTAGTCTAGAGTTTCAAGAGCTATGAAACCTTAACACTATTACTCTGGAGCGCTAACTATTTAATAATCCCACCGCCATTGAGCATTAAATCTTTAAAAATGTCTCATCTAGAACAGGCACACAAGTAAATTTGTTGAATTGAATACTCCTTCAAATATAAAGCAGGAAAGAATCTATGATGAACTTTATGACGTCACAGGACTAAAAAAACATTCAGAAATAACACAAGTTTGTGCACCGGAGCAGCAAGTAGCACAGAGGAAAGTGGGAATTGATTAATTTTATTTATTTAATTTCTTAATGTATGAAATATGTCTGCACTAAGATTTGCTTATTTCAAAAATATTTTGAAGTGCACCTCAACTATGCATACCACCATTATCAGCATCTACTAATTAAATTCCCCTTTTACATCAAAGCTCAACAGTTGTAGTCTATAGCATAAAATTTTAGTTTTTTAAAAATTTAATTTATTTAATTTATTAATTTTTTGGCTGCATTGGGTCTTAGTTGCGGCACGCAGGATCTTTGTTGCAGCATGCAGGCTCTTTGTTGCAGCGCATGGGCTTCTCTTTAGTTGTGGCACCCAGGCTCCAGAGCACATGGGCTCAGTAGTTGCGGCACGCAGGCTTAGCTGCCCCGCAGCATGTGGGATCTTAGTTCCCCGACCAGGGATCGAACCCGTGTCCCCTGCATTGGAAGGCGGATTCTTAACCACTGGACAGCCAGGGAAGTCCCAAATTTTTATAGTTTTAATACTTATCAAGTAATGTATCCAGAAATTTGGGGACTCTGAATTCTTTTAAAAAGACAGAACATTAAGTTAAAAGATAAATTTTTTTTTGCCCACCCTGCATTCCACAGCAACGGCATTCTAAAATGAAATTTTAGGACTGTGGGGCTTTGTTGTTCTCCTCTACAGGGAGACCTCGTTTTATTGAGCTTTACTTTATTGTGCTTCGCAGATATTGCATTTTTAAAAATAAATTGAAGGTCTGTGGCAACCCAGTGTCAAGCAAATCTATCACTGCCATCTTTCCAACAGCATTTGCTCACTTTGTGTCTCTGTGTCACTTTTTGGTAATTCTCGTAATATTTCACACTTTTCATTTACTATTGTATTATTCTATGGTGATCTGTGATCAGTCGTCATTGATGTTACTATCGTAATTGTTTTGGGGTGCCACGAACTGCACCCACATGAGACGGAAAATAAATCAACAAATGTTGTGTGTTCCGACTCTGCTCCACCAACGGTCATTCCCCCAGTCTCCCTACCTTCCTTATGCCTCTCTTTTCCCTGAGATACAACAATATGGAAACTAGGCCAGTTAATAACCCTACAATGTCCTCTAAGTGTTCAAGTGAAAGGAAGAGTTGCACATCTCTTACTTCAAGTCAAAAGCTAGAAATGATCACACTTAGTGAGGAAAGCATGTCGAAAGCCAAGACAGGCCAAAAGCTAGGCCCCTTGAGCCAAAGAGCCAAGCTGTGAATGCAAAGGAAAAGTTCTTGAAGGAAATTAAAAGTGCTACTTCAGTGAACACACAAATGGTAAGAAAGTGAAACAGACTTATTGCTGATTTAACTCTCCTCAATTCTATGAAGGCTGATACAGGTGAGGAAGGTGCAGAAGAAAAGTTTAAAGCTAGCAGAGGTTGGTTCATGAAGCTTAAGGAGAGAAGTCATCTCCATGACATAGAAGTGCAAGGTCAAGCAGTGAGTGCTGATGTAGAAGCTGCACCAGGTCATCCAGATGATCTAGCAAAGATAATTCATGATGGTGGCTACAATGAACAACAGATTTTCAATGCAGATGAAACAGCCTTCTACTAGAAGAAGATGCCATCTAGGACTTTCATAGCTAAAGAGGAGAAGTCAATGCCTGGCTTCCAAGCTACAAAGGACAGACTGACTGTCTGGTTAGGGGCTAAAACAGCTGGTGACTTGAAGTTGAGCCAATGCACATCGACCATTCTGAAAATCCTAAGGCGCTTAAGAATTATGCTAAATCTACTCTGCCTGTGCTCTATAAACAAAAAAAAGTCTGGATGACAGCACATCTGTTTACAACATAGTTTACCGAATATTTTAAGCCCACTGTTGAGACCTACTCCTCAGAAAAAATGGTTCCTCTCAAAATATTAATATTCATTGACAATGCACCTGGTCACCCAAGAGCTCTGGTGAAGATGTTGTACAATGGAATGAATGTTGTTTTCATGCCTGCTAACACAACATCCACTCTGCAGCCCATGGATCAAGGAATAATTTCAACTTTCTAGTCTTATTATTTAAGAAGTTCATTTTGCAAGGCTATAGCTGCTATTGACAGGGATTCCTCTGATGGATCTGGGCAAAGTCACCTGCAAACCTTCTGAAAAGGATTCTCCATTCTAGATGCCATTAAGAATATCTGTGATTCATTCAATGGGAAGAGGTCAAAACATCCACAGTAACAGGAGTCTGGAAGAAGTGGATTCTGACCCTCATGGATGACTTTGAGGGGTTCAAGACTTCAGTGGAGGAAGGACTGCAGATGTGGTGAAAACAGCAAGAGAAGGAGAACCAGAAGTGGAGGCTGAAGATGGGACTGACGTGCTGCCATCTCAGGATAAAACTCTTAACAGGTGAGGAGCTGCTGCTTATGGATGCGCAAGGAAAGTGGTTTCTTGAGATGGAATCTCCTCCTGGTGAAGAGGCGGTGAAGACGGTTGGAATGGCAACAAAGGATTTAGAATATTACAAAGACTTAGTTGATAAAGCAGCAGCAAGGTTTGAGAGGACTGACCTCCATTTTCAAAGAAGTTCTCCTGTGGCTAAAATGCTATCAAGCAGCATTGCAAGCTCCAGAGAAACAGTTTATGAAAGAAAGAGTCGATCGATGCAGCAAACTTCATTGTTGCCTCATTTCAAGAAACTGCCACACCAACCCCAGCCTTCAGTGAGTAGCCATCAACACTGAAGCGAGACCCTCCACCAGCAAAAATACACGACTTGCTGAATGAAGGCTCCCATGATGGTTAGCATTTTTTCTGCAATAAAGTATCTTTTAATTAGGGTATGTATACTGTTTATTTTAGATATAATGCTGTTGCACACTTAATAAACAACAGTGTAGTGTAAACATAACTTTTATACGCACTGGGAAAGCAAAACATTCGTGTGACTTGCTTTACTGTGATGTCTGCTTTATTGCGGTGGTCTGGAACTGCACCTTCAGTGTCTTCGAGGTGTGCCTGTATTTCTTTCACACATTTTTACTTCTCTCTTTTCGATCCTTTGTAACTCTTTTGGTAGATGTGAAGGATTCCAATTGCCTTCTTCGGGCTTTCCCAGAATCCAGAGGCTGGAAGAAAGCTCTATGCCTCTCGGGTTCCCTGCAGCTAGAGTTCCTCCTGCAACTTAGGACCTGTCAATCAAAGGCAGAAGTGATGCCAAGGCAGAGGGGTCTGATTTTGCCACTTCCGCTGCCAAGCATGACATTAACAAAGATCTCTGGGTCTGGGCGATTGCTCTGAAGGGTCAAAAGGCAGAAAAGAGGCACCACCAGGAGTGGCTGCGGAGCTGGTGGAGAGCTGGAGCACGTTGGTGGAGACGTGCAGCTGCGGGAGGGGCAGCGGCTCTCACGGTGGCCTGGCTCTTCAGCATTGCTTTGAGAGTCTTTCCTAAAGGTCCAGCACAAAGTCTGTTTCTTCACTTTTCCCAACGCTTCTATAAGCTTTCTGAACCCTGTGGTAAACCTCTTTCTGTCTATGTTAAGCGGAGTAGATGCCTTTGTCACCGAGCCTAACTCCTTCAACTATGCAGATGCCAACGAGAAGTAGATCGTGGGGGAAGGCAGTGGTATACACTCTTCCCTGGATAAATGAATAACCACCACAAAGGCAAAAACAAAAGCATGAACAAAACAAACCTGTGCTCACTGTCGTAGAATACTGTAAGTTTCTGACAGGTGAGATCAGGACCGTACCCGTTCACGTATCTAGACTAGGAGTCCCTTGACAGCAGAGACCCCGTGATTTTTTTTTGACCTGGGCCTTTTAATATATAATTGTTGGGATGACTTAGGAGAAAATCTACAAGAAAGTGTTACTTACGTGTCAAGAACTATAGAATATCTACATGGAAACATGTCCTGAGAAAATGAGTGACACACAACAAAGGAAGCGTGTACCCAGATTATTTTTTCTTTCCTTCTATTTATTGCTTAGTACAATTTTCATTAGACAACCACCACTAAATACATCTCAGCTAAGAATCCCAAATTTTCATAAAAACAGTATTTGTGATGCTAAAAAAAAAGGCTCTTACTATTTGGCAACCAGTAGCTAAAATACCTAGTTTTTATCCAGCCAAACAATATTTTAAAAAGTATTTGAGAATGCACATTCTTTTAATACCATAGTCACAGATCATAGAAACCATAGCATCTAGGCGCCAGAGTCTCATAAAACAAACGGTAAACCATTCAGAGGAGCCTTATTGTGCAGAAATACCCTGAAATGGTTCGAGGACGTGGTGACACTGGCACGTAGCTAAGAGGCCCAGCAAAGCAGACCAGGGAGGGGGGCTGCCGGGGTCCGCAGCAGAGACACCCAGGCTCCTCCAGAAACCCTCGTGACAGCAGGAAGTGAGAAACGTGTTGTCCACGGAAAGAGAGGTCGAGGGTGATACTGAAAACTGTCTGAGAGACAGAAATGAGGACAAAAGCTAAAGAAAGCTCTACGTAGAGAACAATTTTGAGAGAAGGACCTTTTCCGTGGGCTACAGACAATCCCTGCCCATGGTCAGAGCTACACATCAAACATTCCAGAACTGAGCACTCCTCTTTCTGAAGCCTCTATCTGGCCATGACTACTGAAGCTGGTTGCAACCCTGTAATGCTTTAAAATGAACTTGTACTTTCTTAATCTTCCTGTGTTTTGTGGTATCTCAAAGCCATTCTCCAACAAAAGGAACTCCGTGGAGATACGGCTGATCCTAGGCCTGGGGCAAGAAGCAAACAAGAGGAGCCTGGAGCATCATGTAGTGTCAGGAAGTAAGAAAATGCTGAAAACAAAGCAAAGCCAAACCGAAAACCCACAATGACAGGAGTACATCAAAGAGACAAGGAGTCAGCGCAACGAGCTTCAGTGGCCAAAGCTGGAACAATCTGAGCAAACAAAATAAGTAAAACAGTATTGGATTATAATCCAAATATAAGATAAACATTCATGAGTCCATACTGATCTAAATAATGGAGAAAAGAAGTGAGGGAGAAGAGAAATCTGCTCTTCAGAGGAACTCCGAATCATTACTCCCGTGGCACGGAGGGTGTCAGAACTCGCGCCTTAGGGGGCGGCTGTACAGACTGACTTCCTTCCAAAGACTTCAGGGTGAGCAGGGGAGAGGTGGAACCTCCCAGTGGAGCCCACCTCAGCCGGCAATCAAGGCCAGCAGCAACAGTGACAGGTCACGCGGACAGCAGGCACCCTGACACGGTGTGGTGAAAATGCGCACTTCTTCCCCTGAACCCACAAACCCCAGTCTAATCCTGAGTCATCAGATAAACTCCAGTTCAGGGGATTCTACAAAATACCTGACCAGTGCCCCTCGAAACTGTCAAGGCATCAAAAACTGGGAAAGTCTGAGAAACTATCACAGCCCAGAGGAGGCTAAAGAGACATGACCACTAAATGTGATGTGGTCCCTGGATGGGGTCCAGGGGTAGAATAAAAACATTAAGGAAAAATCTAAGGAAATGTGAGTAAAGTAAGAACTTTAGTTAATTTAAAAAAAAAAAAAATCACATCTACATACTTTCAAAAAGTAGTATATATCTGTGGCAGACACTATTTCAGTCTATGTAGACAATGATAACTGCTATGTGGGTTCCTGGACCCCTCGCCCTGAAGCTGAAGCCTCCAGTAGCGATGTGGCGATCTGCACTACACTGGGAAGGAATAATAGTTTTCCACTTTATTTAGCTTTACTTTATTTTTTCCGGTTTTACTGAGATACAACTGACATACAGCACTGTGTAAGTTTAAAGCATACAGCGTAATGGGATAATATTTTTCTTGACTAGCATGACTATTTTACTCTTTTGTTACTAGTACATGTTTCTAAATTGCTACAGTTTTAGATTTAACCTCATTTCTCAGTACAGCATTCACGAATTGCTTAGAAAGCTTTCCTGACTCCATTTCCGTGCGCACAGGGAAATAGCTCCCTTTGTGGACGGGCTACCTTGCCCGCGGCCGCACAGAAAGCCAGCGAGTGCGTCTGCCCAGCCTTCACCCCCTGGGACGCGGGTCTGCATGCAGGCCTCCTACTCCCTCCCAGGGGTCAGAGGCATTTTTGCTCAAATGGCCTCTTCTTAGGGTAATCTGGTTTTTTAATATTTGATGCTTGCTTATAGTTCTTCCACAGCTCTTTTTAACCGATGATAGAGCAAAGTTTGGGGTCCCGCTGTCAAGTAAAGTGTTACCTGATGATAGATATGCTTTCCTGGGGCGAGGTGTTTAATTTTTACAGCCAGAAATATACGAGATTCACTAGAAACTTGCTAGTTATCCCCACGGATGGTGCAAACTTTCCTCTAGCCACTGAGTGCTCCATTATTTCATTTCCGTGGCTGACAAACTGCACAGCAGAAACCAGAGGCTGCAATCCTGTCGACAAATAATACCTCGTGAAAGACGAGGCAGCCAACGCTGCAGGACCAGGATCCAGCTGGCAGAGCCGGCACAGGTCCCGGGCGGGTGAGGGCACGCTCTCCTGCGCCAGGCAGGCAGCATGACGCTCACAGAGAAACGGTGCCTGCAGTGAACACCTCTGCTGACTTCAGGTCGGTAAGGAGTAGAGGTTTTCCCTTGGAGGGTTACAGAGGCTCAGACCATGAAGAGTTTTCTCTCTCACTTTTGTACGTGGAAAAGTTTCTTTTCTTTGTTTTCTGCATCTAGGATCTAGCTGAGAATCCAGCTGAGATCATCTCTAACTTAAGTTCACTATGCTTTTTTCAAGCCACGATATTGCTGTGCACTTTGAACGTGCTTAGTGAGTATTAGCTGATAGTGGTGGTGAATGCAGGCAGTAGACAGTTCTATCTCTGTCCCCTCTCCTCTCCCGTCAGCCACACTTGAGCCTGGCCCCGCTTTCTATGTGAGGGATGCAGACCTGAATGAAATAATTTCTTATATTGATGCTTTATAGTCCAGTGGGACCCACAGAAAGATAAACTCAGATTTGTTAAAGTAATTCACGAGATATGTCCCAACATGGGGAAAGTAAAAGGTATTAAAAATCCAAAACCCTTGGTTTAAAATTCAACACACAAGCACCAATCAAAACGGCTGAATAAAACACAGTGACAGCGCGAAGCACTGGTGACACTGCTCAGAAACTGGGTCCCTCACACATCGCCGGCGGGAAGGCAGACGCTGCAGCCACTCTGGAACGGTGCGGCCGCTTGTCATCAAACCGAGCCTGTAACTGCCCTACCACCCAGAAACGGCACGCCGGGGCATTTGCCCCGGAGAAACGAAAACAGGTTCACACAAAAGCCTGCATACACGGACGCTCACAGAAGCTTTATTCATAACAGCCCTGAAGTCCTCCAACAGTGAGACGCGAGGTCAAACTGCGGGGCGTCCAGAGCCAGGGGCACGCTCAGCAACAGCGAGGGATGGACACCACTGACTCAGAGACAACTCAGGCGAGCCTCCAGGGAATCACGCTGCGCGAAAAAGGCCAATTCCCGAAGATTACACACTGCACATCTACACAACACTTACATAATATTCTTGAAAGGAGAAAATGATAGAAAGGGAGAACAGATGGGCGGCTGCCAGGCACTGGAGCGGGGCGGTAGGGAGGTGGGACAGAGGGAAGGGGGTGTGATTATGAAAGGGCAACAGAAGGGATTTTGCGGTGATGGAACTGTGTGGGGCACACACAAACCTACACTGCATTACTTCTTATAACTACATGTGACTCTCCAATGATCTCAGCAAAAATTCTAATTTAAAAAAAAAAACAAAACCTACCAGAAATAACACAATGTGAAAAACTCTACTGAACATAATTACAGCATTCACTCCCCAAATACAAATGTGGGCTCTGCTGTACAATAAGGAAAATGACCATTACTTCCGCCATAAGCCCTGACCAACAGGACACGGGAAGCAGTGAGACCTGAAGCCGGGTACCTGTCTCACCAGCACCTTCCTACCCCCGTCGCGGACGGTGCTTGTTCACCCAGGACAGCACGGGCCTCCCAGCCACATCCTCCTCTAACTCACACAGCCCAGGAAGGTCAGGGAGACGCAGCCACACGTCGGAGGCAAAACAGGACACACACACTCAAGCCAAGCCCTGTGTTTTCTCTCTTTTGGGTTTGCTCTAAGTGGTAACATTTTAGTCCTAATATACAAATAGTTCTACACAGTGATCTCTGCCTAGAAGGGATGATTCTTCCCTCTCTTTTTCCTCCATCTTTGAAATCTACTTTCCCACATCTTTATACCTGTTTTTGTCTGTTTGTTTTTAAAACATGTCCCTGTCTAGTCTTAAAAAGGAAAAAAAAAAAAAACCCCATCTTTCAAATCATCTCATACACACCTGGCAGCATGGCACGGAGGTCCAGCAACAGGTAGTAGCGTTGTCCTTGTTTCCATGGTGCTGTTAGCCCTGTTACTGTCCCTTTCCTAAGAAAAGCACTGCCACCCACACAGCCAGAAGCTGCAAGAGGGGACATGAAATGCTCAGGGACTTTTACTTTCTTTCTTCATCAAAGAGTTTACGCAATTTTATGACTGGATACATGACTGGCTTTTTGTTTAAAAATGTTCTAGACATCAAGAAACAATGTTATCAACGTTAATTTTCCAAACACCAGACTACAGCCACCTGTTTTGACAGCTGACAGTAACTGCTCACATTCAAATAAAAATATTACCTGTAGTTTTTCTATTTTCAGTGCCAGTGCAGGTCGCACCAGAGTATGTGAGAGTAACCATGCTCATGCTATAACCAGTGGTAGCTACAGAATGTGAAATACCTTGGCTGCTACATTTAGAACAGCAAATTGCTCAGAGGCACACAGACTCGGCTTTGAGTTCTAGCTCGGCCTGAGACAAGTCTCCGGCCTCCTGCCCTCTTAGCGGTCTCCTCTGAGCAATGGGAGAACTCACACCCACCTCTCCCAGGTGCTGGCCTTTTCCATCACTGCTGTGCAGAGTGCCACTGGCAGGTACTGCGTGGATATTTTATGCTTACTTAGCCCCTCAAACAAGCAAACAAAAACACAAGCACTTGGCATACTGTAGGTTCTCAACCAAGTTCCGTTTTTTCTCCCTTGTGTACACAGTCAGATTGAAATGTTGCACAGAGGCAGTAAAAATGATTACAGTGTGCTGACATTCTTTGGGCTAAGAACAAAATGTTTCATGATTTCGGCTTAAAAGACGTATTATAAAAAAGACTAGAAGATAACATACAAAATGATTATACAGCGAATAGAATAATTTTTCTATTAGTGCAAATTTTGAAATCTTCTATAGATGTCACCATGTTGTTTTATCCCTTAAAATGACACAAACACGTTAATGGACCAGGCTGTCACTCCCACGGTCACATTATTTCATGCACAAGACGGGCTGTGAGCACAAGCGTGCAGAGTGCAGTGTTGAGCAACCCTGCTTGTGGTGTAGCCCTGCCAAGCCTGGCCCACGCCTGGGTACCATGTGTTATCTCTCAAATTTCAGAGTAGGTAAAACTCTGCTGTTTGTTTGACAAAGATGGGATGGTAGTTCAACTTGGCATTTCACTATCAGTAGAATCAATCACAGTACAGGACATCTCACAATTAAGTTAAAATGTAAATTTTTCTTTTTTAATGGGATGTAATGAAAAAAGTTGTGAAAAAACATTTCCTAACCCCCCCGACATTTTTCTAAAAATAGTCCATTCCAAAGGGTTTAACGCAAAATATGTTCTGTTTGGGTGTTGGGGAGGGGGCTGTGTGTGCAGAATTCTCTCTCACATCTGTGACTCCTGCAAAAATATCTGGCAGTACATTCAGTTCTGTGTCTTAAAACCTCACAAGGCCGATTTAAAAATAATATTATAAATGCTCATGGTCATCATCACTTAATAATCTAAAGCAACAAAACATTTGGCTCTTCAGCTCTCTCAGATCAGCCCGAGGTAACGGCTGAATCCTGGATTCTGGTCTCACTAGAAAGACTTAGCTTGTCACGGAGTAAATTTCATATAAATCAAGGAGCTGTATTTCACTGGCCTTCCAGAAAATAAAGTACAATTATAAATGAAAACCGTATGTTGATTCTCTGAATTTCTGATGAGTTGTGAACCCTGAAAAATCAAGTAAGAATTCTTCATCAGCCCTTCATTCCTTTTTCATATGATCGGAACAAATAAATCTAAACCTGTTTTTGAGATACAAAGGTACTCTTTCACCGTTTGCCCTGCTGTATCTATTGTGATGATTCCTGAATCCAGTGCTTTTCTGTGCTCCTTTCTGGTTTAAAAATATGCAGTACTCTTTGTGTGGTTTTAAAAATCCATTAACTAGCACATGAAATACGGAATTATGAGGAGGTAAGACCCATGTAATTGTAGACAAAAGCCTCAATTCTTATTTTCCAGAACTGTTTGTATGACCCCAGGACAGACCTTCCTTCAAACCTACTGTAATGAGTTAAGTTCAAAGCCTGAGGCCCAGGGCCCGGCCTTTGCTGTCCCCACTGTTTCAAGGCCTGGGGGTCACGCAGAGGCCCACCTCCCCTGCCTCGGGCCCTCCCCTCGGGACGCCGGGTCGGCTCCAGGCTTGAGCCGAGCCCTGAGGGCAGCAGGTGACTTCCCGCGCGGTGACCGCTGCTCTCCTGCCTTTGAGCCCACGGGGCACACGCGGTGGGCTGATCTCCATCCCCGGAAGGGCGGACCGGCGGTGCCGGCTCAGCCGCGAGCGTTCGGCCAGGCGCAGGGCCACAGCGCCGGGACGAGAACGAGGCGCAAGAGAGGGCGCCTCTTCTCTGCGACCTGCCGCCGCCCCGCTATCCCGGAGGGCGCGGGCCGCCCGTGGACCAGGTGAGTCCGCGGCCCGGCCCGGCGGACGCGGAAGCTCGAGAAGCACCGCACGCGCGCCCCAGGGCAAGTGAAGCCGCGATGCCCTCCGCCTGCCCGGGTCGGGAGACCGCGGGGCGCCAGGGGTGGCGGGGGAAGCACAAACGCTGGGCTCCTTCCCACTCCCCACTGCTTCTCTCAGAATCTGCATGAGCCCTGCTTCCACCCATACCCTGATTTACATTTTTTCCTTGGGCTTTCTATTTTCCCGTGTTCATTCCCTCACTCGCAAATCATAAACCCTGGTATAAAGGTTTGGTTTTTTTTACCTTACTTTGGCTCCTAAGTTTGCTATGCTGCCTCTATCATTTTGTAATTCAACATCTGAAGGCCAAGTACACAGAGGAATACTGACATTTCTACAGTCACATCATTTCACCACATGTGACAGGAGCTATTTTATCTGAAAATTAATATATTAATACATTAAGCACTTTAACTTTACACATTCTTTTTTGTATGTAGTTCAGAAATACGTAAGCATATACTTACACCTTCACGTGTTATTCTGATGAGCACTGTGGGAAGTTACAGCTATAGTAAACACTGGCTGAAAATTCTCTTTTATCCTTCAAAGGAAATATGAGACATAAAGAAATTCGCCTCTTTGTATAGATCGTGGGTTGGCAAACTACGGCCTGTGGGCCAAATTCTTCCTGCTACCTGTCTTTGTAAATAAAGTTTCATTGGGACCAGCCCATCTGTTCAGGCGTTCTTGCCCAGAGCTGCTTTCACACCGCAAAGGCTGAGGTGAGTGACTGCGACAGCCTGAAATACTGAACTTGCCAACCCCGCTCCATAAATGAGAACAGGACGAAGCGCCCCTGTGAGCCGGGCACCTCACCTCTGCTACTGCATTTCACCCCCTAAACAACCCTGCGAGGTGGGCGACAGTCCAGCCCCTAGCGCCGCCCTAGAAACGGAACTGCTAAACCTCGGAGACTGTCAGACCCTGTTCTGGGGAAAAAGAAAGCATCAGGAGGCATCAAGGACAATTTTGGATCCTGTGAGAGGTGCCCGCGTCTCCTCAAACAGCTGCGGCAACTGTTACAGGAAGAATCTCAGCCCTTGTGTTTTCACGACTTCATCATTTCAAACGCCTCAGCTCACTTCTGCCAATAAATCAGGTTTAAAAGAAGACGATATTTTCTAATTTCTGGTGAGACTGATCCAGGAAGTAGCTGAGCCTCACAGATTCTTGGCTACTTCAGAACACTGGCTAAATTGGTTTATCCTTTAATCCCCAAAACAAGCCACGCAAGAATCCAATAAACACTCTCCATTCAAAATGTTTTCTATTTCCCATTTCCACTCCTACAGATAGAAATGAATATATATGCATACATTTACTTCCATCTAGCTATTAATGATGTCTAAAAAGTTAGATTTTGCCTTCAGTCAGAGTTCACCCCTTGAAAAGCTGCAGCAAGACAAACACTTCTATTTAACTTATCCAGAAATGCCTGGGTAAATTATCCTCTACCCCCTGTAAGATTCCTTGCTGTGGGCAGAGGAAAAACAACTTCCTCCACCCAGTTTTTATAACACTGATGGGAAAACATCCTAGCTCTCTTCGAGAGCGTCATCCACGGGAAGCATATCTGTGAAGGATGGCTGGTTTAATAAGGAAAGCTATCTGTATTTTTGTTTTCAAGGGTGATTTGAAGAGCACTCAGGGAGTTCCTGTGTTTTAACGGAACCCTTCTAAATCACATCTCATGACAGACTGGGTGAGTTCATGTAAACACAGTCGGTGGTATCATGAGTAACAAAATCTGTTTCCATCAGAAGCCCTCTATCCTGCGTAAGAGACCTGTACACTAATAGGAGCCCAGGCTTGAGTTAACCAGCTACAGCTGGCTCAGTGCTATAAAAAGAACTAATGAAAATGCCAACACTGCCTCTCACCCCACTTCAGCCAGTGTGTCAAGGCTGCTCAGACAGCCCTTTCCAAATACTCTGTGAATGAACCGGCTGAGCTTGGGTCTCTCAGTTGTTTACTGAATAGTATGTGCAGAGATGTGTGTACAGGGACCACTGAGCAGAGGTGGGGAGGGCAGGACCACAGGATCTATTCGTGCATGAGGCCAATTTCCCAACTGATCTTGGATTTAGCTCTATAACATATAGGAGGCAGAGAAAACTTTCAAAAGCAGAGCTAGAGTACTTTGAGCAATTTCTTTCTTTTTTTTTTTTTTTTTTAGAAATTCACGTTCTTTATTTATTTATTTATTTATTTATGACTGTGTTGAGTCTTCGTTTCTGTGTGAGGGCTTTCTCTAGTTGCGGCAAGTGGGGACCACTCTTCATCGCGGTGCGCGGGCCTCTCACCATCGCGGCCTCTCTTGTTGCGGAGCACAGGCTCCAGACGCGCAGACTCAGTAATTGTGGCTCACGGGCCCAGTTGCTCCGTGGCATGTGGGATCTTCCCAGACCAGGGCTCGAACCCGTGTCCCCTGCATTGGCAGGCAGATTCTCAACCACTGCGCCACCAGGGAAGCCCTGAGCAATTTCTTAAGCACACATACACACTTTGAGTACTTAAGTTTTTGTCGTGCAAATGTATCATTAAATCTAAGATAAATTAATGCCTTATCAGATATTCTAAATTCTTAAGTAAATGTAAATAATTCCTTACTGACTGCTTTCCAAGAGGAAGCAATCATCTGATAAAGAAATGCTCACTATTTTAATTCTTTACACAGCTAAAAACGCCCAGACTTTTAGTTAGTGCTAGAAGGGGCTGTGGTGATTCTTTCCATCATTTCATCTCACAGATACTTGTGTGGGGCTCCGAGGATCCTTAGCTTGCCTCAGACCACACTGCCTGGTGGCATAAAGAATCTGGGAGTCTGGCACCCACAACTGTTTCTCTACTCCATCTTTGCTAGATGTGGCTAAATGAACATGGCCAAGAATAAAGCAAACAGTGCCTGGATTATTTCATAGTATCATAGGTTTTGACCTAACCCAGCCTTTTAATGTATGAGGTTACTTGCAATGTCAACTGACAACTTAGGGAGTTGCCCCGGCCTTTTTTTCATGTCCTTGAATAGCTTGAAAATGTGATTCAATGCACGATTATGCACGATTCTGCTGGATGCAAGGGTTTTTTGCCCTGGACATGCAGGGCTGACACTAGGGGCCTGAGACGTTAACCTGCAGTACAGACTCTGAGTCGTTATGTCATCACCACCCCCCCAAACCCCAGTCCCATACTCCATCTGCCTGTGTGACGCCCCTCCAGGGTCTCCCGTCATCACCTCCATTTCCACGTTCAGTTGAAGTACTCACTCAAATTAACGTCAGACACCAAATCACAGATCCAGGAAGTTCAGAGATCACCAAGCAGGAATAAATGCCAAAAAATGAACAATAAACAAAAAACCCGAAAGAAGCCAGAGGAAAGAACCACCTTCTCTACAGAGGAAAAAAGGTAAGAATTATACCTGACTTCTAAGAAACCATGCAAACAAGAAGGGAGTGGAGTGAAAGATTTAAAGTGTTGAGAGAAAAAAGCCCCACCAACCTAGAATTCTGTACCCTGTGAAATTATCCTTCAAAAGTGAAGGAGAAATAGACTTTCTCAAACAAAAATTGGGGCAATCTGTTGCCAGTAGACCGGCCTTGCAAGAAATGATACAAGAAGTTCTTTAGAGAGAAGAAGAACGATATAGATCAGAAACTCGGATCTACGTGAAGGAAGAGGACTGAGGAAGGAATAAGTGAAGGTAAAAATAAAGACTTTTGTATTAATTCTTAATTGATCTAATAGATAACAGTTTGTTTGAAATAATAATAGCAACAATGTATTCGATTATGTATGCTTATGTATATTTCTTATGCATACATACACATGCCTATGTGTGTTTACACATAAGTGAAATGAATTGACAGCAACAATACAAGGGATGGGGTGCGGGATGGAATCAGGATTGCCTTGTTCTTATAAGGTACTCACACTACCCAGAAGTGATCCGTGTTATTTAAAAGTGGACTTGGATTTGTTGTAAATGTATACTGCAAACTCTAGGGCAACCACTAAAAAAAGTAAAAATATAAGCATAACCGATGTGCTAAAAACAGGAGAGAAAATGTTATCATATAAAATGCTCAATTAAGCCACAAAAGACAGAAAAAGAACCCACTTTAAATATAAAGTGGATTGAAAGTAAATGGATGAAGAAAAATAACCCATGCTGACATAATAACACAGTAATAGTATTATGGCACCATAATACTGAAAATAACATGCTAACACTTACATAAGGAGAGCAGGAGGAGCTACTTTAATTTCGGACGGAGCAGACTTCAAAGTAAGGAAAGTTATTACAGATAAAGAACATTTCATAATGATAAAGGGGTCACTTCTCCAAGAAGACGTAACAATTCTTAATGTGTATGATGTGCCTAACAACAGAGCATCAAACTCCATGGGATAAAACAGAACTACAAAGAGAAACAGATGAATCCCCTATCACGGCTGGACCCTTTACCACCTCTCTCTCAGAAATGGACAGATCCAGCTGGTAGAAAATCAGCAAGGTCACAGTTGAACTCAACAACACTGTTAATCAACTGGATATAAGTGGTATCTATAGACTACTTCATCCAACAACTGCAGAGGACACATTCTTTTCAAGCCCACATGGAACATTCACCAAGACACACCACAGTCTGGGCCACAGAACACATCTTAACATGCTTAAAGAAACAGAAACTATACAATGTATGCTCTCAGTGGAATTAAACTAGAATTCAATAATGAAAAGATAACCGAAAAATCTCAAAAAACATGGAGATTAAAGACAAACTTTTTTTTAAAATTGAAGTATAGTAATTTACAATGTTTCAGGTGTATATAGCAAAGTGATTCGGTTATATATAACTGAATATATAACTCTTTCAGATTCTTTTTCTATTATAGGTTATTACAAAATACTGAATACAGTTCCCGGACCTATACAGTAGGTCCTTGTTGTTCATCTATTTTATATATAGTGGTGTGTATCTGTTAATCCCAAACTCCTAATTTGTCCCTCCCCCCACCTTTCCCCTCTGGTAGCCATAAGTTTGTTTTTCTATGTTTGTGAGTCTATTTCTGTTTTGTATTGTGTATTTGTATAAATAAGTTCATTTGTATCGGGTTTTTTTTTAGATTCCATTTTTGTGATATCATATGATATTTGTCTTTCTCTGACTTACTTCACTTAGTATGATAATCTCTAGGTCCATCCATGTTGCTGCAAATGGCACTATTTCAATTTTTTTTTATGGCCAAGTAATATTCCATTGTATATATGTACACCACATCTTCTGTATCCATTCATCTGTTGCTTCCATGTCTTGGCTATTGTAAATAGTACTGCTCTGAACACTGGGGTGCATGTATTTCTTCGAATGAGAGTTTTCATCTTTTCTGGATATATGCCCAGGAGTGGGATGGCTGGATCATATGGTAGCTCTGTTTTTAGTTTTTCAAGGAACCTCCATAGTGGCTGGATCAATTTACATTCCCACCAGTAGTGCAAGAGGGTTCCCTTTTCTCCACACCCTCTCCAGCATTTATTATTTGTAGACTTTTTGATGATGGGCATTCTGACTGTTGTGAGGTGATACTTCATTGTAGTTTTGATTTGCATACCTCTAATAATTAGCGATGTTGAGCATCTTTTCATGTGCCTGCTGGCTATCTGTATGTCTTCCTTGGAGAAATGCCTATTTAGGTCTTCTGCCCGTTTTTGGATTGGGTTGTTTTTCTGATATTGAGCTGCATGAGCTGCTTGTATATTTTGGAAATTAATCCCTTGTCAGCTGCATAATTTGCAAATATTTTCTCCCATTCCATAGGTTAAGACAAACTTTTAAATAACACGAGTCATAGAAGAAATCTCAAGAGAAATTTTAAAATTTTTAATAAATGAAAATGGAAACACAACTTATCAAAATGTGTAGGATACAGCAAAAACAGCGCTTAGAGGAAAATTTATACTACTGAACGCATATATTAGAAAAGAAAAATCATCTAACATCAATAATCTAAGTTTCCACCTTAGGGAAACTAGAAAAAGAAGACCAAACTAAATCCAAAGTAAGCAGGGAAAATAAATAAATAAATAAATAAATGAAAGAATAAAGATTAGAGTAGAAATCAATGGAACTGAAAGGAAATCAATAGAGAAAATCAATGAAACCAAAGCTGATCCTTTGAAAAGATCAATAAAATCTATAAGCCTCTAGCCAGGCTAACAAGAAAAAAGAGAAAGAACACAAATTAGTAAATATCAGAAATGAAAGAGGGGGGACTTCCCTGGCAGTCCAGTGGTTAAAACTTTGCCTTCCAATGCAGGGGGGGAGGGGGTGGTTTGATCCCTGGTCAGCGAGCTAAGACCCCACAGGCCTCACAGCCGAAAAACCAAAACATAAAACAGAAGCAATACTGTAACAAATTCAATAGAGACTTTAAAAAAACGAAATGAAAGAGGGGACATCACTACAGATTCCATGGAAACTAAAAGGAGGGCTTCCCTCGTGGCACAAGTGGTTAAGAACCTGCCTGCCAATGCAGGGGACAAGGGTTCGGGCCCGGGTCCGGAAAGATCCCACATGCCATGGAGCAACTAAGCCAGTGCGCCACAACTACTGAGCCTGCACTCTAGAGTCCGTGAGCCACAACTACTGAGCCCATGTGCCACAACTACTGAAGCCTGTGCACCTAGAGCCTGTGCTCCACAACAAGAGAAGCCACCGCAATGAGAAGCCCACGCACTGCAAGTTAGAGTAGCCCTGGCTCCCTGCAAATAGGGAAAGACCACGCAAAGCAACAAAGACCCAATGCGACCTAAAAAAAAAAAAAAAAAGACAGGGCCATTTAAAAAGAAAAAATTAAAAGGATACTAAAGAAATACTATCATTAACTCTATGACCACAAATCTAATAACCTAGATGAAATGGACCAATTTCTTGAAAGACACAGTCTGCCAAAACTCACACAAGAAGTAGGTAATTTGAACAAGCCTGTATCTATTAAAAACATTCAATTAATAATTAATAATCTTCCAAAACAGAAAGCACTAGGCTCAGATGGGTTCACTGGTGAATTTGACCAAACATTTAAGAAAGAAATTATATCAATTCTCTGCAATCTTTTTCAGAGGCTAAAAGCAGAAGGAACACTTCCTATCTTATTCAATGAGGCCAGCATTACCCTAATACCAAAAGCAGACAAAGGTATTATAAGAAAGGAAAACTACCAACCAATATGTCTCTTCAACACATAGATGCAAAAATCCTCAACAAAATATTAGCAAATTAAATTCAACAGTGTATAAAAGGAATTATGTACCATGACCAAGCAGGATTTATCCCAGTTTTGCAAGGCTGATTCAACATTTGAAGGTCAATTTATGCAAACCATCACATCAACAGACTAAAAAAGAAAAATTACATGATCATATCAATAGATGCAGAATAAACATTTGACAAAACCTGATATTTCCTGTTGATAAAAACTCTTAGTAAACTAGGAATAGAGGGGAACTTTCTCAACTTGATGAAGACTATTCAAAAAACCTACAGCTAACATCATACTCAATGGTGAGAAACTAGAAGCTTTCCCACTAAGAACAGGTAAAAGGCAGTGATGTCCCCTCTCACCATTCCTTTTTCAACATTATGCTGGAAGTACTTGCTGATGCGTAACACATGAAAAGGAAATAAAAGGCATACAGATTGGGAAGGAAGACATAAAACTGTCTTTGTTTGCAGACTTGACCGTCTATGTAAAAAATCTGAAAGCATCAATCAAAAAACTCCTGGAACTAGCAAACGATTGTAGCAAGGTTGCAGGATACAAGGTTAATACACAAAAGTCAATTGCTTTCCTATACACTGAAAACAAACAAATGTAATTTAAAATTAAAAACACACTACCATTTACATTAGCACCCCCCAAAATGAAATACTTAGGTATATTTAGGTACACTGAGGTATAATAATTTATTACAAGATTTTCATGAAGAAAACTACCAATATCTGATGAATGAAATCAAAGAAATAAATAAATGGAGAGATATTCCAAGTTCACGGATAGGAAGACCCAGTATTGTCAAGATGTCAGTTTTTCCCAACTGGATCTATAGATTCAGTGCAATCACAATTAAAATCCTGGCAAGTTATTTTGTGGATACTGACAAACTGATTCTGAAGTTTATATATAGCTGCAAAAGACCTAGAAGAGCCAACACAATATTGAAGAACAACAAAGTTGGAGGACTGACACTACTCAACTTTAAGACTTACTATAAAGCTACAGTATTAGCTTCATATTATATTAGAAACGAAGAATAATCTAAAATAAATGATCTAAGTTTCCACCTTAAGTACTAGTGAAAGTGTGGTACTGGTGAAAGAACGGACAAATAGATCAACGGAACCGAACAGAGAACTAAGAGATAGATCCCTGTAAATAGAGTCAGCTGATCTTTGACAAAGGAACAAAGGCAATACAATGGAGCAAAGACAGTCTTTTTAACAAATGATACTGGAACATCCACATGCAATGGTACTGGACATCCACATGCAAAAGAATGAATCTCGACGAAGAATTTATACCCTTTACAAAAATTAACTCAAAATGGATCATAGGCCTAAATGCGAAATGCAAAACTATAAAACTCCTAGAAGATAACATAGGAGAAAATCTAGATGTCCTTGGGTATGGTGATAACCTTTTTAGATACACCACCATAGACATGATCCATGAAAGAAATAACTGATGAGCTGGACTTGATTAAAATTAAAAATGTCTGCTCTGAGGAAAACACTACGCAGAGAATGAAAAGACAGCCACAGACTGGGAGAAAATATCTGCAAAAGACACCTCTGATAAAGGACTGTAATCCAAAATATACAAAGAACTCTTAAAACTCGACAATAAGAACACAAAACACCTCACCAGAGAAGATATACGTGCAGATGGCACATAAGCATATGAAAAGATGCTCCACATCATATGTCATCAGGGAAATGCAAATTAAGACAGCAATGTAAGACAACTACTACACACCTACTAGAATGGCCAAAACCCAGGGCACTGACACCATATGCTGGTGAGTATGTGGACTCACAGGAACTGTCGTCAGTCACTGCTGGTGGGAATGAAAAATGGTACAGCCACTTTGGAAGACAGTTTGGCAGTTTCTTACAAAACTAAATCTACTTTAATGATGTGATCCAACAATTATACTCCTTGGTATTTACCTTAAAAAGCTGAAAATTTATTGCCCCCCCCCCAAAAAAACCTGCACATGGATGTTTATAGCAGCTTTATTCATAATTACTAAAACTTGGGAACAACCAAGACATCCTTCAGTAGGTGAATGGATAAACTGTGGTATATCCAGACAATGGAATATTATTCAGTGCTAAAAAGAAATGAACTATCAAGCCATGAAAGGACACAGAGGAAACTTAAATGCATATTACTAAGTTTAAGAACCTGATCTGAAAAGGGTACATAATGTATGATTCCAACTACATTTGCCCCTTGGTATCAAGAGGGGATTGGTTCCAGGACCCCCATGGATACCAAAATCTGCAGGTGCTGAAGTCCCTTAAATAAAATGACATAGTAGAGCTGACCCTCTGTATCCACGGGTTCTACATCCTACAGATACAGAAGGGCAGACAGTATGTGACATTCTGGAAAAGACAAAACTATGGAGACAATAAAAATATTGGTGGTTGTCAGGGGTGTGGCAGAGGAGATGAACAGGTAGAGCACAGAGGATATTCAGAGCAGTGAAAATATTCTGTATATTATAATGACGGATATAGGTCATTACACTATTGTTCGAACCCATGAATGTACATCACCAAGAGTGAACCCGAATGTAAACTATGGACTCTGGGTGATTATGACATGTCAATGCAGGTTCATCCTTGATAAAAACGCACCATCTGGTGAATGATGTTGATCTGGAGGAGGCTATATGTATGTGGGGAAAGAGGTATATGGGAAATCTCTGTACTTTCCCCTCAATTTTGCTGTAAACCCAAAACTGATCTAAAAAAATAAGTCTTAAAAGAGAAAGTGGGGAGAAATAACATAATTTTTAGTTGACAGAATCAGGATTAAAACAATGAATTGGTTCATGGGCTGAATCTGCCAAAGTAAAGTTTAACAGAGACAAATACAAGGTGTTGCATTTGGGTCCAAAAAAATTCAACTTCAAAAGCAAGGACAGAGGACTTCCCTGGTGGCGCATTGGTTAAGAATCCGCCTCCTAATGCAGGGGACACGGGTTCAAGCCGTGGTCCTAGAAGATCCCACATGATGCGGAGCAACTAAGCCCGTGCGCCACAACTACTGAGCCTGCGCTCTAGAGCCCATGAGCCACAACTACTGAGCCCACGCGCCTAGAGCTCGTGCTCCGCAACAAGGGAAGCCACCACAAGGAGAAGCCCACACACCGCACTGAAGAGTAGCCCCCGCTCGCCACAATTAGAGAAAGCCCGTGCGCAGCAACAAAGACCCAACGCAGCCAAAAATAAATTAAAAAAAAAAAGCAAAGACAGAGAAGCTCACCAACAACTTCCCAGGCTTTAACGTAGGAAAACAGCTATGATTATGATGAGAACCATGTTTTGTGTGTGTAATTTTCACATTTAGGGCTGTCATGCATAAAAGCAAACAGATCAATTTTACAGAACCCTGAGAGGAAGCATCAGTTCCAAGGGTTAGAAGATGCAGGAGGACAAATTTAGGCTCAAGATAGGAGAGAACTTTCTTGGAACAGAACTTCACATGCATGAATGGCTGAGGCAGAGCAATGTGCCTGCCCCCTGAGAGTTCAAACTCTCTGCAGCTAAGGCTAAAACATCAAGTCAATGATCTACAACTGGTATCTAAGGGCCAATCCAACTCTTAAGACTCCATGATTCTATAACATTTTTATTGAAAGACATGCAAACCAAAAAACACAAATTAACCAAACCAAAGCTGAATACTCCTACCACCTGGAAAGAAATATTCAAAGATCCATCTGTACAAGTTTGTCTTAGAGCCACATGAAACAGACTCCATGACTTAGAAGAAATGAAAGTGAGGTTCAACCATTAACAAAACCTAAAGCTGGCCCTCACTTCTGTCCTAGAAAATTTATCAAAATAGTTTATTTTACAACAGGTAATCCATTCACATGATTCAAATTCAAACCTCTCCTTCCTTCCCCGACCACCTAGTTCTCCTCCTGGGACAACTAAAGTTACTCCCTTCTTGTGGATTCTTCCGGAAATAGTTTATCCATATAAAGCATTTAGGTGCACACTGCACCCCCCGCCAAACTTGTTTCAACCAAATGGTAGTACATTTTGTATACTGTTTCGGACTTTGTTCATTTGTTTTAATAGTACATGCCGAAGATGATTCCATATTAATACAAAAGAGCTTTCACATTCCTTATTTTTAAATGACAGCACAGTATTCCAATTTGACACTGAGATGGCTCCCAAACTAACTTGTAAGTCCTCATGAATGAAGCTGAAGACCAACGGAATCAAATAATTACCATTACTTTTGAAGTCACTTACTTAGTTGTTCTTAAAAACCAACAACAAAATAAACAGCACCTAAACTAAATAAAAATTCTTATACAATACATATGGATTTTAAAAAATAACACTTTGTGTAGAGTAATAAATTGCTTCCCAGATAATTATGGAAAAGCAACACATTTATTTATATTTTTTTGCAAAAGTACTAACGTGTTTACAAAATTAAACTATGAAAAAATATAGATATATAAAGAAAAATTAACTCCTGTTAAAATTTAGAAAATGTTCACTGCCCAGCCTATCATCCTTGGCCGTATTTTATTACAGTTTGGGTTAATGTATGCACCTGAAGGGAAAAAACCTTTAATTCAAGTGATTCAGAATTTGAATAAATTCAGTTTAGTTTTCCTTCAAGACTAAATAAAAACAACTAAATTATTTTGGTTGAATTGGATGACAAGAAAAGATGTCACTGATACATAAACCTCTGCTACAGAAGATAAAGGAAGATATTTTATTAACTAAAAAAAAAACAAACCCAGCTGGACAAATCAACTAGAAATGACACATGGGAGGAATTCTGATTCAAACACAAAACTCAAACATAAAAGCCTGAACTCTGCATGATCTCCTGCCTTCAACTCCTGTCTTCATCACACACTCTCAACTGTCACAGCTTTCTTGTGACATTAAGGTCCACTGTGGCCTAAAGGAAACCTCTGAGGGTGCCACGCACCCTGAAGATGCCACAGCTGCCCCGAGGACCACGCGTGGCTCTGCATACTTCAAACACGCAGGCTCCTGGCACCGAGAGTGGGCACGCAGGTGCCCTGACACAGGCACGACACTCATCTCCTTAGAGTTTCCTACCCCACACGCATTGAGGATCACCCAGGGCAAGTCTGGGCACGGAGGTGACTCTTGTTCATGGAGTTATTTTAGGACGGGGCTCTAGTTTCTTTCCTGTGAATGCCATTTTTTGCGCTGCAGGGTGATGTGCCACAAGAGGCTCGATAAAGGTTGCCTAACTGAACAGTACCCTGGCAACACAGGCCCACTGTTCCCACCTGACCTTCTAAAGGGAGATAACGGGTCTTCTGACGGCCAGAGTAATGCTCTTCTCACCATACAACTATGTTTGCGGGCGAAGAATCCCAACCATGTACCTTCAATACAGAAATGAACACGAATAATAAATGACTTCAAAGACAACTCGGAAATCTGGCTTGTACATCACTCTGCTCTGAGCTTGTAAAAGTCACAAATGCTCTTGCTTCAGACTCCCTTAGATACTAAGGGACGTACAGTGAATGCTCTAGCTCTGTCCCCAGGACATTATCGAACAGGAGTTAAAACTAAGTTAATTTTTTAAAAAGTAACGTTACAGTGTAGAAACCTGATAAACACTAGCTCAACCAGTAATCAAGTCAGCAACAGCAGAGATAAGTCGTGCTGTCGGGACGTGCCCTTGGCATGATGTGGGGAAAATGGCTCTTCACCTGTGATCTTCCTCCCCAAACTCATACCACCCTAAATATCAGAAAAACACAAATTAAGGGATATTCTACAAAATACCTAGCCAGTAATCCTCACGACTGGCAAGGTCACCAAAAGAAAGCAGATCTATGAAACTGACAGTCTGAAGTAGCCTAAGAAGACATGACAACTAAATGTAGTATGGTCTGTGGATGGGACCCTAGAACAGAAAAAGGACATTAGGGAAAATCTGAAGAAATGTGAATAAAGTATAAGTTTCAGTTGATAATAACAGTATCAATATTGATTCAATAAATGTGATACTGTATCATAATAATATATGAGGTTAAAAATAGGGGAAATCACACCTGAAACTTATACAATATTATCAATCAACTATACTTCAATTAAAAAAAATAGGGGAAACTGGGTATGGGGTATGTGGAACTCTCTGTATTATCTTTGTAAATCTAAAACTATTCTAAAATAAAAAGTGTATTAAAATCAATTTTTAAAAAAGCAAAGATAAGTGCATGTTTGTAAACTCCTATTACAGAGAATATTATTGCCAAGAAGGATCAAGTAGAATAGAAGTAGTTCCATAACCTGGTGACTCAAAGCAATTATTTTAATAATTTGGTCACAACACCTTCTCTACTAAGAATCACCATGTTAGTAAACTTCTCTGATCCCTAACCGTATGATGTGTAATCCCAAAAAAGTTGGATTAGGCTGTGCAGAAAAAGCATTTGACAAAATCCGACACTCTTTTATGATAAAAGCACTCAACAAACTAGGAACAGAAGGGAACTTCCTCAACCTGACACGGGACGTACGTGAAAAATCCACAAACATCAGACTCGGTGGCGCAAGATGAAGTTCTCCTAAGATCAGGAACAAGATGAAGATACCTTCTCTTGCTATCTGCGTTTAACGTTGTACTGGAAATTCTAGCCAGAGCAATTAGGTAAGAACGAGAAACAAATGACAAATACATTGGAAAGGAAGAAGTAAAAATATCTCTTCACACGAGTTAAAACAGTTGTTATTAAAAGAAAGAAAATAACAAGTGTCAGGGAGGATGTGGAGAAATTGCAGCCCTGATACGTAGCTGGAGGGAATATGAGATGGTGCATTTGCTGCAGAGAATATTCTGGTGGCTCCTCAAAAAGTTAAACATAGAATTACCATATAACCCAGCAATTCAACTCCTAGGGATATACCCAAGAAAAATGAAAACGTGTTCACAGAAAGACTTCTGGAAAGATGTTCACAGCAGCGTCACTCATAATAGCCCAAAGTGGAAACAACCCAAATGCCCATCAGCTGATGAATGGATAAACGAAATTTGATATATCTATACAATGGAATATTATTCAACCATAAAAAGGAACGAAGCACTGACAAAGGCTCCATCATGGACAAACTTTGAAAACATGATGCTGAGTGAAAGACACCAGACACAAAACTCCACACACTGTATGACTCCATTTACATGAAATGTCCAGAACAGGTAGAGATGTAGAGACAGAAAGCAGACCTGCAGTTACCAGGGGCTGGCCGGGTTGGGGAGGTTTACGGGGAGGGACTGCTAATGCGTGCAGGGTTTCCGTCTGCGTTATGAAAAATGTGTTGGAACTAAATAGAAATAGTGGTTGCACAACACTGTGAATGTACTAAATATCACTGAGTTGTACACTTTAAAATGGTTAATTTTATGTTATGTGAATTTCACCTTAATCAAAAAAACTTTTCAAAGAAAAGGTGATGTGCACACACAAAATCCACCTGTTCTAACAGGCATTCAGGGTACCGGTCCCACAGTGTCAAATTCCTCCCCAGGCAGTGATGGAAACAGCCTCTCCTCATGTAAACTTCCAGGTAGTCTGTTTATTACGTGGCCATTTATGCATGTCCCTATGCAAATACGCACTCTTTGTGTTGTTTTTACTAAATGTTAACTGAGCATGCTCTCTCCAACCAGAAGCGACAGGAGAGTTGCAGATGTCACATGGCCAGGAAAAAAGGCAGAGAGCCCCCTGGGATGGGGCTTCATTGCTGCACCTCAATCCTTAGGTCAGTCTCTCCCCTACTTTCCACCCACCCTCCAAAACAGACCAGATACTCTTCTTTAGGAAGCACCTGGAAGAAATTCAAAATTTAAACATAAACGAACACTGGCAGATAGTCTACCACGATGAATGTACTTGCTACCAAAAATGTAGTAACCCTGGTGCAAAGTACATCATCATAGGAAATCTCTCATTCTCATCTTTTCTGAAGAGAAGATGATGCCTTAGTGAGCAGAATAAAAATTTGAATTCCTTGCTTGCAAAAGATTTAAAGATAGCACTTTCTGGTGTCTCTGCCGTCACTGCAGTTTTCCACTTTCCTACAGCTCACAGAAGGACAGGCCTTCCAAGAACGTCTGTGGCTCTCCTGCACAGCCAGTGTTCCACTGTCACTTATTTGTGGGCAAAGACTCGAGGTGCAAAGCTGCCTAAGCCGCCTCTCAGTTTTCCAAAAGGCTGTGTTAAGTGGTGAGACATCGGGAAATTTGGCGTTTATTTCGCTCTTCTCTTCCCACTCCCCAACATTTAACCAGCCTGGTCCTCTCTACTCGTCCCCTCCTGCAGGAACTTTTGACACCTGCATTCAGATTCCACAGCACAGAGAGGAAGGACAGGCCAGGACACAGCCGAGGACCCCACAGAGCATCTGTGAGACAATCAGAGCTACGCCAGACCAGGGACACCTTACCCCGCCAGCTTTCCCTGCACAACGCAGACCTTCTTCTTTCTTTAATTCAAATCATGGGTCCCTTCCTCCTCAGCTAATTAAGTTTCATTTAGTTAAATATTGTTTTCATCCTTTCACCTTCTACCTGTGGCTGCTTGATTTCTTCTTGATTTCTCTTAGCGCTGCAGGAATGGTAACAAATGCTTTGAAACCTTTCAGTCATTCTCAACTGGACTCTCTTTTTCTCTTTATGAACATTCTCGCTCTAGAGCAGCTCTTATTCCCCCCTTGCTTCCGCCCTAAAGGCCCTTTTTTTTAAAAAAAAATTATTTATTTATTTATTTATTTATTTATTTATTTATTTATTTATTTAATTTTTGGCTGTGTTGGGTCTCCGTTTCTGTGCGAGGGCTTTCTCTAGTTGCGGCAAGTGGGGGCCACTCTTCATCGCGATGCGTGGGCCTCTCACCATCGCGGCCTCTCTTGTTGCGGAGCACAGGCTCCAGACGCGCAGGCTCAGTAATTGTGGCTCACGGGCCCAGCTGCTCAGCGGCATGTGGGATCTTCCCAGACCAGGGCTCGAACCTAAGGACCCTTCTTCTTTGCCCTCTGCCTGCTCCTTTACACTGACTGACCACCCTGCAGGGGCCCGGAGTCCAAGCGTCTCACCTTCTGTCTTTCCTAAAGCACAGTATTCCTGGCGATTCTGACCTACCTCACCAGCCTCCCTGTCGGTCTCCTTAGAGGAATGACAGCACATGTGGTGCCTCCCCACAGCCTGGTGAGTCCTGAGTAAAGAAGGGGACACAACCACGCACTATGTCCTCAGGTCCGCACCCGCCACTCCTCTTCCCCACCCACACGTACCGCCACGTGCCCACTGCCTTCGTGCTCCTGTACCAAAACCAGACGAGTCACAGTCCTTGACCTCAGATGGCTGAACGGGAGAAGTGACATTCAAAAACGCTATGTATGGGCTGATTTTGAAAGCACTGACAAGTCCTAGAGAATGCACAACACCTGGCCATTATCCTCACTATACGACAAGCACCTGTCTAGATGCCCTTGCATCTGTCCCTCTCTTTTTGTATCCGTGCAAATAAACGTGAAGGTTCAGAACACTGATATCACTGCCAGGCCAACTGGTCTGGAAGAAACAAGCGTCCCTGTTCATATATCACAGTGTCTCTCTCTTCCAGAGAATGGTTTTGGAGGATATGTCTGCTGCAGTTTTCTGTGGCACATGGGGCTGATTAGGCTCAAGCTAATTAGAACTTCAGGGCCAAGCAATGAGCACAACGAGGGTAAGCCTGCCAAGACTGCCAGCTGGCTGCCCCAAGCGCTCTGGGTCCAGCAGCAGCCGGGAGGCAGGGCAGAACAGGTCCACGTGACAGACGCGAACAGGGAGAAAGGGGCAGCGAGCTGCGGCAGCCCAGCTGGCTCTCACTCTTGACCTCACCCGTCTGTGCACCTTTGGCTGCAGAGGCACGTGGTGCTCAGTGCTTGCATTTGGCTGCCTACCCCCCAGCCCCCCACCAAGCTGCGGGCTGTCACTCTGTCTCCCATGGCTCTGCTCTGTGCTGTCATCTCAGAGCACACATTAGAGCCGCAACCTGGCTCATAGGAAAGTTCTAGTGTGACCACAGTACTGCTCCAGGTCACAGCTGCAGGCACAGGAGGGTGGCGGTGCAGACCATTAGAGGTCTCCAGCCGCTTTTAGGAACAAAAGTTTCCAGGGAAAGGAGGTCAGGAACAGGCAGAAAATTCCATGCCTTTTATATAAGGCCACCTTGAAATCATTCTTGATCTTGATGGGTAACAGGTGCTGGAAAATCACCAAGGCCAGATTAAGATGCAAACTTAGAACTATGGATACACACAGCATAGTCATCTGGCTGTGAATCTGGAAAATTACTCTTGCTATCTTCATATTCTTATGAAAATTTTATTTTCATAATTTTCTGTACTCACATCACTAGGCTGTTGCCATTCCTTTTGATTTTTTCAAGTGTATCACTGGTTTAATACATAAAAAAAGAACAAGGGAACTTTCATTGCTATTTCATACTATCAATAAGCTCATAAATATGCATTAAATAATCTCATAAGCAAATATGAATTGGATCAATGATAGGGGTTGGTATTATACAGTGTTTAAAGAACATGAACATACTGCTTTCAGATTATCCACAGCTCTGATTCTACTCTGATACCTTTCAAATTTCTATCAGCTAGCTGTAACCTGATACCAGACCAATAAAATGATAAAAGCTTAAGAAAGAGATAAAGGGTAGGAAAATGGATCCGTTTTGTTTCATCTAGAAGGGGAGAAATGATACACAAAGACAAACCACCATAAATACCAAAAAGAAATACATCAAACTGAAATATATTTAGGGATATATAATAGGCACAATATTTGCACAAGATGCAATAATAAATACTCCTACACATAATCCTTACCTGCAAGGAGGTGACAACCTTAAAGACTGACACCTCTATAACTAACCACAATACAAATGACCATAAGAGTCATAAAGCACATAGTGTTAAGAGTGTCTACTTGGCATCAAGGATTTTATAAATGTTATCTCATTGAATCTACAAAGCAACCATACAAGGCTGACAGTGACGGTGCTAACTGCGTGGGGCTGTTACGAAAATGAAGAGAGTTAAGATTACCTATCTACCTGCCTACCTAGCTTTAACCAAGAACATATAGCTAGCAGCTGGCAGAGTTCAGATTCAAACCCAAGTTTGTCTGCTTCCAAAATTTGTTTTTTTTTTTCATTCTACCACATTGAAGAAGAGACTCTTTCTATGGGGAAAATCAAGAGAGACTTCACAGGGCAAGTGGTGTAAGATGGTAGTGAAGTCTGCCCAGGACCTCAAGAGACTGAGGAAAATGAGTAGGAGGATGAGCTACTGTGAAAACACCACAGCTTCAAATAGCCATTTCTATTTTTTCTGCCTCAAGACAATTAAAAGCGCTTCCAGGACAATTAAGAAAGAAAAAGAAATAAGATACAACCAGATTGGAAATGAAGAAGTAAAACTATCTTTATTCAAAGACTGCATGATTTTATGTGCGAAAAATCCTAAGGAATCCACTAAAAAACTATGAGAGCTAATACAGCAAATTCAACAAGACTTTAGAACACAGGCCAATATATAAAAATCACTTGCATATCTACACATTAGCAATAAACAATCTGAAGTGAAATTAAGGAAGCAACTGCATTTACAATAGTATAAAAAAAAATTGGTATAAATTTAACAAAAGAAATCCAAGACTTGCAGGCTGAAAGCTACAAAGCACTGATGAAAGAAATTAAAGATCTAATTAAATGAGAAGACATCCCATGTTTATGGATCCAAAGACTAAGAATTGATAAGACAGCAATTCTCTTCAAATTGACGTACACATTCAACACAATCTCTATCAAAAACCCAGTTGGTTTACTGCAAAATAAATAAAAATTAACAAGCTGATTCTAAAATTCATGTGTTAATATAAAAGACTCACAATTCCAAACATAATCTTGGAAAAAATAAAGTTAGAGGACTCACACTCCCTGATTTCCAAACATACTATAAAGGTATAGTATTGATAATTAAGATCATTGTGGTGCTGGCATAAAGACATGCAGATAGAGCAATGGAGGAGAACTGAGAGTCAAAACACTTCTATGTACGGTCAACTGATTTTTGACAAGGGTGCCAAGAAAATTCCATGGAGAAAGAGCAGTCATTTTAGCAAATAGTGCTAGGACAACTGGACACACACATGTAAAAATGAGGCTGGACCCCCGCCTTACATCGTACACAAAAATTACTCAAATGGATTACAGATCTAAATGTAAGCGTAAAAACTATAAAACTCTTTGAAGAAAATACAGGAGTAAAGCTTCATAACCTTGGATTAGGCAACAGTTTCTTAGATATGACACCAAAACACCAACAGCACAAGCAACCAAACGAACAAACAAAAAGATAAATTGGACATCACCAAAATTATAAACCTTTGTGTTTCAAAGAACACTATAAAATAAAGTGAAAAAAAATCCACTACAGGATATTTGCAAATCATATATATGATACGAGACTTGTATTGGCAAATCATATATATGAGACTCATATCTCATATATATGATATGAGAATAAAGAACTCTTATAATTCAACAAAAAAGGACAAATAACCCAATTAAGAAAATGGGGAAAGGACTTAAACACGCATTTCTCCAAAGAAGTATGCAAATGGCCAAGAAGCATATGAGAAGATGCTCAACATCATTAATCCTTAGGGAAATGTAAATCACAGCCACAATGAGACACTACTCCATATCCACTAGGATGGCTAGAATAAAAAAGACAATCACAAGTGTTGAGAGGATGTGGAGAAATTGGAGCCCTCATACATTTGCTGGTGGGAATGTAAAATGGTGCAGTTTCTTTGGAAAACACTTTAATTCCTCAAAGAATTAAAAAAGAAAGGAGTTACCATATGACCCAGCAATTCCACTCCTAGATATATACTCAAGAAAACTGAAAAATTACATCCACAGAAAAAACTTGGACACAAATGTTCATAGCAGCACTATTCCAAAACAGATAAATCCACAGAGACAGAAAGCAGAGTAGTGGTTGCCATGGAGAAGGGGAGTCAGCAGCCAGTTGGTATGGAGTTTCTTTTTGAGGTCACAAAAATGTTCTAACATTAGAATATGGTCATGATTGAACAACTCTGTAAATATAATAAAAATTGTTGACCTGTACACTTTAAAAGGGTGAATTTTTACAGCATGTGAATTATGTATTGATAAAGCTCTTTAAAAAAGAGGTAGAAGGAAGATTCCTTCAGCTTCTTTTCAGTCAACTGCCAATTTTGACCCCTCTTTGCGTACACATTAAAGAACAGCAAGGGCTAGAACTGTAATTCCATGGGCTTGATGCTATTTTTACCCTTCACAGTGATTCAGAATGTGAACAGGAGGGATGGCGAAGAATATAAAAGATCTGGGTGTCAATTAGTAGAATTACCAGCAATAAGACAGGACTGAGAAGAAAATGGGGCTGAACGACCTTGGGATATCACAAAGACCACCAAGAGGTGTTTTAGAGAGGAAATAAGCAAAAGTTAAGAGCTGGGAAGCAGAGATTAAAGGGTGTATTTAAGATTCATGAACATAGAGTTAATGACTAACTAGAAAAACCTTAAGAAAAACCTAAGGAATGGGCTATGACATCATTTATGAGGACACGTTAAAAAAATGATGCTCTCCTCTTATAATACCTTTGCATCACGATAAAAATACTCAAATCATTGAAGAGGAGTGATTCCAATTTTTCTCCAGTACAAGTAACAATAACAACCTTATGAAATGTGATGCTGAGCGGGTCAATGAATACAATCACTGCACGGTCTGGTGGGTGTGGCAGACACAAAAGAAGAGCCGGTGGGGTGGCCTGTGTGCCTCTGATGAGGAGGAACTGTCGTCCTCCCTTTGGGCTCCTCCACCGCTGACATATATGAATCGCTGCTCTGGAGGAAGAACACCATGCCATTCCATCTTGATACACACACAAAAGAGACATGAATCCAGCGTGTCATCCAACCAGGTGACAGGAAGAAAGTGAAAGTCCCTAAGAGCTGGAGAGCTGGCTTGTGAGCACACGGCTGATGACTTTCTTCCCAACAGAGCCCCGGCAAGCGGGGACAAGAACCGCCCTCTACTGTCCAAACACCAACAAAGGGCTCGAATCACCCCGCCCACTACCTGCCAGTTCCTCATTCTGCATTTCCACCATCAGCAGTCTGGGATGTCTTTAGTTGCTCTAGATAAAAGACAAAACTAGACCAGCCGTAGTTAACAGCACCATCCAACACGGGATGCGGCACTCGGGCAACTGTTGGAAATGTGTTTATTACAGAGGAACTTCTCTACTTCCATCGCTGAGAGGCAGGGGTCACAGTTCACATATGAATATACATAAATCTTTGTTTTCTAAAGTAAATGAGCACCAACTCCTTGCTGATGAGTAGGGTGAGGGTGGCCAAAAGCATGGAAGTAAAACCACTTTAATCAAGCTTCCCCTGCAGCTAGACAACAGACACAAAACTAACACAGATGCTGATTCGTAACTAGATGTCTTTTCTTTGCTTATGTTAGGTTTCTATTACTGTACAATGTTGTTTATCAGTATTTTACAATTTTAAAGTATTCACGCTTGCTTTTCAAGAGCTAGTGAGCCGCCCTCTGAGTGCTATTAGTATATGGGAAGCATCGTGGTAAATGCTTTACATATGTGATCTCATTTAATCCTCATCTGAACCTGTATTATGGACAGTATTATAATTCCAATTTCACAAATAAGGAAACCTAATTTGCTCCAGTCTCCCTGCTGAGTGCGGGGTCGGCACGTGAACCCAGCCTCGTCTAATCTAGACCTTCTGCTCCTTCCACTGATGACCCGCCTCTACCGCAACGCATTTTCAAAAGACAGGCGGTATTTGCCTTTCTCTGCTGACTTACTTCACTTAGTATGATATTCTCTAGGTCCATCCATGTTGCTGCAAATAGCAATATTTCACTCTATTTTATGGCTGAGTAATATTCCATTGTGTATACATATACCACACCTTCTTTATCCATTCATCTGTTGACAGACATTTAGGTTGCTTCCAAGTCTTGACTATTGTAAATACTGCCGCTATGAACACTGGTTATACTGAAATCTAAAAAAAATGATACAAATGAACTTATTTACAAAACAGAAACAAACAGACATACAAAACAAATTTATGGTTACCAAAGGAGAAAGCGGGGGAGGGATACATTAGGAATTTGGGATTAACAGATACACACCACTAGAGAAAATAGATAAACAACAAGGACCTACTGTAGAGCATAGGGAACTATATTCAGTATCTTGTAATAAAATGGAAAAGAATATGTAAAAGAATATATATATATACAAAACTGAATCACTGTGCTGTACACCTGAAACTAACACCACTGTAAATCAACTATACTTCAATTAAAAAAAAAAAAAGAAGAAAAATGGTCCCAATATTGGAAGCAAGAGACAGAATGCCTGCACTGTAGTTCTGCTGTGCTGTTAAATGCAGGGCATTCTCACTCCCTTCTGCGTCAACAAAACTTTGCTGTCAAAACCTGTCCACACTCCCCACCTCCCACCCACTCTTGCATGCCCAGGGAGCTGGCTTCCACCTCCACCCCCAGCAACTCCTGTGCACGAAGTCACCCAGGAACTTCACACGGCTTCCTCCATCACCTCATTAGGCTTCTCTGAGGCACCCCGTCAGCTGCCCTCTGCCACACATGGCATCCCACCATGCTGAGTGCCTGCCACGACTAGCCCTTCCTCTCCAGGCTCCTCTGTGGTTCTTCTTCTACCCATTCTCTAATGCTACAGGACCTTAGATCTTGACGCTACGTTTCTTCTTTCTTTTGTGTCTACTATTTCCCTAATGTGATCTCATCCACTGCCCTGGCTTTAGACAGTTTCCAGCTGGGACAGAACAGCTGTGAAGGGGGTAAAGGGAGGAGGGCTGGGGCATCTGCCTCTCACTACAGGCCCTCCAGGGCCTTTGGAACTTAGCACCATGGACAAACGTAACCTCTTCAAATTAGCCAACAAAACGAATGCACGTACAAATATATAGACCAACCAGCTGTAGGCTGAAAACCCAATATTTATTTCCAACCTAAAATCTTCTCTGAATGTGAGATCTGTATATCCAGGCGTTTCATCTTACATCCTTTCTTGCATGTCTCATAGGAATCTCAAACTAAACAGGCCCCAAACTGAATTCTCAAGCTTCCCTCCAAACCAGTTTTCTCACCTCAGTAAATGGCCCATCACTCAACCAAGCACTCAAACTGAGGATCATTCTTAATATTTCCTTCCCCCCTACCCCCACTCAATCCTTTACCAAGTCACCACACACATCAGAAACGTTCCTCCATTTCGCCGTGGTGCCGCGTGACACTTGGAGCCTGGGCTGGGCTGGATGCAGCAGTAGCCCCTTCCCGGGCCTCTCTGCTTCCACTGGGGCCCTGCTCCACATCCCCTCTTCCCCAAACCATTTTCCATCCCACAGCTGAAGTGTCCGTCAGACGCGTACACCGTGCTTGGGGTTGGCTCCTGCCCATGGCCCACGCACGCTGGCCGCTCCACCATCTCCCTCCTGTTTGGAGCTCTCAAGGGCACTCCCTCTATTTCATCCGCTTTTCACCTAACATCCACTTAGCTTTCAAGTGTCACTTAAATAGTACTGCCTTAGAACACCTGCGCTTGAATCCACAAAGTAAATTCTTTCCCTTCTCCACTGGTCTCTCATAGTATCCCACTTTTTCCTTACCAGGGCACTGACCACAACTTAAAATCATAAATGTATTTGTTTTCAATTGTTTTGTGTGGGACTCCCTCACCAGACTATGCCCCATGAGCACAGAATGATGCCTGGTTTTGTCACCCATGCAGACCCAGAATCTGGCCCAGGGCAACAGTGGATTTTTTTTTTCCTTAGTGAAAAGAAGAAGAAATATAAGACAACAGACTAAAGGAAGGGTCAAAAGATGAAAAGAGAATAACATCAAGGTATAGAGGAAGGAAAATGTGTTTTTTCCTGAGTTCAGCTCAATGAATTTCCATAAAACTGAAGTGCAAGATAACTAGAAAATAGTTAAATAAGAAGGTTCTGTCCCCTCCAGGCTTTTGTCCAAATGCATGACCATTTCTATGAATTCAATGCCCTCACAAAAGACTAACTCTCCCATAATAAGTATTTCTGCAATGACAGGCTATAAAGAATGTGCGTCTCTGAGGGATAAAATTAAATTATTTGCCCCTAAGTTAAATATCTCAAGGAGAAAGGAAGTGAAGGTTTCACAGAAAGGGAGGAAAAAAGGCAATGTTTAATGGCGATCACTATGGACTGGGAGCAAGGCCGTTCGGTCTAGATTCCACTCTGCCAGGGGGGAGGGAGTCACTAGGGAGTTCACTTACTTTTGCTTTGCCCCAGTTTCCTCCAGTATAAACCAGTGTTCCCTTTGGGCTAAAAAAGCCTATGGTCTTATTAGTCATGCATTTATATAATATTCATCTAATATGCAGTGGATCTAGATAAAGGTGTGTTTTGGCTCTGAACAGACTGCCTTGCTTACTGTTTAGGGAGTGTCCTCTGGACTGGTATTTTGTTACCTTTGATTTAGGGGTTTATAAAACTTCAGTTCGTGTTGGTTACGCTGACCTATAACACCTTGAGAAACCAAGTAGAAATGTTTTCTTTAATAGCTTGAGTTAAAGGACGTCATCCAGAAGAACAACGGACCGGAGACTCCTACTTATTATAGTTCTGAAACCTGAAGTGTACTTCTGATAATGTTTCACGGCTCAGAGAATATGACCCTTTTGACAGAATCTATCTGACCCTCTTCAGGACTGGCAGGCTTCAAATAAATTTCTTTTGATTTCAAAGCTGACAAAAATTGGGCTGTCTGCCAGAAGATAAGCTCTTACTGATCTCATAAAAGTGCCATGGCTAGAGCACTAGGATGATACGATCAAGGTGCCAAGTTAGACAGAAAAGTCACCACAGCTTCCTCGGGAGGCACCTGGCCTGCTCTGGGCACGAAGGGAGAACCACCGTGGCAGCAGAGTCTCATAAGACAGCGCTGTCTCTCTTTGCACAGGCCTTGATTTATTCCGACACGGCAACTTCTGACTCTGCAGAAAACACACAGTGAGCAGAGCAGTCTTCAGCTCACTGCTGGCTAGAGAGGTCTTTGGGGTAAAGCAGGTGAGGTAACGCAGGGGACGGCAGGAGAGTGGCCCTCACTGTTCCGTCTCCCTCCTGCGCTCGCTGTGCTCGGGCCTCTGGACGAGACCGACCCTGTGCGCTGCACAGCTGCCCCAAGTTACCGACGGGCAGGAAGTTACAGGCAGAATTCAAGTAGAAAAGGGTGACCTAGGCGATACGCCTAAGTCTTCTGATGGTGTCTCCTCTTGTATCGTGTTGCACGTGCAGGTGTAAAGGTCCACACCAGGACACATGCTGCTGAGGGACTCTCCAAGGAGATGCCTTATACACACCAGCAAAGAATCACTAGGGTGCTAAGTGTAATGTTACGTCCTTCTATCTTAATGTGATTTGTAAACTGGAGACCCTGATCATTATTATAGCAAATGATTCTAGAAAAAACTAATGATCAGTTATACAATAAGACCTTTTTGTACCCCAAAGACATCTCAGAAGCCTTGTCTCAAACCCAAGGCCAAACGCTATGGCCTCTGTCCAAAAGTTCCTTTTCGTGCACAGCTCCCACAGTGGCTTTCCAGGATGACTTGACCCCTGGGTCAGCTGTATTCTAAACACAGCTTGGTTCTAACTCAATATTCTTCCCTTTCTTTTAGCTCCCGTATTCTCTACAATACTGTCATTTGGGGATTCTATACCTCATGATGTTTTTCTTTCATCCACCTGTATGACTATCAGCAATAAGAACCTCTCTGAGGTCCCGTTTCGTCACCTGTGAAATGGCGCTAAGGTCCTCCAGCCTCTGTTTACAGCCTCACGTGTGCAACAGGAAGCCCCCCACCACGATGCAGGCGCATTACATCTGAATAACTCAATGTTGTTTTCTTATTTTTGAGGTACGCCTGCCCTGCCTTCAATCCACCACGAGCACAGTCTCATTCGATACGTCCCGGGTGTATTATAAGGCACAAACCCAAAGCACTCACATGCTGACCACTGGCAGCAGCTTACCTTCCCATTTCTTCTCTCTGCTCAACAAGTCAAACAGGTGCCACAGCGGAGCTGGAGGGAGCCTCTGAGGGGCACGATGCCCGGCGCCAGCTCTGCGCGCCCTCCCCCTGCCGCCTCCGCTCCTGCCGCGCCCGCCTCCCCGGAGCGGTGCCCTGCGCGCCCTCCCCCTGCCGCCTCCGCTCCTGCCGCGCCCGCCTCCCCGGAGCGGTGCCCTGCGCACTCAGCGTTCGCTCCTCAGAGCCTAGCACGGCTACAGACCGCGGAGAAAGCTACGCAAGACAAAACCTCTGTCTAACCTATAACTGTCTCAGGTAATCCTATTTAGATTTACACAAATTTAAGTCTAGCACAAAACTGGTCGACAGCTACAAGTCGTGTTAAAACCTAAAGATGGATATAATGGTTTCACATACACACATACTCCAAACAAAATAAAAATAAATTTCTTCTATAATTCCAAAAGAAACATTCTCTAACTCTACACGGGAAGGGACTTTTTCAAATTCATGGTACTTTAAAACAAGTTGCCGTCCACGGGAAGAGGACTCGCAGCTAACAGAGCAGTGTCTCCGGCCTGCTCCTTTGCGGAATATTGGAAGGCGCCGGAAGGACAGGGTGGCTGTGACTCACTCGTTCTTCAGCGTGTGTCCTCCTAACAGCAGGGAGACAACATGACTGTTTGATGAACTGGCATCTACGCTTTTCATTTCTATTCTGTTATAAATCTGTCTTACTGCTTTGAGGGCAATTTCACATAGAAAGATAACCTCAGAAGAGTCTGACATAAATAAATAAACTCTCAGTCAGCGATGTGTCTGTAGCTATTTGAAAACACATAAAACCAGGAGGAGCCTAAGTCTGAGTAGAAAAGACACCGTTCCCACAATCTGTTGGAGCAAAGTACCTTGAATCGCAGGTTTGCCCTTTGCTTTCGTAGCTACCTAGCCGTCCTGTGTGCCAAGGCAGCCACTACCCACATAAACTTTAAAATAAAGTTAATTAAACTTAAATAAAATTCAAAATGTAGTTCCTCGGTCCCACCAGCCATATTTCCTACATGGTCAGTGGTCACCTCACTGGTTAGGGCAGTAAAAAAATGTTTGCATCACAGCAGAAGTTCTGCCAAGAGCTCTGATGCAGACTCGACAGCACCATCTGGGAGCCACAGATTTACCAGCTGCCATTTACTTATTCAGGTTTTTAAGACATAAAACGTGATAGCTATTGCAGTGGTCTTTTTAAGTACGTAACCATGCCTTGGCTTTCTTATAACAATACCAATTGTGCTTGTATTACTTTCAGTAACATGAACTATTAAAGGTAAAAGTAAATGTGACTAACTTTTTTAGTAAGGACTTTTTATACAAATAGACAAAATCCTCTGTCATGCCATGTGTCCCAAATTCTGATGTAAATAAAAACCAACCAAACAAATACAACCCATGTACATGGTGAATACAGTGAAGAAACTGCTCTGAGAAGAGCTTCCACTTTCTCCAGGTGAGTCTGGGCACCTGCACCTGTGTCTCGTCACTCACCGAACTCCAGGTGGGTCTGTGCCATCTGCCTGCTGACACCTGCAGCGAAGAGAGTAAACTCTCTGCACCACCACTCGGACCCCGGCTCCCGACCAGGTGGCAACTCCTTGGCTTTCGACTGCATCCAGCAGAGAATCCCTCAGGGGCGCTCGGGCGGGGAAGCCCAGCTCTGCTTGTTCGTGCCTGAGGGTCCAGTCTGTGCCCACGGTGGTGTGACCACCACACATAACCTGGCAAGACACGCAAAGGGAACAGTTCCAGTCTGACCCACGAGGGCACACTACATACCAAATCCCGACGTGCTTGGGGAACCCTAAGCATCCGGTGTGACTGCAGGACACTCAAGGAATGACAAGGACAGATGCACGCCCACGGCGTGGGGCTCCCGTCTGCGGGTCACCAACGTGGCCGAGGAGGCCGGTGAGCCGAGGAACAGGGAAGCAGCAGGAGCTCAGGCCATCTCGGGGATTTGAAAACATGGAGAAAGTACTGCTATTAAAATACCTGATGGTAAGTTAAAAATTCTTCTTTTATGAGGTAACAATCTCAATAGCACAAACTACACAACAAAATAAAAGAATGACTAGGGTTATTATGAAGTGCCAGCACTTTGCACACTCCTGTGAACAACATGAAACACCTTTATGATCCCACTAAATATCTTAATAAGATTACACCACCTCTAGAGTGCTCCGTGCTTCCTACATTGCAGCACTTTTCTTTACATACGGTGCTGTGTAACAAACACATTTAACCTCACCGCCCAGGAGGCAGGCTGCATCGTTACCACTGTTTTACAGAGGAGAACGTTGAGACAGGAGTTCAGTGTCTTACCCAAGGTCACCCAGCAGCAGGTGGCTGAGGCAGGACCCGAACTAGGCACCTAGTCCCAAAGTCCACACGCTTAACCACTAAGCTCTACTGCCGCTCCCCTGGCACTGACGTGAGACGAAGACACACCTCATGAATTTAACATCACATAGCTGTTTAAAACTGTACATTAAAGCAGTAATGCACTTTAAGCCCTCCTTTTCACATAATCCTCTCCAGACACATGCTCTGACAGTCAAAGGGAGCTCCCGCTCAACTCCACACCTACAAAGTAGGTTCCAAGTCTGTTTGCTTTTCTTTCCGACGTCCCCTCACACTGTCAGCCTCAGCACTCCGCTCCGCGCTGACTCGGATAACCAGGCGGCCCTGAGGCAGGCGCACTGAAGTCAGACACTCGGAGCCCGAGTGGTCCCGGGGGTGTCCTTCGTGCCCGCCGCAAGTGAAGTTTAGTGGTTCCCCAAGTTCATCTTGGTGGATGACCATGGCTCAGGGCCACTAAAATTCCAAAAAGCAATCCCCAGTGTATAACCTCAAGTTTACGCAGCTCTTTTTATTCCAAGGGATACAGATGTTATGAAAAAGAAAAACATGATTTTTTTAATAAATAGAAGAGGCTTAAATAAAATTCTTAGGCAATTACGAGAAGAGAAAAAAAATGAAAACTCATATTTTAATAAATTAAAGATTACATATATAGCTGCTGAATATTTGGAAAGGACCAAAGGTAATCACCTCTATAAATTCCAAAGCCTTTAAACGCAGTATTACTACAAAGCAAAAAAACCTCTAAGTCAGTGATAGTTTACCTGGTTTTCAGGTGAGTTATTTGTTAGGCTCTTAAATCTGAACATCTGGGCCAAAATGATGCTTCTTCTTGGAAGGGGTGTGTCCCAACTGTGCACTGCATGTGCTGTTTTTGAATCTTCTTTGGCAACAACTTTCTGACAAAAATAAGTATTCAGAATAACAGGGCAACTTCCATTTGGGATAATAAGCTTTTGCCTGGAAAGGGAAAGAAACACAAATGCAAGTTCATCTGCAATGCTGGATTCCCCTCACCGTCTTGCTAGATCACAAAGGGCAACGACTTGCTGGCTAAGGACACAAGCCCTCGAGCAGCTGCCACTGCATCTGGCTCTCCTCTTCTGAGCAAGTCTGGTGTCAGGAGTGGGGATGGAAGGGGCGGCAGTGCTCGAGCTGGAGCTCCCCCGGGGCCTCCCAGGCTGCTGGACGGTGGCCTCAGGGCCCCTCGGGGAAAGTACTGGGGGGGGCCCACAGAGCTGCCCGACACTGAAGTGAATGTTACCACAAAGACCTTTGGACACTTCACAGCTCTCACCTTTCAGAAAACATGACACCAGACACCAAAGGAACTCCACCTTCACTACCAAACGGACCACAGTCACTGAAATGGCCCACATTCGAGTAGAAATAGGACAACGTGCTCCTGGTTCCTCTCAGACTATCTAATGCTCACTCCCCACACAGGCAGCGCTGCTTAACAGGAAGGTTAATGGGAAGACGGAGTGGACACACCTTCCCCCATTTCTCCCATTAGACACAAGGAAATGCCTGATGCTGTACAGAAACGGGACAGAAGCAGCAGCTGAAGGGGGACAGGAGGAGGCGGCCCAGCTGGGACCCCAGGAGAGACACAGCAGTAAGTTCCTGAGCTTCCTTTCTGCAGCCTAGAAACAGCAACGGGCGCAGACAAAAGCACCCTCGAAAGGAAGGACAGGGAAGGGGCAGCCCAGTGAGACAGAAAACTTCTAGGAAATAACTGCGCTACTTTTGGCAAGTATCACAGAAGAACTGTGACCTACTGCCACACACGGCAGGCAAAGCGCAAGCGGGGCCCAGGCATGCCCCTCGACAGAGTCAGTACTCTCACCCCCACCCGGCCCTCCCACCATCCTCCACCGCGGTGAGTGGCAGCCTCGCGGGAAGCAGTAACGAAGGGAATCCTGGCGCCTCCCTCCACCTGGTAGTAAGAAGCCCCCCACCCTCCCAACGTCTCTTCTCAGAGCAGTGTCAGACAAAGCCACCTAAAACTGGTTTAAGTAAGATCCAGGATCTCGTATCACAATACCTAACATGTACAGGTTACCATCTAAAACCACTTGTTACACTAAGAACCAGGAAACACCTCACTTGAATGAAAAAACACAGTGACTAGATGACAATGTTAAGATGACGCTGATGTTAGAATTACCTGTCAAAGATGCAAAAGCAGCCACTACAAACATGCTTCAGTGACAGCTACAAATGCACAATGAGACAAATGAAAGAATAGAAAGTCTCAGCAAGGAAATACAAAGTCTTGGCAAAGATACAGATTTTTTTAAACGGAAATTTTATAACTAGGAAATAAAATAATGAAAATAAAAAAACTCACTGGATGGGTTCAACAGCAGAATGAAGGGGACAGAGAAAAGGATCAGTGAACGTGAAGATAAAATAACAGAAATTACCAAATATAAACAACAAAGAATAAACAGACCAAAAAAAACACAATGAACAGAACCTCAAGAGGTGAGAGGAAGAAGAAATAAAAATGGAAAGATACAGGTAAATACAATTGGCTTTCATACTCCTGTTGAGTTTTGGAAATTATATTTGGAGTTGAAGCAAGAATTATAACACTGTCTGATATGGTTCTAAATGTATGCAGAGGAAATATTTAAGAAAGTCATATAAATGAGGACAGTAAAGGGACATAAGAGGCAAGGTTCCTACACTTCACACAAACTGGCAAAATGTTGACTCCATAAACTGATAAGTTATGCATATAAAATGTAATGCCTAGAACAACCAATAACATAGCTATAACAACACAAAAACATTATAAATAAATTAAAATGAAATTCTAAAAAATGGTCAAGCAACCCACGTAATGCCAGGAAAAAAAGAAAAACCCAGAGAAATGAAAAACAGAGAACAACACAGAGAAACCGAGAAATAAAAAGGTAGACTTAAGTCCTAATATATCAATAATTACATTAAGTGTGTATGGTCTAAACAAAGCAATTAAAAGACAGATTAGCAGAGTGGATTAAAAAACATGGTCCATCTTTATGCTGTCTACAAGAAATTCACTTCAAATATAAAGATACAGGGAGGATGAAAGTAAAAGGCTGGGGGAAAAAACCATCATGTAACATTAATATAAATATGGTTGAAATTACTATCAGATGAAGTAGGCTTTAGAGCAAAGAAAATTATCAGGGATAGAGAGGGACATCACACAATGATTAAAAGGGACAATCCACCAAGAAGACAAATTTGCAACAGTAATATTTTAAGCCGACAGACTACAGGTATGGTAACCTAGAAATAACAATTAGGAGACATGGAGAGACAGAGGCAAGCTAGACACAGAGTAAGAGTCAGCAAGAAGAGGCTCAAGAAAGCAAGAGGGCAGGGGTGGGGCACAGCGTCGGGTACCACTGGGCTCAACTGTGAAGGTCCTGATACAGCAGGATGAATGAAAGATGTCATACGTGTCCAGCTTTTTCTTTCAAGTTAATTTGAAAAATATGATCAAGTAATATTATTTTAACTGCTAAGTTAAGAACATAGCACAAGATTTCTGTGTGTATTTAGAACCTTTCAGTTTACAGATAGACGTACTAACATTAGAACTCTGTTCTGCCAAATTCAAAGTCCTGTTTGAGGCTATCAAGGTTAAACCATATGAAAAACTTACCTATACAAAATAGATGTGCAAGGCTACTGGATTTGGGAAAGACTTTAAAACACATATCTAGGTCCATTTGGTTCATTTCGCTGTTTTTACTCAACACCTATGACATGCCAGGCACGGGGCAGGGGACTGGGAATCCAGCCCGAGACAAGAAGGCTGAGAGGACAGCTTTATTGCAAAGGAAAAGGGTGTTATATGATACCCCGAGGGAGGACCCTCTGGAGACAGGGAAGGTTTCCCAGGAGAGGTAACCAGGTGAGGGCTGCCTGGGTGAGGGTGTGTGAAGGCACAGGGAAGGGGATGGCGGAGCATCTGCGGGGCTGCCTGGTGGCCATGACCACAACTCAGATTCCATGTGACAAGCAGAGGTCTCGGTACTACCTCACTGAGCTTCTGCAGAAGAAACACAGATGCTGTTTCCTTCGTTAGGAGGCCGAGGACGTCACAGCCTTTCAACATCCATATACATGGCACCAGCGTCATGCTCCTAGGGAGTAGGACCTCTTTATTTCTTTTTATGCTGCAGGCCAGTGTTAACTGCTGTGGACTCTGCTATCACCTCTCTACTTATCTTATTGCCACAAATGTTATGTGATGACCAAAAAGCAAGTTTACAGAGCATGTATTCAGATTTGTAACAAGTTTAACCAGTTTTTCTGAAGATCAAACTAAAAATAAAGACAAACCTAAGGGGCTCCCCTGGTGGCGCAGAGGTTAAGAATCCGCCTGCCAATGCAGGGGACACGGGTTTGAGCCCTGGTCTGGGAAGATGCCACATGCCGCAGAGCAACTAAGCCCGTGGGCCACAACTACTGAGTCTGCGCTCTAGAGGCCATGAGCCACAACTACTGAGCCCGTGTGCCACAACTACTGAAGCCCATGCGCCCAGAGCCCGTGCTCCACAACAAGAGAAGTCCCCGCAATGAGAAACCCGCACACCACAACAAAGAGTAGCCCCCACTTGCCGCAACTAGGGAAAGCCCACGCGCAGCAACGAAGACCCAACAAGCCATAAATAAACAAGCACACACACAAACAAATAAATAAATAAATAAGACAAACCTAAGGTGTTAAACCTCACTTGATAAATCACAACACAACCAGCAACACCAGTGAACATCATCATGATGCTGGACTCACAGTGATTCTTCTGTTAAGGAAGTTGAAGAGTATGTGTTTACTGTCTAGTAAACTCTCAGAGCATCCTTGAAAAGTCAGCAGCCGTGGCAACAGGATGGGCTGCAATGTGGGACAGTCACACACATGGTAAAATACACAAAAAACTAGACAGTAACCGTCTTCCGTGGAGTCCAAGTACTATGGTTTCTCTTGGAAACTTGAAAAAAAAGAGAATCCTGTATGTTCAATAAAAATGACAATCTGTCCGAATGTTTGCTTTCATGAAGAACCATTTCCACTGCTCTTTACTGAGAGTGTTATATACAGAACTCAGGTAAAACAGGAAACAAGACTGTTTTTTAATGTCACCAAGGGCAGAGAGGAAAACCAAGTGAAATATCTTTTCACTTTCTATCACTTGTCAACACTGCCAAAGTGTTAAATACCCCATTATCAGCTCATAAAACAAACAATATTTATTTCACATCACAAATAAGATCAATTTGCTTGTTTATTGTCTAGGAAGAATGTGTCCAAACTTGGTGGGTGGCAAAGATGACTAATGGGATTAATGCAGTGACCTAAAGAAAACAAAGACAAATAGAAGGAATTTTCTTTCCTTCCTTTGCTTCCCTCTTTTAATGGCTAGTTAGCTGAAGAAGTCAGACTAAGAACTGTAGTTGTCAGAAAAACATAACCTAGACTTAATTCATCTTTCCACTGAAGACATACTTGGGATAAACCAATCAATTTTGTTTACAGTTTAGTCTCAACTCGAAGCCCCACTGGCCTGAGGACAAAGCCGTCTAGTGCACACATCTTCCCGACAGGGGAGGCCAAGCTATAGTGTGGGGCTAGTTGAGAGGGCTTACAGTCCACACAGGGACACACACGAAGGAAACAACAAAGTGCAGTAAAACATCATCGGTGCTGCAGTAGAACCAACGCAGCCAAAAATAAATAAAATTAATTTATAGAAAAAAACTGTGTAAAGAATTAAAAAATAAAAAATAAAGCCAGTCTGTTCTTTTCCTTGGAAGGAGGATGGGGCCCACCACTTGGATACAGCAAGAAAGGTCCTGCATCCTTCCTGGAGGGACCAGTGCGTGGGAAAGGGAGCGACACAACTGCCAGGCGGTGGCTGGCCCACAGGATCAGATGACGCTACCAGGACAGCGGGAGATGTGGGAGGCCGGTGTGACAAGCTGCAATGGAGGGACGTTAAATTTAATGCAAAAAGGTCCCTGGTGAAAACAGAACATCAGAGCCACCTTCTACACCTGAGCTTGTAAGGTAGCCCTTGTGGCTAACTGATTTTAAATAAAAAGAAATAAAACTTAAAATGCAGTTCCTGAGTTGTAGGAGCCACATTTCTAGTATTTGATGTGGTCAGTACCACACTGGGCAGCACAGAGAACGCTTCCATCACTGCAGAAAGTTCCATCCAGCTATCTCAGAATTTTGATTCTCAGGGCAGACAGTAAACCACATTCTAGTTACTTGCTAAACCCTTTTTGATTGATCAACTCGTTGGATTTGAAAAAGACTACTATGCCCCAGTGACTTCTGAGGCAACTGCACAAGCTTTGAACCATCTGAGTTCCCTCCTCCAGACACCGGCATCTGAACCCCTGCATGAAACTCACGTCAGTGACAAGACAATGTTAACAGTGTTTGTCGTGAATTTTTTAAAATAGCAAACTATCCTGCCCACATTCTCAATTACTTACAGAGTGAACGGGCACTCCTCCTCTCACCAAAAGTCAGATTTATTCTAAGAAAAATTTAAAACCATAAGTCATAGAAAATATCTCTAAACTGAAGAATTAAGCCAATTTCAGAAATAAGAAGTTTAAGGTTTATACCTCCTTTATTTTCAACTTCTTATTTTCCAAGATTTATCTCCTGGGTTCAAATGTGTTTCTTTTAGCTTCCTACCCAAATTAATACCCACATTATCTAAAAAAAACTGATAAAAACACTGACATTTATAACTGTGTGTGTTATTTTAAATTCCCAGAGTAGACTTTGTCTAATTCCCTTTTTATCCAAATAAACACATCGTTGAGGAACACTTTACTTCCGTTCAAAAGTGAACAGTAAACTACACTGAAGATGAATTCACTGAAGAATATAAAATGTGAAATAGACTTCCTCTATAAACCAGAAGTATAATTCTCTAGATTAACAAAAGTCTCTAACTTGACCATTTCCTTTTTCAGATACAGGTCACTGGAAATTGCAATTTAAAGAAAGAACCATCACATATCTGGCAGTGGTTGTAAACTTTACTTTCTTTTTCCTTTAGTTTTTTTTTTTTTAACATCTTTATTGGAGTATAGTTGCTTAACAATGTTGTGTTAGTTTCTGCTGTATAACAAAGTGAATCAGCTGTACATATACATATATCCCCATATCTCCTCCCTCTTGCATCTCCCTCCCACCGTCCCTATCCCACCCCTCTAGGTGGTCACAAAGCACCAAGCTGATCTCCCTGTGTTATGCGGCTGCTTCCCACTAGCTATCTATTTTACATTTGGTAGTGTATATATGTCCATGCCACTCTCTCACTTTGTCCCAGCTTACCCTTCACCCTCCACGTGTCCTCAAGTCCATTCTCTAGTCGGTCTGCATCTTTATTCCTGTCCTACCCCTAGGTTCTTCAGTACTTTTTTTTTTTTGGATTCCATATATACATGTTAGCATACGGTATTTGTTTTTCTCTTTCTGACTTGCTTCACTCTGTATGACAGACTCTAGGTCCATCCACCTCACTACAAATAACTCAATTTCGTTTCTTTTTATGGCTGAGTAATATTCCATTCTATATATGTACCACATATTCTTTTTTTTTTTTTTTTAATTTATTTATTTATTTATTTATGGCTGTGTTGGGTCTTCGTTTCTGTGCGAGGGCTTTCTCTAGCTGCGGCGAGTGGGGGCCACTCTTCATCGCGGTGCGCGGGCCTCTCACTATCGCGGCCTCTCTTGTTGCGGAGCACAGGCTCCAGACGCGCAGGCTCAGTAGTTGTGGCTCACGGGCCTAGTTGCTCCGCGGCATGTGGGATCTTCCCAGACCAGGGCGTGAACCCGTGTCCCCTGCATTGGCAGGCAGACTCTCAGCCACTGCGCCACCAGGGAAGCCCCCTGTACCACATATTCTTTATCCATTCCTCTGGTGATGGACATTTAGGTTGTTTCCATGTCCTGGCTATTGTGAATAGTGCTGCAATGAACATTGTGGTACATGACTCTTTTTGAATTATGGTTTTCTCAGGGTATATGTCCAGTAGTGGGATTGCTGTGACATAAGGTAGCTCTAGTTTTTTAAGGAACCTCCAAACTGTTCTCCATAGTGGCTATATCAATTTAAGTTCCCACCAACAGTGCAAGAGGGTTCTCTTTTCTTCACACCCTCTCCAGCATTTACTATTTGTAGATTTTTTCATGATGGCCATTCTGACTGGTGTGAGATGATTCCTCATTGTAGTTTTTTTTTTTTGGGTTCATTCACTCATTCATTCATTCATTTATTTACTAACATCTTTATTGTAGTATAACTGCTTTACAATGGTGTGTTAGTTTCCACTTTATAACAAAGTGAATCCATTATACGTATACATATATCCCCATATCTCTTCCCTCTTGCGTCTCCCTCCCTCCCACCCCCCTAGGTGGTCACAAAGCACCGAGCTGATCTCCCTGTGCTATGCGGCTGCTTCCCACTAGCTATCTATTTTACATTTGGTAGTGTATATATGTCCATGCCACTCTCTCACTTTGTCCCAGCTTACCCTTCACCCTCCACGTGTCCTCAAGTCCATTCTCTAGTCAGTCTGCGTCTTTATTCCCGTCTTGCTCCTAGGCTCTTCATGACCATTTTTTTTCTTTGATTCCACATATACGTGTTAGCATATGGTATTTGTTTTTCTCTTTCTGACTTACTTCACTCTGTATGACAGACCCTAGGTCCATCCACCTCACTACAAATAACTCAATTTTGTTTCTTTTTATGGCTGAGTAATATTCCATTGTATATATGTGCCACATTTTGTTTATCCATTCATCTGTTGATGGACACTTAGGTTGCTTCCATGTCCTGGCTATTTTAAATAGAGCTGCAATGAACATTGTGGTACATGACTCTTTTTGAATTATGGTTTTCTCAGGGTATGTGCCCAGTAGTGGGATTGCTGGGTCATATGGTAGTTCTATTTTTAGTTTTTTAAGGAACCTCCATACTGTTCTCCATAGTGGCTGTATCAATTTTCATTCTCCCCAACAGTGCAGGAGGGCTCCCTTTTCTCCACACCCTCTCCAGCATTTATTGTTTGTAGATTTTTTGATGATGGCCATTCTGACTGGTGTGAGATGATATCTCATTGTAGTTTTGACTTGCATTTCTCTAATGATTAGTGATGTTGAACATCCTTTCATGTGTTTGTTGGCAAACTGTGTATCTTCTTTGGAGAAATGTCTATTTACGTCTTCTGCCCATTTTTGGATTGGGTTGCTTGCTTTTTTGATATTGAGCTGCATGAGCTGCTTGTAAATTTGGGAGATTAATCCTTTGTCAGTTGCTTCGTTTGCAAATATTTTCTCCCATTCTGACGGTTCTCTTTTCGTCTTGCTTATAGTTTCCTTTGCTGTGCAAAAGCTTTTAAGTTTCATTAGGTCCCATTTGTTTACTTTTGTTTTTATTTCCATTTCTCTAGGAGGTGGGTCAAAAAAGGATCTTGCTGTGATTTATGTCACAGAGGGTTCTGCCTATGATTTCCTCTAAGAGTTTTATAGTGTCTGGCCTTACATTTAGGTCTTTAATCCATTTTGAGTTTATTTTTGTGTATGGTATTAGGAATTGTTCTAATTTCATTCTTTTACATGTAGCTGTCCAGTTTTCCCAGCACCACTTATTGAAAAGGCTCTTTTCTCCATTGTATCTTCTTGCCTCCTTTAGCAAAGATAAGGTGACCATATGTGCTTGGGTTTATCTCTGGGCTTTCTATCCTGTCCACTGATCTACATTTCTGTTTCTGTGCCAGTACCATACTGTCTTGATTCCTGCAGCTTTGTAGTATAGTCTGAAGTCAGGGTGTCTGATTCCTACAGCTCCGTCTTTCTTTCTCAAGATTGCTTTGGCTATTTGGGGTCTTTTGTGTTTCCATACAAATTGTGAAATTTTTTGTTCTACTTCTGTGAACAAAGCCATTGGTAGTTTGATAGGGATTGCACTAAATCTGTAGACTGCTTTGGGTAGTACAGTCATTTTCACAATATTGATTCTTCCAATCCCAGAACGTGGTATATCTCTCCATCTGTTTGTATCATCTTTAATTTCTTTCACCAGTGTCTTATATATAGTTTTATACATACAGGTCTTTTGTCTCTGTAGGTAGGTTTATCCCTAGGTATTTTATTCTTTTTGTTGCAGTGGCAAATGGGAGTGTTTCCTTAATTTCTCTTTCAGATTATTCATTGTTAGTGTACAGAAATGCAAGAGGTTTCTGTGCATTCATTTTGCATCCTGCTACTTTACCAAATTCACTGATTAGCTCCAGTAGTTTTCTGGTAGCATCTTTAGGATTCTCCATGTATAGTGTCATGTCACCTGCAAACAGTGACAGTTTTACTTCTTCTTTTCCAATTTGGATTCCTATTATTTCTTTTTCTTCTCTGATTGCTGCAGCTAAGACTTCCAAAACTATGTTGAATAATACTGGTGAGAGTGGGCAACCTTTTCTTGTTCCTGATCTTAGAGGAAATGGTTTCAGTCTTTCACCATTGAGAACAATGTTGGCTGTGGGTTTGTCATATATGGCCTTTATTATGTTGAGGTAGGTTCCCTCTATGCCTACTTTCTGGAGACTTTTTTATCATAAATGGGTGTTGAATTTTGCTGAAAGCCTTTTCTGCATCTACTGATATTATCATATGGTTTTTCTCCTTCAGTTTGTTAATATGGTGTATCACATTGACTGATTTGCGTATATTGAAGAATCCTTGAATTCTTGGGATAAACCACACTTGATCATGGTGTATGATCCTTTTAATGTGCTGTTGGATTCTGTTTGCTAGTATTTTGCTGAGCATTTTTGCATCTGTGTTCATCAGTGATAATGGCCTGTAGTTTTCTTTTTTGTGACATCTTTGTCTGGTTTGGTATCACTGTGATGGTGGCCTCATAGAATGAGTTTGGCAGTGTTCCTCCCTCTGCTATATTTTGGAAGAGTTTGAGAAGGATAGGTGTTAGCTCTTCTCTAAATGTTTGATAGAATTCTCCTGTGAAGCCATCTGGTCCTGGCTTTTGTTTGTTGGAAGATTTTTAATCACAGTTTCAATTTCAGTGCTTGTGATTCGTCTGTTCATATTTTCTATTTCTTCCTGGTTCAGTCTCGGAAGGCTGTGCTCTTGTAAGAATTTGTTGATTTCTTCCAGGTTGTCCATTTTATTGGCATGTATAGTTGCTTGTAGTAATCTCTCACGATCCTTTGTACTTCTGCCGTGTCAGTGGTTATTTCTCCTTTTTCATTTCTAATTCTATTGATTTGAGTCTTCTCCCTTTTTTTCTTGATGAGTCTGGCTAATGGTTTATCAATTTTGTTTATCTTCTCAAAGAACCAGCTTTTAGTTTTATTGATCTTTGCTACTGTTTCCTTCATTTCTTTTTCATTTATTTCCGATCTGATCTTCATGATTTCTTTCCTTCTGCTAATGTTGGGGTTTTTTTTTCTTCTTCTTTCTCGAATTGCTTTAGGTTTAAGGTTAGGTTGTTTATTTGAAATTTTTCTTGTTTCCTGAGGTAGGACTGTATTGATATAAACTTCCCTCTTAGAACTGCTTTTGCTGCATCCCATAGGTTTTGGGTTGTTGTGTTTTCATTGCCATTTGTTTCTAGGTATTTTTTGATTTCCTCTTTGATTTCTTCAATGATCTCTTGGTTATTTAGTAGTGTATTGTTTAGCCTCCATGTGCTTGTATTTTTTACAGTTTTTTTTCCTGTAATTGATATGTAGTCTTACAGTGTTGTGGTCAGAAAAGATACTTGGTATGATTTCAGTTTTCTTAAATTTACCAAGGCTTGATTTGTGACCCAAGATATGATCTATCCTGGAGAATGTTCCATGAGAGCTTGAGAAGAATGTGTATTCTGTTGTTCTTGGATGGAATGACCTATAAATATCAATTAAGTCCATCTTATTTAATGTGTCATTTATAGCTTGCATTTCCTTATTTATTTTCATTTTGGATGAACTGTCCATTGGTGAAAGTGGGGTGTTAAAGTCCCCTACTATGATTGTGTTACTGTCGATTTCCCCTTTTACGGCTGTTAGCATTTGCCTTATGTATTGAGGGGCTCCTGTGTTGGGTGCATAAATATTTTCAATTGTTATATATAATTTCTTCTTGGACTGATCCCTTGATCATTATGTAGTGTCCTTCCGTGTCTCTTGTAACATTCTTTATTTTAAAGTCTATTTTGTCTGATATGATAATTGCTACTCCAGCTTTCTTTTGATTTCCATTTGCATGGAATATCTTTTTCCATCCCCTCACTTTCAGTCTGTATGTGTCCCTAAGTCTGAAGTGGATCTCTTGTAGACAGAATATATACAGGTCTTGTTTTTGTATCCATTCAGCCAGTCTATGTCTTTTGGTTGGAGCATTTAATCCATTTACATTTAAGGTAACTATCGATATGTATGCTCCTATTACAATTTTCTTAATTGTTGGGGGTTTGTTTTTGTAGGTCTTTTCCTTCTCTTGTGTTTCCTGCCTAGAGAAGTTCCTTTAGCATTTGCTGTAAAGCTGCTTTGGTGGTGCTGAATTCTCGTAACTTTTGCTTGTCTGTAAAGGTTTTAATTTCTCTGTCAAATCTGAATGAGATCCTTGTTGGGTAGAGTAATCTTGGTTGTAGGTTCTTCCCTTTCATCACTTTAAATATGTCCTGCCGCTCCCTTCTGGCTTGCAGACTTTCCACTGAAAGATCAGCTGTTAACCTTATGGGGATTCCCTTGTATGTTATTTGTTGCTTTTCCCTTGCTGCTTTTAATATTTTTTCTTTGTATTTAATTTTTGATAGTTTGATTAATATGTCTTGGCGTGTTTCTCCTTGGATTTATCCTGTATGGGACTCTCTACGTTTCCTGGACTTGACTATTTCCTTTCCCATGTTAGGGAAGTTTTCAACTATAATCTCTTCAAGTGTGTTCTCAGTCCCTTTCTTTTTCTCTTCTTCTTCTGGGATCCCTATAATCCAAATGTTGGTACGTTTAATGTTGTCCCAGAGGTCTCTGAGACTGTCCTCAATTCTTTTCATTCTTTTTTTCTTTATTCTGCTCTGCGGTAGTTATTTCCACTATTTTATCTTCCAGGTCACTTATCCGTTCTTCTGCCTCAGTTATTCTGCTATTGATTCCTTCCAGAGAATTTTTAATTTCATTTATTGTGCTGTTCATCATGTTTGTTTGCTTTAGTTCCTCTAGGTCCTTGTTAAACGTTTCTTGTATTTTCTCCATTCTATTTCCAAGTTTTTGGATCATCTTTACTATCATTACTCTGAATTCTTTTTCAGGGAGACTGTTTATTTTCTCTTCATTTGTTTGGTCTGGTGGGTTCTTACCTTGCTCCTTCATCTGCTGCATATTTCTCTGTCTTCTCATTTTGCTTAACTTACTGTGTTTGGGGTCTCCTTTTCGCAGGCTGCAGGTTTGTAGTTCCCACTGTTTTTGGTGTCTGCCCCTAGTGGGTAAGGTTGGTTCAGTGGGTTGTGTAGGCTTTCTGGTGGAGGGGACTGGTGCCTGTGTTCTATTGGGTGGGGCTGGATCTTGCCTTTCTGGCGGGCAGGGCTGCGTCCAGTGGTGTGTTTTGGGGTGTCTGTGACTATTATGATTTTAGGCAGCCTCTCTGCTAATGGGTGGGGTTGTGTTACTGCCTTGTTAGTTGTTTGGCATGGGGTGTCCAGCACTGGAGCTTGCTGGCTGTTGGGTGGAGCTGGGTCTTAGCGTTGAGACGGAGATCTCTGGCAGAGCTCTCACCAATGGATATTACATGGGGCCGGGAGGTCTCCGGTGGTCCGATGTCCTGCACTCGGCTCTCCCACCTCAGAGGCTCAGGCCTGACAACCAGCCGGAGCACTAAGACCTGGTCAGCCACATGGTCAGGTACGTGGGGAGTTTCTTGCCTTTTGGGAAGTCTGAGGTCTTCTGCCAGCATTCAGTGAGTGTTCTGTAGGCGTTGTTCCACATGTAGAAGTATTTCTGATATATCTGTGGGGAGGAAGGTGACCTCCACATCTTACTCCTCTGCCGTCTTGAAGGTCCCCCTGAAAGACATTTGACTTTTTTCATCCTGCACTGCCTCCAACTCTTAGGACTGTTTGATTACCTTCAAAGACTGATTTGCATTGCTTCGGTTGGTGAGTTTCTCGTCTCCTTACCCCGGTTTTCTGTTTCTTGTCACCACCACCTTCTGGGTGTCTCTTAGCACCGTTTGGACTCTCTATGGGAGGAAGTCAGAGGTGCTTTCCCCCAGGGGTGGGAGCAGAGTTGTGGTAGGAGTTGGGGGTGAGGTTGCAGAACCATTTCCCTTCGCACTAAGGCTTTTCTTTCAAAGTTTTTGCTAGTCTCTTCCCAGCCGCCCTGACTTAAAGGGGAAAAATCTGTAAAGTTTATTTTCAAGGCACAAATCCCATACTTTTATTCAGTAACAAAACTTCTGCCAAAATGTAACAGAAAATGCAAAGAAGGAGAACAAGGCAGGAGAAGCACGGTCTGATGTCACACTGACCTGGGTTTAAATTCTAGCTCTGCTACCTATTGCCTATTTTATCTCCACCAAATTACTCTGAATTTCTGAACTTTAACTTTCTCATAGCTAAAATGGGTATCCTGCCTACCTAATGTTGTTACTGCGAGATTAGGTACATACGTTCCAATATACAAGCCACACACAGAGACAAGTACAAGACAAGTATGCTTGGCATACACACTAGCTACTATTTAAAGTAGTACCTAAGGGACTTCCCTGGTGGCACAGTGGTTAAGACTCCATGCTCCCAACGCAGGGGGCACGGGTTCGATCCCTGGTCAGAGAACTAGTTCCAACATGCATGCCGCAACTAAGAGATCACTTGTTGCATCTAAGGAGCACACGTGCTGCAACTGAGCCGGTGAGCTGCAACTAAGGAGCCCACTGGCCACAACTAAGACCCGGAGCAACCAAATAAATAAATAAATAAATAAAATAAAATTTTAAAAAAAGAAACTTAATTTAAAAATAAAATAAAATAGTACCTAATACATTAACTATTTAAAAAATCTCTAGAGGTTAACAAAAAATTTTTCCAGTACAAGATTGGATATCTTAGAAAAATTTAGTTTTCTCTGGGTTCATGGTAGTATATTCACTTCTATACACAGCTGGGTAATTAAAGGCCTTAAAAATGTTCATACACTTTTACTCGACAAAGTCACTGTTATTGGTATAGATGTTATTTCATCTATACCAATGAAATAATCAGAGATGTGGAGAAAAACACTTACACACTAAAATATTAATCATACTCATTTATTATAGTGAAATATAGCCAAGAATCTAGCTTTCTAACAAAAAGTAGAAAAACAAATCATGAAAATGCTATACAAACGATAGCATTAAAAATCCTAATTCAGGGGTGGGATAGGGAGGGTGGGAGGGAGGGAGATGCAAGAGGGAAGAGATATGGGAACATATGTATATGTATAACTGATTCACTTTGTTATAAAGCAGAAACTAAACACACTATTGTAAAGCAATTATACTCCAATAAAGATGTTAAAAAAAAAATCCTGATTCAAAAAAATGTATTTAATGACACTGTGGGTGGAGCTCCTGTTATACTGTTGAATTTGAGAAACAGACTCAGGCCTATATGACCTATGAGATTCCAAGATGGTAGGACCATATATATTATTAATATAATATTCTTATAAGGAGAAAGTGCTGGAATGAACTGTACCAGAAAATTAAGCAATTTATCCTTAAATGAAAGGATTATATACAGGTAAGTTTTAATTTTCTTCTTTCTATTATTGTGTCTTTTTCCCCACAATAAAAATGTATTCTTTAATAGATACAAATAAGCACTTAAATCAATCTTTTCTTTAACAATAAACTGCCTCATTACTTGAATTATCTAAGAGATGACCACTTCCCTATGAGTAACTCTCAAATATGCCCAAACCGACCCAACTAGTACGAGTTGACACGTTCCTCCTCATCCCTTCTCTTCCTCAGCATCTCAATTCTGTCATCTCCCTCCCTCCCTCCCTCCTTTCTTTCCTTCCTTCCTTCTCTCCCTCCCTCTGTTATCTATCCATCTATCTTTCCTTCCATCCATCTATCCATCCATCCAACCCAACTAGCTGAGAGTCAACATGCCCTCATCGCATCTCTTCCTCAGCATCCCAATTCTATCGTCTGTCTACCTAACTCTAAGTTTAGATTTGTGCCATGACAGTATCATCTCTACAGAGTTGGCCGTGAGTCTAGTACTCAGAAGGGAGACTATCATCTTTCAGCTACTTTGCTTCATTAAAGTCCACTAGGTAACACAGCACAATGCTATGGCTGGGCTTCCTACAGGTGCGGCTTCTGGGTAAAGGATTCTACCTGCTCTATTCAGTTTCTTGAAAATCAGAAATAGAAGTCGTTATAACAAGATCTAAATATATGCATTAACAAGTGAAGTGCATAGTGCAGACAGAAACCAGATGCCTTAGTATCAGTTATGACTGGTCTCTACCTATAAGGATCATTTCGCACTGAGTTATAAGGTATCTCCTGAATATAAAACTAAATGTATTCATATGTTGCCAGCACTACTTTTCCTAGGCCAGTTTTAAACCTTTATCTTACAGTCTTTATCTCCTCATGTGACTCCAGAACAGAACATTTCAAACTTCAGCATGAATCAGAATCACAGGCTTGTTAAAGCAGATTGTTGGGCCCCACACCCAGAGCTTCTGATTCAGTAGGTCTGGGATGCGGCCACCTAATTTGCATTTTTAACAGGTTCCAAGGTGATGCTGCTGGTCCCACCACCATACTTTGAGAATTACTACTCCTAGAAAAACACACATGACCATTACACCTTCTTAACTTTACTCAAGTGCCTGGCAGGCTTCACTGTGCTCTTTCTGCCTACAGAACACCTGCTCCACTGTCAGGACTTGGCATGGAGGCCCCCAGCTTCTCGGTGGAGCCTTCCGGCTGTGCCAAAACTGGTAGGAAAGCAGCACTTCCTCGTGTGAGCTCCATTACATCTGGTGAGCTGTGGAATTTCAATGCTCTAACTTGTTGACACGTAGGGCTGGGCTTTCTCGCCTTCGTATTAACAATAAAGATCTCACTCCATGCAGCAGAAAAAAAAAAGATAAAAATGATACCTAACGTCTCTGGGCCCACAGCGCAAATGCTGCAGAGAAAATCACAATTTGACAAACATTTTTCTTCACCTGAGTTAACAGAGCCTCCCTCACATCTCATCTGCAGTGTCACAAGTCAGCAAGTAATACGCACATTTTCAGAAATTCGCAACACGCCATTCCACGCTTCTTTCTAGGTAAAAACTGTCTATTCAGAGCAGCAGTTTGGTACAGCGGGTAGAACAAGAACGTGAAGTCTACAGATTTGTGTGCAAGTCCCATTTTGTCACTTACAAGCCAAATGATCTTGATTGCATCACCTAAACAGAATCCTTTTCGTCTTGTAGAGGGGGATAATGACATTTATGTTTGACCATTTTAAGACAATAATGGATATGAAAGTATTTGGTACATTAAAATGCTTTATATTAATGGTGTTTATTATTCTTCAAAGATCTTGGATTTATAAAAATTAGTCCATTCTAGAAAACTTTCAAATAGTATCTTTCCAGTAACAAACCATTTAAAACTATAATTAAATGCAACTTAATGTTATTTAAACAAAAATTGATGCCTTTTTTACTATCAAAATTGAGAAATTTTTGGTGTATGATTTTTAATCAGAAATATATGACTTTCCAAATACACAGGTAACAAAGCCTACTTCAATTCTACGATGTTTATAACCACAAACCTCACTGTGGAGACCACTTTCAAAGAAAACGGAAACTTAGAAACAAAAAGATGAAGCCACAACACACAAGACAAGCCAGGAGTCAGAGGAACGAATGGGTTTTTCCTTACGGTCACCTTCACTAAAGCTCTGAAGGAAAACCTGGCTCAGGACAGGCTGAAGAACCACAGCAGTCAAAACAGCTAAGCTTGTCTTGTTGTCTAGGTTTTTAATTCCAACTGAGACAAGAAGTTGATTAAAAAACCCACCTTATCAAGAATCATCATAGTAACTATTCATACAAATAACTTAATAATCTGCAACTAGATTCAGGTCACTAAAAACCAACAAAGGCAGAAAGGTAATAGCATTCTTTAAAAGGAATTCTAATAATGGTCACCATACATACATAATATAGGTCATCCCAACAAAAGCTGACAGTCTTCATATGTAAAAAAAATTTTAATGGTTCAATCTTCTGATTCCACAAAGAGAAATAAAAATTGAGATGGCACAAAATATGAGGAACAGATTACAGTATTTGAGTATACCTAGAATAGAAAGGGAGAAAAACAAACCAAATGAACTGAAAAATGTTTCTGTAAAATCCACAAAATGGGGACTTCCCTGGTGGTCCAGTGGGTAAGACTCCGAGCTCCCAATGTAAGGGGCCCGGGTTTGACCCCTGGTCGGGGAACTAGATCCTGCACATGTGCCGCAACTAAAAGATCCTGCATGCCACAGAGAAAGATCCCTGAGTGCCACAACTAAGACCTGGCGCAGCCTAAATAAATAAATAAGTAAATAAGTAAGTAAATAGATAAATATACACAGCTCATGCAGCTCAATATTAAAAAAACAAACAACCCAATCCAAAAATGGGCAGAAGACCTAAATAGACATTTCTCCAAAGAAGACATACAGATGGCCAAGAAGCACATGAGAAGCTGCTCAACATCACTAATTATTAGAGAAATGCAAATCAAAACTACAATGAGGTATCACTCACACCAGTTAGAATGGGCATCATCAGAAAATCTACAAACAACGAATGCTGGAGAAGGTGTGGAGAAAAGGGAACCCTCTTGCACTGTGGGTGGGAATGTAAACTGATACAGCCACTATGGAGAACAGTATGGAGGTTCCTTAAAAAACTAAAAATAGAATTACCATATGATCCAGCAATCCTACTACTGGGCATATACCCAGAGAAAACCATAATTCAAAAAGACACATGCACCCCAATGTTCATTGCAGCACTATTTACAATAGCCAGGTCATGGAAGCAACCTAAATGCCCATCGACAGATGAATGGATAAAGAAGATGTGGTACATATATACAATGGAATATTACTTAGCCATAAAAAGGAATGAAATTGGGTCATTTGTAGAGATGTGGATGGACCTAGAGACTGTCATACAGAGTGAAGTAAGTCAGAAAGAGAAAAACAAATATCGTATATTAATGCATATATGTGGAACCTTGAAAAATGGTACAGATGAACCAGTTTGCAGGGCAGAAATTGAGACACAGATGTAGAGAACAAACGTATGGACACCAAGGGGGGAAAGCGACGGGGGGGTGGTGGTGGTGGGATGAACTGGGAGGTTGGGATTGACATGTATACACTGATGTGTATAAAATTGATGACTAATAAGAACCTGCTGTATAAAAAAATAAAATTTAAAAAAAAAACTTTCCTAGCTGTTGTTGGGGATTTGCATATTGTGATAACACCTTACGTATTAGAAATATATAACAGTGGCACAAGCAACCAGGAAACACATCATCTTCCTCTACAACTGATTAATTGCTATTGGATAGGAATCTATTATTGACAAATACAGAATTAAAGTAAGCATTCAATCTTTGGAAATAGGCAAGTCATTAAATTAAATACAGCATGTGATTAAAGCATAGACACATGATAAAATAAATAAATAAATAAACACATATATTTTTTTAAATTAAAAAATAAAATAAAATCCACAAAATGTCCTGAACTAAAATTTCAGTAGAAAACTTATGAAATTCAGACCAAAAGGATTCACACTAAATGACAATTAAAGAAATTTGGGAAGACAATGATCACAAAAGAGCTGAAGTTGACACTACTAAAATAAGTGAATCAATAAATTAAGACTGTCCTCAAAAATCACAAAGCCTAGATTTAATTATTACCACAAACAGAACTTAGTCTAGCTTCAAACAGAAGCAACCTCAGTTGAACTAGATAAATGTGCAAGACTGGTTAAAGGACATGCTTTAAATTATAAAAGGAATAAGAATGTTCTGGGATCAAAACATTCTTAGAAGAAGCAGCAGCGCAACTTCTCTTGAATGGCACAACTTATCTTCATGGAAAAGAAATTAGGACAAACAAGAATGGCAGAAACCTCAAAATGTCACAGAGCAACCAGGGCACAGCAAAACCATAGCAGGGTGTGTCATCTGCTAAAATCAAAACAGTATCCCAACGTGAGCTTCACCCAGCCATGAGAAATACTAAAGTAACTAGAGCCAGAAACAAAAAAAATACAATTTCTGGCCCTTAGAAAGTAAGACTGTGAAAAGGAAAAGGAAAACTTCCCTTGAGACTCTACAACTATCTGAAAGCTAGTCTTGGTGAGGATTAATCCAGGGGAGGGGATAAAAGCTCCTGGCCTTTGTTTCTCCTCTGACTTGCTCCTGTCACCTTCCTCCAGACTTGGTCCATCCGACAACGTGTCCTCCTGAGAGCTGCCTGGCCCTGGTCTCAGGTGCCACAAACGTGGCTGCAGAGCAGGGGAGTGTTCTGCAGGGTCTGAGGGCTGCTCCCAGGTCAGCACAGAGGACTCCTGAGCACGCCTGACCTGAAGGTGAGTACATGGCCACAGAGCAGTCACTGTGCCATCATCCTTTCCACTCTTCGTTCTGGAAGGTTAGTAACACAGCCTGAAACATACCTTTTAGCTACAAACACCCACCCACACTCCCAAGTCTCCTCAGGGGCAAGCTTACCCAGCACTCTGTGAGCCCTAGAGGGATGATCAAGACAAGCAGTGAGTCAGCTCACCGTGCAGAGGCTCCACTTTGCAATTCAGACATATTTTACATAGAACCTCAAGTCATTTATATTTCAGGATAACCTGTGTTAAACTTGTTACCTGAAAAATTAAATGATCTTCTACTTAACAAACTTAAACCGTTCTTGTTTGTTAATACAAAGACAAGCACATAAGGATTTGTTTTCATCAATGATGGGGTCATTTCCTTCTGTCCACAGGGTACTGTTTAACGCTCCGCTCTTTCTGGACTCTGTTGAATGGGCTATGGGGGGCCAGGAGGGCAGAGCTCCAGCTCCAGGAGAGATGCTGAGTCCGTGTATATGAGAGTGCAAGAGGGACAGACTCAGCTGAATGGAAATCTTTTTCCTATTTCATTTTTGTCTCTAAAACAGTTATCATTTGCCAAGTGGATCTTCAAAGGAAACAATATAGGAATCAATTGTACAAGTGTTTATATCTTCTTTTACAAGTTTATTGTTGATAATATCTACCAACTGAATTCTTAGTCCCTAAAATTTATAGTTAAAGATATTTGCATGCTACAGTTGTAAACTATCATTCTGATGAGCTATAAATACAATGGTAAAGATTATCTAAGTCATCTTTATCAAAACAGACCAAATAGGTTATCGACATTAATTCCAAAGAGGCTGCAGCATCACCTCAGGAAAACAAAATAACATTCAAGTATATTTTATACAATTTCAAATTTTATACTATTTCAATTCAATTCTTCTCCAGTACATTTACTGAGCACTTATTTTATGCAAGAAATTAGTAAACCAAATGATACAAATAAGAATAGGATTAACTCAATAAAAAGCTTAGTCTATTAGGAGAGGGAAACCATAATAATAACATGTATTGTTGTTATGTTAATTATAGCAGTGCTTAATAATTATGTTTATTATTATAATGTTTATGTTTTAAACGTTAATTAAACAAATATTTTAGAAATTACTTTTCCTTAAATTATCTCATTTGATTCTTGTAACTACTCTGGGAGAAAAGTAGGATACATAGAATTATCTCCATTTTAGAGGTGAAGACTGTGATTTGCATAGCAGATGAGAGAAAAGGCAGGACTGGAACCAAGGCTCAGACTCCTACCCTGGCACCCTGATGTGACCAAGCTTATGATGGCGACCGAGAGCACCAACCACAGGCAACATTTCCTCATGCTTCTTAGGTGCCAGACACCTTCCAACTCATTAACTCCTTTAACCTCAAAGAAGACCCCCTGAGACACAGAGAAGTGCAGTAATTTTTTAAGAATACACAGCTAATAAGTGGTGGGCCAAGATTTGAGTAGAGGTAGTCTGACTCCCATTACTCTTACTGGCACTTGCATGTCTTTTTTGAAAAAACGTTTATTCATATTCTTTGACTATTTTAACTTCATTCTTTTGCATATGGATATCCAGTTTTCCCAGCATCATTTGTTGAAAAGACTATCATTTCCACATGAATGGTTTTGGCACCTTTGTCAAAATTCAACTGACTGTATATTTAAGGGTTTACCTTGGGTTTTATATTCTATTCTACTCATGGTCTATATGTCTACCTTTATGCCACTATCACACTGTTTTGATTATTATAGCTTTGCAGTAATTCTGAAATCAAGACGTGTGAGTCCTCTAAGTTTAGTCTTTTTTTCAGGATTATTTTGGCTATTCAGGGCCCATATGAATTTTAAGACGGTTTTTTCTATTTCTATAAAAAAATAAATACCAGTGGGATTTTGATAAGGATTGTACTGAATCTATGGATAGCTATGGGTGGTACTGACATCTTAATATTATCAGTTGTGCAATCCATGAACAATTTTTTAGGTGCACATATGTTTATAATCGTTATCTCTTCTTGATGTACTGAAACTTTTATCAACATATAATGTCTCTCCTTATCTCTTGTAACCTGTTTGATTTAAAGTCGACATTGTCTCACAGTAATATAGCCACCCACACTCTCATTTGATTACTATTTGCATGGAATATCTTATTCCACCCTTTTACTTTCAATTCCGTTGTGTTTTTATATCTAAGTTGAGTCTCTGGTAGACAGTATATAGATGGATCCTTTTTTTAAAAAAATTCAGACTGCCAATCTCTACCTTTTAATAGCTGAGTTTCATTCATTTACATTTAATGTGATTGCTGATAAAGATGGATTTGCTTCCGGCATTTATCAACTGTTTTCCTAACGTTTTTTTATTCTTCTTTTTATGTGTATGATTTTTTATTCTTTTTATGTATATTTTTTTTATTCTTTATTTCCTCCATTATTGCTTTTTAAATATTCAGTTGATTTTTTTGGAGTGTATCATTTTAATTCTCTTCTTTCCTGTTCTGTGCTTTTTAATTTTCTTAGTAGTTACTTTGGAAATGACAATTAGCATCTTAAACATGTAACAACCTGGTTTGAATAATCTTAAATTAGTTTCAATAATACAATAATACTGGCTTTTATATTTACCTATGTAGTTACCTTTACCAGTGTTCATCTCTTCTTATGGTTTCAAGATGCTGTTAAGTATCCTTTTTTTTTTTTAAATTTTATTTATTTATTTATTTATGGCTGTGTTGGGTCTTCGTTTCTGTGCGAGGGCCTTCTCTAGTTGTGGCAAGCGGGGGCCACTCTTCATCGTAGTGCGCGGGCCTCTCACTATTGCGGCCTCTCTTGTTGTGGAGCACAGGCTCCAGACGCGCAGGCTCAGCAATTGTGGCTCACGGGCCTAGTCGCTCCGCGGCATGTGGGATCTTCCCAGACCAGGGCTCGAACCCGTGTCCCCTGCATTGGCAGGCAGATTCTCAACCACTGCGCCACCAGGGAAGCCCAAGTATCCTTTTATAAAAGCCTGAAGGAGCCACTTTAGCATTTGTTACAGCGCAAGTCTACTGGTAATGAACACCCTCAGCTTTTGTTTATTTGGAAATGTCTCAATTTCACCTTCATTCTTAAAAGATAATTTTGCTGGATATACTATCTTTCAGGATATACCTGAAAGACAGTTTTTTTCTTCCAGGACTTTAAAAATGTCATCTCACTGCCCCTGGCACCATTATTTCTGATGAGAAATCAGCTCTCAATCTTATTGAGGATCCCTTGTACATAAGTCACTCTCTTGATGCTTTAAAAATTCTTTATTTGGGGGTTTTGACAATCTGACTATAACATGTTTCAGTGTGGCTCTCTCTGTGTATATCCTCCTTGGAGTTCACTGAGCTCTTGAACATGTGTATTCACGTCTTTCCTCAGATTTGGAAAGTTTTGGGTCATTATCCCTTCAAATATGTTTCTCTGCCCCTTTCTTTCTCTCTTTTCCTTTCAATATTCCTATAATGTGTATGTTGCTATACTTGATGGTGTCTCACAGGTCCCTTAGGCTCTGTTCATCTTTCTTCATTCTTTTTTCTCTCTGTTCCGCAGACTGTGCAAGTTCCACCTTCTTACCTTTCAGTTTGCTAATCTTCTGTCCTGCCAGTTCAAAAGTGCTCTTTAATTCCTCTGGTGAGTTTGTCATTTCAGTTTTGTATTTTCCAGCTCCATAATTTCTGTTTGGTTCTTTTATATAATTTCTACCTCTTAACTGATATTTTCATTTTGTTCAGACATTGTTTTCCTGATTCCCTTTAATTCTTTGTTCATGGTCTATTGTAGCTCAATGAACATATTTACGACAGTTGATTTAAAGAGTCTGATTAATAATTCCAGTGTGTGTGCTTCCTCAGGGATGGTTTCTGTCAAGTTCTTATTTCCTGTGAAGAAGTCATACTTTCCTGCTTCCTTGTATGTTTTTTCTTTAGAACTGGATATTGTGAGTATTATGCTGTCGTAACTCTAGAAATCTAATTTTCCCACTCCTCAGGAATGACTTTTGTTTGTTGAGGGCTCGAGCTATCTTTTGGTGACTCTTCCAAACTAGTTTTGCAAATTGTGTATTCTTGCTGTGTATGAGAAACTAAAGTTTCTCTTCATTTATCTCTGCAGACAGCCACTGACCTAACCAAAGGATTCTTTAAATGTCTGATTCCAAGAGTGGAGGGAAAAAAGGAAAGAAAAAAAAGGTTCTGTCTCTTAAATCCTCCCGTATCTGGACAGCCACCTCAGCCCACAGTGGGATGAAACAATGGCTGACCTCTCTGTCATGCCCTCAGTGATCAAAAGCAGCAATCAACAATCAAAACTCACAACCCTCATTTTTGGAGGACAAAATCCTCACTGCTTGCCGTGGCACCAGCAAGCTGTAGGAGGAATGCTTCTCACCTGACAGCTGACTGTCATGGGAGTGGGGGTAGGGGATGGTAGCCGCTACAGTGTGAAAGCTATATTCAACCAAAACTTAACTGAAATTTACCAGAGTCTTCATCAAGTTCTCCCCTGGATGCTGCAGGTGTTCTATTAGACCCAAAGTTCCAAAATAGTTGCCTCAGACATTTTTGAAAGTTCAGTTGTTGTTTTGGTGGAGGTACACATTCCTGGAGCTTCCTGCTCTGCCATCTTCCCTGACTTCACTCCAAAACTAGCTGATACTTACTAAGCACTTAGTCTGTGCCAAGTACTACTCTAAGCACTCTCCATCTTCATACCAACCTTCTGTGAGAGTGTATTATGAGGATCCCCATTTTACAGGTGAGGAAACAGAGGCAGAGTAATGAGCCTAATCAAGGAGATGGGAAATGGTTGATCTGGGACACAAGGCAGTTTAGCGTCAGATTTGTTCTCTTAATCACTATACTTTGCATACAGAACTTCAGTAGAGCTAGAAAATGACTTAAAAATCATCAGGTTTGAGCTAGTCATTCTGTAAATAAGAAAACAAAAGTTCAAGGAAGCTAGCGAATTGTCCAAAGGTCACACAAAGAGTCTACTAATGGCAAAGTGATGACTGTAACTTAGCTTACCAATTTCCAGCCCTTTTCTACCAGACATCCTCATTTCTCTGAGCACCTAGGCATTTGGAATCTGCATGAAAATCTTTTCCTAGGTAGGAAGCAATGGCAGAGTTCAGAATTCACATTCTTTAGACATACTGCCTATCCTCCCAAACAGCTTAATCCCCACCTTCTCCAGGAAGCCTGCCATCAAGAGTTAATTGTAACCAGTAAATGCAGTCTCTGTTCTGTCTATATTACCTGCATGGAACTCAGTGCCTTACACTTCAATTATTTATGTAGTCATGTGTTTAAAATCTTTGAGGGAGAAAAGAAATTCTGTCTTCCCTTTATATATACCCATGTATATATCAATAAAATCAGGTCGTACAAATATTTGCTGAGTGAGTGATAAATGAAACCTGTCTGCCCAGAACCACAGATTAAAATACGACTTCCATAGTGTCACATCTACACTAATATATGCTTGATGGCTCCAATACACAGAATAAAGTCCACTGTCCTTACTGGGGTATTTGAGCCCATTCAATTTCCAAATGTGGCTTGCAGGGCCCTTCAGGGCTGCAACTTTAATTTATATATTTCTCAGCACATAATATTTGGGTCTTGCATGTAGCAGGTGCTCAATTTATTACTAAGTGATAGTGGCTTAAACTGTAGTGAATATGATCTAAGATAATGTAAAAAAGCAGAAAAATGATTTAAAATATGTAACAATGGCTCCAGAGAGCTCTGACATCTCTTTCCCAGGAGATTTTCAAGACATAAAAAAGATATTCATCTGCCTCAAGCAACCGTCACCCTGTCTGGAGGCAAGAAGCCGGACTCCACAAGTCTCTTCTAGTCCTACAATTCTATGACTACCCACTTAAAACTGCATATTAGCCAGCAAGGAGGAAAAGAAAATAGATTTGTACCTGTGCATGGATGTGAAAACTCAGAGAAGGAAATCATTTAATATTAGAAGGGGAAAAAAGTTTCAAGACAGAAAAAAATAAATCTGAGTACAAATATCAGATCCTTATCAATAATATTCTGGTATATACTGCTTATATAATTTTCAGCCAAATGGAAAAAAGAATTTCCTATTTGAAATTTTATTCTCCTTTTAGTAACATTTAATACTAAAACCTTAATATATTAACAGGAGGTTAAACAATAATCTATGGGATAGCCACATGAAGGAATACAAGTATTAAAACTGTATATAAAGACTACAGAATCATACAATAAATGCTTAATGAAATATTAAGTAAAAAATGTAATATGGCATGGTTAATTTAATTGCAACAGTAAAAAAGATACAAATGAGTAAAGACTAGGTGAAAATGAAAAAAATGAAAAAAATGAAATAGTTTTAATATAATAGTGGGATAATTAGGTAACTTTTTCAATATTTAAAGTTATGAAAATCATTTTTCTATATTATATCTAAGATACCAAATTAAACAGAGTGGTAGAAAAATCACTTTTAAAGCTAGTATAAAAGTTAAAAGATAAAAGTAGGGACTCAGGTCGAGATGTGAGACAGTAATTCTGCTTGGACGCTCCAAGTGGAAACTACAAAACAAACACCACACTGGAACTGAGAAACACTTATATCTGATACGCAGCCATGCAGGTACACCAACACTTCATAGGCCCTGATCGTGCCGCCTGGGGCCACCTCAAGGGGGACCTGAGCACATGAACGGTTGAAGCCGCCGAGTGCGAAGGTTTTATGCAGCACTGGCCCCCAGCTGGCACCGCGCCAGGCACCCTGCACGCTTCACCTTATAAAGGAGGTGCTGTTAGGGTCACAAACTTAAAGGTGAGGAAACGGGGGTGGAGACAGGTTGATATACGAAGGTTACAAAGCCAGGAATAGAAACTAGGTCTGAACTGACTCTGCCTTAAATGGATCTAACACAAGACCTAGAAAGGACACGCTCCGGACACAAAAGAATTGGCTGTTTCATTTTACAGTAGAGTCCAGAGTGACTATTTAAAGTGAAATGCTTATTTCTTTAGAAGAAAACACACGCAAATACTAACTCTTCAAGTGGAAAGATGTGGAGCTACTGTAGACTTAAGAATGGATAGATTACCCCAAGACACACATAAAGGCAGGACAGGAGAGCAGAAAGAAAAAAAGTCATTTTATCTGATTACGAAAATCATAAACGGTCCGTATAGATAACTTGGGAAAATCAGAAAAGTAGAAAGAAGAAAAAAATCATTAATAGGCAGACAGGCACATGAATATTCTGTGTAATTCTGGTGGAATATGTAAAAGCAATTACACTGGGCTTCTTGAACATTTGTCCCTGAGCAAACCCAGATTTTTGGCAAAACGCCTATATAGAGTGAACTCCTTGGCTGAAATTGGAAGGTTTTTCAGGGAAGAGAGAATCCCAAGCGAACTGCTAAATGCAAGAAGAGCTGCAAGTTGGATGAGAAAAAAAGAATAAGCGTGGTTGCCTGGCCCCTAAAGACACAGAAACGGAACTCTGAGTGGCTAACTTGAAGACTTCTAGAAAAGACGCTGGGCCCCAAGAATCTGCACAACCAGTGGAGAGGTCTTCCCCTTGGCTCACCAGTACTAAGTGTGAAAAGATAGATTTGGAAATGACAGTCAAGATTGCAACAATACCCAACAAGGTAAAAGAGCAACAGTTCCTACCAGGAGAGCTGAACAAATGTCCAGTTTCACACTGACATATGCACGTCAGAGTCCAAGAAAGAGTGTTAATACCAGGAGAAATGGTGAAATGCTCTTCAGTGCACTCAACAAGAATGACCACTTTTGATAAGATCGTCTGCAATTTTATCAGGTGTGGCCTATCAACATAAGCAAGGAAATTTTACCACTTTGAGAGTTATATCTGTGTCTATTTTCCCCAGAGGGAGTAAGCATTTCACTTTTAAACAAATAACATTATATTAAATGCTATTCTTCAGAAGTTGGCTACATAAAATCAAGAACCACAGTTTCTGTGTTTGGTAAAGTCAACCTGATCCGAAAGAGAAAACTTGGATTTGGGTCCCAGATGGAAGATATAAGATGCTACCATATAGTTTTTGCTATGAAGACTTCTTTCGTATTTTACTTCACTTCATTTCTTCACAAACGGAGCAACAAGGTCCCATGAATGCAACACTATACACTGCTGCCGCCCAGCTTCATCTTTAAACCCCCTCCAAACAAGCACAGGGGATGCTTCTGTGTCAACCCGTACTGCGACCCCTGTCTTCTCAACTACCACTGCGTAGAAGATAGAAAATCTCACCAGTTGTCAGATCACCCTGCCTTAGAAGAACACATAATTGTTTCTTTATGCCACCACAGACATTTTATAGATGGGGAAGCAGAGGCGCCGGACGACCAGATGATGGCTCATGGGGTCCCAAAGCTCAGGAAGAAGAATGGGCTCAGGTCAACAGGGCTGTGCAAAACAACTGTTTCCAATGGAATGCATACAGCCAAGTTAAGTCAGACAGTCACAACCAGGTAGAGTAAAATTGATTTAAAAAAATAATATGCAGTTTTAGTCAGACGGCACCCTAGAATATAGGTATAGGTAGTTAAATGCAACACATTTTTCAGTACTGAATTGTTATTATTCCAAAAAACTGTATAATTTTAAAATGTCCACTATTCATACAGGTGACTTTTTTCACCTCTTTACGCCCAAACTGCTTTTATTTTCCTTTTACGTTATACAGCTAATTGTTTAAAGGAACACTCCAGAGTAAACTAGTGCCAGACTAGAGAAATAAACAAGAGCAAACATTCCTCAAAGCCTAAAACAAACCACATCACCAGCAACCACAAAGGATATTAGAATCTATAGATATGGGTCAGATACTGCACAAAGATACACCAGTGCATACTTCACTGGCTTGTTACAAGGTTAATGTGGAATTCAAACCCTTCTTTAGGTTTAAAAACAGCAGAGCTTGTACTTATCCAGAACTGGGTTTGAAAAGACAACAATCATCGACAAGTTCTGAGTGTAGCCCTAATTTGCTCATTATCTACTAGTATCTTACTGGAATTAAGACATTGTGGAACTTTTCCTCTTTGGGGGAAAAATATTTTGTGTTCAATTGGAGCTACGTAAAGGCTCAAAATATAATTTTTACATTTGCATGATATGAATATTTGTGTCAAAGTTAAAGATCTCTGTTTTTAAGAGCATTAGAAATGTACCAACACAGCAACAGAAGCATCGAAGTAAAGTATAAAACTGGCTTCTTTAAACCAATTAAAGAATTCAAAAGTTTGGTACATATCTAAAGAGACCTTAGGTGTCTCTAGGAATACACCAAAGGTTCATATCTTCAAACAAGTGTACCTATACACAATGCTGGCCAGCAAGCTAAATTAAGAATCTGAAAGACAGTCATGTAGTGTGGCGTCCAGGCTACATGGAAGTGTTAGTAAGCCAATGTTTGTTCCGCCTTCCATTATTTACAAATTAATATGGTGACAATGATGCAGTCAACATGCTTTAAAAATGAGAAACATATACATCAAAGATTGTACAACCGGTTTCTCAGCTGCCTCCAATTTAGGAAATAACCAAACAAATGTACAGATCTGCCATTATTTAGACAATATTTAGATATTATTCCTCACCATTTCCCATTTGCCATCTCCCTGAGACTGCCCTTTTGTTACCAGCTCAGAACAGAGAAGCAGTGCTGGCCTGGACAGGTATCCTCTCAGAGAAGGCATAAAAGACCTGTCTCAGTGTTCAGAAATGTTTCTCCAATTTATTAAGACATGCCAGCCTTCAGATACCAGATTCTCTCCTTCCCCTCTTTTTCTCCCCACTCCCATGGACTTATGTCCATAGTGTCTGAATTTGGATTCAAAGTTCTTTTTCTCAGAGAAATAATGTTATAAATGTGGGTAAGGGAAGCTCAAGTTCCATCATCAGTAAAATGTTAGAATGCATTAGGGTGAAATAGACTTTTGGGAGCTGGCCTGGGAATGGAGCCATGATTTCTATTACTGTTCTCTGGGCAAATGCAGTCCAAGTTCTAAGAAAGGAAATTTTGGGAAACAACCCATTCATACTTTAGGGTGTGTACTTTGGGTTGAGAGACTGACAGGTAGCAAAGTCAGGGACATGCAAACACTCTAACTTAAAATTAATAAGCTTTATTCCTACCACCTGTGATTTCTAGTCCCAAACACTCACCTACAGGTTTAAATTACAACATGTAGTGTGGACATTATTTGTTTATGTCTAACCAGAGGACTTCATGCTTCAAGTAATGCGAAGGCCAGATATGCTATGTAACACGCATGTGTTCCAGAAAACAAAAGCCGGGATTTTTCAGCCCAAATATCTAGGTCCCAGATGACAGTTCTGGCTTGGGAGGCTGCTCATCCTGCACTTAGAGCACGAGATTATACCCAGTATCTCCCCAGGACAAAGGCCAGTCGGGGCAGAGTGGTGGAGGCAGGCTGGGAATCCATGTGGGACAAGCATCATGCGGAATGAACCAGACTCAGAGACACACACACACATGCACACCCCCACACCCACACACACACCCCCCCCCCACACACACCCACACGCACACCCACACACACACGCAGCTCCCTCGGAACCCATCTGATGTCAGCCTGCCCCCAGATCACAGTTGAGGTCACTAGGCCTAGGGGTTTGTTTTCATTAGCTGTCCCCTCTGGCCTAGCAGAGACAAAAGTTGTCCCTGGCTGACAACACACAACGCAGCAGGAGCGGGTGGGGCCTTCAGGGAGCTTTAGGATGTGGTCACGTGAAACTCATGAACATGCTGAGCCATCTCTGCTTGTCTAAGATTTTTGCTTCTATTCCTCTATTAGTTCTCATAACAACCCTATCAAGGTGGAGAGGGCGCTGTTATGTTCTTACTTCACAGATGAGAACTGTGCCTGACTGCTTTGCTCTAAGTGACGGGGTCATGTTCTCTCCACACTACTGTGACTTTCACCAAATGTAGTAAAAACTCACATACACAGAGTACCTTGACACCCAACCCCTCGAGAATGCCTCACTGTCCACTGAGAGGAGACAGGCTATATACAGAACACCAAAGGTCTCCCTTCACGGGACCACATACAGTCCAAAGAGTGCACATGCACTGACCCCCAATCCCAGTCATTGTCACCTCCATGCAAACACAGTGTGTATAGGACAGGATCTGAGCCCTATTATACTCTAGCTGCCAGGGGTACAAAATTAAAAAAAAACATTCTTATCGTGTTACTAAACTGTTCATGGACCAATTACTAGACCACATCACTATAGGCAAGCACATATCTCCCCAGTTCCTTCTGTAGGATGTACCCCCAATGAGATTTTAGTGATGTGAGGGACTGGAATGACACCTTCTATTTTTTTCACCTCATTTGGAATGCACTAAGTGCTAGGCACATAGTAGGCATCAACGGATACATGTTGGAATGAATTTTTCTCAATTCCTTCAGCAAGTCTTTCTTATTCCGGAATGGTTATTTTACATAATGGAGTGCTATGGCTGGATTCATTTTCTAGTTTTGTTCCTTAAGAGTGTATATACAATGTCTTCTGAAATCTGTACTTCAGGACAATAAAATAATGATCCCAAGGACAGAGTGGGAGAACGTCAAAGCAAAGCAGAGAGAAAAGATAATAAAAAGGGAACTACTTATACCACTAGTTTACTTATAAGTTCCCTAGATTAGATCATGACCATCTAACGTTTCTAAACCAAGGGCTGGAAGATAGGAGCCTGGTATTTCTGAATCATCAAAATTATGGGATGCATGCATTTGAAATTTAACCTGGGCAATGGATATTTCAATACACAGGATGGCATGGGTTTCTTAAAATAATTTTAATCAGTCTTTTTATCATTTTTGTTAAACAGAATAATGTAAAAAGTTGATGTTTTAAGCTACATTCTTCCCCTCTTTGTGTTAAATGTGCACAGCAGATCTAAGCAATATATACTTAATTATCAATTTTAATTAATCTGTATACTTCATGTGTCATGCATCTGTCCTTTATCATATTGATTACTGGATTTTAATTTAAGGCAAAAGCTACTTCTTCCATCTTCTAATTAATAATAGAAAAATAACAGGAAAATCTCCAAACATTTGGAAACTAAATAACATACTTCTAAAAACTCCATGAGTTAAACAGGAAGTCTCAAGGGAGACTGAAAAATACGCTCTACTGAACAAAAACGAAAATACTACACAACAAAATTGGTGAGATGCAGCTAAAGCAGTGCTGAGAGGGAATTTTATAGCATTAAATGCATACATGAGTAAAGTTTCAAATCAATAATCAAAACTCCCTCCTCAATGACTTACAAAAAGAAGAGCGAAATAAACCCAAGCAAGCAGAGGAAAGGAAATAATCAAGATAAGAATAGAAATCAATGACGTTGAAATTTTTTAAAAAGAGAAAATCAATAAAACAAAGAACTGGTTCATGGACAAAATCAATAAAGTTAATAAACCCTTAGGCAAAACTGACAAACAGAGGAGACACAACTTACCAGTATCAGAAATGAAATAGGGGACTGCACACAACTCAGCAGACATCAAAAGGAGAGGAAGGGAGCACTACACACAACTCTACACACATAAATGTGACAGATTCAATGAGATGAACCAATTCCTTGAGAAAACACAAACTACTACAACTCAGACAATATGAAATAATTATTTGAATAGACCTATAACTAGTAAGAAAATTGAAAATGTAATTTTAAAACTCCCCAAAATACCTCTCTAAATCTGGACAGTTTCACTGGAGAATTCTACCAAATGTATGAAGACAAATTAACATCTATTCTACACGATCTTTCAGAAGAGAGAAGAGGGAACACTTCTCAATCATTTCATGAAGCTAGAATCACCCTGATACTACAAACAAAACAAACACAGCACACACACACACAAAAGAAAACTACAGACCAATATGCTTTATAAATACAGCTGTAAAAATTCTTAACAAATTAATAGCAAATAGAATTCAGCAATATGTAACAAAAAATTTACACACACACACACACACACACAAACACACACACCACATACACACAAATACATACATCTCATGACCAAGCAGAGGTTACTCCAGGGATGCAAAGCTGGTTCAATACTTGAAAATCAATCAGTATAATTTACTACATTAAATGCTAAAGAAGAAAAATCACATGATCATATAAATCAATACAGAAAAACCATCTAATAAGATTCAACACTCATTCATGATAAAAAGTCTCAGAAAAGGAGAAATAAAGGGAAACTTCCTCAACTTGATAAAGAGCATCAACAAAAAAACTATAGGTAACATTATACTTAATGGGGGAAAACTAAAAGTTTTCCCTTAAGATTAGGAACAAGCAAGGATGTATGCTCTTACTGCTCTTTTTCAACATAGTACTAGTGGTTGTAGCCAGTGCAATAAGGGAAGGAAAGGAAAAAAAGGCATACAGATCGTAAAGGAAGACAAACTGTTCCTACTTGCAGATGACATGACTGCCTATACATAAATTCCCAAGGATTTTACAAAAAAATTCTAGGACTAATAAATGAGTTCAGCAATACTGTAGAACACAAAATCAACATACAAAAATTAATTGTATTTCTATGTACTAGCAATAACACTAAAATTAAAAAATATAATACTATTTACAATTGCTAAAAAAAGAGAAATATTTCAGTGTAAATCTAACAAAGCATGTATAAGACTTACATGCTGAAGCTACAAAATGCTGATGAAAGAAATCAAAGAAGTATTAAACAAATGCAGAGACATACTATGTTCAATGATTAAAAGACTTCATATAGTAATGATGTCAACTCTTCCCAAATTGATATACGTGTGTAACATAAATCCTATTGAAATCATGGCAAGGTTTTTCAAAGAACAGACAAAAATTATTCTAAAAGTTATGTGGAAAGGCAACATTTATCTAGAACAGCTGAAGTAGTTTTGAAAAAGGAAAATGCAGTGCTAACAACTGATCTACCTGATTTCAAGACATTATAGAGCTTCTATAGTCAAGACTGTACGGTACTGGCAGAGGGACATACACACAGCTCAGTGAACAGAACAGAGAAACCAGGAATAGATCCACACACATATGTTCAAGTTATTTTTGACAATGGTGCAAAAATAATTCAATGGAGAAAAGATAGCCTTTCAACAACTGGTTCTGAAGTAATCAGACATCCACAGGCAAAAAAACAACCTCCACTATAAGTGTCATACCTTATATAAAAAATAACTCCAAATATATCATTGAATTAAATATAAAACAACATAGGAGAAAATAACTGGAATCTAGGGCTAGGCAAAAACTTGTTAAACTTGACATGAAAAGCACAATTCAGAAAAGGGAAAACTGGTAATTTGGACTTCATTAAGACAAAAAATTTTTGTTCTGTGAAAGACCGTGTTAAGAGGCTGAAAAGATAAACTAGAAACTGAGATTAAGGATTTGCAGTCCTAGACTATACGATGAAGCCTCAAATCTTAACAGTAAATAGAAAACATTCCAATTGGAACACGGGCAAAAGATACGAATACATTTCACCAAGAGGCAAACAAGCACATCAAAAGATGTTCAGTGTCATTAGTGAAATGCACATTTAAACCACATTAGCTATCACTATGCACATGGCTAAAATAAAAACAGTGATAACATGATACACTGGGGAGGATGTGGAGAAACGGGACCACCTCACGCATTGCTGGTGGGAATGTACAATGGTCTAGCCAGTCTGAAAAAGTTTTCAGTTTATTAAAAAAACTAAACATATAAGTACTTATAAGATCCCATAATTACACTCTGGTATTCACCCCAGAGAGATGAATGCATATGTTTACACAAAAACTGGTATACCAGTTCCACAACAGCTTTATTCACAAGAGCCAGATACCCTCAACAGGTGGATAAACAATTCTGGTGCACCCTCACAAGGGAAGACCCCTCAGCGGCAAAAAGGAAGGAAATACCGACACAGGCAAAAACTTGGATGCACCTCTAGAGAATCATGTGAGTGAAATATGATTCAATTTATATAATGTTGTTGAAATGAGAACTAGTAAGAATGGAAAACAGATTAGCAATTGCCAGTGGTTAAGGAGGGGACTGGGGTAAAAGGAAAGCGGGTATGGCCCTAAAAGAAACGGGAGGGTCCTGGAGCTGTCCCACATCTTGACTGCATCAATAACAATAGCCTTGGTTTATACTGTACTGTAGTTTGGCAAGATGTTACCCTTAGGGGAAACTGAATTTCTCTGTATTACTTCTTACGAAGGCTTCTGAATCTACAATGATCGCAAAATACAGAAGGTTTAATTAAAAATAAATTTTTAAAAGAAGGTACAAAAAATATACGGATAAAACAAAGGATAGCAATCCAGGTTCTCATACAAAAGTCACTGTTGGTAAGGCAGAAGTGCTGTCTGTCTTCACAAAACCTTTTTCTCTCCCAATCTCCTTCCCCTGGCAAGTCTTCAGTTACTATCTTTACACAGGCAACTTTGAAAATCTCTGCCCTGTGCTTCTCTCATCAGCTCCAGGCCTCCAGGTTTTTAAGCAGGGGAGAGACATGATCTGATTTACATTTCAAAAATTGCCGCTGCCCACTGTGTGAAAATGAGAAGAACAGCCCTGCGCATTCCAAGGGAAAGGTGAGCCTTCCCCAACCCCGGACCCTGCTCCCCTCCAACCACTCGGCCCTCCTCTCACTCACAGGAGGTCTCCCAAGCCTCCCCTTGCCTGCACTCACCCGCACTCTCATCTGAGACCCCACCCACTCCACCCCGAAATTCCTCTGTAATAGCCTTGATCATTAGAAAATGACAGTCATGATAAGCTTACAGAAATCTTCTTCCTAAAGAAATTAAGAAAACTGCTTCAGTTTCTTGTTGAGATCTTTCTAGCCCTGCATTTGATAAGAGGGCTCTTTGTACCAATATAACACGTGAGTGTAATTGATTTGAGAGGGGTTTCTACAATATGCACGGGCTCCTGTCAGTTAAGATCAGATGTATGTATGTGACGCATGTGCATCTGTACATATATGCATAAACACATTTTCTTCTAATAATTTTAATTACTGTGAAAAAATAAGATAAAATTGCTGCATTTCAGAGCTTTTACTGAAATGTTCCAGAACTGCCAAACATCTAATTGTGAATGTTGCTTACGTTAACATAAAGAAAAATCACTTTAAGTATGGTATTATAAAAAATTCTCCTGCTTATTATACTTGAAAATTGTTTCAAAAACAGCACTGTGACAGGAGCCCAGGTCGCCTCCTATTGGCAGCACCAGCTTGAGCAAGCTCTTCTCGTCCTAGAAAGGGGTAGTGCCCGTTTCTAACTCATAGGGTTACTGTGAAGATTAAATGAGATCATTCACGCAGTTCAGTACAAAGATAGGTTTGTAGTGTTTTCTTTCAAAAGCATTAATTTAAACGTTAAGTGTCAATTTAATTTCATCAGAATTAATTTCCATTACCCGTTAATTCACCTAATAACTACTTCATGAATACCTACTGTTTCCCAGACACGAAGCTTCCTAAGATGGTTGCTGACTTGAAGGTACCTACTTTCCAGGGACCCTGAGGGGAAAGACAGGCCAGAAGAAACTTGCCATAGACTGTGGCAAGTGGTCCAGGTGTGGCTGTAAGCCGTGCAGGTGAGAGGTGTGTCTTGGGAGTGGTGCTCTGGTTCTGAAGGCCCGGATGCCGAGGAGGCGGCAGCGGCAGGCCTCAGCCGTGAGAAGCAGCAGACGCCCGCCCGGCTGCAGGGGCAGAGAGAGCTGGGGCCTAACAGAGGCTCAGAAGACGTCCCTGTAGCTTCACAAGCGTGACAGTGTTTGAACACATTTTCTGGGAATGCGAGCTTTCAAAAAAATCATCCTGTAGTAAGAAATACTAATTAAGAATACTTTTTTAAAAAAAAATTTAAAAATAAATTTAAATAACTCCTCTGTTTTCTTTTCCCTATTTGACTACAAAAAGTCAGCACAATGGTTTTTGGGTAATGCCAACATTTACTTTCCCCTCTGCTGAAGCCTGGCTTTCTCAAAGGAGAAACCTAGAGAACAATTTCACTGGCTCTGTTTCATTAGAAAATTGTGGTCGTAAGCTATCCTTATGACCTTTTTATGATATTATTCATAGAAGTGTTTAAAATTCAAACCTTATCTCAGCACAGCACAGTCCCTCATTCAGTGAGCCAAACAAGTTCCCGGGACCTATTTACCTGCTGTCAAGCGCTGACCCGGGGGAGTGAAGCAGTCAGTGTGGGGCACCGCATTCTGCACGATTCTTCTGACTCTGCTCTTACCTCGGCCCTAAAACACGGGCGTCCCTCTCCCTCTCAGTCTCTCTCTTAGGCCCACAGAAGTTTTAACTGCTTCCTTTAGAAGCTGGATTAGGGTAAGGAGGAAGCTGGTCTAGGGCACTAGCAGGGACACGGTCCCCACCCTGGAGGGAAAATGCAGCTGCTGGCAGACAGTCCTAACTGGGCTCAAGGTCTGAGAATAAACAATCAAACCACCAACAGACAGCTTCCCTTGGGAAAAAGGGATTCTTTAGGAGGAAAGCAAAGGCCCTTACTGCCTGTTAAAATACCAAACCCCACTTCACCGGACTGCAGGGCAGGAATCGGAATGATCTCCAAAGAGCTGCCATGAACTCCTCGCACCTTGACCCTTAAGACTTGCAGAAATCCATTTTTTAAAAAGCAGGGAGTTCAGCCAGAACATGGCTTTGCATTTCATAATTAGTCATATCATAATTAGCGGTTATAAAAGGTGACTATACAGTGGAGGTAATGCCTCAGTGTACACAGTTTCTTCAATCAATCGACAAGTTCAACAACTATCGGACCCTTTGTCCTGTGACAGGGGTGAGGTGGGGTGAGATACCACACAGCGTGGCGGAGGGAGGTGAGGAAGGACTTCACAATCTTCTCTGGGGTCAGGTCTGTTTCCAGCCTTGCAACCACTTTCCCACCTTTATTCTTTTTTTTTTTAACATCTTTATTGGAGTATAGTTACTTTACAATGGTGTGTTAGTTTCTGCTGTATAACAAAGTGAATCAGCTGTACATATACATATATCCCCATATCTCCTCCCTCTTGCATCTCCCTCCCACTGTCCCTATCCCACCCCTCTAGGTGGTCACAAAGCACAGAGCTGATCTCCCTGTGCTATGCGGCTGCTTCCCACTAGCTATCTATTTTACGTTTGGTAGTGTATATATGTCCATGTCACTCTCTCACTTCGTCCCAGCTTACCCTTCCCCCTCCCCGTGTCCTCAAGTCCATTCTCTACATCTGTGTCTTTATTCCTGTCCCGCCCCTAGGTTCTGCATAACCTTTTTTTTTTTTTAGATTCCATATATATATGTGTTAGCATACAGTATTTGTTTGTCTCTTTCTGACTTACTTCACTCTGTATGACAGGCTCTAGGTCCATCCACCTCACTACAAATAACTCAGTTTTGTTCCTTTTATGGCTGAGTAATATTCCATTGTATATATGTGCCACATCTTCTTTATCCATTCGTCTGTCAATGGACACCTGGGTTGCTTCCACGTCCTGGCTATTGTAAACAGAGCTGCAGTGAACACCGTGGTACATGACTCTTTTTGAACTATGGTTTTCTCAGGGTATATGCCCAGTAGTCCCACCTTTATTCTTACACCTGATCCAGCCTTTCATTCTCAAGTACTGCCAGGCACACGACCGTCTAAAAGCCTGCCGTCAAAGCACCCGCGCCTCGGCCCTAGAGCCTCGCCTCTGCAGGCCCGCCCCCGCTCTCAGAACCCTCGAGGCCGCTCACCCACCCCAGAGCGCCTGCTTCTGGTGCCACCCTCTCCTCACTCTGCCTGGAGTCCGACAGTCACTTCTGCTGGATGTCCTCAGCCCCTGCTCCTCCCTGCAAAGTCCCCCGCCCAGCCCTCACCTTTGTTACTGTTTCTGTCCTTACATCTGGACTGTGCTAGAGAAAAGTCACACAGTGAGACAATGTAGCAAAATTACCTCCTTTTATGTCTTGTCAGCTCCCTTTGCAAATCCCCCACAGGCTCTATTGGGCTTTACCGTTTCCATCAAGCTTCTCACCCCACAACCACAAGCCCTTTCTCTTAGCAAAAGCACTGCACACAATCTCAGGGGGATGAAGCTTGGTTTGAAATGCCAACACTTACAAACTCCAGACCCAACCAATCCACCCATTCATTAAGCAAATATTACTTTTACGCCAATCGTGTTCCAAGCACTGTCATAGCTGATGGAGATACAAAGACCAGTAAAATACAGCATCTGTTCTCAGAAAGTACACCCCTCCTATCCCCCCTCCTCCTGACTTGGAAAAGAGACGGTACACTTGTCCAAGACTAAACCCCTCAATGCGGCTCTGTCTCCAACCTTCTCTCTTAACTCTGCCTCTTCTCTATCTTCAATCCCTTCCTATCCAGTTTTCTTGCCTCCAGGGGAAAAACGTCCACGGTTCTCCCAGTTAAAGGAAAGAAAAAAGCCTTTTTTTTACTGTGATTTCTGCTAGGCACCATCCACTTCTTAGGTCTCTTCTTAGCCAAGCTCCTTGAAAGAATAATTGTTTGCCTCAACCTTCAATAGTACAGTTTCCCCCAAGGCATCCACTGAAACACCTCCAGTCACAATGACCCCTAACTAAAGGGGTACTTCCTTATTTCCTCTCTCTGTTGACCATTTTCTTCCCCGTGGCTGCTGGACGGCCATCGCCTGCTCTGGCACCTCTGAAGGTCCTTCATTCCTTCCTCTCCCTCCCCTCTCTGCACGTTTCCCCACAAGCCTCACTCCACATAACTGCCACACCCACGTGCCCCTCAGCTGCGGCCCGACCTGCTGATCTGCATCTCCAGTGTGGATACTTCATGTGCATTCGACTCTGACTAACAATTGACTAGACCACGTGGATTTCAAATGAACCTATCAAAATGGAACGAGAAGTCTTCTCTGGCCTCAGTATTTCCTATCTTGCGTAACAGTCCCACCAACACGCCGATGTCCACGCAGAATCTGGGAATCGTCTTAGACCCCTTCCTCTTCCTCATCCAAACAACCCTGATGGGGTACTGCCAACTTTAAATACCGGCCCCAAGGCGTCCCACACAACAGCCTTCCCAATTGGTCTCCGCCCACCTCTAGCTCATCCCTCAAGCTGCTTTCAGAACTGCCCATTGGAAACACAGGCCTTCTCTCACTCCGTCACTGGCCCATGCTCCCTCCCATCAAAGGTCCTGGAGCTTTCTCTTGAGTACCACTCAGGTATTTAAGTTGCAGCAACTCTGTAACAATGAATTCCTCTCTTCCCCCTTGCAGTTCCATCAGTTTTTGCCTTACACATTTTGGTTTTTAGGAAGTGTTATGTCTTCTTGCAGAACTGATCTCTTTATAATTACATGATGCTCCTCTTTATCTCTGATAATTTTCCTCAGTTTGAAATCTGTTTTGTCTGAAATTAACACAGCTACTCAAAAGCGTTAGCTCTTTGTATCCATTTACTTTTTTGAAAATTGAGGTATAACTGACATATAACATTATGTTAGTTTCAGGTGTGTGACATGATTAGATATTTATATACACTGCAAAATCATCACCACAATCAGTCTAGTTAACATTGGTCACCATACATAGTTACAGAATTTTTTTTCTTGTGACAAGAACTTTATGATCTACTCTTGTAGCAATTTTCAAATGTGCAGAGTGTTATTAACTGTAGCCACCATGCCGAACATTACACCTCCAGGACTCATTTACTTTATAACTGGAAGTCTGTACATTTTAACTCTCCCCATCCTTTTCTCCCATTCCCACCTCCTGCCTCTGGTAACCACCAATCTGTTCTATGAGCTTGTTTTGTTGTTGTTCTTTTTAAATTCCATATATAAGTGAAATCGTATGGTATTTATCTTGCTTTGTCTGACTTGATTTAGCATAGTGTCTGAAAGGTCCACCCGTGTATTCACAAATGGCAGGATTTCCTCTTTTTCTCATGGCTGAATAGTATTCCATTTTGTGCGGAACACACACACACACACACTCCCACACAAACCCGTCTTCTTTATCCATTCATCCATTGATGGACACTTATGTTGCTTCCATGTCTTAGCTTTTGTAAATAATGCTGCAATGAACACTGGGGTGCACATACCTTTTCAAATTAATGTTTTTGTTTTCTTCAGAAGTACGATTGCTGGATCGCATGGTATTTCTACCTTTAATTTTTTGAGGAGCCTCCATGCTGCTTCCATAGTGGCTGTACCAATTTACATTCCCACCAACAGTCCCATCCTTTTACTTTAAATCTGTCTTTATATTTAAAGTGGGTTTCTTATAGACAACATATACTTATATCTTATTTTTTTCCCACTCTGTCAGTCTCTGTCTTTTAACTGGTGAATTCAGACCACTGATTCGTTTTGTTTTGTTTTAAATTTTTTTTTTAATGTGGACCTTTTTTTTTAAAGTCTTTATTGAATTTGTTACAACATTGCTTCTGTTTTACATTTTGGTTTTTTGGTTGTGAGGCATGTGGGATCTTAGCTCCCCGACCAGAGATCGAACCCGCACCCCCTGCATTGGAAGGCGAAGTCTTAACCACTGGACCGCCAGGGAAGTCCCAGACCATTGATGTTTAAAGTGACTACTGTATAGGATCAATATCTACCATAGTTGTTATGTTTTCTATTTGCTGCTCTTGTTCTTTGTTCCTATTATTGTCTATACTCTTTCTGCCTTCTGTGGTTTTAATTGGGTATTTCATTTTTCTCTTCTTTTAGCATATTAATTATACTTCCTTCTTAAACTTCAGTGGTTACCCTGGAGTCTGCAATATACATTTCCAACTCATTCAATCTACTTTCAAATAACACGGTATTGGTTTATGGGTGGTGCACATACCCTATAACGAAGTGTTTCCAGTTCCACCCTCCTGTCCTTTATAGCATTGCTGTCATTCATTTCACTTATGTACAAGCGAAAATCACTGAATACGTGTTTTCTGTTATTGTTTTGAACAAACTGTTAATGGTTAGATGAATTAAGAATACGAAATATATTTTATTGAACCTTTATTCCTTCTCTAATGCTCTTACTTTCTTTATGTAGATCTTAGTATCTGACCTATATAATTTTCCTTCTTTCTGAAGAATTTCTTCTAACATTTCTGGCAAGGCAGCTCTAATGTAAACAAATTCCCTAAGATTTTGCTTCTCTGAGTTAGTGTTTATGTTTTTCTTATTTTTGAAGGATACTTTTGTTAGATTAGGATTTGAAATTGGTGTTTTTTCCTTTCAATACTTTAAACAATTCACTATACCCTCTTCCTGCTTGCATAATTTCTAAGGAGTCTGATGCAATTCTTATCCTTACTTCTCTATAGGTGAAGTATTGTTACCCCTTTGAACTCTTTCAAGATTTTTTTCTTTGATTTTCTGCATTTGAATATGATATGCCTAGGTATAGATTTTGTTTTTATTTATCTTGCTTGATGTTCTCTGAGCTTCCTGGATCCGTAGTTGGTTGCCTATCCTAATTTTGGAAAACTCTCAGTCATTACATTGGTTCAAATATTTCTTTCCTTTCTGTCTTTCTTCTCTGGTGTTCTCATCACCTGTACCTTAACACCTTTTGTCACTGTCCCACAGTTCTTGAATATTATATTCCCTTTGCATCATTCCTTTTTTCTCTTTGCATTTCAGTTTTGGAAGTTCTACTGACGTTTCTTCCAGCTCATGGTTTGCTTCCTTGGCCACCTTCAGCTGGCTGATGAGCCCACCAAAGGCACGCTTCATTCTGTCACAGTGCTTCTGATCTCTAGCACCTCCTTTTGATTCTTTCTTAGAGTTTCCATCTCTCGGCTTGCACTACCCATCTGTTCCTGCATGCTGTCCACCTTCTCCTTTACAGCCCACAGCATACTAAGCACAGCTGTTTGACATTCCTAGTCTGATTAATTCCAACATTTCTGCCACATCTATGTCTGGTCCTAATGCTTGCTCTGTTTTTCTTCAAACTATGATTTTTGCCTTTTAGAATGCCTTGCAATTTTTTGTTGAAAGCCAGACATGATGTCCTGGGTCAAAGGAACTCAGAAGTGCAGGCCTTCAGTGTGAGACTTTATGTTTACCTGATGAGGAGCTACACTACCTTTTTTGCTTGCTGTAGCTGTAGTCGTCGTAAGCAAAAACCTTCTCTGGTGTCGCTGTTTTTGTCTGCCTTGTTGTCTTTGCATTTCCCTAGAGGCTTCCTTTTCTTCTTTAAAAAACAAAAAAAATAAATATATATATATATTCATTCATTCACTCATTCATTCATTCAATTATGGCTGTGTCGGGTTTTAGTTGTGGCAGGCGGGACCTTTTGTTGCAGCACGTGGGCTCCTGGTTGTGGTGTGTGGGCTTCCCTCTAGTTGCAGTGCACAGGCTCCAGAGCACACAGGCTCAGTAGTTGCGGCGTGTGGGCGCCACAGCGCGTGGGCTCTGTAGTTGCAGCACGTGGGCTCTCCAGTTGTGGCACGCAGGCTTAGTTGCCCCGTGGCATGTGTGATCTTAGTTCCCCGACCAGGGATCAAACCTGCGTCCCCTGCATTGGAAGGCAGATTCTTAACCACTGGACCACCAGGGAGGTCCCGAGGCTGCTTCTTAAATGAGGTCTGAGATGTGTGGCTCTTTCAGTTTTATTCCTCTGACATTGTACAGGAGCCCTGAGGTAGTGGTGAGGTGTGGGGTTAGGGAAAGTGTTCTAGAGCCTATGATTAGGGCTCAGCCTGTTCGTAAGCCTGAGCCTCTGGACTGGGACCTTCACAAGGGCTTCTCAGCTTCCTGCCCCCCTCAGGTGAGACAGGAAGACTGGAGGAACCTGGAGCTGGGTATCTCCCTTCCCCGCCAGGTCTGCTGGGCTCTGATAAGACCGCAGCAGGCGAGGCTCTGGTTAAGTCGTTTCCGGAGGGCAGGACTTGTTAAGGGGTACAGAGTGCCCCCGCGCCTTTCAAAATGGTTTCTTTCCCCCTCCACGCCAGGGGCCTGAGGGGAATTTTCTCTGGTCTTCACTGTGAGCACCTGGCAGGACTCCGGGAGGTAACCTCACAAAACTGCACCCGCGAAGGGGCCCTGGAGTCTTTAACTCGCAAGCACTGAGTCCCCACAGCAGTCTGTCTGTCTACTACAGTTACGGTTTTTCTACCCCGGCTCTGGTTCCAGTGGATATTTTTGCTCCGGGGCTTCTGCGAGTCTCTACACCTTCCTCTCTGTCTCTCTAATTGTGGGGGCAGTGGTATATGCCCTATGACTTCAATTCTCTGTTGGATCTAAAAGAGTTGTTGATTATGTTTCTTCAGCTTTTTTCTTGTTGTGAAAATGTGAGTGATGACTTCCAAGTTCCTTGTATGTCCGACCAGAAACGCAGTCAGAATTCCTGTTTTTGATTGCTTCACCTTGGCCTTTTAAACTCATCTTGTTATCCTTCCTGGACACCCAGATGCACCATCCCTACAGCGCTCCACGGTAGCTTTGGGAAATCTGTCAACCATTTCTTCATTTCTGCACATCTGGTTCAATGTACCATCTCCATAAAACATCCAAGCAGGAAGCTGGGTTTTTTGCTTTTTGTCCACATGCTACTGCTAGCTGACAGTTTGCTGCGTTTTAGGGTTTCTATCCAAAAGAAGACCATAGGCTCCTGGTGGCCAAAATCTGTGTCTCTGATGTTCTGATTTTCTCTTAGCACCTAGCAAAGTAGCAGAAAGGTAGCAGGGCTCTTTGCTCTTCGCTAATAAAAAACTCAAAATTTACTGATATTTATTCAATTAAACACTCAAATCTCTTCCATTTAAAGAAAAGGAAGTCTAAGGAAGAGGTTAATTTGGCTCTAGCCCGATGGGCCAGACCGGAATTAAATAAAATCAGGGCAGCAAGAGATACAGAGGCTGCCATGTCACCAGGGCAGCATGGCGTCACCACGCCTGGGGCATCATCTCCACACCCCTCATTTCCGCTCCACGTGGTGCCGCCTCGGTGAGGGAGCGGATTTGGAGCAGCAGCTGCACAGCCCATCCTCCCTTTCTGTCCTTTCCCCAAATTAGGGGGTTCTTAGTTTAACTCAGGGGAATGACTCTAAATACTTTATTCCTATGGGGACCCAGGGTGGCTGGTGCCATTGTGTCCTTCTGGATCCCCTCACATTTAATGAAGAAAAATCCTTTCTAATGCACACTCAGCCAAGTTTTGTCAAGTGTCATCATGGGTTGTTTGGAGTTACATTGAACGGACTGAATCATATTTTCTGTCACTCCAGGTAGAAGGGGTGAGCCCTGCAGATCTTACCCACAAATCCAGATGGTAGCCTGCTGACCTGGGGCCCCTCCAGGACAGCTCAGTGGGCAGAGTTGGGTTGGACCAACCAGCAGTGCCACCGTCCTGCCTTGTGCCCTCTCCCTTATAGCTCTTTCTTTATACACGAAACTTTGAAAAGATGGAGAAATATAAAACCTTCTATTTTTTCACCTATATTTGTTACATAGTAGAAGTGCGTTATTCAGCTGCTAATGCTAACCCGAGAACCATAAAGAGAGAGACCAGTTTTTGTGTTCTGGGTTTTTTCAGGCTGTCTCCTATTCCAGTAAACGGAATATCAGGATTCTCCACAGAGTCATGTGATGACGAGGCAGCACACAGCTGCCCTCTGGCTCTGTATGTAAATGAACTCAGTCACCCTTTGGGTTTTCCCCTTTCCTTTCCCTGCTCTTTGCGGAGAACACAGAACCATAGGGAGTAACTGGCTGAAGTTTGCTCTGTACTTTAACAGCAGGCAGAAAGCCAAACTACAAACACAATGACTGGATTCAGTTTTACAAGCAAACACTGGAACTGAGTTCACTCTAGTCCGGGAAGAATGCCTGCGATCAGAACTAGCAGGAAATCCAATTCAAAACAGGGCGTGTCACCTTAATTCACAGTGTGGCCTTTACACCTTTAATGACAGCCTTTGGAAATAAAGTTTCCTTCTGTAAAAGGTCCATATAAAAGACTAAATTTTACTCACATGATACTAGAAATCCTGTGCAGAACATCTGAATTCCCACAGACAGCAGCCCTGGTAGGGGCTGGGAGCTCTCTCTTCCCCCTTTGGATAATGATTATCAAAGTCTTAGAAGGTAGTAATAATTACCTAATTCCGCCAACCTCCTTCCGACCTGTGACCCACCTCTGACATCATATCAGCCCCCCTCTTGTTCTCTGCGTCACTTGAATAACTTAATACGGGACCTCAGATCCTGAGGGAAGGAAGACACCCACTTACTTTGGCCCAGGCACCCCCTGAAATGTGCCAGGAGGTTTACATGCCTGTCTCTTGTGCCTCTGGCTGGCCAGGGATAGCCCTTGAGCAGGGACAAACCCAAGTGCTGAGTCTGCGGTTCCAGGAGGGGTCAGGAGAGGGCAGGACCTCAGCCTGCTGCCCAAGGCTGGGCCTTACCTACATGACATTGTTGACTACAGAAGCCAGGCGTGAAACAGTGGGCCAAGTGCCCTTCACAAACATTTTAACTTGAGTGCACAGGAGGGGGGTGTAGAAGAGATAACATGAAGTAAAGGCTTCCCTAACTTCAAGGTGTAAGTGAGGAATAAGAAGGGGGCAATGTTTCTCATCCCCACAAGGACATTATTTTGCATGAATTCTTAATATTTTATATAATTCAGCCTCAGGTGAACAGTTGCCAGATTTACCAAATACAATGTAGGACGGCTAGTTAAATGTGAACTTCAGAGAAATGATGAGTAATTTTTTAGTGTGAATATGCCCTGTACTTTACCTGAAATTCACATTTACCTGGGTACCCTCTATTTTATTTGGTAACCCTACTCAGACGTCAATTCCAATGAACTGATCCCAAAAATGACTTTCATTACTGGGATTCAGGACTGTGAATCAGACCAATACCAGCCCTCACTGTGCTGTCTCATGGGACAAGATGCCATCTCTTCACTCAACTACAAGACAACAGAGAGCCCACAATTCTGGCAAAGGCTTCATAATCGTGTCAAAGAGTAAAACCGTAACCCCCAGGAAACTAGGTTATGGATGGTGTCCACACACCACACTCCTGCCTTCCTGAGGAAGTCAGAGCTTCTTATTGAGTCGACTAACGGTGTTATTACAAGAAAAATTGAGAGGCATCTTTAAGCTACACAGCATGGCCTAATAAAGAGAGAACAGTGGCAAACCTGGGTGCAATGTGATTCACACCAGGGATCAAATGTAATCTGCAGCACCAACCAACATGTTCATGAGTTAGTGGAAGCCCAAGGACAACAGCCCCTGAACTGGCAACCCCAGCAGAGGCTGGCGGCTGAACCAAGGGGGTCGAAACAGCTCAAGTGTTAAAGCCACAGCTCCCAAGTCTCTGTGTTCACTAGGTCTTTCCCCCTAAGCCCAGTCTTCAAACCTCCATACCCCCAAGCCAGATTCTCAGGCCACACAACTGACATTTGTGGCCACAATCCTACCAAAGACCACCTGTGTGCAATGCCTCCATCTTACTGATCTGGTTAGGGTCAAATAAAATGAAACAGGTTTTCAATAAAATACCAGGAAGCTCATAAAATGGAATTTAGGTGAAAATACACCAAACTAGTACCAAGGTTCAAATTGTGAAAGAAAAAATTGCCTTATAACTTTAAAAGAGGGACTTCCCTGGTGGCGCAGTGGTTAAGAACCCCCCTGCGAATGCAGGGGACAGGGGTTTGAGCACTGGTCCGGGAAGATCCCACATGCGCGGAGCAACTAAGCCCGTGCGCCACAACTACTGAGCCTGCACTCTAGGGCCCGTGAGCCACAACTACGGAAGCCCGCGTGCCTAGAGCCCGTGCTCTGTAGCAAGAGAAACCACCGCAATGAGAAGCCCGCGCACCGCAACGAAGAGTAGCCCCCGCTCGCCACAACTAGGGAAAGCCCGTGCAGCAACGAAGACCCAACACAGCCATAAATAAATAAGTAAATAAATAAATAAATTTAAAAAACCAAAAACAAAAAAACTTTAAAAGAGTCTATATTTTAAATCTTGCTTTTAAAACAATGTGGCAGAAACATCATTAGGTTATTGTAGATTTCACAAATAATATGTAATAAAGAGCTTTGTCAGAAACAGAACATTACTACCTGGAGGGAAGAAAACAAAAAACTATCCAAAAACAAGGACATTCAGTAAATAAAACACTTTTTAGGATTAAAAAATAATAATATAAAGATGGATTTTTAAATCATGTTTTAAAAATTCAATAAATACTTTCTACTTTTGTCTTTTTTTAAAAAAAGAAAACAATAGAATACGGTGCACACAACACAGTGGTAATTTTGTGAGTTTTGACATGAACACATCTGTAGCCCAGCCAATCCTGCAAACAGTGGAGGGGAGACCGGTCAGCCTAAGGCCACTCTGGCAGCTGGGAAGAGCCCCCTCCCGAGCTCACAGGCCCTCGCATTTCCACGCTGCCTCTGACCAAGCCTTCAGCAGCTCTTCCTGCTGCTAACAACCAAATATGGAAAATACATGAGTTTTTAAATTATTATTTTCCTCACACATCTGGGGACAGAGACCATGCAAGTGAACACACGCAGGTCCATACGACTGCTCACGCGTTACAGTGCCACGCGGGCCAGACAGTCAAAGCGTGTGCCTACCTAAGCGAGGAGCCGGCGGGCACAGCACGATCCTCTCAGGGCTAAAATTCTTCTCCTCCTGCTCACACACTCCTAAGATCTAGGCGCATCCTTCATCCACACAAAATGCTACCCTATCTTGCCCATTAGATTTCTATCCACAAAAACTAACTGGAATGCTTCCACATACAAAATGGATCTCCCCTCTGTTAGAACAACAAAAATGTCTGGGTATTTTTTCTGAACTCCTCCTCGCAGATTCTGTATTTCCTTCACTTACAACAATGTACGTTCCACAGCACCCAAGACAGAAATTTCTGGTTTTAATTATTTGCTCTTAAGGAGAAAGTAGTAAGGAAAGGAAGATAGTTATTACTATTTATTCGTCAAAGCAACTTAATCAAATGTCTACAGTAGAACTGAATGAGGTCATCCTCAACGTGTCCCTGGAGCCACCCCTCTACTGGGTTCTACCCGCTCTGCCTCTGATCTGACACCCACTCTGCGGAGCCTCTCTGCCGGGAGATGACTTGGATCCAAGAGTCATTCTCAAAATGCTACCCATGCATTTTCCCCTAAAAAAGCCAAGCCTTGAAAAGGCCACGTCCACATTAATATGGAAATTGTACAGCATGTCAGGAAAAGGTAAAGCTGCAGCCACATCCCTAGAAAACTCTTTGAGCCTCATCCAGTTTGTTTACATTTTCTCAAGGTCATTAACATTTTCCCTTCTCATCAACAGACTACAAAAAGCTCAAGAAAACGTGACATCCTAGGCCCTCTGTGTGCTCAACACTAAAGCAAGCCTAAGACAAAGATGGGGCTCCTTTCTGAAGCCAGGTAACCAGAATTCCACTCTGGACTCCGACCTGCCCTGTCACACAGCTCTGCAAGCCTCACTAGCACCGGACATTTAGCAAATTATCTCATCTCCCTGACTTCAGTTTCCCCACCTGCAAATTTAAGATAGTAATGTCTCCCTGACACTTCTATTAGGGGTTAAAGGAAATAACCCACATGAAGCATTACGTATGATTAGCTTCTTTTCAAAGGAACAAGAATTTTCATGCCATCTGTTGCATGCTGTCTTGGGCTGCCACAGGTTAGACTGGGAGAGGTGGGAACCAGCACCAAGTACTGAGACTAAAAAATCAGGGAGCAGGCTTCCCTGGTGGCGCAGTGGTTGAGAATCTGCCTGCCAATGCAGGGGACACGGGTTCGAGCCCTGGTCTGGGAAGATCCCACATGCCACGGAGCAACTAAGCCCGTGAGCCACGATTACTGAGCCTGCGCGTCTGGAGCCTGTGCTCCGCAACAAGAGAGGCCGCGACAGTGAGAGGCCCACGCACCGCGATGAAGAGTGGCCCCCGCTCGCCGCAACTAGAGAAAGCCCTCACACAGAAACAAAGACCCAACACAGCCAAAACTAATATAAATTAAAAAAAAAAAAAGTCACGGAGCAAAGATTCTCAAGATAAATTCTAAAATGAACAAACCACTCTTCAGCTTACTTGATATATGCACAAAATTCAACAATTTAAGTTTTGTTTCATTCATATCAAACAAACACTTAGAATGTGTGCCAATTTCAAACGTATGGTTACCGGGGGGAATGCAGGGAGGGATAAATTGGGAGATTGGGATTGACACATACACACCACATATAGTAGTATATATAGTAGTGTATAGCACAGGGAACTCTTCTCAATACTCTGTAATGACCTAAATAAGAGTGGATATATGTATATGTATAACTGATTCACTTTGCTGTACAGCAAAAACTAACACAACACTGTAAATCAACTATACTCCAGTAAAAATTAAAAAAGAACATGTGCCGGTTTGAGTACGAAGTAAAAAGATGACCTGAACAGGGCCCTGCCCTCCTTGGGGCTTACACATGTTAAACTGATCATCAGCAAGCCAGCGGAACCTTAAAGACCTAGTTGATCAATGCAGTACTTTAAAAAAAAAGAAAAAGGTCTCCCTGTATGTTATAAGAAGCATATTGCTCTAAAATTCCTTTTTACAGTTTCTCAAGAAAACTGAGAAACAAAGAAAAGTGAGTGTCAAGCAATAGATCCCCCATAGTGAAGTCCATGCACGAGGCTACGCATCTGCAATAAAGTCAGGTTGTCCTTCAGTACTATCCCCCCTGCAGGGTGGGATGAATCCGTGCTGCTGAAAGTACAAGAGTCAAGTGCAATGGCAAGAGTAAAATTCAAAAATCTGCCAGATGTTGTGTTCATGGACTAGCTTGGTTGTTGTCTTTGAAACTGATTGTGTACCTTGTTTTTAAATTTTAAAACATTCTGTCCCCCAATCAAGCATATCTATTTATAAATTATTCACACACACAGAAGCAAGGCACTGATTTATGGCAAGGTTTTCAGACTCTCAACACAACACAACAAAACACAACAGAATACAGAGCAAAGAAATAAGTCCTAGGATACACAGGAATATAACGAGTGATAAGAGAAGCATTTAGTCAGCAGAGGAAAGCTATTCAGGAAGTGAAGCTGATAAAATTATTTGGAAAATATTAAAATTGATCTTTACCTCATATTACACACCAAAATACATTAAAGTGTTAAATATAAATGTATAAAGCATTAAATATAAATAATTAAACCATAAAATTACTGGAGAAATAAGTAAACATTTCATTGATTTCATGATTTTAGTATGTCCTCACTACACAGAACTTTTTTTTTACCAATTATTTAATGCCTACCTATAGCTTTAAATTAAAAGCTTGGTTTTTCTAAGAAAACTAGTCAGTGTAAGTGAACATAATCATTTTGGATACCTAATGAATTTGATACAAATGCAGCAAAAGAACATGTTGTCCAACAGTTACCTGATTGGAAAAGAACCTTTTCTATTTTTCTGAGCCCTGAGAGCAGTGGCCCCAGCCTTCAGTCATAGATGCAAATTACATCAAGAAACTGTGTTTGTGGGCTGGGGAGGCTGCAGTTGGAGTAAAGAAGGTCTGATGAGGAACTCTTCATCTTTGCTGCAGACTTTTAATTGTTTACTGGGGCTATTTCAGAATTTAAAAGTGGATCATGCGCTCAACATCACTAGTCATTAAGGAAATGCGAATCAAAACCAGGATGAAACACCACCTCACACCTGTTGGGATGGTTATTTAAAAACAAAGGAAAATATCAAATATTGGTGAAGATGTCAAGAAACTGGAACCCTTGTGCATTGCTGGTGGGAAAGCAACATGGTACAGCTGCTGTGGAAAACTATGATAGTTCCTCAAAAACTTAAACATAGAATTACCATATGCTCTACCATTTTCACTCCTAGATGTATACTCAAAAGACTTGAAAGCAGGGACTGAAACACAGTTGTACATCAATGTTCACTTTCACAGCAGCATTATTCACAATAATTGAAAGGTGGAAAGAACTCCAATGTCCATCAACAGGTGAACGGATAAACAAAACGTGGTCCATCCATACAATGGCATATTATTCAACCTTAGAAAGGAATGAAATGTTGACATGCTACAACATGGATGAACTTTGAGTATATTATGCTAAGTGAGATAAGCCAGACACACAAGGACAAACAGTGTATGACTCCACTTATATGAGTTACCTAGAATAGGTAAATTTATAGAGACAGAAGGTGTAACAGAGGTTCCCAGGAGCTGGGTGGGGGGAGGTGGTGACTGGGGAGACAGAATGTGGAATTATTGTTTAATGGGTACAGAGTTTCTGTTTGAGATGATGAAAAAGTTCCATATACTAGTGATGTCTGCACCACGTTATGAATGTACTTAATACCAGTGAACATACCTAAAAATATTAAAATGGTAAATTTTATGTTATGTATATTTTACCACAGTTTTTTAAAAAAACATATCATGGGTTATGTGTGTATATACATGAGAGTTTACAGAGTAAAAAATGTACTTTTGCCTTAAAGTAGAGCAACTCATTTATTCCGTCAACAAACATTAAATTTCTACACACTTATGAGATATGCATAGAAAAGTAGTTTACACAATTTAGTATGTAGACTTGCAGGGAGTAATTGGGAACAATGGACAAAAAGCATATTAAATGTGAAGTCCTATATATGTGATTGTTCCGGCCCTGGGCTTTGCAGATTCCCCGAGGACCCTGTGTGGATGGTGTGACAGGCCCTAGGTGCCCCTGCATCACTGCCAGCATCAGAGCTGATGGCTACCACCTGCTGGTGCTCATTCAGTTCTCACACACAACCACCAGCAGAGGTTGGCAAGGGTCTTCTCTGCTGCGTGATCAGAGAACACACACTTAGAAAGGTAGAGAACTATACCTGCGTTTTGAAATATGAATTTCATTCTCTTCGTAATTCCTCATAAGCACCCCTCAAAACAGGTCAATGACTCCTTTTGCACTGTTTAGCAGGAGGTGACACTGGGTGGTGTTCAGGTGAGACAAGGAGAGCTACCCAGAACAACTGCTCAGTGGGGCTTACCTGCGGGCCGAGCCTGCGGGCCGCACGTGCCTCCCTGAAGGCAGGGGCTCTGCTCACAAGAAGAACATGTGTTCTTCCTTTTGTCAACTTTCAAAATCACAGGAAAACAGTTTTAAAACATGTTCTATGATTCCATGATTACTTGGTAACAAACAGCCATTCAAACTCTTTAGCACTGTGTGAGAAAGGCAGACCTCAGACAGAAAGGGCAGGCATGTTGTTTTGTGAGCTGCATGTGTATATACGAAGGAAACGATCTGCAGTATATCATTTATGTTTATTAAATTTCCTTTTAAGCAGTCTTAGTGCCTGTCACACATACATTAGTATTTCCCTCATCTCCCTTATCAGATTGTTTTCTTCGCATTGCCTACTCAAATTACTTTCAACCATCAACTCTGACATCCTCAGAATCATATCAAAAGAAACCAACCCCACAGAATTTGGCACAGATCTGAGTATCCCCCTTCCCTGTGCCTCACTATACCTGCAGAATTCTACCATAACAGCCATAAAGGAATGCTGCACACAATCATGAACACGTGTTCCCTGCTCTGGGCCTGCAGCACCCCACTGCCCTCAAAGGGGGAACAAGGAGCACATTTTCCACAGCACCCAGTACTCAGCACCCAGCACCCAGCAGAACCAGCCTGGCACAGAGCAGTTATTCAGCAAGTGTCTGTGGAATTGATGGATGAATATTAACTTTATAAGATTAGATTTGTGTTTAGAAGTGAATTTTTGTTATAGAAAGCCCCTCTCCCCCAAATCTAGCAGACATCTCCATACCAAATGAATGAAAAATAAATCTCAGCCAGTAACTTCAGATTTAGACAATTTAACAAAAGTAAAACCACCAGGACAGAGCCAGGCACATTAAATGCAAGAAATCCTAGTTATTCTCTTAACTCCTGACAAGCTAATATTTAAAGTTTTAAAGAAACTGTTACCATTAGATTCAGGAACTCCTGATCATAGACATAAAGGACACAATACCACAGACCTTTTTCTGGACCAATCCCCCGAATGCAGGCACCACCATCACTAACATTTTATAGAGCCCACAGCCAGTCACCATCCCAGCCTGAGGGCATGGGGTTCACGTGTGGGGCAAGACCCGGAGAGCACAGTGGTAGGTAACT